>NW_027507748.1:392972409-393672409 GCF_037356315.1 Lithobates pipiens | reverse complement strand
GGCTGATGCCTGTCTTGGCCGCAAAGTTTTGCATACTGGCTAATGGCAATTTCTGTATAATGGCAATTGCACATACAATTTTTTTCCTTTTTTTGTAAAAGCGCAGTACCTTTAACCACCTTCAGACCGGACCATTTTGCTGGTAAATGACCAGAGGTCTTTTTACAATTTGGCACTGCGCTGCTTTAACTGGTAATTGCGCGGTCATGCAATGTTGTACCCAAACAAAATTTGCGTCCTTTTCTTCCCACAAATAGAGCTTTCTTTTGATGGTATTTGATTGCCTCTGCGATTTTTATTTTTTGCGATATAAACGTAAAAAGACCGCAAATTTTGAAA
The DNA here is from genome assembly GCF_037356315.1 of Lithobates pipiens. Classification (NCBI taxonomy): domain Eukaryota; kingdom Metazoa; phylum Chordata; class Amphibia; order Anura; family Ranidae; genus Lithobates; species Lithobates pipiens. The sequence continues at coordinate 393,672,070 of NW_027507748.1, read as the reverse complement.
AAAAAAATTATTTTCTACTTTTTGTTATTAGAAAAATCCAATAAACTCAATTTTAGTCATACATTTAGGCCAAAATGTATTCAGCCACATGTCTTTGGTAAAAAAAAAAAAAAGTCAATAATTGTATATTTATTGGTTTGCGCAAAAGTTGTCACATCTACAAACTAAGGTACGTTTTCTGGAATTTACGCAGCTTTTAGTTTACGACTGCCTATCTCATTTCTTGAGGTGCTAAAATGGCAGGGCAGTACAAAACCCCCCCAAATGACCCCATTTTGGAAAGTAGACACCCTAAGGAAATTGATAAGTGGCATGTTGAGCCCATTGAATATTTTATTTTTTTGCCTCAAGCGATTGAATAATGACAAAAAATAATTTTTTTTTTTTTTTACACAAAGTTGTCACTAAATGATATATTGCTCACACATGCTATGGGCATATGTGAAATGACACCCCAAAATAAATTCTGCTGCTTCTCCTGAGTACGGGGATACCACATATGTGGGACTTTTTGTGAGCCTAGCCACGTACGGGGCCCCGAAAACCAAGCACCGCCTTCAGGTTTTCTAAGGGCGTAAATATTTGACTTCACTCCTCACTACCTATTACAGTTTTGAAGGCCATAAAATGCCAAGATGGCACAAAACCCCCACAAATGACCCCATTTTAGAAAGTAGACACCCCAAGCTATTTGCTGAGAGGCATGTTGAGTCCATGGAATATTTTATATTTTGCCACAAGTTGCGGGAAAATTACAAACTTTTTTTTTTTTTTTTTTTTTTTCACAAAGTTGTCACTAAATGATATATTGCTCACGCATGCCATGGGCATATGTGAAATGACACCCCAAAATAAATTCTGCTTCTCCTGAGTACGGGGATACCACATATGTGGGACTTTTTGGGAGCCTAGCCGCGTACGGGGCCCCGAAAACCAAGCACCGCCTTCAGGCTTTCTAAGGGCGTTACAGTTTTGAAGGCCATAAAATGCCAAGATGGCACAAACCCCCCCCAAATGACCCCATTTTGGAAAGTAGACACCCCTAAATTTAGGGTTACACTAGTGAGACTAGGTAATAAATGGCGGGTGCCCTGAAACTATAAAAAAAATAACTAACCAACCAGCGTCACCTGTAACAGTTATATGGTGATCACTGGTGAAAGGGTTAACTAGGGGGCAATCAGGGGGCTTTATGCGGTAGTATATGGGGGTCCCTGGCGCTATAAAAAGCTGCGGCGAACCTAAATGCCTACCTGCCTAACTAGCGTCACCTGTGACACTAATACAGTGATCAGAAAAACGATCGCTTATTAAGCTGGGTTCACATTGGAGCGATGTGGGAACGCCACGAATGCGCGGCGGGTTCCCGCATCACATGCCTCCCGGCGGCAGTTCACACTGCCCTATGCGAACTGCTGGGAGTGTCAGTGAAGTGTTAATGACACCCCCAGATCAGTTTGCATATCGCAGTGCGATCTGCAAACTCGGATCGCATGGTGTGAACACCCATGCGATCCGATTCTGCTGCGGACCAAAAAAAGGGTCCCGTGCGAGTTTGCGGCGGGTGCGACACGAATTCAGCCATACTATCTGTATGGCTGAACTCGAATCGCACAGAGATCGAATGTGATTTGCACTGCAGTGCGGTGCGAATCACATCCGTTCTCATAAACCGCTGCAATGTGAACCCAGCCTTAGTGACACTGGCGACGGGGGCTGATCACGGGGTTAAACCTTTATTGGGGGGGTTAGGGGGGTACCTTAGAACTAAAGGGGGCTAACCCTAACTGCCCTAACAGTTATTACAGTCACAAATGACACCCGCCGGGTGATCAGGGGGTTAAACCTTTATTAGGTAATAAATGGCGGGTGCCCTGAAACTATAAAAAAATAACTAACCAACCAGCGTCACCTGTAACAGTTATATGGTGATCACTGGTGAAAGGGTTAACTAGGGGGAAATCAGGGGGCTTTATGCGGTAGTATATGGGGGTCCCTGGCGCTATAAAAAGCTGCGGCGAACCTAAATACCTACCTGCCTAACTAGCGTCACCTGTGACACTAATACAGCGATCAGAAAAATGATCGCTTATTAGGCTGGGTTCACACTGGAGCGATGCGGGAACGCCATGAATCCGCGGCGGGTTCCCGCATCGCATGCCTCCCGGCGGCAGTTCACACTGCCCTATGCGAACTGCTGGGAGTGTCAGTGAAATGTTAATGACACCCCCAGATCAGTTCGCATATCGCAGTGCGATCTGCAAACTCGGATCGCATGGTGTGAACACCCATGCGATCCGATTCTGCTGCGGGCCAAAAAAAGGGTCCCGTGCGAATTTGCGGCGGGTGCGACACGAATTCAGCCATACTATCTGTATGGCTGAACTCGAATCGCACAGAGATCGGATGTGATTTGCACTGCAGTGCGGTGCGAATCACATTCGTTCTCATAAACCGCTGCAATGTGAACCCAGCCTTAGTGACACTGGCGAGGGGGGGTGATCACGGGGTTAAACCTTTATTGGGGGGGTTAGGGGGGCACATTAGAACTAAAGGGGGCTAACCCTAACTGCCCTAACAGTTATTACAGTCACAAATGACACCAATGCAAAAAAAAAAAAAAAAAATGCAATTGGTGTCACTGTGACTGGGGGGGGGCAGGGGTAATTGGGGGGTGATCGGGGGGTAAAGGGGGGGTGTGAGTGTGCCTGGCATGTTCTACTGTGTAGTGTAGTGCTTGTGCAACTCACCGATGCTCTCTCCTCGGTGCCGGAACGAAAAATACCGACACGGAGGAGAGAATACATCACTTCCTCTCCTGTGTTTACATTACAGGAGAGGAAGTGATGTCACGGGACATTTTCATTCGTCGGGAGCGATCGCGAGGGGGTGGCCATGAATGAATGGCCGTCCCCTCGTCCGGGATCGCTCCCGAACGAATACCGACCGCCGCAGGCACCGGGCGGGGGCCCGATAGGGCCCCGACCCGCGGGCAGGCAAGGACGTACATGTAAGCCCTTATGCCTGCCCGTGCCATTCTGTCGACGTACATCGTCGTGCGGCGGTCGGCAAGTGGTTAAGTTAATGCACTGTTGCATTTGTTGCCACAGTTTTGGTGCGGTTTGAGGGTAGTGCTTCTCTGTTGAGGAGCACCCTATTTTTTTGTGAGGGTTATTCCACACACTGTAGTTTTTTGTGGGTAAAGTTTGTACTAGCTCCCACATGCCATGTAGATGAAGTTTTATGCTGTTATCCCACCCCTCGTTTTGGCACTTCTTGGGGATGTCCCAATGGTCTAAAGAGAGAAGCTGTGTCAGTTGGCGAATATAAGAGAAAATACAATTTTTAGTATTTTTTGTAATCCCCGTAAAATCCTTTTCTCTGTATTTCACCGACTGACACAGCACCCACCCTTCATATTTTTCTTTACGTTATACTGCTTGTTGACATACTGAGGCTGCAGTAGCATGCTTGAGGGGTTGTTACCTAAGGGACTGCCCCTTGTGATAATAAAACTGGAACTTTATAGTTCCGCCCAAGGGGCGGTCCCTATGATAACAACCCCTCAAGCATGCTACTGCAGCCTCAGTACGTCAACGAGCAGTAAAACGTAAAGAAAAATAAATTTCTTGAGACCCTAACAAACCAGGAAAGTACAAATACCCCCTAAATTACCAATTTTTGGAAAGAAGACGTTCCAAGGTATTTAGTAAGAGGCATAATGAGTTTTTTGAAGTTGTAATTTTTTCCTACAATTCTTTGCAATATCGAGATTTTTTTTTCCTTTTTTTTTTTTTCACAAAATTGTCATAGTTATTTCTCACACACAGCATATGCATACCACAAATTACACCCCAAAACACATTCTGCTATTACTCCCAAATGCAGCGATACCACCTGTGTGAGACTTTTACACAGCGTGGCTACATAGAGAGGTGAAACATGCAGGGAGCACTATCAGGCATTCTGAAGCACCCAGGCCAATTCTGACATTGCTCTTCTACATGTAAAAATCATCATTTATTTGATAGAAAATTACATAGAACCCCAAAACATTATATATGGGTTTTTTTTTTAGCAAAGACCCTAGAGAATACAATGGCGGTCGTTGCAACTTTTTATCTCACACGGTATTTGCGCAGCAATTTTTTGAACTTATTTTTTGGGGAAAAAAACCTTTTGTGCTTTAAAAAAAACAAAACGGTAAAGTTAGCCCAATGTTTTTGCATAATGTGAAAGATGAAGTTACGCCGAGTAAATAGTTACCTAACATTTCACCCTTCAAAATTGCACACGCTCGTGGAATGACACCAAACGTTGCTATTTAAAAATCCCCATAGGCGGCGCTTTTAAATTCTTTTACTGATTACATGTTTTGAGTTACAGAGGAGGTCTAGGGCCAAAATTATTGCACTCGCTCTAACGTTCGCAGCCATACCTTACATATGTGGTTTGAACACAGTTTTCATATGTGGGCGGGACTTGCGTATGCGTTTGCTTCTGCATGCGAGGACAGGGGCGCTTTAAAAAAAAAAATTGTTAGTTTTACTTTATTTTAGTTTGACACTTTTTTTCCCCAAAAATTTATCTTTTAATCACTTTTATTCCTATTACAAGGAATGTAAACATCCCTTGTAATAGGAATATGGCATGACAGGTCCTCTTTACAGTGAGATATAGGGTCAATAAGACCCCGCATCTCACCTCCAGACTGGAAAGCCTGAAATAAAAAAACGATTCTGGCTTTGATCGCATTGGCGAGTCAGTAGAAGAACCGGAGGGCAGTGGGTCACCTCCCATAAGAACAATCAAGCAGCGGAACAGCCGCTATGATCATTCCCATGGTGTAGGGAATCGCCGGCTGAAAAAGCTGATATCTGAATGATGCCTGTAGCTACAGGCATCATTCAGATATCCTCGCACAAAGTCATATGTCATATGACGGCTGGCGGACGGGAAGTGGTTAAAATGCATTTTTAATTTTTTTTTTAACACAAAGTTGTCAATTTATACAATATTTATAACACATAGTATGTACATACCAAAAAGTGTCACCCCAAAATAGATTCTCCTACTCCTGAGTACGGCGATACCACATGTGTGAGACTTCCACAGCCTGGCCAAGTACAGCCGAGCATGGCTGAGCGTGGCAGGGTATCACCGAGTATGGCTGGGTATTGCAGGGTATCACCGAGTATGGCTGGGTATTGCAGAATATGGTTGGGTATTGCAGGATATCACTGAGTATGGCAGGGTATTGCAGGCTATTGCAGATTCTTGCTGGGTATTGCAGAATATTGGCAGGGCATTGCTGGGTATTGCAGAGTAATGGCAGGGAATTGCGGAGTTAATTGTTGGTGAGCAGCGCTGTGGGCACTACAGATCCAGCCCACAGCGCTGCTGTCATTGATCTCTCCCCTGCACTGTACCAATCGGTACAGAGAGGGGGAGGGAGGAACGCCGGTTTGTTTACAAGTGATCGCTCTGTCATTTGAGGGCGTGAGAGCGGAATTCTGGGAGGACATCGATGTACATCCTCCAAGAGTTAAGCAACCGCCCTGTAGCTGTCATTCAGCTATGGGCCGGTTGTTAAGTGGTTAAACATTGAGCAATCCTTAAAAAAAAACTGTACAGTCTCAGGACACCCCCTGCTAATAACTATATTTACAGCTTATTTTACATTTGCGGAATGGACACTGGGAAGAACGCTCCTTACATTTGTGGTCATTGGGAAGAATCCCTTTCCCCCTTCCTTACAAACAGCTTAAAAGTTCATTGGTGTTAGTGGTAATGTACCTGAGAGGCAGGAAATGCTCACAAAACCCTAATGATTCATGAAAGGCTTGTGCAGATGCAATAAATTATTTTTAAGGGAATACTGGGCCGCATTAAATAGTGCTTTTCATATTTGCCTTGAGCTTAAAGTGGTTGTGGTTACAATCAACTTTGACCTACAGGTAAGCCTAGATTAAGGCTTACCTGTAGGTCCAAGAAATATCTCCTAAACCTACACGGTTTAGGAGATATTTGCCGAAAGACAGGCACCGCTGTCTATGGCACCGGTGCCGTAGACAGCGGCGCGCAGGTGCACTGAGCGTGCCGCGGTCAACGGTGATATGCCACGAGTGGCGGCTCCCGTGCGCATGCGTGGGAGTGACGTCATCGCGGATTTGCCGAATGACAGCGGCGGAGCAGCGAGACCCACCAAGAAGATGGATGCGCCGGACTACAGGGGATAGCGGTGACTTCGCTGGCTCCTGTGTCAGGTAAGTGACACATAATGGACTACTATGCGATGCATAGTAGTATGCTTTACCTTTACCTTTGCAGGGAATGAAAGAGGAAGTAAACTCATCAGGGTTTACTTCTTCTTTAACTTAAACCACTTGCTGACTGCCCCAAAAGCAGTTTTACTGCTACAGGGCAGCAGCTGTGCACAGGATCACGTATATATACGTGATCCTGCACTTCCACCTGCAGCGGGCACACACGTGTGTCACTTCTGCTGTGATAATTCACGGTAGAAGTCGATCTGCGGGGGCTTGGCACTTGATGTCTGCTGGCCCCTGCTGATCGTCTGGTAGAGACTCAGAACAAAGTTCTGCCTATGTAAACAAGGCAGAGTTCTGTTCTGACAGAGGGAAGGGTTGAAGTTTGTGTTCCCGCAAAGCAGGGACTAAAATCCATCTCTTCCCCTAGTAATAGCAGTTCCCATAGTAAACACAAACACTGGCTAGGCACACGGTTAACCCTTTGATTGCCTTAAATGTTTAACCCCTTCCCAGCCAGTGACGGTGCATATTTTTTAGGACTGATTGCTGCATTAGTGTCAGTTTGTGTTCGGTTGGCTGCCACAATATTGCAGTCCCCCTATAAGTTGCTGATCGCTGCCATTACTAGTATAAAAATAAATAAATCCAGTATATATCCCATAGTTTGTAGACACTATAACATTTGCATAAACCAATCAATATACGCTGCTTGGGATTTTTTTTTTGACCAAAAACATATAGCAGAATACATATTGGCTTATATTTATGCAGAAATGTGATTTTTTTATTTTTCCACTTTTTGTATTGGATATGTTTTATAGCAGAAAGTAAAAAAAAGTGTTTTTATTTGTTTTTTTCAACATTATCTGTCCCTTTTGTTTATAGCGCAATAAAAGAAAAAATGCAGAGGTGATAAAATACCACCAAAAGAAAGCCCTATTTGTGTGAAATAAAATTACATACATTTTATTTGGGTACAGCATCACATGACCGTGCAATTGTCAGATAAAGTGACGCAAAAGGGGGCCTGCTCATGAAGGGGGTAAATTCTTCTTCTTCTCTACTTCTAGAGGTCAAGTGATTAATACGGCAACAAACATATGAAAGAGCATGCATTTAAACATTCCACAGTCATAGCTTCTTTTTTTTTTTTAAACATGCACTAGACTGCTTACACTATACACATATTTAGTATATGCCACTGTGCTAAATAGTACACAAAAAGCCCTTTGAGCAAAAAACAAGTGCGTATTTAACTACCGTTTTTTTTCCGGCATATAGCTCGCGCCTTGACTTTAAAGAGGGAAGTTTCCAGAAAAAAACTTTCCATGGTCCCCTGCATGGTACACAGAGCCCCCCCCGCATAGTACAGAGACCCCTTTTATTATAAAGCCCTCCTCCTCCTCCTCCTCCTCCTCTGCACTCCCAGCAGACTGGGGTCTCATTACCAGCATACTCTCTAAAGTATAGAAAACATCACTGCCAACCTCAGCCCCTTCTCATACACCTCTCATCCTGTGTAAATCAAAGCTTTTAAATACCTCCATTAACGCCGTGGATCCGGTCATGTGACTGCTCTCCTCTCTTTCATTGACGGTCACATAACCGCTCTCCTCCAATCAAAAGCTACACTCAAGTAGAAGGTGGAGCAGGAAGAGGAGAGCCGGCAGAACGAGCGGTGTTAATAGAGGGATTTTGAGACTTAGATTTACATTGGTAGTGACACAGGAGGAATGGTATATGAGAAAGGGCTGGCAGTAATGTTTTCTGAAGTTTAAAATATGCTGGCAGCGCTGTCCCAGGGCCAGGAGAGGCAGGGTGGCCGGCCTGACACCCTCCCAATGGATGGCACCCAGGGCGGACCCTGGGCGGACCGCCTGATCCCTGTCCCCAGTTGGTTAAAAAAAAAATATATATATATATATATATATATATATATATATATATATATATATATAATCAGCGTATAACACGCAGGCACAGTTTACCCTCTGTTTTCAGGGTAAAAAGGTGCGTGTTATACACCGATAAATACTGTACTTTGGACCAAGCCTATTTTGGACAATTGTTTACAGGTCAGTATTTTTTGCTAGAAACTTACTTAGAGCCCCCAAACATTTATATAATATATATTTTATGTCACACAGTATTTACGCAGCGGCCTTTCAAACACAATTTTTTTGGAAAGAATATTCTTCACTGAATTTAAAACGCTAAACAGTAAAGTTCATTTTTTTATATAATGTGAAAGATGATGTTACACTGAGTAAATGGATACCTAACATGTTACGGATTAAATTTGCAAACACTCGTGCAATGGCGACAAGCTACGGTACTTAAAAATCTCCATAAGCGCCGCTTTAAATTTTTTTAACGATTACCAGTTTAGAGTTACAGAGGCGGTCTTCTGTTAAAATTATTGCTCTCGCTCTGATGATCACGGTGATTCCTCATATGATTCCTCATATTCCTCAATGTTTACATTTGCGGGCACAACTTATGTATGTGTTTTATTTGGTGTGTGGGGACGGAAGGCGCTTTACAACTTTTTTTTTTTTTTTTCTCTTTAAAAAAAAAATCTAAACAAATTTCATTGCTGTCACAAGGAATGTAAACATCCCTTGTGACTAATAGGTGTTGACAGGTACTCTTTATGGAGAGATCTGGGGGACCCCAAATCCCTCCTCTGCACTTAAAAGTATTCAAAATGCCAAAATTGGTGTTTTGGAATACAAGGGATTTTTTAAAATCTGCGCCATTGGCAGCCGATTAAACCAGAAGTGACTCCGCTTCCGGCTTACTACATCAGAGACCTGATCTAAGCGGACGTACCCGGTGGGATGGGAGACCCAGGCAGAGCGGCAGAAGGTGGCGGGGTGGGGGCATCCCTTCCCTTCCCTCTCCTTGTGATGACTGCTGAGCAGCTGCTGAGCCACATCAGTTATCAGAAAGCCGACCCTCAGCTCTAAAAAAAAAAATGGTACTGGGGTGAAGTCTGCAACTGCAGGTTTCACCCCGGTTCCAACAACTTCTTCAAAATGATGTACAGGTTATTCACCCAATGTGAAGATCCCTCTCAAAAAACTTTGAGGAGTATTGCCTAATGCCGCGTACACAGGATCGGACTTTCCAGCAGACTTGGTCCGGCAGACCGGAATCCGTCTGAAAAAATTCGAAGTCTATCCGATGGACTAAAAATCTGGAAAACTTTTCGTCTGTGTACTAGTCTGATGGACCAAATACGACGCAAGGGCAGCTATTGGCTACTAGCTATTGAACTTCCTTGTTTAGTCCTGTTTATGTCATCACGTTCAGAAAGTCCGTCGAAGTCCTGTCGTGTGTACGCGGCATAAGGATTTTTTTCAACGATTGAGTACACATGTACAGACCTTTATCGCACACCAGGATCTGCCATAATAAAACATTTCAAATCTGAAATAAACTCTTAACCCAAACTGCTGCAATATATTGTGGGGCAGAAAAAAACAGGTTTGCTCTTAAGGCCTAATGCACACTGGAAGTTTAGATGCAGACACTGCTCCTAGGGGTGTTTTTTTTTGGTCTGCCTATAAACTTCCCTGCATATTAGCCAATGTTTCCATGCAAACACAGGTATTTAGAAGCAGCCCAAAAAAACCCCACAGCCAGTGTGTCCAGGAGCCGCAGTTTTGTCAGAACACTTGATGCGCTTAAATGCTCCTAAGCACTTGAGTTATTCTTCTGCACAATTAAATGAATTAACACTTAATCGCTTGATGCGCCTAAACGCTTTTCACAAGTTTACAAATCATCAAGCATTTTTTCTGCCAAAACTCTGCCAGCAGGAGGAATGGAGTCTAGGAAAGTTAGCAAAACGTCCTGTGTGCATGAGGTTTAAGAGTGCAGAGGGATTTAAAAAGTGGAGCTTTTGACCACAAAAACATATTTTAGGGCCAGTTCACAACCGACTGCATTGCTGTAAATTTCCCACACTGCATTTAAAAACACACTGCAGTTGCAATCTGCAGCGGGTGTTAATATTAAGTTATTGATAACTTAAACGCAGAGCATTTGCCCACATCGGATCACAGGGTACTTCTGCATTTGCAGTAAGTTTCCAAAAGTAGTGCATGCACTACTTTTTGGTGTGGTGTGATTTCAGCCCATTCAAAATGAATGGGCTAAAATCGTACCTCACAGAGGTGCGCAGCATGCTCCTGTGCAATTCCTGGTGTGAACTAGCTGCTAACTACTACTCACCCGAGCTATGGCCAAAAGACAGCTACAGTGCAGGCCTCTAGTTCTGGGAGGGTGTCCATGAACGTCCTCCCAGAACCCCACGCCCCCTGGGGAGCGCATCCGTTCTGTGACCATTGTGTACTTTGGACACAGCTGATCATAGATTGCAGTAAAGGGCCAATCACAGCGGCCCTTTACCATGTGATCAGCTGTATCCAATCACAGCTGATCAAATATAAACAGACTTTCCAATTATCGGCAGTCCTTTCTTAACCTGCTGTGTCTATGTCAGGAAAGGAGAACCGTTAACTGGCGAGCATGCCAGCACATTATGTACACTGATCATCAGTGCAGCCCCATCAGTGAAGACGAAAAATTACTTATTTACAAAATGTTATAACAAACTAAAAAACTTTTTTGTTTTTTTTATCCAAATTTTCGGTCTATTTTATTTGTTTAGACGTGTATATGATGTGATCAGGATAAAAAGCCACCACTCGACCCCAGGGACACACATCACAGTGATCTTTGTTACAGTGTGTCAGTCTAATACACCACAACTCCATTCTAGGTAACGAGTCTCTGACGGAGACTCTTTTCCACGTGATCAGCCATGTCCAAACACTGCTGATCACAACAAAAACAGGAAGAGCCGTTTATCGGCTTTTCCTCACTCGTGTCTGGCAGACGTGTGTAGAGGAGATCCGATCAGCTACTCCTCTGACAGGGTCTGTGCTGATTATCAGCGCAGCCCCCCGGTGGATGCCTGCTGAAGACCACCAGGGATCGCCACCACTGATGACCAACAGGTATGGCATCTCTGGTGGCCATGGGTGGAAATGTGTGCCCATCAGTGCCTTCTATAAGTGTAAATCAGTGCCACCCATAAGTAACCATCAGTGCAGCCTATCAGTGCCACCTATGAGTGGCCTTCAGTGAAGGAGATAATGTAATTATTTACAAAAACTGTAGGTGAGAAAACTGTTTTTTTATTTTACATTTTCTGTCTTTTTTTATTTGTTTAGCAAAAAATAAAAACCCCAGAGGTGATCAAATACCACCAAAAGAAAGCTCTATTTGTGGGAACAAAATTACAAAAATGTTGTTTGGGTACAGTGTAGCCTGACCGCACAATTGCTATTTAACTACTTTCCGACCGCCGGCTGTCAAATGATGGCCAGGTGGTGGACCTATTGTGGCGGGAGGGCGTCATATGACGTCCTCCCATTTAAACAGGGAATGCTCGCGATCATGCGCGCGCATCCATTGCGCATGGCTGTTTACCACGTGATCGGCCGTGCGGAAGTCATGGCCCATCAGAGATGGTCACACCCCAACTGTGCATGGCGCATGTGCGCGATCGCACGTCGGTGGCGGCGTGTTCCCCGGGAACACTGCTCATCGTCGACGCTGGTAAACAGCCATTGGCCGGCTGTTTACCCACGGGATCGGCTGTGATCGTTTCACAGCCGATCACTAAAATATAAACAAACCACGGTAACGAGATGTTACCGGGTTCTCCTCCTCACACACCGATCGTGTGTGAGGAGGAGATTGCGGTAACATCTCGTTACCGCTTACAGTGTACACAAATCACACTGATTGCCCCCTCCCCCTAATAAAGAGGACCTGTCACCACCCCTCATAGTACATGTCAATCACAGTCCATCAGAGTACCTGTCACAGTCCATCAGAGTACCCGAGTACCTGTCACAGTCCATCAGAGTACCCGAGTACCTGTCACAGTCCATCAGAGTACCCGAGTACCTGTCACGATCCATCAGAGTACCGAGTACCTGTCACAGTCCATCTGAGTACCCGAGTACCTGTCACGATCCATCTGAGTACCCGAGTACCTGTCACGATCCATCTGAGTACCCGAGTACCTGTCCCAGTCCATCTGAGTACCCGAGTACCTGTCCCAGTCCATCTGAGTACCCGAGTACCTGTCACGGTTCATCTGAGTACCCGAGTACCTGTCCCGGTCCATCTGAGTACCCGAGTACCTGTCACAGTCCATATGAGTACCTATAACTGCCCTTCAGAGTACTTAAATACCTGTCACCAGGCCATCAGAGTACCCGAGTATCTGTCACCAGGCCATCAGAGTACTCAAGTACCTGTCACCAGGCCATCAGAGTACCAGAGTACCTATCTGTAGCCCATGCCTCATAGAATATACGTTGGGGTGTTTGCTTTCCAAAATTGGGTCATTTCGTGGGTAATTGCACTGTCCTGGTGCTCCAGGACCTTCAAAAGTGTGATCGGTAGGAATGAAATGAGTCATTTTTGCTCCTAGAACGCCTGAAGGTACTACTTCAATGTTTGGCCTCTCTTTGTGACCAGGCTGTGTAAAAGTCCTACACATGTGGTATCGCCATACTCGGGAGGAGTAGCGAAATGTGTTTTGGGGTGTAATTTTTGCTATATACATGCTATGTGTTAGAAATATCTTATAAATTGACAACTTTGTGTAAAAAAAAAAAATGCGTTTTCATTTTTTTCCACATATTCCAAAAACTTCTGGAAAAAAATGAACCATTTAAAAGACTCATTATGCCTCATAGATTATACGTTGGGGTGTTTGCTTTCCAAAATGGGGTCATTTTATGGGAAATACTATTGTCCTGGTACTCCAGGGCCTTCAAAAGTGTAGTAGGTGGCTGTGAAATGAGATACGTAATTTTTGCTCGTAGAAGGTCTGAAGGTACTACTTCAATGTTGGTGTTCTGTATGTGGCCAGGCTGTGTAAAAAGTCTCACACATGTGGTATCGCCATACTCAGGAAGAGTAGCAGAATGTAATTTTGGGTGTAATTTGTTGTATGCATATGCTGTGTGTGAGAAATAACCTGATAATATAAAAATTTTGTAAAAAAAAAAAATCTTCATTTTGCAAAGAATTGTGGGAAAAAATGACAACTTAAAAAAACTCACCATGCTACTTACTTAATACCTTGCAATGTTTTTTTAAAAATGGGTCATTTGGTGGGTATTTGTACTTTCCTGACTTGTTAGTGTTTCAAGAAATGAGATACACCTGATGTACTGAAGGCCTGATCAGATGTGATCAATTTTCAGTGATTGGCACCCTAGTTTGTAGACTCTCTAACTTTCACAAAGACCAAATAATATATACTAATGTGGGTTATTTTTACCAAAGATATGTAGCACTATAAATTTTGGCCAAAATTTCTGAAGAAAAATTAATAATTAGCAAAAATTTATGACAGAAACTAAGAAAAAGGCATTTTTTTCACAAAATTAAAATTTTATTTATAGTACAAAAAATAAAAAACCTATTAGTGATTAAAGAGGAGAGCTGCACCTTTTAAAAAAAAATATTAAAAGCCAACAGCTACAAATATTGCAGCTGCTGACTTTTAATAAATTGACACTTACCTGTCCCAGGGTCCAGCCATCCTCTGTCAGGGAATCGGGAAGTGAAGCATTGCGGCTTCACTGCCCGGTTCCCTACTGCGCATGCGCTAGTCGGGCTGTGCGTCTCTACTGGTCCCCGCTGTGTCCTGGGAACTGTGTGTTTCCCAGAACACAACAGGGGGGGGGGGGGGCATCTGCAGCAGTCTGCAGTGATCTTGTCCCGGAAGTGGGTGCAGATACCTGGATTATCCAGGTATCTGCACCCCCCCCTCCCCTGAAAGGTGCCGATCGTGGCACCGGAGGGGGGGAGGGATCAGATGAGCGGAACTTCCACTTCAGGGTGGAGGTCCACTTTAAATACCACTAAAAGAAAGCTCTATTTGTGTGGAAAAAAGGACGCAAGTTTCATATGGGTACAGTGTTGCATGACTGAGTAATTGTCATTCAAACTGTGAGAGCGCTGAAAGCTGAAAATTGGTCTGGTCAGGAAGGGGGTGTAAGTGCACTGTATTGAGGTAGTTAAACAGTGACGGCGCTGAAAGCTGAAAATTGGCTTGGGCAGAAAGGGGGGAAGTGCCCTGTATTAAAGTGGTTAAAGTACTAATATTTTTTTTTGAACATTAAATAGCACCAAAAGAAATCGCTTTCTGTCTCAAGAAAATGGTACACCGTTGCATTACCACGCAATTGTCATTCAAAGTGTGACTGTGCTAAAAGCTGAAAATTTGCCTGAGAAGGAAGGGGATGAAAGTACCCAGTATTGAAGTGGTTAAAGCAGTTTTTTTTTTTTTCTTTTTTTGAGCATACCTGTTTTAAAATATCTGTTTGCTGCCACTTTTTTTTGTAAAACATACTGAAAAATAGAAAGCACCTGGTACCTTAAAGTGTAACGCCACTTTCTTGTTCATACATCACGGGACACAGAGCCTTCATTACATAGTGGGTTAGATAGGCCCCTTCGGTGATTGGACACTGGTTAACCCTAATTAAGAATTCCTCCCCTATATAACCCCTCCCATTTTTGGCCGGTGTCTAAGGTGGTTGCTCACATAAAACATGTGCTATGAAGAAAGCTCTATTCAGGTCCCTGCGGGGTCTTAGGGGCTATGCTGGCCAGATCCATATCTCGGGCCGATATTTTGACTCCCAAGTCTGGTACCCGGGCCTCGTTATCTGAAGAAACAATGTTTTGCCTGTAAGTCTCTTCTTGGAGGACTGGGGTCTGGGAAAACCAGGCTTGGTGTACTATTAAGACAGTGGCATTAAAGTTCTGGCAGAGTCTTTTACAGGACCAAGGAAGAGGTTCCTCTGAGTAGGAACCCATAAAACCCTGAAGGTTTGGCACAACGCTACCCACCGTGATGGGTGAAGGCTGGAAACTGTCTGTTCTCAGCAGTTCCTGCGGCGGGGACAGGCAAGTGAAGTTAATCCTATATTTATATTGCATATTATGGATTTCTTCAGAGTCGTTGTATGTTGTACCTGGTTTCCGCCACTAGAGGGAGTAAAGAGCAAGCTTGGTGTATACTTGTATGCCTTCCAGGATACACACTCAGTGAAGCCGGTCTCTGGGCCACTCTCCGCTGCAGGCTCTGACACAAATATGTATAAAGGGGGGGGTCGCACGTAGTCATGAAGGTCCCGCACAGTCCCCTACGGTGGTCCTCTTCTCCCCCTCATCCTCAGCCATGATGGTCTTATGCGCTTTTACACTTTTGACAGGGGAACAGAGGGGGGAATGGTTGCAGTGCCGTGCACGTGCGACGGCTATTTTGAAAAGCCCCGAGCAGCCCCCAGTCAGGCCTAGAGATAAAATTGGCCTTGAGCACCATCAAGATCCAAATTTCTGCTTTGTCAGTATTTTTTCAGAAGCCACTTGCTTCACATTCCCTTGTCCAGGCCTTTGTTCAGGGGGCACTGCACTTAAATCCACCAGTCAACCCTCCGGTGTGCCCATGGGATCTGAATTTGGTTTTGTCCGCATTACAGGGACAACCTTTTGAACCATTGCACCATGCTTCTTTAGCTCTTTTGACTAAGAAGTTGGTCTTTTTGGTAGCTATACCTTCTGCTAGAAGAGTATCGGAGTTAGCAGCTCTTTCTTGCAAAGAGCCATATTTGATTATTCACAAGGACAGAGTAGTGATGCGTCCGCATCGGTCCTTCGTACCCATGGTGGTTTCAGGATTCCATTTGAATCAAGATGTGATCCTACCATCCTTTTTTTCCAGATCCGCAGTCCACGGAAGAAGAATCTTTACACACTCTTGATGTTGTAAAAGCAGTCAGTATTTGCAGGCAACCGCTCAGATACGAAAGGCTGATTATTTATCCTGCCAGAAGGCCCTAAAAAAGGCCAGGCAGCGTCAAAATCCACTCTTTCTAGATGGATTAGACAAGTTATTTGTCAGGCTTATGGTATAAAGGAAGATTCCTCCTTTTCAAGTTAAAGCGCACTGAACTCGGCTGTTAGTGCTTCTTGGGCATTATATCATCAGGCCTTCATGACTCAGATCTGAAAGGCTGCGACTTGGTCTTCAGTCCATACATTCACTAGATTCTATCAGGTAGATGTAAGAGGATGCTGCCTTTGGGCACAATGTACTGCAGGCTGCAGTTTAGTTCCTCTGGTCCATTTGCGGTCTATATTTCTGATCTGTGCCTCCCTCCCCTCAAATTGAGCATTTCTTTGGGAAATCCCACTATGTAATGAAGGCTCTGTGTCCTGTGATGTATGTACAGGAAAATAGGATTTTTTTTAATACAGCTTACCTGTAAAATCCTTTTCTTGGGAATACATCACAGGACACAGAGCTCCCACCCTTCTACGGGTTTTTATGCGGTTACTTATTGATTTGCTACAAAACTGAGGTGCTCCCCAAATGGGAGGGGTTATATAGGGGAGGAATTCTTAATTATGGTTAACCAGTTTCCAATCACCGAAGGTGCCCATGTTAACCCACTATGTAATGAAGGCGCTGTGTCCCGTGATGTATTCCCAAGAAAAGGATTTTATAGGTAAGCTGTATTCAAAAATCCTAGTTTTGTTGAGAAAATAACATTCCCCTCTGGGTGATCTATGTACAGTGCAAGGATTTTAACAAACTTTGTTGCAGATTCCTACCTTTTTGTTATTCTGAAGAAATCCCTGTTTGTTCCTCTGTATCCATGTGCGAAAGTGAGTCTAATGGGAGTAGTTTGATAATAAACCAATCAGCTGCACCTGCAGGGCTCTAATGAGGAAAGCTGCCGGGTCTGCATCCCTTTAGACGTGTTCCCATTGGGAGTATCTCACCAAAAATAAACATTTTGTTGCAGACTTATGGGAAAATCTGTGAGCCAATCACACAAGCAAGAAATTACGTTTCTGGGGGGCGTTTTGTACACAGGCTGCATACAGAACACCTCCAAGTAGCCATATTGCATTGCATTTTCAGAAAATTACAGAGCTGCAGATTGAAAAGGAAAAGTAGTTTTTAATAACATTACAATATGACCTGTGTCACAATTGTATATTTTATATATATATATATATATATATATATATATATATATATATATATATATATATATATATATATATATATATATAATTTTTTTTTTTTTTTTTCCCTTTATTTGCAATTTGTTTTCCCCATGAAAGTAGAGTTACCCTTTAACTTTTTTTAAGTGTTTCTTAAAGCGGTAGTAAACCCGCAAATTTTTTTTTTTTTTTAAACCTGCAAACCAAAAGGCATAATGAGCTAGTATGCACCGCATACTAGCTCATTATGAAATACTTACCTTAGAACGAGGCCCCGACATCTGGCCCGATCCACGCCGAGGGAGCTGACAACTAGTGCTGGATTATAAGCATGGATGAACGAAGTTCACTTAAACAATGCAGTAAGGTGGTTGCAGTGACATTCCAGGGACCTCCCGCACGAGTATCGTCCTGAACGGGACTTCATCAGTGGATGAAGTCCCGTTTAGGACGATACGCGTGCGGGAGGTCCCTGGAATGTCACTCTGTATGTGAGTACCTGTCTTTTGGCAATAAATTCGTTTTTTTTTTATCTATACGGTCTGCACTATATATATTTTTCTATTTTATAATGTCCATCTGGGGAGTTTGATATCCAAGGAGCTGAATTACACCTTTTTGATCCACCTGAATCCTGGTATATGACCACTGGCAGTGGTGAATGCTCCATTTGACCTATCTGTTCAGTCAGGGGTCAATTCTTTAAGGTGAGCGGTTTGGCTGTCTGGTGGTGGGAGTACCTGTTTTCTGGTGATTAAGGATATCAGTATGCATTCTATCCACTGAGAAGAATGAAGGATTGTCGATCAGTACCATCATAGACTGTTCATTCACTTTGTATCATTTTCCTTTTTATGTTGTTGTTCATCTTGAGAGACTTTATATAATACCAATAGGGGGGGTTTCAGTGCTGCACTGCTCTGTTTATGATGTTTCTTTGAGGTTTTTGTTATATTTACCTTTAGTGTTCAGCTGCTCCGTTACTTCTACTTTAAACAGAAAGTTTTGTTTTGCGCTGACTGATTTTGCATTTAATACTGATATGATCATAATCTCATTTTAAAGAACAGAGTCTGGTACAAAGTTAGAAACCACATTAGTTTAAAACAAAATTTGGAAAGTCAAGACATGTTCTCTTTATTGCGCTGCCACTCCTTATTGTCAATAGGGGACCTTTTCTTGCAACATGATAAAAGTTCACAGATCGGACACTAGAAATGTTGGCAGCTGTTCAATCACTTGAGTCAACTGTATAGTCAGCTGCTTAAGTCCACAGTTGTTGTATATTCCATGATTGCTTCAGACAGTTCTTTGAAACAGTTGCCAACTCTAACATGAAAACACTTGAGACATCTACATTATTCTGCAATGGTAATGGAATGCACGTCAACTTACAGAGGTCATGTATGCCGTTTACAGAATATCATTTCTAGTACTTACTGTACATGCCATTTAAAATGTTATGTCCATGCACAAATGATATTGCATTATTTCATAAAAGGAAAACATCACTTTTTCGCTTCTCAATAATTGCTACACAAGCCATTTTGAAATTTAGGCCTCATGCACACAGGTCCTTTTTTTCTGCTGATCTTAGAGGCGTTTTTTTTTTTTCCAGCCTTTATGGACCCCTGCATTTTAACCTATGTTTCCATGCACACCTAGGCATTTCGAGGCAGAAAAAATAATAATGTGTCCAGGAGCAGCAGAGTTTTGGCAGAAAAAAAAGCTTGATGCACCTAAATGTGTGTAAACGCTAGGCGCGTTTAGTGCCACAGTGTTAATTTCAATGGCCAGAATAAATTATTCTTGCCAATAAAATTAAGTAAAGCCCAAGCCCTTGATGCGCCTGTAGGCTTTACAGGTGTTTACAAGAGTCAAGCATTTTATTTCTACCAAAACGCTGCTGCACGGAGAAAGAGTCTAGAAGAGTTGGCATGAGGCCTTAAAGTGGAGTTCCACTCAAAAGATTTTGACAGGTACAGTTTTTCCCGGAAGTTCGGCCCCTTTCCTTTGACGCCGGACAAATTAGAACACTTTGCGCATGCGCAGTAGGGAGCCAGCAGTGAAGCTGAAAGGTTCCCTTACCAGGAATGGCGGCGGCTGCACCCGACCGACGATCTGAAGATCGGCTGTGGTGCTGACATCATGGGCTCACTGACTTTTAGTTTTTCGCGGGGTGGCTGGACCTCCTATTTAAGGTTAACCTCTTGCTACCCATGTAATGCGTATGTGCAGTAGCACAGAGAGTGGGCTTTAACACCTACACACTGCATATCCAGAGATATCCCTGGATTTGCATGTGCCGACGTCATGGGGCATATGAGCACTTAATCCTTAGGTGTCCCGTTGCTTCAGTTGTACTGTGCCATTCCCGGCAGCTCCAGCCCATGCGTGGGAGTGACGTCATCGCGGCTCCGGCCAATCACAGCGCCGGAGCCACGATACCCGGAAGTAATCTCCTGCATAGATGTCGCCGGCCGAATGGGGGAGACAAGAATGGCTGCGGGGGGGGGCTTCGTTCACAGGTAAGTAATTCATAATGAGCTAGTATGCTATGCATACTAGTTTATTATGCCTTTATATTGCAGGGTGTTTGTTTTTTTCAGGAGGGTTTACAAACACAATTCAATATAGGAGGAATCAGAGAGTTAGAGCTTGCAATCTACCCTTAGAAAAGTTATTTCCTTTTCAATGAATTCCTCACCGATTTTTTTCCAACAAGTTTTCTTAAACTAGACTTAAAGTGATTGTAAGGGTTTTTTTTTTTTAAATAACAAACATATCATACTTACCTCCACTGTGCAGCTTGTTTTGCACAGAGTGGCCCCGAACCTCGTCTTCTGTTGTCCCCCGGCGGCTCTCGCGCCTCTTCCCCACATCAGATAACCCCCTAGGAGAAGCTCCCGAGGCAGTTACCTTGCATGCGCTCTCCCGAGTCCAGCATTCGGCGTCCATAGCTGCCAAATGTATGGCTCAGCCCCGGCGTCATTGGATTTGATTGACAGCCATGGGAGCCAATGGCTGCGCTGCTATCAATCTATCCAATCAGGAGCCGAGAACCCCGGTCACTGTCAGGTGTTTTTTCACCTTAATGCATAGGATGCATTAAGGTGAAAAAACACAAAGGTTTACAACCCCTTTAAAGGGTTAGTTTACTTTTTCAGAAAAAAAATTAAGAGGTGAACTAACACTGTACACCACATAGTCCAATGTGCCATAAACAGAGGCAGTGCATGTGTTTTAGAGCACATTGCAACACTAGCTGCAGAAGCCCTATATTAATAAAATACTAATGTGCGCTGATGAGGCTGAATTAATAGGCACTGAAAGGCTGCACTAATGAGTGCTCACTAATTGGCAGCACTGTTGGGACTGCACTGATAATCGGTGATCAGCTGAGTCCTAAGGACGCAGCGATCACAGGGTATGCGGGCAGCGTGATCAGGAAGTCTCGGCAATGTAAGCCCATGCTATAACCGTCTTTTAGCTATCGTGTGAGCGGGAAGAGGTTAAAGTAAACCTTCCCTAAGAGGCTAGAGACTGCCATTGCTGAGTTCATTACTATAATATACTATTTGCCTTATATGCTGACACTTTGGCTTAAAACCTGACCCGGGTCAAGTATGCATATAAGAAAAGTCAGATGTCAGCCCCATCTTTCTGGGTGGGAAGTTTTCCTTTTAAGCATAGATCATTTGAGCAATCTAGCTTAATGACCTCAATGCTAGAATTATCTTTGGGTAGTGACCCAAAGACCCGTGAAGCATGTAAAAATAATACTATGTGCTTTATTTATAGCAATAAAATGTTTTGATACCCTTTCTCATCTATCATGAACAGCGGGATGCAAGTCATGGGCTCCATGCTCTGTTTATAGAAGGCACCCATACCCATAGCTCCCAACTGTCCCTGATTAGCAATGTCTCTCTGTCCTTCATTCCTCCTCATTTGTTCCTCGTTTTAATCTGATCTATATAAAATAAAAACTATATTATATCTATATAAAATAAAGGAATATCAGCAAAAGTATGCTGGCATAGGACACACCCCTTGCCACGCCCCCTTAACCACTTACAGACCGGACCATTTTGCTGGTCAAAGACCAGACCACTTTTTGCGATTCGGCACTGCGTCGCTTTAACTGACAATTGCGCGGCCGTGCAACGTGGCTCCCAAACAAAATTGACGTCCTTTTTTTCCCACAAATAGAGCTTTCTTTTGGTGGTATTTGATCACCCCTGCGGTCTTTATTTTTTGCGCTATAAACAAAGATAGAGAGACAATTTTGAAAAAAACGCATTATTTTTTACTTTTTGTTATAATATCCCCCAAAAATATATAAAAAAACATTTTTTTTTCCCTCAGTTTAGGCCGATACGTATTCTTCTACATATTTTTGGCAAATAAAATTGCAATAAGCGATTATTGATTGGTTTGCACAAAAGTTATAGCGCAGGGGTAATGAATTAAAATTCAAGGAGGTCCGGTCGCCAAAATTTTCTTTGGGCCGAGGTCCGCATCTCAAGTCTGTGCTATGACTCAGAAAGATTGTAGTCACTGTATATCTATCAAAAACATGAGAAATGTACAATTTCCTTAGCATTTCAACAATATTTATTGTCAAGTTTCAGTTACAATATTAAACATGTGGACAGTTAGAACTAGGATAGCTTTACATTTGCTCTTTACATCAGGTGTCCTCATCACAGTGCCCCTTTACACCGGGTGTCCCCATCACAGTGCCCCTTTACACCGGGTGTCTCCATCACAGTGCCCCTTTACATCGGATGTCCCCATCACAGTGCCCCTTTACATCAGTCGTCCCCATCATAGTGCCCCTTTACATCAGTCGTCTCCATCACAGTGCCCCTTTACACCGGGTGTCCCCATCACAGTGCTTCTTTAAATCAGGTGTCCCCATCACAGTGCCCCTTTACATCGGGTGTCCCCATCACAGTGCCCCTTTACATCGGGTGTCCCCATCACAGTGCCCCTTTACATCGGGTGTCCCCATCACAGTGCCCCTTTACATTGGGTGTCCCCATCACAGTGCCCCTTTACATTGGGTGTCCCCATCACAGTGCCCCTTTACATCGGGTGTCCCCATCACAGTGCCCCTTTACATCGGGTGTCCCCATCACAGTGCCCCTTTACATCGGGTGTCCCCATCACAGTGCCCCTTTACATCGGGTGTCCCCATCACAGTGCCCCTTTACATCGGGTGTCCCCATCACAGTGCCCCTTTACATCATCGGGTGTCCCCATCACAGTGCCCCTTAACAAAATGTGCACATCAGGGTGTCCCTTAACATAAAATAAGGGTCATGCTGATGGGCACATTTTATATTAAGGGGCACTCTGATGGACAACAAAATGTGCCCCTTAACTTAAAATTTGCCCAAAGTGCCCCTTTTAATATAAAATGTACCCATCAGTGTTGCCCTTAAAATAAAATATGCCCATCAGCATGCCCCTTAACATGAAATAAGGGTCACATTGATGGGCGCCTATTATGTTAGGAGGCACTCTGATGGACAAATTTTATTTTAAGGGGCATGCTGGTGGGTATATTTTTAATGTGCACATCAATGGGCATATTTTGTAGGACACATTTTGTTGTGCCCCTTAACAAAATATGCCCATCGATGTGCACATTAAAAATTTACCCATCAGTGTGCCCCGTAAAATTAAATTTGTCCATCAGAGTACCCCTTAACATAAAAGGTGCCCATCAGCGTGACCCTTATTTTATGCTAAAGGTCACTCTGATGAACACATTTTATTTTAAGGGGCATGCTGATGGGTATATTTGTAATTTGCACAATGCTGGGCTTTTTTTTGTAAGGGGCATGCTGATGGGTATATTTGTAATTTGCACAATGCTGGGCTTTTTTTTGTAAGGGGCATGGTGATGGGTATATTTTTAAGTGCACACTGATGGGCATATTTTGTTAAGGCGCACCTTAACAAAACATGCAAATCAGTGCGCACATAAAAAATATACCCATCAGCATGCCCCTTACAAAAAAAGCCCAGCATTGTGCAAATTACAAATATACCCATCAGCATGCACCTTACAAAAAAGCCCAGCATTGTGCAAATTACAAATATACCCATCAGCATGCACCTTACAAAAAAGCCCAGCATTGTGCAAATACAATATACCTAACAGTCTGCATGATCACTAATGTGCCCACATACCTCAACTACAGGAGGAAGGGCACAACTGAAGCTGCCTCAAGGAGTCGGAGAGCCAGGACCCGGGAATTCGGAACTGCGGGCAGCATGGGGGGCGGGGCGCACGTGACGTCACACCCCCTACTGCCTGCGTGAGTGTCTTCAGCTCCGAGACGTGGCCAGGAGCAGGGGGCGGGTGCATGCGCATGCGCACAGCGTCACTGGTTGCTAGGGAAACCCGCGGTCCCAGCAAACCAGTGATTGCTGTCATTTACTACGCTGTTATAGCGTTTACAAAATAGGGTTCGTTTATGGCATTTTTATTAATAATTTTTTTTTTTTTTTTTTACTAGTAATGGTGGCGATCAGCGATTTTTATTGTGACTGCGACATTGCGGTGGACACATCGGACATTTTTGACATATTTTTGGGACCATTGTCATTTATACAGTAATCACTGCTATATAAATGCAGTGATTCCTGTGTAAATGACACTGGCAGTGAAGGAGTTAACCAGTGGGTGGCAGTGTAGGGGTTAAGTATTCCTAGGGGTGTGTTACTAACTGTGGGGGGCTGGGCTTTCATTTAGTGAACACTGATCTCTGCTCCAATCACATGGAGCAGAGATCAGCATCACTAGTTGCTAGGTAGAATGGGGAAATGCTGTTTACACAGCATTTCCTCCATTCAGCCGCCCGTGAGACGATCGCGGGTATGCCCGCGGCGATCAAGTCCGCGGGACCCGCGACCGGACTCACGGGGGTCCCGACCGGCACGGGAGCGCGTCGCCGGTGGCACGGGAGCGATGGCAGGGCAGCCTTAAAGATTGGACATACCTGTACGTCAATATGCCTGCCCGTGCCATTCTGCCGACGTACATCGGCGTGCGCCGGTCGGGAACCGGTTAAAGGATAATTGTGAAAAAAACAAAAGAAACAAGATTGGTTAAACCCATGAGTGCTTTTTTTTTACCACTAATATTCCTTTATATTGGCTTTTGGAATTTATAAATGCAGCAACTTAGAAATCAGATGAGAAGTTTAGCGCTGAAAAACACTTGATAGATAAATAGTGCATTTTATATACATCTATATAGATCAGACCAAATTGAGGGACAAATGAGGAGAAATGAGGGACAGAGGGACACATGCCCCTTAAATGAGAATTATACAAAAAATGATTAGTTAAACCCATGTTATCGATCTGGAGGAGAACTTTAAACTGACCAGTTTTTGCTGCCTACCTTTTGTGTGGGACCTGCTTGTATAGCTCAGTGGTCCATCCTCTGAGGTGAGCGTAGAACTTAGATTGAAGGTGGAGGGTCTGTCACCATTCATTTGATATTGCTGATCTTCACCGGTGGAGCCATCTTTACATCTTTCTGGGTCTTGTAGTTCACCAGCATTTTGGACTGTTTTTATTGCGCTGCACTTCTTATTTTTATCATTTGTTACAGATTTCTGTGACAGTCTTTTAGTGTTCAGCTTGCATTCTGGGGGGTATATTGTTGTGCTGATTGCACATTTTATTTTACATATAGTACACATATCCAATGAAAAAAAGGTAAAAAAATGAATTTAATCAATATAGACCAATATGTATTCTGCTACATATTTTCGGTAAAAGAAAAAAAAATCTCAATAAGCTCATATTGATTGGTTTGTGCAAAAGTTAGAGCATCTACAAACTATGGGATATTTTTACTAGTAATGGTGGCAGTTAGCAACTTACAGCAGGACTGCGATATTGCGGTGGAGAATTTGGACACTGATACTTTTTAGGGACCAGTGACACTAATACAGTAATCAGTGCTAGAAAATATGCGCTGTCACTGTACTAACGACACTGGATGAGAAGGGGTTAACGCCAGAGGCAATCTTGGGGTTTACTGTGTGCCTAGCCAGTGATTTTGTGTAATGTGGGAGGTGCTTGTATTAAGGGAAGGTATAGATCCATGTCTCTGATTTGCAAGAACACAGATGCAATGCCTTTTATACCGTCAGAATGGTGATCGCCATTCTGCCTGTGTACTGGACAATCACCGGGTGCCGGCAGACATCAAGTCCATGGTACCTGCCACTGGGCTCCCACTGTGTGTGATCACAGCAGGAATCAGCCAGCGCGAATGCACATGCCCTACCCAGAAGAGCCAGATCACGTGTGTGTGTATATATGTATGTATATATATATATATATATATATATATTACTGTAGCGGGGTCTCTTTAAGGACTATAAAACTACTGTTCCCAGAACCCCGCTGGTTCCCAGGATGTTTGGAGTTATGCCCCAGAGACTCATGGGGGAGGGCATATAAGGAGGGGGAGAGGCCTAGTTCGCTCTCTTTGGACACCCCCCCCTCTCCTAGCAAGAGGAGGTCTGTGCTGAACTGCTGGAGGCACAAGGCCTGAAGCCTGGGCCTTGTGCTCTTTTCCAAAGAGCCCTCTGCCAGCCTAGCTGCACCTGAGAGACATTTTCTCATCCTTGCTGCAGTACACCAGAAGGATTGAAGACTCGGAGGTCGGTGGATTCCTGTTCCTAGACGAATCGGCGGAGGAAACGGACTTGGACTTGTCCGGGTGGTGAGAGCTATTTAAAGACAGATACTTTATCTTTATTATTCGTTTGGATTACAAAGTTGTTCTTCAAGTGCACCACCGAAAGATTGCTAGCGAATATTGTTTCACTGGACTTCCATCTAGATCAGTCAGGCCTGACTGCATAGGTAGATAGTGCTGGGTGTTAGTTTACCCATGCGGGGAAGTAGCTGAAAAAGGGCAGCGCTAGAGTTGCATAGCAATACTTTATTATGCTGATTACTCTGTTTATCTTTATTACTGGTTACTGCAGGGACCTGCTTATGTGTTGCAAACCAAATGTTCGATTCATGTTATTCCTTTTATAAAGACAACAAGTAAAGTCAGTTATATACTTTCAAAGATTGTCTATGAGCTTGAGTTATCCACCCACGCACACACATATTTAGAGTATAAGCGATTTAATGTGTATTGCTAGATACTAACTGTGCCAGAGTGGGTAGAGCAGATTGCCGGGGGGGGTTGGCGAGCTGTGCTCAGGGCCCAAACCAAACTTGCGGCCCTCTTAAGTGAGGGTATTGCTATATTACATACAGGTGTGCGGCCCTGTAGCAGTAAAACAGATATGAGGCGGATCTGAACTGGTTAATAAATTGTTATATATACTTACTGCACTATACATAGTTACATAATAGGTGAGGTTGAAAAAAAGACAACCTTTGTGTGTGATTATATGTCAGTATTACATTGTATATCCCTGTATGTTGCTTATCTAATAGTTTCTTGAAACTATTGATGCCCCCTGCTGAGACCACCACCTGTGGAAGGGAATTCCACATCCTTGCCGCTCTTAGAGTAAAGAACCTCAACGTAGTTTAAGGTTAAACCTCTTTTCTTCTCATTTTAATGAGTGGCCACGAGTCTTGTTAAACGCTCTTCTGCGCAAAAGTTTTATCCCTATTGTGGGGTCACTTGTATGGTATTTGTATATTCAAATCATATCCTCTCTCAAGCGTCTCTTCTCCAGAGAGAATAAGTTCAGTGCTCGCAAGCTTTCCTCATTCCTAATATCCTTCAGACCCTTTATTAGCTTTGTTGCCCTTCTTTGTATCCGCCCCATTTCCAGTACATCCTTCCTGAGTACTGGTGCCCACAAGTGGACAGCATACTCTAGGTGGAGCTGGACCAGAGTCTTGTAGAGAGGGAGAATAATTGTTTTATCTCTGGAGTTGATCCCCTTTTTAATGCATGCCAATATTCTGTTTGCTTTATTAGCAGCAGCTTGGCATTGCGTTCCATTACTGAGCCTATCATTTACTAGGACCCCCAGGTCCTTTTCCATCCTAGGTTCTCCCCCCAGTGTATAGATTGCATTCATATTTTTGCCACCAAAATGCATTATTTTACATTTTTCTACATTGAACCTCATTTGCCATATAGTTGCCAATCCCATTAATTTGTTCTGATCTTTTTGCAAGGTTTCCACATCCTGCAGAGAAGTTATTGCCCTATTTAGCTTAGTATCGTCCGCAATTACAGAGATTGAACTGTTTACCCCATCCTCCAGGTCGTTTATGAACAAACTAAACAGGATTGGTCCCAGCACAGAACCCTTGGGGACCCCACTACCTACCTCTGAGTACTCCCCATTTATCACCACCCTCTGAACTCGCCCTTGTAGCCAGTTTTCAATCCATGTACTCACCCTATGGTCCATGCCAACGGACCTTATTTTGTACAGTAAAAATGTATGGGGAACTGTATCAATTGCTTTTGCAAAATTCAGATACACCATGTCTATGGGCTTTCCTTTATCCAGATGGCAACTCACCTCCACATAGAACGTTAATAGATTGGTTTGGCAAGAACGATTCTTCAAGGATCGTTTTTATATGCATTTTTACATTGGAGTTAAGCCATCCAGGACTTTTGTTTGCTCTTTTAAATGTATTACCCAATGGGATGCATTGGCTAATGCCCTTATTTAATAAACCCATCTCTCCTCCGTATTCTTTTTTCCTAAGATTTTATCCCAATTTATGCCTTCTAGCAAGGTTTGTAGTTTAGGGAAGTTGGCTCTTTTAAAATTCAGTGTCTTTGTATTCCCTTTATGTTTCCTATTTGTGTGATATATACTGAAGCCAAATGCCCTGCGATTGCTGTTGCCTAAATTGCCCCGTATTTCCACATCCATTATCGGGTCTGTATTGTTGGTAATCAGTAGATCCAGTAACGCTTTATTTCTAGTTGGTGCATCTACCATCTGACCCATAAAATTGTCCTGCACGACATTTAGGAACTGGCGAGCCTTAGATGAATGCGTGGTTCCCTCTGCCCAGTCTATGTCTGGATATGATCTCTTTGTGCTGGTTTGTCTGTTGTTTAACTCAGCCGTAATGTCCCCTTTACTGGACAATTTTTGTCTGCATGTATATGTGAAGCAAAATAATTGAAAAAAATCCATACATTTAGTAGGGCAAATTGTAATATTGTATGTCTTGCATTAATTTCTTCTTTTTAGTAGCTGGACACCAAATTACTAACAGTTCAAATGTTGTTTAGAGCAGCCTCTAGTGGCAGGTATGATTATTGCATATAAAAATCACTAAACTAAAAGAGCTAGCAAATAGACAACATCAATTGTCATCACATAACTTATCTCTGAGTGCAAGCCAAAACTCCACTTCTAAATTATGAAGCTAACGCCAGCCCTCATACCACAATGAGATCTGATGCCTGAGGAGGTCCAGGACAGTGTTGTATGGTAGGTGTGTCTATGTGTATGCAAATAGAAACTTTGAGAAAGCTGCATCAACAGGCCATGAAATTACTGTACAAAGTTTACAACTTTTTTTTTTAGGAAATGTATTTATATTGTTTTTTAACACAATTACAGAACAAGTACAACAAACAATCCACACTATGTCACAGCACCAGCAGCCAGTAAGGGTCCATCGAAAACATTCAGGTTTCTCATACAAAGATATAGTTTTGCTTTATAATAGATATATAGGTGATACAAAGATCAACAGCATAACTAATAATGTCTCCTGACCAAAAAAAATAGGATTTTTATAACAGCTTACCTGTAAAATCCTTTTCTTGGAGTACATCACAGGTCACAGAGCCATAGTAATTACTACATGGGTTATAGGCCACCTTCAGGTGATGGGCACTGGCACATCCAAGACAGGAAGTCTTCCTCCCTATATAACCCCTCCCATTACAGGGAGTACCTCCGTTTTGTAACAAAGCAATACACATATATCCCAAAAAGAGGGGAGGGACCTCTGTGTCCCGTGATGTACTCCAAGAAAAGGATTTTACAGGTAAGCTTTTATAAAAATCTTATTTTCTTAATTGTACATCACGGGACACAGAGCCATAGTATTTACTACATGGGATGTCCCAAAGCAATGCCATCGGAGGGGAGGGAGACACAGAAAAAAACAGGCTGCCATCAGACATGAGGATCTATACTACTGCCCGCAGAACACTGTGCCCGAAGGCTGCGTCCTCATGCCCTTTTATATCCACCTGATAGAATTTGGTGAATGTATGGACTGAGGACCAATGTTTCATCCTTGCAGATATGAGTCATGGATGCTTATTGATGTTCTGCACAGGAAGCACTCACGGCCCTGGTAGAGTGCGCTCTAACTTGAAAGGGTGGAACCCTTCTTTTAAAACCATAAGCCTGGCTAATAACTTGTCGAATCCACTTAGAAATAGTAGACTTTAATGCTGCTTTCCCCTTCCTGGGACCTTCTGGTAACACAAACAAAACATCAGTTTTCCTTATCTGAGCTGTTGCTTTCAGATAGATTCTGACTGCTCTCACTCCATCAAGTGAGTGCAAAGATTTCTCCTGCACAGAACTAGGTAGGATAACATCTTGATTCAGATGAAATCCTGATACCACCTTAGGTAGAAAGGACGGGTGAGGTCGCAACACCACCCTATCTTTATGAACATCAAAAATCAAATATGGCTCCTTACAAGAAAAGACAGCCAACTCTGATACTCTTCTAGCCGAAGAGAAATAACAATTTCCTTGTCAAAAGGACCAATGGAATATGACATATCAGTTCATAAGGCTGATTTTCTAACACTGATAAAACTGGAATCAAATCCCATGGACACAAAACGGATCTAACTGGTGGATT
Organism: Lithobates pipiens; assembly: GCF_037356315.1. Classification (NCBI taxonomy): domain Eukaryota; kingdom Metazoa; phylum Chordata; class Amphibia; order Anura; family Ranidae; genus Lithobates; species Lithobates pipiens. Next base: position 393,641,795 of record NW_027507748.1, on the reverse strand, counting down.
TATGCACATTACCCCTTGTATAAAGGCCCAGATTAGAGAATGTGAGGTAAGCGGTCTTTGAAAGAACATTGACAAGGCCGAGATTTGACCCTTGATAGTACTCAAGGCCAGTTTAATTTCTACCCCTAGCTGTAGAAAGGTAAGAATCCTACCTATGACATACTTCTGGGGATGCCATCTTTTGGATTCACACCAAGAGATAAAAGATTTACAGATTCTATAATAAATTACGTTGGAGGCTGGCTTCCTAGCATTAATCAGGGTAGAAATCACTAAACCTGAAAGCCCTCGAATATGGGCTTCAATAGCCAAACCATTAAATTTTGCATTCGTAAGGTAGGATATAATACTGGTCCTTGTGAAAGCAAGTCTAGGCGCAGTGGAAGAGACCATGGGTCTCCTATTGCCATCTTTACGATCTCTGTATACTAGGATCTTCTGGGCCACGCCGGGCTACCAAAATTACTGGCTTCCCCTCCTGCTTGATTCTGCGAAGAAGTCGCAGTATCAACTGAATTGGAGGGAATGCATAAATCAGTGAAAACTGATCCACGGGACCACTAACGCATCTGTTCTGCATGCAAGTAGGTCCCTTGACCTTGATACAAAGTTGATTAACTTCTTATTGAACCTGGATGCCAATAGGTCCATATCTGGGGTGCCCCATTTCCAGCAAATCTCCTGAAAGACATCAGGGTGTAGAGATCATTCCCCTGGAAACAGCTGCTGGCGGCTTAAGAAATGTGCCTGCCAATTCTCTATACTGGGAATGAAAACTGCAGATAGGTAAGGTACATGCTTCTCTGCCCAATCCAGAATATGGTTCACTTCCCCCTGGGTTGTGTGACTTCTGGTGTCCCCTTGGTGATTGATGTATTCTACTGCTGTAGCATTGTGGGATTGAATCCTGACGGGCCAATTCTGTAACCTGGACGTCCAGGCCCATAGAGCCAGACGTGCTGCCCGAATCTCTAGGCTGTTTATGGGCAAGATCTTCTCGACCTTGGACCACTTCCCTTGGACTGTAGCCTCCTCTAGGATTGCTCCCCAGCCTGACAGACTGGCATCCATCGTCACAATCTTCCAAGTAATCGGCGTGAAGGATTTTCCCTTCTGCAAATTCTTGGCCATCAACTGAGCTTCTGATGAACTTCTGGGGTCAGACAGATTGGTAAGTCCAAGGCTTGGATTTTCTTGTTCCAAGCTGACAAGATCTTGTTTTGCAACAGTCTTGAAAGAAATTGGGCATAGGAGACTGCTTCGAATGAAGCCATCATCTTCCCCAATAATCTCATGCATAGGCGAATGGAAGGTCTCTTCCTCGCCTTGATCAGCTGGACCAAAACCTTAGACAGTAGCGAAAAAACCAAGGTACTCCCTGTAATGGGACGGATTATATAGGGAGGGGGATTTCCTGTCTTGGGTGTGCTAGTGTCCATCACCTGAAGGTGGCCTATATCCCATGTAGTAATTACTATGGCCCTGTGTCCTGTGATGTACGTTTAAAGCCCCATAGACACTATCAGATTTTCTGCTGAATTTAGTCTTCAGATTTACCAAAACCATGTAATGCAAGGGCCTGCCTGATTGCATACAAATTGAAACTCCTAAGGTTTGACCTCATATTATATGGTTTTGGTAAATCTGAAGAAAAAAAATCAGCAGAAAATCTGATAGTGTGTATGGGGCTTTAGAAATACGAGGATTCCACCGACTTCCAGAGGATCCCCACCCCCAAGATGTGTAAGGATAGTGAGTACTCACTCTGCTACAGTAAACAAGTGATTCCCCTAACCTCCCCACACTTTATCAAACTTGACTGGTACTCCTCTGTTGGCATATGTAGCTTTGTATAGGTGCAATGATTTTTCTTGATCATACATCAAGGAACACAGGAGCTTCATTACATAGTGGGTTATATAAGCACCTCTGGTGATTGGACACTGGTTAACCCCCAATTAAGGAGAATTCCTCCCCTATATAACCCCTCCCATATGGGAGGCACCTCAGTTTTTTCGCCAGTGTCTATGGTGGTTGGTCACGTAAAACATGTGCTCTGAAGAAAGCTCTGTGCAGGTCCCTGCTGGGGCCTAAGGGCTACAACAAACCGAATCCATATCTCGGGCCGATATTTTGACTCCCAAGATGGTATGGTACCCGGGCCTCGTCATCCGAAGAAATGAGGTTTTGCCTGTAAGTCCTCTCCTATTGGAAGACTGGGCTCTGGGAAAACCAGACTTGGTGTACTATTTACATAGTGGCACGAAAGTTTCTGGCAGAGTCTTTTACAAGGTCCAGGTAGGAGGTTCTTCTGAGAAGGAACCCCAAAAAAACCTGAAGGTTGGCACAACTCTATTTAGAAGTGAAGATTTAAAAAATTTGCCTCCAAAACAAAACAATAGTTTTAAATAGACTATGGCCACTCTGAGCACCTGTCAGCTTGCTTTCAAATTTCTAAAAACCAAAGCAGGGAATCCTCTTTTTCCTATGTTCCCACACTTACCAGTCATAGCTTTAGCAGACCATTGCCATCATCTGTGTCTTGGACCATCTGCTGGATTCTGTAAATCAATATGTAGTACCTGTTGCAATGCATTTTGCCCATCTTTCTGGTTGTATTGACTGTGGAAGAACTGCATTGGTATAAAGGGGCAAGTGTAGTGGTTTTGTACATATATTTTTAAACTTACAATGGTGAGAACTAAAATATCATTTTTATAATGTATATATAAATGGCATACATTCAGCCATTAGGTTGAGGTTTTAGACACCTTTTTACATTTCCCACCTTTTCCTTTGTTTAAATAGACTACTGTTTACAATTCTCAGTAGCTCAAGATGAAATTTGAGTCAAAGCAGTGGCCCATTATTTCTCAGATGGCTATGTCAGACTTTTAGTGAAATACAGACCACTATTCTGTGCTTTGAAATAAATACTTATTTGTAAAATATACTGTATATATCATAAACAATCAAAACATACAATTAAAGAACTGTAAAAAAATAAAACGGACACAGTGCCAATAAAGTTTTGCTTTAAGCAAACGATTGAGTGAACTAACGAAGATCCAGTCAAAACTAAATTACTGAAGCCTATTAACAAAGCAGAAAAAAAATAATTGTAATAATCATAAATCTAGTTGGTGACATTCAAAGTTTAGGAAATTAAAATCTCTCTTAATGAGTAATTACTTTATAAAAATAGTTTCCACAGTCTTGCCTACAAGTCAGACCTAGAAGTCCTAATGGAGGCTTCCGTTCCCATAGGAATAAGGGCTAGCTTGTAGAAGTTTAAGGATGTTGATGGCAATCAGTTATCAATGTGTAGAGGAAGGTGGAAGTTTCTAGGATCTTTGTAAGGTGACTTCTGGAACACAGCTCATTTGGCAGCACAATTATGCTATAAATAAAAATAAAGCCCATAAACATTTGGCATAGATACAAAGGAAATGCTTGTACTAGGCAGTCACCAAAAAGACCAATATGTTCTAAAACAAGCAAAATCACTGCTCTATTGAGGATATGGTTTTAATCAGTGCTGCTTTTCAATATCCAGTAGGATGTGGCGGAACTCACACCAAGGCACATAGTTTTACACCTCCAGTTTTTCTCACATTGAAAATCAATTTTAACACACATAGATTTATTTTGTGCAACAGAATAAATGCTTTCTTGGTTGTGCTATGTAGCAACATACTTAACGTAACTGGAAATTTCCTTGCAATATATACAACTATAAATATGAATTTAATTACCACGGCTGCGCTGACACAGACGTTATTGCGCTAATTCAATAAACAGTGCAAGGACCAAAGCTCAGTACTCGGTAGCAACCAATCAATATGCATTTACTGAATACAAGATAGACTTTTATCCTATTCACAGAAAGAGGTCAGCAATGGCAGCCAGGTTTACTTAAAATTTGGTCATTAGGGCACTGATATCCTACAGATTGGTTATTTACCCATATAGAAAAATAGCAAAATTCAGTTCAGTGAAGATGCAATGTTCTGGACTGCAAAGGTGGGCACAACTATCACATGCAGTCACCTTATGACCATATAATTCATTAAGTATCCAAATATTAAATCTATGCTATTGCATGCATAGAAGGTAGAATGCAAAACTAGGGTAGGCTACAGGAGAAACTGCTCCTGGGTCCATGGGGTCAGTGAACCACTCTTGTTTCTCGCATATACCAGTTATGTGCTTGCATTTGATCTTTTCCATTTTGCTGTGCGACACTCTAGATTCGATTCTCTTAACCACCTCAATACAGTGCACTTACACCCCCTTCCTGACCTGACCAATTTTCAGCTTTCAGCGCTCTTACAGTTTAAATGACAATTACTTAGTCATGCAACACTGTATCCATATGAAACTTGCGTCATTTTTTCCACACAAATAGAGCTTTCTTTTAGTGGTATTTAATCACTAGTGGGTTTTTTATTTTTTGTGCTATAAATAAAAAAAAAAGCTTACATTTTGTGAAAAAAATGCCTTTTTCTTTGTTTCTGTCATAAAATTTTGCTAATTAGTAATTTTTCATCATAAATTTTGGCCAAAATTTATTCTGCTACATATCTTTGGTAAAAATAACCCACATTAGTATATATTATTTGGTCTTTGTGAAAGTTAGAGAGTCTACAAACTATGGTGCCAATCACTGAAAATTGATCACATCTGATCAGGCCTTCATTACATCAGGTGTATCTCATTTCTTGAGACACTAACAAGTCAGGAAAGTACAAATACCCCCCAAATGACCCCTTTTTAGAAAGTAGACATTCCAAGGTATTAAGTAAGTAGCATGGTGAGTTTTTTTAAGTTGTAATTTTTTTACCACAAATCTTTGCAAAATGAAGATTTTTTTAATTATTATTTATTTTTACAAAATTGTCATATTATCAGGTTATTTCTCACGCATAGCATATGCATACAACAAATTGCACCCCAAAATACATTATGCTACTCTTCCCGAGTATGGCAATACCACATGTGTGAGACTTTTATACAGCCTGGCCACATACAGAGCATTAACATTGAAGTAGTACCTTCAAGCGTTCTACAAGCAAAAATGACACATCTCATTTCACAACCACCTATTACACTATTACAGGCCCTGGAGTACCAGGACAATGAAATTGCCCATAAAATGACCCCATTTTGGAAAGCAAACACCCCAACGTATAATCTGTGAGGCATAATGAGTCTTTTGAACGGTTCATTTTTTTCCAGACGTTTTTGGAAAATGTGGAAAAAAAATGAAAACACATATTTTTTTATACAAAGTTGTCAATTTATAAGATATATCTAACACATAGCATGTATATAGCAAAAATTACACCCCAAAACACATTCTGCTACTCCTCCCGAGTATGGCGATGCCACATATGTGATATTTTTACACAGCCTGGTCACATACAGAGGCCCAACATTGAAGTAGTACCTTCAGGCGTTCTAGGAGCATAAATGACACATCTCATTTCATTCCTACCTATCGCACTTTTGAAGGTCCTGGAGCACCAGGACAATGGAATTACCCACAAAATGACCCCATTTTGGAAGCAAACACCCCAACATATATTCTATTAGGCATGGTCTGCAAATAGGTACTCGGGTACTCTGATGGGCTGCAGATAGGTACTCTCATGGGCTGGTGACAGGTACTTGAGTACTCTGATGGCCTGGTGACAGGTTCTCTGATGGCCTGGTGACTGGTATTTGGGTACTCTGAAGGGCAGTGATAGGTACTCAGATGAACTGTGACAGGTATTCAGGTACTCAGATGAACTGTGACAGGTAGTCGGGTACTCAGATGGACTGGGACAGGTACTTGGGTACTCAAATGGACTGGGACAGGTACTCGGGTACTCAGATGGGCTGTGACAGGTACTCGGGTACTCTGATGGGCTGGGACAGGTACTCGGGTACTCTGATGGGCTGGGACAGGTACTCGGGTACTCTGATGGGCTGGGACAGGTACTCGGGTACTCTGATGGACTGGGACAGGTACTCGGGTACTCTGATGGACTGGGACAGGTACTCGGGTACTCTGATGGGCTGTGACAGGTACTCGGGTACTCTGATGGACTGTGACAGGTACTCTGATGGACTGTGGGTGACAGGTACTATGATGGGTGGTGACAGGTCCTCTTTATTGGGGGGGGGGTAATCAGTGTGATTGGTGTGTACACTGTAAGCGGTAATGAGATGTTACCGCAATCTCCTCCTCACACACAATCGGTGTGTGAGGAGGAGAACCCGGTAACATCTCATTAACGCTGTTTGTTTACATTTAGTGATCGGCTGTGAAACGATCACAGCCGATTATGTGGGTAAACAGCTGGCCAATGGCTGTTTACCAGCGTCAGTGACGAGCAGGCGGTCGGCAAGTAGTTAAAGTGTATTTCCACTTTTGCAGCCAAATTGGGATAAGACCTACTTAAATCTGTTACATGTTCCCATTCACATGACACAACTTAATAAAATATTTACAACTTACAGCTTAGCTTTTTCTCAATTGATATTTCTGGAACCTCCAGCACTGTAAAATCCTATTAGTTCCTTTTGTGTATGTGTTTGCCAAGCGTACTTTTCATACTCACTGTGGAGCCTATGAGGTTAATCTTGTGCATTGTGTAAAAAGGCTGTTTGATTCTGCCTTCTCTGATCTGCCCCTTCTTCCACAGTCCCCAATCTATCTCTTGATAGTACAGAGCCTTGGAGTCACTCTGCACATGCTCGCTTTGGTGTGTATTGGTAGAGAGTTTTTAACCACTTGCCGACCGGCGCACGCCGATGTACGGACAGGCAAATGGCCGTACAAGTACATCCCTTTAAATTTGCCAACGTGCCATTGCATGCGCGCCACCGGTCAAGACCTCTGTGAGTGCGATCGCGGGTCCTGCGGACTCCATTGCCACGGGGATACATGCGATCGTCTCACCGGGAGGAAGAACAGGGAGATGCTAATGTAAACAAGAATCTCCCCGTTCTGCATAGTGACAGTGTCACTGATCTCTGCTCCCTGTGATCGGAGCAGAGATCAGTGACATGTCATACACAGCCATGCCCCCCCCCCCCACAGTTAGAAACACTCCCCAGGGCTCACTTAACCCAGATCCGACCCCTAGTGGTTAACCCCTTCACTGCCATTGTCATTTACACAGGAATCGGTGCATTTGTATAGCAAATTTCAAAAAAAATTGTTGCTATTTTTTTGTTTATAGCGCAAAAAATAAAAACCGTAGGAGTGATCAAATACCACCAAAAGAAAGCTCTATTTGTGGAAACAAAAGGACGTCAATTTTGTTTGGGAGCCACGTCGCACGACCGCGCAATTGTCAGTTAAAGCGATGCAGTGCCGACGTAGTACCAAATCGCAAAAAGTGCTCTGGTCTTTGGCCTACAAAATGGTCCGGGGCTTAAATGGTTAACCAGTGCCCAGATGGACACTGATAGAAGTCACAAGACTGCTATATACTGCTGATGAGAAAAAATATTTAGTAGTTTATATTTACTAAAATAATTGCATTTCCATGTGCTGTGTACTGTGGGAGACCAGATATAGTGAATGCAGCGTCCTGGGTTTAGTAACATTTTAAGCTTGCCTGTACTATGCAGGCAAATCTCATTATCAGTTGTGAACAAAATTTGAACACTGCCCTTCAAACAAAGGGTAAAATGTTTTGAAGTTGTGCTTTTTGCATTGTATATTAATGAGAGGAAATTCAACCTGTCCTTAGGACAGACTCACTCTGACATTCTTCAAAAATCCTTGCAGTTAGCCATGAGGTCTTCACCTAAAAAAAACATCTAAAAAGGTAAGAAAGTAGGATTTTCTCAAATTTGACTGCAAAAGTGAAAATACACATTAATATATATATATAAAAAAAAAAAGAAGCGCTAAATCAGACATCTGACGGTTTCTGTATGGGAGCTTCAGTTTAATGTTTGCACCAGGAAAAAATTAGAGGACCTCATTCTTGTCAATGGTGGTGGATTTAAAGAGTAAAACATACAGGAATTAATCTTTTTGTTTAATGTTTTATTACAGCTGAATCTACCTAAAAACATTTTTTTCCTCTTAGCATAAACATGCTGATAAATTATGTCATAAAAGTGTCTAGTGTCTGTGCTAGTAGGATTACATTTCTTGTATGTTTTATCCATTACATTTGAGTTGTTCCCTGGACAGTCTATGATCGATGTTGCAGGAAGGCGAGAGAGCAGTATCTTTGCATCTTCAGAGATGTCAACTGCCTTATCTGCTGTAATCTTCTCAGCATGCAGGAGTGCTGGCCATGCCAGGATTGGAGGGTGACTGTGGAAAGATGCACAGAAAAACAAGGGACCAATGATCCTGCATTTACTGTTTGAATGAGACGCTATCCCACAAAGTTCAGTTAGACCCACTTTTGTGTTGGTCTATGCTGTTCTGGCTCGTAGGGTGTCTAGAGAAAAAAAAATTATGTAAAACAAAATGGATAGCGCTACAACCCAGCAGGTCTGTCCTAGTAAGGCAATTTTCCACAGCAGTGCCCCGTTGTCAGCCTCTGTATGCCACCATTATGTCAAACAATCAAAAAAAGGCAGCAATACGGTGAACTGCTATGAGTAAAGCCTCGTACACACAATCGGATTTTCGGCAGACAAAGCGTGAGACTTTTGTCCGAAGGGCGTGTGCCAGTAACTTTTCTTGCATACAAACATGAACGTAATGACGTACTACGTGGAGTTTCAGCTCCTGAGTGCTACCCTTTGGGCACCTTCTGCTAATTTTGTGTTTGGTGAGCATTGATTCTGAGCATGCGAGTTTGTACTTTGGACATTTGTGTGACCGACTTGTCTACGCACAATACGAAAATCTGATAACAGACCGTTGTGCGCCAAAACTTTACTAGCCTGCCATCCAACATTGGTATAAAGTTGGACAACAACTGTCTGATGGAGCGTACTAATGGTCGGATTTTAGGCAAACAGTCTACCATCACACAATTCCCTGCCAAAAATCTGATCGTGTGTATCAGGCTTAAGACCCACAGAGGCTGAAATGTATCATGGTCTCTTTCACTTGGATTTTATACCCCTTTGCCGTTTGATTTCAACAAAGAAGAATTGTCTGTAGTTCACCATGTTGCCATCTTTTCTTTTGATTGTTCGACAAATAGGGTGTCTGAAGGGTTGTAACCATAGGGACACAGTTTTATTGAAGGCTTGGCTTTATATTTATATTTGACTTTTACTTGGCAAATAAACCTACGGTACTTTGTCATCCTGGGTATGGGCAAAGGTATAGATCATATGTTTTGAGACAAAGCTTGACATTTGTAGATTGGATCAGTCTACCCAAAGCTGTTTTTCCTGCTGCCCCCACAACCTGATAGGACTGATTAACTATAAAACAAAGACAGACTTAACTCGCAGCAATCTCCTTTTTAGTCCTCACCTGATCAGGACTGGAGTCACAAGGTATCCCTCAACACTTGTCGTCCCAGCCAGGTTCAGCCTCTCTTGGGTGTAAGTCCTACCTGTACAGCCTTTAAATTAGCTATATGTATGGGGAGCCCCATTCTGGTGATCTGGGGGAGGGAGGGCACAGTTCAGCATCTCCTGGGTGAAAGTCCTTCCTGTACAGCCTCTAAATTAGCTATATGGTTGGAGCCCAAGGTTGGTCAATCCGCCGGACTTTTGGAATGAGCGGACTTGTCCACACATGACCACACACGAACTGACTTTTCCAGTAGACTAGGTCGGGTGGACAATCTGCCGGACTTTCCGCGGAGGACCGCCGGACTTTCCAAATGAACGGACTTGCCCACACACAGAGTAAAGTCTGTTAATTTTGAACGTGACTTCAGGTACGACGGGACTAGCAAAGGAAGTCAATGTCGCCACCTCCATCAGCGAAATTGACACCTTGCGAGCCCCGTCGCCTAGAATGGATTTTAAGGGGAACCCCTACACCGAAAAAATGGCGTGGGGGTCCCCCCAAAGTCCGACCAGACCCTTATCCGAGCACGCAGCCCGACGGTCAAGAAAGGGGGTGGGGATGAGCGAGCGCCCCCTCCTGAACTGTACCAGGCCATGTGCCCTCGACAAGGGGGGTGGGTGCTTTGGGGAAGGGGGGCCCTGCGGCTCTGCCACCCCAAAGCACCTTGTCCCCATGTTGATGAGGACAAGGGCCTCTTCCCGACAACCCTGGCTGTTGGTTGTCGGGGTCTGCGGGCAGGGGCCTTATTGGAATCCGGGAGCCCCCTTTAATAAGGGGGCCCCCAGATCCCGGCCCCAACCCTATGTGAATAAGTATGGGGTACATCGTACCCCTGCCCATGTACCTGGGGGAAAAAAAGTGTAAATAAAAAACACACAACACAGTTTTTTAAAGTAGTTTATTAGGCAGCTCCAGGGTCCCGAGGGCTTTCACACTACAGCGGTGCGCTGGCAGGACGTCAGAAAAAAGTCCTGCCAGCAGCTTCTTTGGAGCGGTGAAGGAGCGGTGTGTTTACCGCTCCTCCACCGCTGCTCCCCATTGAAATCAATGGGGCAGCGCTGTAATGCCGCCGGCAAAATGCCGCTATTGCGGCATATTGCCGGTGGTTTTAACCCTTTCGTGGCTGCTAGCGGGGGGTAAAAGCGCCCCGCTAGCGGCCGAAATGTGCCGCAAATCCGGCGGTAAAACGCCGCTAAAAATAGCTGCGTTTTACCGCCCACGCTATCAGCGGTGTGGTGTGAAAGGGGTCTTAGAGCTTCAACTCTTCTAGGAAGGCTGTCCACAAGGTTTAGGAGTGTGTCTATGGGAATGTTTGATCATTCTTCCAGAAGTGCATTTGTGAGGTCAGGCACTGGCCACAGGCCTGGCTCACAGTCTCTGCACTAATTCATCCCAAAGGTGTTCTTTCAGGTTGAGGTCAGGACTCTGTGCAGGCCAGTAAAGTTCCTCCAGCCCAAACTCATTCATCCATGTATTTATGAACCTTGCTTTGTGCACTGCTCCAAATCATTTGGTGGAGGGGGGATTATGGTGCGGGGTTGATTTTCAGGGGTTGGGCTTGGCCTACTAGTTCTAGTGAAGAGAACTGTAAGAGCCCTTTCACACTTATAGTGCTGCCGCATTAGCGGTAAAGCGCCGCTAGTTTTAGCGTCGCTTTACCATAGTTTTAGAGGTGCTTTTCGGCTGCTAGCGGGTGCTTTTAACCCCCACCAGTGGCTGAATAAAGGGTTAAAAGCGCCGCTGCCGCAGCGCTTTGCAGGCGCTTTGGCGACGCTGCCCATTGATTTGAATGGGCAGGGGAGCTTTAGGAGCTGTGTATACACCGCTACTAAAGCGCCCCAAAGATGCTGCTTGCAGGACTTTTTTTTAACGTCCTGCCAGCGCAGTGCCCCAGTGTGAAAGCACTCGGGCTTTCACACTGGGACTGCAGATGAGGCATTTTTCAGGTGCTATTTTTGTCGCTAAAGTGGCTGAAAAATGCCTCCAGTGTGAAAGGGGTCTTAAGGCATCAGCATACCAAGACGTTTTGGACAATTTCATGCTCCCAACCATGTGGGAACAGTTTGTGGATGGCCCCTTCCTGTTCCAACATGACTGCGCACCAGTGCACAAAGCAAGGTCCATAAAGCCAAGCATGAGCGAGTTTGGGGTAGAGGAACTTGACTGGCCTGCACAGAGTCCTGACCTCAATCTGATAGAACACTTTTGGGATGAATTAAAGATTAGTACAAAGTACAAACATGCATGCTCAGAACCAATGCTAAAGATCAGACAACACTAGCAGAAGTTGCCCAAAGGGTGGCGGTAAAGAGCTGAAAAACCACGTGATTTGGGGAATGTTGGCTGAAAAAGTTCTGCTGTGTGTATGCAGAACAAGTACAGGGCCAACGCCCCTTCGGACAAAAATCCATGGTAAAGTCCGATGGAAGTCCAATCGTGTGTACGAGGCTTAAGACTGCGACCACTCCCTGATCAACAGCTGATGAGAAAAGCTCTCAGTTACGTGTAAGCAATGCTTTCTTCTGACACACCAATCTGCTAGACATGCATTGACAAGAAAGAACAGTTAGACACATGCATTTTGTGTGGCTACCAGCGTAGCCCTCATTTGGGGATGTTATAAGAAAACACCCCTACCACAAAACAGGACATTGGGCTAAACCTGTAGGTAGACAAGATAACCAATGGAAGAGTGGGTTAGATAATAAAATAGGCAGTGCTTCCACCTAGGACAGGGCCTCTGTGAATAGAGGGGGTGCCCTTACTGGAAAATTAGCCAGTAATCCATATAGTAAGTAATTGGGAGCAGAGGAATGACTGCAACCAGCATATAACATTATATAAAAGAGGACTTCTGCGCTACTACACAACTAATTAAACAAAATTTGTGTAAATGCCAAATCTAAAGTGATCACCAATCACATAAAACTAAAAGAACTGAATACATACAAATATATACGAGTTAGCGCATAACCTACGTGATCCAATGACCACCAAATTGATTAAATAAATCACTGAAAATAATAATAATAATAATAATAGAGGCTAATAAAGTGCATAAACAATAAAGTGCATTAACAACGCATCCGTTTATATAAAGTGCACTCCTAGTGGTGACACTGTGATGCATTCAACATAGTCCAGTGATATAGAGTGTTCTTAACCACTTGACCACTGGGCACTTAAACCCCCTTAATAACCAGACCAATTTTCAGCTTTCGGTGCTCTCACATTTTGAATGACAATTACTCAGTCATGCAACACTGTACCTATTTGAAATTTTTGTCCTTTTTTTCACACAAATAGAGATTTCTTTTGGTGGTTTTTAATCACAGCTGGTTTTTTTTTCTTTTTTGCGCTATAAAAAAAAAAGACTGAAAATTCTGTAAAAAAAAAAAAAAATGCATTTTTCTTCGTTTCTGTTATAAAATTTAGCAAATTAGTCATTTTTCTTCATATATTTTGGCCAAAATTTATACCACTACTTATCTACATATCAAAGGATTATGTGGTGGCATCTTGTGGTGTAATAAAGGTACTGCATCTAACTCCTACCTCAATTTAAATCGTCACATTGAAAAAATAAAAATATAAAAAAAAATTGTATATATAATATATATATATATATATATATATATATATATATATATATAAATATATATATATTACACGTTATTGTCAATAAATGTAAAAAATATAAAAAATATAAAATTAAAAAATATATATAAAAAATATATTTTTTAATTTTTTTATTTTAAAATTTATAATTTTTTAAATTTATTGACACTAAGGTGCAATATATAGTTTTATATATATATTTTATATATATATATACACTTTTTAAAATAATTTTATTTTTTAATAATATTTTTTCAATGCGACGATTTAAATTGATGTAGGAGTTAGATGCAGTACCTTTATTACACCACAAGATGCCACCACATAATCCTTTGAGCTTGAGTTTAAATCCTAATGGTGTGTATATTCTCGGAATGATAGAGTAATCTTAATTTTAATCACAACGTTTATAATTATATTTCTCCAATAAAATTTGTTATTGGGAGACATTTTTTAAGAATTATATAGTCCATTGCCAGTAACAATCCTATTTCGGAGATTGTGCTCTTTGGTCCACGACAAAATGGCGTTTTGACCATTTCCTGTATACAGCATATAAAAGGATGTGTGTAACATCCAATCCGGTTCCCTGACGAAGTCACGAGGTGTGTGCCATGACATAACGCGTAGGACGCAAAACCGGAAGTAAACACCACATACCGGAAGTCATTACGATGGACCGGAAGTGGATGACGCGGATCGGAATTAACGCTAGAAGTGGTGTGGAACGCCGTTACACTCTGAGTCTGGCCTACTTTTAGCTACTGACATGTAAGCAGCCATTTTTTTATTTAATAAAGTTTATAATATTTGGGTAATGTACATTTACCCATTTTACATGTGGATACCATTATGGAGTTTAAGTGACCATTCGTTTCTCATACCTAACCTGTATTGCTGGATTGATTGACCTACAATCACGGACGTGGGGATAAGATTTTTATAAGAGCGCTTTTCCCAAGCCCAGGAGGTAAGGGCACTGAGAGCACTTTATAGGATTCACAAAGCACTTTAATCACAGGAATTGGGAGTGAATGGACACAGACCTTTGGATTTTGGACAATTTGTTGCACTTTATTTGTATTTTGCACAATTGGAAGCACTTTATGCACTTTAAGAACACTCTATATCACTGGACTATGTTGAATGCATACTGAATGCATCACAGTGTCACCACTAGGAGACATATATAATGTCTATAAATGGATGCTGTATTGTATTATTATATGCACTGTTAATGCACTTTATTGTTTATGCACTTTATTAGCCTCTATTATTATTATTATTTTCAGTGATTTATTTAATCAATTTGGTGGTCATTGGATCACGTAGGTTAGACGCTGAGTCATATACATTTGTATGTATTCAGCATATAACATTAAAGTGGTTGTATAGTCAATTTTGGGACTTTTACCTACAGGAAAGCCTATAATGAGGCTTACTTGTAGGTAAAAAAAATATCTCCTAAACCTGTACAGTTTAGGAGACATTCCCCTCGCAATGCGCCGTTGACTGCAGCAGCGCATGTGCACAGGGGATTCTCGGCTGAATGTCCAGCAGACGCCAGAGCCTGCCGGAGAGAAATCTCCCACGCGCCTGCGTGGGAGTGACGATATTCCGGCTCCGGCCACTCACAGCGCCAGAGCTGCGATACCCAGAAGAAACGCTGAGGGAACATGTCAGCTCCCTCGGCGTGGATCGGGCCAGATGTTGGGGCCTCGTTCTAAGGTAAGTATTTCATAAAGAGCTAGTATGCGGTGCATACTAGCTCATTATGCCTTTTCCCTTGCAGGTGAGTAAAAAAAAAATCATAATTCAGCGGGTATACAACCGCTTTAACTATAAGTATATTGAGGCGTGCCAGTATGGAAATAAAACAATCTTTATATAAGAAAATATTAAAAATATCCAATGTCCAAACCGGTATTATAGCAAAGGGTCCAACAAGAGTCTTGGTGGAATTCTACGCATACACCCGGGTATATATAGTTAATAATAAAGATTAAGGATGAGCACAGGCGTGTTCGCAAGCCACACGTGCTGAGCCCGCCAGGAAGTTGGCACTGCACAGTGCTAATCACAAGCAGTGAGACACTGTCCCGATGTGCAGCTGCAGAGATCGGGAAATGTCTCACTGCTTGTAATTAGCACTGTGCAGTGCCAACTTCCTGGCGGGCTCCGCACATGCAACTTGCGAACACGCCTCAGCTCATCCTTAATAAAGATACCTCCAGATGAATGTTGCAGCAAAGTTCAGTTGCAAGAGCCCCTGAGGATGATTGAGATGCAGTGTCTGTCTTTGTGTTGGAAACCTGGGTTCCGGGTTGATAGAATCTGTTGCCTAATACCAACATAATATAAAAACTACATAAATATCTGGAACATAAACCATAATAAATCCTCACATCCAGCACTCACAGAGGAGTATTATATAACTGCATGGCCACAGGCAAAAATGTTTTCCTGTGTTGCTCTGTGGTGCATTGTGTTTGTAACACAAGTACTCCTCAGACCAACTTATTGTGGAGTGGGTGGGAGAAGTTGTTCAAGATTGAATGTACCCTGGATAACATTCTCCTCTCTAACACTGTTGTTAAAGAGCCCAACTCCAATGCAACTACATCACTGGCCTTGTAAATCCATTTACTAAGTCTATTGGCTATCCTAAGTATGCTTCCCCAGCATGCCACCGCACACGGGAGAGCATGACCCAGCACATACTCATAAAACATCTTCAGCATTCTTTGGTAGATGTTACAAGACCTCATCCTCCTCAAAAAATAGAGACGGCTCTGGCACTTCCTCTAGAGCACTTCAGGGTTCTTGCTCTAGTTCAACTTATTATCTATGTGCACCCCCAGATACTCTACTACATCCACATCCACTCCTCTGATGGAGACATGGGTCATCAGTGCCTTCCTCCTTCTCAAATTCACAACCAGCTCCTATGTCTTAGTCACATTTAAAGCGGTTCTTCACCCTAAAGGGGAAGTTCCGCTAATCTGATCCCTCACCCCCTCCAGTGCCACAATCGGCACCTTTCAGGGGGGAGGGGGGTGCAGTTACCTGGATAATCAAGGTATCTGCACCCACTTCCGGCCAGACCGCCGCAGACGCCCCCCCCCCCCCCGTTGTGTTCTGGGAAACACACAGTTCCCAGAGACACAGCGGGGGACCATAAGAGACACGCAGCGCGACTCGCGCATGCGCAGTAGGGAACCGGGCAGTGAAGCTGTAATGCTTCACTTCCCGATTCCCTGACAGAGGATGGCGGCGGGGGCAGCAGCGAGACGAGCGATCGCTCGTCATCTGCCGCTGACATCGCTGGACCCTGGGACAGGTAAGTGTGATTTTATTAAAAGTCAGCAGCTGCAATATTAGTAGCTGCTGGCTTTTAATATTTTTATTTTAGGTGCAGAACCACTTTAAATACAGATGATTATCCTTGCACTCAAATTGAGGGAGCAGGATCAGTACAGCAGAATCAAGAGAGTGCTGCAAAAAAAGTAAGTATTTTGTTGTGTGTTCCTATTCTTCTTCTTAACGTTCGTGCTGCTCCATGTGTTTTTCTGTACTGTTGTACATTTTAAAATGGCAACTTTCATGTTCATGGGCACAGTAATCAGTCATAAGAAACATTGTTTGTTCACCCACTTATAAGATGTTTTAGGCAGATACAGGTTAACTACATTTGTTCATGCCTATTTGTATTAAAATAAGTTTCTTGTCTAGATGGGTTTGTAACTAGAATGAAATGCAAACTTGATTCAGTGTAATTAGAGGACACTCTGCAGCTGTTTAGTGCTCCTGCATCCAGATATGTAATGTGGGACACCAGAATCAAACTTTTTAGGGTGTCCCACACAGGTGCTCCAGTGGATACTATAGGGTTGTCTCCATGTGTGATACTTTAACAAAAAAGTTAAGTATTCCAGCTTTAGAAAGGAAATAAAATGTTCTTCAGCTTGAAACTCCACCAAAACAGACAATTGTATGACACTTCCAAGCAATGTTTTATATTCCTATTTCTGCCCTCCAATATCTGTGTGCTAAGTATACCTTACCAGGGACCCCCCCACCTGTATTTTTGGTTTAAAAAAAAAAGTTTTAAAGTATTTTAAAAGCCACATTTTGAAGATGCACACAGTGTGTCAACATGTGCTATCTGCCATCACGGTATATCAATGTATGCGTTTTGCCCCTTCCCTGCTACTAAAGCAGCTGAGAGGAAGGGTTGCACCCCCAAAACACATCCATTGATCCCCCATGATGGGACCTAGCACATATTCACATTAGGCATGGGATCAGGAGAGAAATTACCAGTTTGAATCCCTATATGTGTACATCTTCAAAATTTGGCTTTTACAGGGGTGACATCACCCCATCTGATGAAAGCAATATCAACACAGTTTTGACATACCAATGTCTGATATTGCCTTCACTTTATTAAAGTTGAACTTTGTAAGTTTCTGAGTTCTGTATGTTATGTTTTGAAACATGCCTGCTTAAAGCGGTTCTTCACCCTAAAGGGGAAGTTCCGCTAGTATTATCCCTCCCCCCCTCCGGTGCCACAATCGGCACCTTTTGGGGGGGAGGGGGGTGCAGTTACCTGGATAATCCAGGTAACTGCACCCACTTCCGGCCAGACCGCCGCATGGCTCCGCCCACCGCGGCATGGCTCCGCCCCCCCCGTTGTGTTCTGGGAAACACACAGTTCCCAGAGACACAGCGGGGAACCAGCGCAGCGCGACTCGCGCATGCGCAGTAGGGAACCGGGCAGTGAAGCCGTCATGCTTCACTTCCCGATTCCCTGACAGAGGATGGCGGCGGTGGCTGCAGCGAGACGAGCGATCGCTCGTCATCTGCCGCCGACATCGCTGGAACCTGGGACAGGTAAGTGTGATATTATTAAAAGTCAGCAGCTGCAATATTAGTAGCTGCTGGCTTTTAATATTTTTTTTTTTGTGCAGCTCCTCTTTAACCTCTTGAGATCCGTGCTATAGCCGAATGACGGCTACAGCGCGGACCTGCTTTGCCGGCGCACTCTGTGATCGGCGAGTCTATGAGACTCGCCTGATCACGGATCCGAGCAAGGGGTCGATCCCGACCCCTTACCACGTGATCAGCTGTCAGCCAATGACAGCTGATCATGTGACAAAACAGAACCGGTAATCGGCTATTTTTCCTCCTCGCGCTGGGAGAAAAAAAAAGCTGATCACGGCCAGCATATCAGTGCCCACCTGCCCCCTGCCAGTAACCCCCAGATAATTAAAAAAGTGCCACCCATCAGTGCCCATAGTGCCACCCAGCAGTGCCATACATCAGTGCCCACAGTGCCATACATCAGTGCCACCTATCAGTGCCCACAATCTGCCTCAACAACATTGCTGCACCTCAGTGCCCATCAGTGTCATCTACCAGTGCCCATCAGTGCCCAGCAGTGCCACCTATCAGAGCCACCTATCAGTGCCACCTATCAGTGCCCATCAGTCCCATCTATCAGTGGTACCCATCAGTGCCGCCTTATCTGTGTCCATGAGTACTGCCTTATCTGTGCCTATTAGTGTCGCCTTAACTGTGCCTGTCAGTGCCTACCAGTGCAGCCTATCAGTGCCCACCAGTGCCGCCTCATCAGCGCATTTCAATGAAGGAGAAAAATGACCTGTTTGCAAAATTTTATAACAAACTATTAAACATGATTTTTTTATTTTTTTTATTTTGCATCTTTTTTTGTTTGTTTAGCAAAAAATAAAACTCCCAGCTGTAATTAAATACCACCAAAAGAAAGTTCTATTTGTGGGAAAAAAAATGATAAAAATTTCATTTGGGTACAGTGTTGTATGGCCACGCAATTGTCATTCAAAGTGCATCAGCGATGAAAGCTGAAAATTGGTCTGGGCAGGAGGGGGGTTTAAGTGGCCAGTAAGCAAGTGGTTAACCAAAAAAGGCTATTTCTAATTAATGTGACAAAAAATAATGTTATACACCAAAGATGTTGGTTTGTTCAAAAACCCCTTTCTAAACGCACATGCAAATGTGCTTTGAGTAAAAAATGTTCTACTCAACAACAGGTGGCTTCTTCTTTCAATGATCAAAAGCAGTTTTTGGAGTAAAAGTTGGTGTTTACAGTGGCAATGGGGGTTATTTACTAAAGGCAAATCCACTTTGCACTACAAGTGCAGTTTCAGTAGTTTAAGTGCACTTGGAGTGCAAACTGGATTTTCCTTTAGTAAATAACACCCACAGTGCTTTCTAATTTGTCACAATCATGCCATTTTCATGACTCAACAAAATGAATTCAGGGTGCCGAAAATGAATATTTTTGTCAGTAATGCATTACATACATTAACAACAAAAACAAGGTGTGTGTGTAGCAGATCCACAACATAATAATAGTTTGCTGAAGAAGAGATTGTCACCTCATGTATCAAATAAATTACATTGGCACTATTGAAGAAAATGTACAAAAAGAAAAGTCCGGCGTCAGACCCAACTAAGGCCACATAGTTCATTAAATTTATCCTTAAATAGTTGTGTAGAATGCAGCATTCAAGGATTATCTGGTTAGGTTTATATTCTGCCATGTTGATTGGCGTAAGGAATAGGCGGAACCGGCTGGTCATTATCCCAAAAGCGTTCTGCACCACTCTTCTGGCTCTGGCCAGACAGTAGTTATAAACCCTCTGGTCCAGGGTGAGGGTCCTCATGGCTTCAAAACAGTCGGCTAGTCAGAATGAACTAACAGAAAGTACTGAAAAACAGAAAGGTTGGAGCTGAAAATCAGCAACGAGCGCACAAGAACACACTGAACATCAAATATGTAATAGAATACAAACCCACAATCACAAACTGAAGAGCAGTAACGATCATAAAAGCAGGAGGCTGAAAAGCACAAATCGTCTGTCAAACTTCTACTAACATGAGATTAGCGGAAGGAGCCCAAAGGGTGGCCCACTTGGTATTGAACGTCCTCTTTCTTGTGCCGTCATACGTGTTGTACGTCACCAGATTCTTGACAATCGGAATCTCCGACAACATTGTGTGACCGTGTGTATGCAAGACAAATTTGAGCCAACATCCGTCAGAAAAAAATCCCATGGATTTTGTTGTCGGAATGTTTGATCGTGTGTACGCGGCATTACAGTGCTCGCTGTCTTATCTAGGTGTGCATACATGCGATTTAGCATGAAGATGATAGAATCCTCCGAGTCTTGGCTTGTAGGCAAACTGCAAAGGGTCTAAATATTTACTCACCATGGGCTGTAACTGATGTTAAATCTATTTCTTTATGCTTCCCTCTGGCCACCTACTAGGCATACCTTTCCAGGGATTGGCTGAAGTACTATAAATATTCAGGCTACCCATTTGGCTTTCCCAGTTCTGGAAGCCTCTAGAACAGCCCAAAGAAATCAATAGCTGTTCCAATGATTACAGAAGAAAAAATGTACTAATTTCTGTGAATTCTGGAAACAAGAATCAGCGGCTTCCTGTGGCCAGATTGACAGGTGTTTGCAAACAGCTTTGGCCCCTGGGTGCATACTGTCCTAAATGTTAGTAGACTGTCCAGTCACTTCTAGCTGCAGCAGCTATAAACCTCTCATAGAGTTTTCACCTGCATTTAAGAACCCAAATCTTATGCACTGGGGCTAAACATTTAGTGTGGAACAAATTGCTGTCACAACTGCCCTCCAGGACTCTGAAGACCCATACAGAAACTTACGCTGCTGACCCCACTGACACCTACTTTGATTCTCTTAGTGCCATGAAGCGCGAGCTCCATCTACACCTCGCGAGGTTACCCGACTAAATCTCTACCACAACAAACAGAGATTTTTCAAGCAGGGAGACCAAAATGGTCGCCTCCTGGCTATGTTGGTGCAACATGACCAGCCCTTGACTGTGACACCCAGCATTGTGGCCCCTTCGGGGAGTCGGTCTCGTCTCAGCCAGCTATATTAGATGCCTTCCAGCAATACTATTGCTCGCTTTACACCTCCGCTTTGCCTTTGGATTTTAAGCCTCCGGACCTTGTGACCTGGCTGGACCCACTGGCACTCAGCTGGCTTTCAGATAGGGAGAGGGAGGCCTTGGTGAGACCGATTACCCCAGAGGAGGTTCTGGCTGCGATTGGTTCCTTCCCTGCTGGAAGATCTCCTGGCCCAGGTGGCCTCCCCATGGAATTCTGTAGGACCAATGGGGAGTTGCTTGCTCCTAAATTGGCCCAATTATACTCCGGGTGTCTGGCTGATGGTGCCTCTATGAGCCATGCCCATGTTGTACTAATCCATAAAGCTTCAAAAGATCCTAACTCCATACAGACCAATTGCCCTCCTCAAAAGATTTAAAAATTGTCAGAAACCATGAAATCAGACAGACTCAGAAGTACAGTTAAATCACACTTGTTTAGAAGTACAGTTAAATCACACTTGTTTAATAATAAAAGTAAAAAATAACAAACTTAGTCAAAACATATCCAGAGTTCAGTAACCAAAATGAATAGTCAGCCAAGCCAGAAGTCAGGGATCAATGTAGTGGAACAGCAAGCAGGATCTGGCGCCAGAAGGGATGTCAGCAAAGCAAGTCTTTAAACGGGAATGCAGGAGATAGGCTCTGTGATGTTGACCAATGCGAAGGCAGAGAACCTCTAGACTGGACAGCTCAAGTAGGCAGGACTGATGAGCAGGATATCATCAACAGTGATCTGCCTGGCCACAATAAAGGCACAATCTCTCCCTCCTCCTAAGGCTCTCTCATCCGCAGAGAGACGTGTGAAGCCCAGGTGCATGGGTTCATCTTCACTGACTGACTCGGTACCAGGAGGCATGGGAGGTGAGGGAGGCACGGGTGGGACTGCAAAGCTCGGAGGCAAGCGTACAGGAGGCTTCTGCAAGCGCTCCTTAAAAGAAAGTCTTTCTCTGAGTCTGGAGTCAATGAGGATGGCAAACGAGATCAAGTTCTCCAGCTCAGTGGGTATATCTCGGGCTGCTATCTCATCCTTGTTGGAATCCGAGAGACCATGAGAAAAAGCAGCCACGGGGGCCTCATTGTTCCAAGCAACCTCTGCTGCCAGAGTACGGAATTCAATGGTGTAGTCGGCAACAGTTCTTGTACTCTGTTTGATGGACATGAGGCACTTGGCAGCAGAAGCGGAGCTTGCGGGAACGACAAATACCCTTTTAAAGGAGGAGAAAAAGTCAGGGTAACCCATAGAGCAGGGGTAGGGAACCTTTTTGGCGGAGAGAGCCATGAACACCACATATTTTAAAATGTAATTCCGCAAAAGCCATACAATATGTTTAAAACTATTTATTTATTTTTTTTATCGATTAATCGACTAATTTCAATTATAACTGTAATATCCACGTCATCTCCCCCACTGTAATATCCACATCTCCCCTACGATTGTCTGCTTGCTTACCACAACACAGGCAGGCAGATCCACGAGCAGTTGAGGCGGGTGATGATGACGTCAGCGCGCTGCTCACCTAGGCTGCCGCCGGGTGTACCAAGATGGCCACAGCTCTGGAGCTAGGCCGAAGCTGCAGCCTTTCCTATGGGCTCAATCCACGGATTGGCACACCATGCAATCGGATTGAGAGGTGAGAGCCAGATGCAGCCATCAAAAGAACCACATCTGGCTCAAGAGCCATAGGTTCCCTACCCCTGCCATAGAGGGTTTGTCCTGGCCAAGGCTCTATCAGAAAGCAAAGATATCACGAAACCTACTTTGCTTCTGTCCATGGGAAACGCCATGGGAAACGCCTGGGGCAGCATTTCAAAGTAAATCTCAACCTGGTTGATAAACTCTCTGCATTGAACTGGATCGCCCCCAAAATCGCTGGGGAAGCGGAGCGGAACCAGACATATCTCTTATAGAGGTAACACTCGAGGCAGGTTCCTGCACAGAGATTGGCGCAGCAGCAGGGATGGCCTGCAACTCAGTGAGAGATGCCAGGTGAGCCGTGTGACTCAGGAGCATTTGTAATGCTATGGCAAACTGATCCATGCAGTGATCTTGCTCATCCAATCTGAAAAAAATATTACCGACAAGTGAATCTCCTGAATTCATGGCCTTCACCATGTCAAAAACCATGAACCAGACCGAGACAGAAGTACAATAAATCACATTTGTTCATTAATAAAAAATAAAAAGGTAAATAGATTAAGCGTAGTCAAAGCATAGCCAGAGGATCGAGTAGTCAGCCAGTCCAGAGTTCAATAACCAGATCGGGTAATCAGCCAGGCCAGAAGTCAGGGATCCAAGTGGAGCAACAGCAAGCAGGATAAGCAGTCAGAAGGAATGTCAGCAAGCCAGTCTTTAAACAGAACTGCAGGAGATAATTTCTTGTGATGTGACCAAGCCGAAGGCAGAGATGAAGTGAACTGGACAGCTTTAAGTAGGCAGGTCAGATGAGCATGATCAGCTACAGTTGGGTAACTGTGGAGAGAGATGAGAGCTGGCAATTAGCCGACAGCTGAGCAGCCAGCCCAGAGAAGGAAGGGCTGAGCCCAGCCCTGACAGAGAGGAAGCACAAACGGTGGACAGAGACCTGTTTGAGGACAGGGGTTCATCACATACTTACTCCCGTCATTCCCCACAAAGGTTCCCCAAGTCCTTTTTTATCCGCCTAAATCATCTCTTCTCTTTTTTATGGGGACCACAAACCCCTTCGATACAGATTGTTCATACTACCATGTCCAGCCTCCCAAGGGGGCCTGGCATGCCCCGATTTTTAGAAATGCTTCCTGGCTACTCAGTTGGTCACCATTGTCTGGTGGCTCAACCCTGACACTACTAATTTGTCTACCCTAGTTGAAACGGCAGTGGTGAACTCCTTGGAAACACTAAAGTTTTTACTATTTTGTGGTCCTAGGGCCCCATATCAACTGACAACCTACGTGTGTGGGGAGCAGTACTTAAAGTGGAGGGCCACCCTGAAAAAAAAAATACATTAAAAATTAGAAAAAAATCTGAAAACAAAATTACATTTTTTTTTTTTTACTTACCAGAAATGCCTCTTGCTAGGCACATCATCCTAATCTGCCTCTTCCTCCTCCGCGGATATCTTCTGGTCTTCTCTCCTCCATGCGGCATCTTCTGGGTAATGGGTCATGCTGTGTTCTGAGAACTGTGTGTCCCAGAACACAGCGCGCCCCATTCACAAACCGCTGTGGCTCCACTGCCTGTTTCCCTTAGCCAAAATGGCGGCGCCGGGACCCGAGACCGAGGGACGGGTCAGCCTCGGGCGGCCGACATCGCGGGCACCCTGGACAAGTAAGTGCGCTTATTAAAAGTCAGCAGCTACAGTGTTTGCAGCTGCTGACTTTAAATTTTTTTTTTTTAAACCGGCCCTCCTCTTTAAGGTTGAAAGATTGCCTAGGCAAGCAGTCTCCCCCAATGCCCCCTTGTGGCTAAATCCCACCCTGACTCAAATCTACAAGCTACCAGAACCACCTGGACCAAAATGTATATCAAAACAATTAAACAGGTAGTCGCTAACCAATCCCTGGCCCCCCTCTCCAAATTGATTTCTGATTTTAATTTCCCACAGTCTTATCTGTTTCATTATCTTTAGTTCTCCCATTCCAGCAGCCAATTCTCTTGCTCTACTCCTCAGGTGGTCCAGTCCGCATTGGAGGACCTCCTCAGAACAGGTTGGGCAAAAAAGCCTACTTCGCAATTATATTCTCATCTGGTAATGACCTCCCTGCCTGTACTAGATAAAACTCAGAGATAGATGGTTACATGACATCCCAGACCTTGACAATGATGACATATGGGACTTTCCCTTTAGATCCCTTGTCTCCCTGAGGGATCGCTTAATTCAGTTCAAAATAGTTCATCATGCGTACTTCACCCCATGTAGACTACATAAGATGAGGTCCGACTCTCCCCCGGGTTCTGTCACTGTGGGAGACTCCAGGGCACTTCACTCATATTTTTTGGACCTGTTCTGCCATTGTCGGGTACTGGGAAGAGGTATTGACACTTATCAACCAGATTACCACCATACCACTACCACTCTCTATGTCAACATTTATCCTGGGGTTAATAGAACAATTAATTCCCACAGTTGCAGGACGCCCTTTAGTTGGTCTGCTTCTTTTCTATGCCTGGAAGGTCATTGCTCTTGGCGGAAACCTACCCCCCCCCCCCCCGTTGGAAGCAACTGGTTAATAACAGTTTAGTCCTCGATAAAGACACATATGCTAATAGAGGTTGTCCTGAAAAATATGACAAGGTTTGGTCCAAGTGGCTAGCAGAGCCCTCAACAGCTTATGAGGTATCCACAAGCTGTCCTTATATATCAATGCACTTCTCTTAGTATTAGCCAAATTCTACTGGTTGTTGTGGTACCACATCTGAGAGTGCTCACAACCTACACTGAGTACTGACTTTATGAAACCAGAAAGTTACTACTATTGAGAAGACCTGTGCAATTTGAATCCACATGTATATTTTTACTGTAATACAAGTCCTTTGCAAGGGTCTCTTCATCTGCCATTCACAACCACTATGTTGTTTTGTATCTGTGTTTATAAATCTAATAAACATTTTGTGTGCATGAGGCCTAATTTAAAGACATTTTCAGCCTATCCAAGCCATTCCTTCAGTCTAATGAGTGTCAGGAACATACCCCAGCATTTAAAGCCACAGGAGCAAATCACTGACTTAATCCAATTATCATGGAACGTGTAAAGGTAGATGCTGATTGACTAAAAAACACGATGGGTTGTGTGAAAGTTTGTACAACCATCCTGTTCTCTTTCCCTTTTCTCGCCACCAAGAAATCTAGGATAAATGTAATTGTTTGAGTTTACATGGCTGATGGTGTGACTTGTGTAATCATCAAAACAGAGATGTAAAATGGCATTATAAGTAGATGATGGATGGTACTGAAGGATTGCAAACCCTGTTTAGGGATGGTGGTTCGGGTTTGATGAGATGTACTCTTTCATGCCACTCTTGAATCAGTTGTTCTTTCTGTCCAAACTGTGCACTTGGGATTTTAAAATAGTGATTTACACGTGTTTCAGCGTTCCGCGCATAAGGTATCCTATTCACTTCAATGGGCTGTCCTATGCACATTTTCCTACATAAAAGAAGCTCATGCTTCTTTTTAGGCGAAAAGCTATGTGCAATTTTTAAACCTGTGTTTTGTTGCATGTGCGATTCTCTTGCAGGATAATCGAGGCAGAATTGCACCATGTTGAGGGTGCCATTAAGATTAATGCCAACCAAACACGTGTTGTGCGTTTTGAAACTGCAGGCAGAATTGTTGTGATTTTGACCCTGTGTCTATGAGCTTTTGTGCTTTTGTGCCCCAAAAAAGGGTTTTGCATTCCCATACAAATCTATAGGAAGGTGAAACCTGCTTGCAGTTGCCAAAAGTAGTTCCTGCACTACTTTTAGCTCCTTTGTGTGCAATTTCAATAGACATCTGTGCATGAAGCCACACAGATGTCTGCCAAATCGCCCCCACGAAGTCGGATTGCATTGCTGGGTTTAAATCTTGCGAGTTGAGCTGATTTCTAACCCGCAGCAATACGAACCTAGGCAAATTAAAATTTTGGAAGATGATTATATTCCTTCTATTCCATTCTAGTCTATTGTTTTTTCTTTTCCTTTATTTTCTATTCTATTTTTTTATATTCCATTATTTTCTATTCAAATTCAAATGTATTCTTTTTGAAGTTTGAATTTTGGAAACCGGTTATATTGTTATATTCTGTTATATTATTTTCTATTGTATATTCTATTCTATTAAAATTTAAATGTATTCTATTTGAATTTCAGAAGAGGGTTATATTCTATTTTATTCTATTCAATTTTTTATTCTGCTCTATTCCTTTTGTAGCACCCTGAAGTTTAGGCAGGGTTGCTATTAAATTTAGTTGCCTGGGGATAGTTGCCTTGGCCAATTGTTAGGCGATCAATTGATTTCCCCCTAATTCTGGAATTGCTGCACTTCTCACTTCTGTCACTAGGTGGCATGATAGCTGGTGACATTAACCACTTGACCACTGGGCACTTAAAGCGGGAGTCCGCCGGGACTCCGCGTTTAAAAAAAAAAAAAAAAAGCCAGCAGCTACAAATACTGCAGCTGCTGACCTTTAAAATAGTGACACTTACCTGTCCAGCGCGCCCGCGATGTCGGCACCCAAAGCCGATCTCTAGATCGTCTGTCGGGTGCTGCCGCCGCCATCTTGGGTATGGGAATCAGGAATTGGAGCCTTTCGGCTTCATTTCCCGGTTCCCTACTGCGCATGCGCGAATCGCGCTGCGCAATAAGGACGGTCCCCGCTGCCTCTGGGATCTGTGTGTTTCCCAGCAGGCAGCGGGGCACTTGCGGAAAGGGGCGGGCACTTGCGGAAAGGGGCGTAATCTACGCCCCTTTCCGCAGAGAGCTATCCCGGAAGTGGGTGCAGAATACCTGTACTGTACAGGTATCTGCACCCCCCTCCCCCCTGAAAGGTGCCAATTGTGGCGCCGGAGGGGGGGAGGGTTCCGATGAGCGGAGGTCCACTTTAGGGTGGACCTCCGCTTTAAACACCCTTAATAACCAGACCAATTTTCAGCTTTCGGTGCTCTCACATTTTGAATGACAATTACTCAGTCATGCAACACTGGACCTATATGAAATTTTTGTCCTTTTTTTCACACAAATGGAGCTTTCTTTTGGTGGTATTTAATCACCGCTGGGTTTTTTATTTTTTGTGCTATAAAAGAAAAAATACAGAAAATTCTGTAAAAAAATGAATTTTTCTTTGTTTCTGTTATAAAATTTAGCAGATTAGTAATTTTTTCTTCATAAATTTTGGCCAAAATTTATACTACTACATATCTTTGGTAAAAATAAGTACAAATTGGTGGATATTATTTGGTCTTTCTTTGTGAAAGTTATAGAGTCCACAAGCTATGGCGCCAATATCTGAAAATTGATCACACCTGAAGTACTGACGGCCTATTTGAATTCTTGAGACCCTAACATGCCAGAAAAGTACAAATACCCCCCAAATTACCCCTTTTTGGAAAGAAGACATTCCAAGGTATTTAGTAAGAGGCATGATGAGTTTTTTGAAGTTGTAATTTTTTCCCACAATTCTTTGCAAAATCAAGATTTTTTTAACTTTTTTTTTTCACAAAATTGTCATATTATCAGTTTATTTCTCTTATTATGCATACCACAAATTACACCCCCAAACACATTCTGCTATTACTCACGAGTACGGCGATACCACATGTGTGAGACTTTTACACAGTGTGGCCACATACAGAGGCCCAACATGCAGGGAACACCATCAGGCGTTCTGGAGCACCCAGGACAATTCTGACATTTCTCTCCTACATGTAAAAATCATCATTTATTTGCTAGAAAATTACATCGAATCCCAAAACATTATATATGTATTATATAGTAACATTATATTATTTTAGCAAACTCCCTGGAGAATACAATGGTGGTCGTTGCAACTTTTTATCTCGCACGGTATTTGCGCAGCAATTTTTCGAATGCTTTTTTTTGGAAAAAAAAAACAGTTTTGTGCTTAAAAAAAAAACACAGTAAAGTTAGCCCAATTTTTGCATAATGTGAAAGATGAAGTTACACCGAGTAAATCGATACCTAACATGTCACTCTTCAAAATTGCCCAGGCTCGTGGAATGGCGCCAAACGTCGCTATTTAAAAATCCCCATAGGTGACGATTAAATTTTTTTTTACTGGTTATATGTTTTGAGTTACAGAGGAGGTCTAGGGCTAGAATTATTGCTCTCGCTCTAACGTTCGCAGCGATACCTCACATGTGTGGTTTGAGCACCGTTTTCATATGTGGGCGGGACTTACGTATGCGTTCGCTTCTGCATGCGAGCACATGGGGACAGGGGCGCTTTAAAAAAAATATATAATAATTTATTGTTCATTTTACTTTATTTATTTTAGTTTGACATTTTTTTCCCCAAAAATAAATGTTTTGATCACTTTTATTCCTATTACAAGGAATGTAAACATCCCTTGAAATAGGAATATGGCATGACAGGTCCTCTTTACAGTGAGATATGGGGTCAATAAGACCCCACATCTCACCTCTAAGCTGGGAAGCCTGAAAAAAAAAAAAAAGATTCTGGATTTGATCGTGTTGGCGAGTCGGTAGAAGCACTGGAGGGCAGCGGGAGGGGGGGGGGGGGTGTCTATGGCTGGGTATTGCAGGGTATCACCGACTATGGCTGGGTATGGCTGGGTATCTCAGAGTAAGGCGTTGCAGAGTATTGCGTTGTAGAGCATTGCAGGTTATTGGAGGGTGTTGCAGAGCATTGCAGTGTTGCACGGTATTGGCGGGTGTTGCAGAGCATTGCAGAGTGTTGCAGGGTATTGGTGGGTGTTGCAGAGCATTGCAGAGTGTTGCAGGGTATTGGCGGGTGTTGCAGAGCATTGCAGAGTGTTTCAGGGTATTGGTGGGTGTTGCAGAGCATTGCAGAGTGTTGCAGAGTGTTGCAGAGCATTGCAGAGTGTTGCAGGGTATTGGCGGGTGTTGCAGAGCATTGCAGAGTGTTGGCGGGTGTTGCAGAGTGTTGCAGGGTATTGCAGAGTGTTGCAGGGTATTGCAGGGTATTGCAGAGTATTGCAGAGTATTGCAGAGTATTGCAGAGTATTGCAGAGTAATGCAGAGTGTTGCATGGTATTGCAGAGTAATGCAGAGTAATGCAGAGTAATGGCAGGGTATTGCAGAGTAATGCAGAGTAATGGCAGGGAATTGAGGGGTTAATTTTCGGTGAGCAGCAATGTGGGCACTGCAGATGCAGCCCAC
Source organism: Lithobates pipiens (assembly GCF_037356315.1). Classification (NCBI taxonomy): domain Eukaryota; kingdom Metazoa; phylum Chordata; class Amphibia; order Anura; family Ranidae; genus Lithobates; species Lithobates pipiens. The sequence continues at coordinate 393,611,874 of NW_027507748.1, read as the reverse complement.
ATCGCTGCTGACACCGATCTCTTCCCCCTCCGCTGTTCCGATCGGTACAGAGAGGGGGAGGGAGGAACCGGCGTCATAACATGACGCCGGTTTGTTTACAAGTGATCACTCCGTCATTTGACGCAGCGATCACGTGGTAAACGGCCGCTATGTGCGTCCGTTTACCGTGATCCGTGATGCGCCGGGTCCTGTGGACCCGGCGGTCACGGATGCTCTCGAGTGCGCGCCCCAGGGGGCGCGCGAGAGCGGAATTCTGGGAGGACGTCCTCCCAGAGATAAGAAACCGCCCTGTAGCCGCCATTTGGCTATAGGGCGGTTGTTAAGTGGTGGTTAAATAAGACAAGGGCATAGCAAGGACAGATTATGGATGAATGGGGTGTCTCAGCCAATTGGCAGGGGTTTCTTTAAGTCTCTTGGCCTGCTGGGAGAGCGGGAGAGCCTTTTTTTTTTTTTTTTGGTGGAGTAAGGTGATCAGGGTTCTGTGCCACCTGGGCGGCTGTCCGGGTGGACGTATGTAATGCTGCCCCGGCTGCTAGGCCGAGGCCTATCCCAGGGACATCTGGCTTCTAGGCTGTCAGGCCTATCCAGAAGCAGGAGAGCAGTGTAGGGTTGGGACTGCACGCTTGTAGTCCAACCAGAAGTAGCGATTCCGCCGACCGGAGTAAACTGAGGACAGTACCTGAGCAGACTTCTCATCAGCCGGGCATGGTGAAGAAGTGGGAAAACCTCAGCAAGTACCAAGTCAGAGACCCAGCGGGACAGCAGAGGTGACGCTTGCGGAGCATCACTGAGTGCCAAGCCAGGGACCTAGCGTGTCAGCAGGGGTGACACTTGAAGAGTATATGTGAGTGCCAAGCCAGGGACCCAGCAGGAAAGCGGAGGTAATGCTTGAGGAAGATACCGAGTGCTACAAGTGAAAGAGCTCAGGGGATCCAGTGTCTATTGGATCCGAAGTCTAGTGAAAGACTGGGAGTTCATTGAGTGAAGATCCACAGTGAGTGATTGTGGAGTAAGCTGAAAACTGTTCGTGTTGCAAATAATTGAATACAATTGGCGTTAGTAACTGCTACAAGACTGTTGCCATAGGAGACAGCGGTCCTACCTATACAGAAGTGGTGTCCGGCTGGAGGCCTTCACCTGTATAGAAGTCTTGGAGTCTACTAATTAACATTGCATCTGCTTAAGGGTGTCCTGGCCCTAACCCTCTCTCTCCCAGTTTTGTTCAAGAGACAATAAATCACTTTTTGCATTTTAAAAGTGTCTGGCACCCACCATTTCATCTTGCATTACACCCACCATGCCTTGTAACCCAATCTACACAAAAGGATGTCAGCCGTCCCTGACTCTGGAGGTCACCATTCGGCTTCAGGGGCCATGGGACTTTACTACACTTTATTATTCTATTTTTTTTTTTTTTTGCAAATATCTTTTTATTGGATTTTTAGAAACAAAAACAAAACAAACATAAAATAAACAAAACGGGTCCATATACAAGAAGACAGAGAAAACGGTACCAATAGCTTATTCGTATAAGATGGACGCAGCCTTCTAATCAGGGCCGTCTTTAAGGCAGGGCAAAAGGGGCAGCTGCCCTGGGCCCTGTCATTGTTGTGGGGCCCAAAGTAGCTGCCTCATACTTGCCTGTATTGCGTCCTGATATCTCAATGTGAAGTGCTGCTACTAGAGCTGCCCAGCTCTGCCTTATTGTTGTGTACAGATGACTCACCCGCACACCCTGTGTTTACATGTAAATAACCGGCATTCATATGTAAATAGTGGTGGCATTACTAAGTCAATAGATGTGGCTGGCAGCATTGATATGTAAATAAAGGTGGCATTCCTATGTGTATCATGCTCCCCTGCAGTGAGGAGATGATGTGCTGTAACCTCTAGCAACCAATCAGTGAGCAGTATTACTTAACAGTAATCTCTAGAAACCAATTAACAAGCAGAAATCATTTGCTGTAACCTCTAGCAACTAATCAGTGAGCCATAATGTGTGCTGTAACCTCTAGCAACCAGTCATTAAGCAGTAATGATATGCTGTAACCACTGGCAACCAATTGCTGCCTGATCTGATACAGTAAACTGATTTTAAGTCTAGCTGCTATTTATTGTATCTCTCAGAGCAGGTGGAGAGCAAAATTGCATGGGGGGGGGGGGGGGGGCCAAGAAAATTTTTGCCCCGGGTCCAATCAATATTAAAGACGGCCCTGCTTCTAATTATGAAAAAAACGTAAACTGGTATGCAAGATATCTTACACTTCTACAGTCTGGGGTGTTTGTTATCGATATTTCTCCTTGTCTTATAGTAAGATTACAGTATTGAGGGGACAGCGCATCGTCTTCCTCCATATATCAGGGAGACCATTTCTGTCTCCCCCCCCCTGTAACTTCTACTAGATAATTGGGATATGGACCCAACATGAAAGAAAAGTAAAGTTTAGGCAGGTAGAGCTAGTAGAGAAAGAAAAGCAGGCGGAGGTTAGGGGGAGAGGGTTGAAGGGGGGGTTTAGGGGATGGCAGTCTGGGTGGGGCGTCACCACATGTCAAGTTATGAGGTAGTGTTGCTTCCTATTACCCTTCATTGATCATGTTCTAAAAAGAGACTAAAGCCCCATACACACTATCAGTTTTTCTGCTGAGTTTTTCCTTCAGATTTACCAAAACCATATAATATGAGGTCAAACCTTAGGAGTTTCAATGTGTATGCAATCAGGCAGGCCCTTGTACTACAGGGTTTTGGTAAACCTGAAGGAAAAACAGCAGAAAAACTGATAGTGTGTATGGGACTTTACCCTCTTCTGAGTATTTGAATAAATTCTAAATGGTCGAGGTTTTCTGATATGCATCATGTCTGTCTGCTGCAGTCATTATCAAATCCTCCATCTTGTTTATGTCCTTGTTTATGACTTTTTTTTAGTCATAACACTGTGGTTGGTGGATTCTGCTGTTTACAGAGTATGGGAATGCAAGACTTGGCTGCATTTACTAAATGTCGCATTTTTTTGTAAGTTTTAACTGACATGGTGGCGACGTGTAGTAGAAAGAATGCTGGGTCGTCTGGAAGCACAAAGTCAGTGAATTTTTGGGATATGGTGCGGACTGTCACCCAAAAGGATGTCAGTTTGGGACACATCCAGAATATATGTAAAATCGTTCCTCTGTCCGTACCACACCGCCAGCACTGCTCCGGTGTGTTGGGGAAAATAGTGTGAAGTCTGCTGGGTGACATGTACCATCACGTTAAAGCAGTGGCGGCTGGTGAAGTTTTAGGATGGGGGGCTCAAGACCCCGCCCCTCCATGTTTGGTCCCTCCCACTTATCATAAGCCACACCCCTTATAGAATCCACCCACTCCTTCCCCCAGTATTCCACTTGCTTCCACTCATAGTGTCAGGAGTATACAGCTCAGCATCACAGGACAGAGTATATAGCCCCAGCATCACAGGACAGAGTATATAGCCCCAGCATCACAGGACAGAGTATATAGCCCCAGCATCACAGGACAGAGTATACAGCCCCAGCATCACAAATCATGGTATATAGTGCAGCCTTACAGATCGGCGCTAACAAACTGAAGAATTACACTGTTAGTAATGAAGGACTCTGTTAGGTAAGTGGTGGTGACGGAAGAAGACCTCTCTTACAGCTCTGGTTCAGGGACCACTGGAATGGAGACAGTGGCCCGTGAGAGCAGCGGGGTAGGAGTGTCTGAAAACTGGAACTGCAGAGTAGATGATGGATCAGCAGTCAGTGATCAGCAGACACAGGAGTAGCAGTGGTAGGACAAGGATAAAGTACACTTGAAATGAGCAGAGGAATGGTCAGACAGGCTGGGTCACAACAGATAAGGCAATCGGGTATGTCCAGCAGGCAGAAGCGAGGTACAGGCAGGCAGAGGTTCAGTAACAGAAGTTCAATCCAAAGCAGGGTCAGGACAGGGGAAGTCAGCAGGGTCAAACGAAAGCCGGGTAAGAGAATACGATCAGTAGGCAGATTACAGGGGACTCAGGTACAGAGCTGCAGACAAACAGCGCTGAGCAAGTGCAGCTGCCCTCCTTAAGTAGGGCCACTGGCGCCAAACAGCGTGGACGCGCACACGCATTTGCCCGTTTCGTGCGGGCGAAAACCTGACAGACTAACATTATACACAGGGCTCTGCACATCATATACCAGGCTGCACATTATACAAAGGGCTCTGCACATCATATATCAGGCTGCACATTATACACTGGGCTCTGAACATCATATACGAGGCTGCACATTATACACCGGGCTCTGCACATCATATACGAGGCTGCACATTATACACAGAGCTCTGCACATCATATACGAGGCTGCACATTATACACAGGGCTCTGCACATCATATACAAGGCTGCACATTATACACAGGGCTCTGCACATCATATACAAGGCTGCACATTATACACAGGGCTCTGCACATCATATACCAGGCTGCACATTATACACAGGGCTTGGCACATTATACACCGGGCTCTGCACATCATATACCAGGCTGCACATTATACACAGTGCTCTGCACATCATATACCAGGCTGCACATTATACACAGTGATCTGCACATCATATACCTTGGCTGCACATTATACACAGGGCTCTGCACATCATATACCAGGCTGCACATTATACATAGGGCTCTGCACATCATATACCAGGCTGCACATTATACACAGGGCTCTGCACATCATATACCAGGCTGCACATTATACAAAGGGCTCTGCACATCATAGATCAGGCTGCACATTATACACTGGGCTCTGAACATCATATACCAGGCTGCACATTATACACCGGGCCCTGCACATCATATACCAGGCTGCACATTATACACAGGGCTCTGCACATCATATACCAGGCTGCACATTATACAAAGGGCTCTACACATCATAGATCAGGCTGCACATTATACACTGGGCTCTGAACATCATATACCAGGCTGCACATTATACACTGGGCTCTGCACATCAAATGCCAGGCTGCACATTATACACAGGGCTCTGCACATCATATACAAGGCTGCGCATTATACACAGGGCTCTGCACATCATATACCAGGCTGCACATTATACACAGGGCTCTGCACATCATATACGAGGCTGCACATTATACACCGGGCTCTGCACATCATTTACCAGGCTGCACATTATACACAGTGCTCTGCACATCATATACCAGGCTGCATATTATACAGAGTGCTCTGCACATCATATACCAGGCTGCACATTATACACTGGGCTCTGCACATCATATACCAGGCTGCACATTATACAAAGGGCTCTGCACATCATATATCAGGCTGCACATTATACACTGGGCTCTGAACATCATATACGAGGCTGCACATTATACACTGGGCTCTGCACATCATATACGAGGCTGCACATTATACACAGTGCTCTGCACATCATATACGAGGCTGCACATTATACACAGGGCTCTGCACATCATATACAAGGCTGCACATTATACACAGGGCTCTGCACATCATATACAAGGCTGCACATTATACACAGGGCTCTGCACATCATATACCAGGCTCCACATTATACACAGGGCTCTGCACATTATACACCAGGCTCTGCACATCATATACCAGGCTGCACATTATACACAGTGCTCTGCACATCATATACCAGGCTGCACATTATACACAGTGCTCTGCACATCATAGATCAGGCTGCACATTATACACTGGGCTCTGAACATCATATACCAGGCTGCAAATTATACACCGGGCTCTGCACATCATATACCAGGCTGCACATTATACACAGGGCTCTGCACATCATATACCAGGCTGCACATTATACAAAGGGCTCTACACATCATAGACCAGGCTGCACATTATACACTGGGCTCTGCACATCAAATACCAGGCTGCACATTATACACAGGGCTCTGCACATCATATACAAGGCTGCGCATTATACACAGGGCTCTGCACATCATATACCAGGCTGCACATTATACACAGGGCTCTGCACATCATATACGAGCGTGCACATTATACACCGGGCTCTGCACATCATTTACCAGGCTGCACATTATACAGTGCTCTGCACATCATATACCAGGCTGCATATTATACAGAGTGCTCTGCACATCATATACCAGGCTGCACATTATACACTGGGCTCTGCACATCATATACCAGGCTGCACATTATACACAGGGCTCTGCACAACATATACCAGGCTGCACATTATACACCGGGCTCTGCACATCATATACCAGGCTGCACATTATACACTGGGCTCTGCACATCATATACCAGGCTGCACATTATACACAGAGCTCTGCACATCATATACCAGGCTGCAGAAGGCTAAACTTTTTGTTTTATTTTTTTTAATTTTGGATAGAACAAAGTAGAATAGAATAGGATGAGATAGAATAGCTGTCAGATGTTACTGTTGTCTGTACCTGTTTGGGAGATTCACTCTTCCTATCTGTCCTTGCTTCCCCTCTGACCACTTTATTAAAACAGCTGCATGGGACGAATGTCTATGTGGGTGTATATAAATTTAGCTTCCTTCATCAATGGTGAGCAGCTCCTAGAGCCACAGCTGACACAGTGGATTACAGAGCAGGCTACAGGGCCAATTAAATTGTGGTTTGTTGTGGCCAATCACATCAATTATCATTTTAAATGAAGGCTGCAATTCTGCAGCCTTTCAACAGTTTCCTCTTGCAGCCATCAGCTGTGAAAGAACAGATTGCTTACTACACTCATTGGTTTGGAGTTTAGATCTACTATGAGTTCTACCCAAACCCAAGTAATTTGCATTTCAGTAAAATAGCAAACTAATGGGGTTATTCACCACTAGAAGCCAGTTGCCAATAATGCACTTCTTAGGCCGCGTACACACGTGGGGACTGTTCGCTCAACTTTGTCCGCTGAACAGTGTTTCGGCGGACAGTCCGCTCGTGTGTGGGCTTTCAGCGGACAGTTTCAGCGGACAGTCTGCTGAACAAAGTTTTTCGGAAATTCCGAAAAACTGTCCGCTGAAACTTTGTTTCAGCGAACAGTCCCCTCGTGTGTAGGCTTGTTCGTCAAACTAAGTTCCGCGCATGCTCAGAAAGGATTTACACGCCGAAGTTTGCATTGCAGTGTATAGGACGTCGTTTTCTAGTCCCGTCGTACGTGCCGTTCACGTCATCGCGCACGGTTTCAGCGGACTGTTCGTTCGTCGTGTGTGGCCAAGTCCGTCCATGCTAATTTTGAGCGGACTGTCCGCTGAAACTGTTTGACGGACAAAGTTGAGTGAACAGTCCCCGCGTGTGTACGCGGCCTCATTCTCAGAGCTGTGGTCATGTGGCGTAGAATCCCCAATCATGGGGATATTCTTATTTCTCTCCCTATGACATTCAGTCATAGTTTCCAGCAGCCTTTCTTCAGCTTGTATTGGAGTGACCTGGAGTAGATAGGGAGAGGGAGTTGCTGCTATTCTACTATACAGTGCTGCTGAACAGCACTATATTTACAGTCAGTGATAGACTTAGTCAGTGTATATTGGAGACTTGAGTAGAAAGGCAATGATCACACAGAATGTTTGCAGGGAGAGTTGCTGCTATACTACTACACCGTGCTGCTTATTAGTGCGTTGTTTACAGTCATTAATATACACAGTCAGTGTATGTTGGAAACTTGGAGTAGTTAGGGGGAGATCACACAGTCTGCAGGAAGAGATAGTTGCTGCTATAGTACTATAGTCATGAGAACCGGGGGGTGGGGGGAGTTGCTTGGGGGATTTGCCACCGACCACCTAAAGTTAAAAAGTTAAAGAAAGATGATAAGGTGGGGGGGGGGGGGGGGTGCTGCCGCCGACCAAGAGTTTCTGCTTAACTCTTGATGAGTCTCAGGGTGGAATGTTCGAGGGAGCAGCCGAGTAGTGCCAATGTCACTTTCTTTGAGTGACAGTGAAAGTCCTATGCAGTGTGCACCCGCCCTGCCAGTCCATCGCGCCAGAAGCTGTGGCGCGATGGACTGCGCCACAGAGGGAGTTTTTGGCAGCAAATGAAGCACCTCGTCTGCAATCTTCCCATATTGCACTGTGCCCGGCACCGGGACACAGTGCACATAAGGACCTTTTTAAAAAAAATAAGAAATTCTTAAAGGGACATGTTTAAATAAAACATTTTTTTTTTTACTGCCTGTGGGGGTGGGGGGCGGGTGACCCCTATGGACGGGTCACCACTGCGTTAAAACCTTATAGTTGGTTTCCTGTATCTTGGTGCATAGAGAGGACTTGAGGGATAAGTTTATCATGTTTTTTATTTGTGGTGCACTAAAAGTGCGGTGTAAATCTGTTTCCCTTTTCAGTATGCTAGATAGCACTGGCTGCTCGGGAGGGTATTGAGTAGCATGTGTGTTTTGGAAAGAACTTGAGATAGCGGTTCTAGTCCTGTGCAGTATTCCTCGAATGTGATTAGATGTCTTGCCCCCCCCGAGGATGCCCACACTGGACCACCAGGGACGCCACCAGACCACCAGGAGATGCCCAGCACCAGGTATGCCCCCTAGACCACCAGGGATGCCAGCCAGTGCCCATAATGAATGCCAATCAGTGCCCACAATGGGCATCACTGATTGGCATGCATTATTGTATGGCACTGATTGGCATCCATCCCTACAAAACTTTAAATTACAATGCCGCCTATCAGTGCCCATCCATGCCGCCTATCAGTGCCCATCCATGCCGCCTATCAGTGCCCATCCTGGCCGCCTATCAGTGCCCATCCTAGCCGCCTATCAGTGCCCATCCATGCCGCCTATCCATGCCCATCCCTGCCGCCTATCCATGCCGACCATCCATGACAATCCGTGCCACCTATCCATGACAATCCGTGCCACCTATCAGTGTCTATCTGTGTCGCATATCAGTGCCACCTATCAGTACCACTTCATTGGTGCCACCTCATTGGTGCCCATCAGTGCCACCTTATCAGTGCCCGTCAATGCAGCCCCGTCAGTGCCCATCAGTGAAGGAGAAAACTTACTTATTTACAAAGTTTTGTAACAAACAAAAATAAACATTTTTTTTTTCAAGATTTTCGGTCTTTTTTTATTTGTTTAGCAGAAAATAAAAATCCCAGAGGCGATCAAATACCACTAAAAGAAAGCTCTATTTGTGGGAACAAATTGATAAAAATTTAGTCATTTGTCATTCAAAGTGCGACAGCGCTGAAAGCTCAAAATTGGTCTGGGCAGGAAGGTGTATAAGTGCCTGGTATTGATGTGGTTAAGAAACAAATCCATTTTTAACCCTATAGTGAAAGACAAAAAACATATTGACGTTTTTAAAAGAATTGTCCTTGATGAACTCAAAGAACTAAAAATTAAGAAATGTGAAGAGCCTAAACATATCAAAAGTGGAATTCGGAAGCTCACAAAAAGAAAAGACAGTCATACGTCCAGCCGATAAAGGAGGATAGTGGTTCTCTCAAAAGAACATGCAAGTATGAACCTGCTCTTACAGGATGGAGAAACATATGTCCGTCTGTTAGGTAATCCCATGTTTAAGTGCAGGAAAGCACTTGAGCATGTTGTCCATTTGGGTTTGAAAAAAGATATACTTAAGAAAAAAGAAGCCAAATATCTGGTCCCAGAATCATGCAGAACACCGATTATATATTCACTGCCTAAAATTCATAAGGACAAGGACAATCCACCACCAAGGCCAATAGTGAATGGCATTGATTCACTTACAGCAAGAATAGGACAGTACATCGACCATTATCTGTAACCGGTCGTACAAAAAACACAGGCGTATTTACGCGATACTAAACACGTTTTGCAGTTATTAGAAGACATACCAACAGATGGAGGGCCATGGTGGCTAGCAACAGCCAACGTTTCTTCATTAAACTGATTATCTCACATCATCAAGCGTGCAAAGTGGTTAAGTGGGGACTTAGAAAATACACTTATATACCATGTACCCAAAGGAAATATCTTGTAAAATGCCTCGACTTCTGTCTCAAAAATAGTTATTTTTGGTTCAATCGTACCTACTATCATCAAAAAACCGGAGTAGCCATGTGAGCTAAATTTGCTCCCAGTGTGGCCGGTCTTTTTATGGGAGGAGGAAAGAGTTTTCACTATGATACCAGGCCAATTATTCATCTATATAAGATATATTGATGATGTTATTATCCTATGGAAAGGCGAACAAACAAGACTTAACAGTTTTTTGGAAGATCTTAATAAAAACGATAGAAACATCAAACTTTCATGGGAAATTAGCGATAAAACAATCACATTCCTCGATCTGGCAATTATGCAAGAGAATGGAAGACTCCTCTCTAAAACACACTTTAAGAGTGTGGATCGCAATAGTTATTTGCCGTTAAACAGCTGCCACCACAAAAATTGGCTTTATAACATACCAAAGGGCCAGATAATGTGGCTTAGATGCAATTGTACACAGAAGGAATCATTTAACAGACAAGCTAACATTATGAAACAGAAGTTTATAGAAAAAGGCTACGATGAGGATCATATTGAGAGAAGATTAATCGAGGTTGCAGAAATGGACCGTAAAGATTTGATTAAAGACAAATCAAACACTAAAGTAATGCAAGATACAGTACCAATTATCCTTGACTATAGCGCACAATATAAACAAGTTGAGAGGATTAATAAACGTAACTGGAACATATTGCGTGCTGACACATGCCTGCATGAAATTCTCCCCATCCGCCCGAAGTTTGTGTATAGAAGAGCACCAACCATTAGGGACAAAATTGTAAAAAAAATTCCAGATCCCCCAGGTAGAGGGCTGACATTTTTTACAGGAAAAGGCTTCTATCCCTGTAGAAAATGCTACGCATGTATTAGAACTAAACGCCCAAACGAAAGAAAGAAAGACTTTATTTCAATGAGTACCGGAGAGACCTATGAGATCAAGGAATTCATTTGCTGTAATACCATTGGGGCAGTATATGTCCTAGAATGCAGCTGCGGACTCCAATATGTAGGGACCACTCAGGGTTTGGATAAAGGAACATGTGCAGAACATAATAAAGGGTTTCGATAAGCGTAGTGTATCAAAACATTTTGCTACCCACCATTAAAAAAAATCCACACATCTGAAATTTTGGGGGATTTAACCATACGTGAAACATTGGCGTGGTGGGCACTAAGTGCTAACCCTAGGTCAGCTTGAATTGAAGTGGATCTTCACTTTAGACACCTTTGTGCCACAAGGCCTTAATGTCGAATTTAATCTTAATTGTTTTATTAGTAACTTTTAAATCTCTTATTTTCAACTAGATTTTAACTAGCCCTCTGAAGAGCGATTCACCTCCCTTTTCCCTCTCAATAGTTTTATCCTTTTCTGGGTCCCCTATTTTATTAATATTTTTTAATGGGTCCCTTTAAAAGGTATTTTAGTTTTATCTGCCCATCAATTGTCTTTATATAATTGTCAGGTCACCTTGAGGCGAGGTGACAGATGCACACCGTAGGGATCAGGAGTCCACCGCAAGGTTGTGGACCCTACGGCTGACTGCTGCGGACGGGAGACCGGTCCCACCGGGGTTAGAGTGTAAGATTCCCTGGGGCACGGAGTCTAAGAGCCAGCAGGTGTTCGCCAGAGCCTCGAGTGGTGAGGATGGACTTGGCTGCAACTGGCTCCAGGTCGCGACCCCCAGGGTCCCCCAGCTCACACCCACAGTAGGCAACTGGAGGATAGGGATGGTGAGGGACAAAGCCAAGGTCGGGGCCACAAGCAGACAGGGATAGTCAGGGACACGCCAAAAGGTCAGGATCACAGGCAAACAGGGATAGTCAAAGACATGCCAAAGTCGGTAATGGAACAACAGAAGAGCACACGGCAGATAACAGGAAGCTAAACACACAAAGGAATACACAATGGTTGATCAGCACTGTTGGCTTGCAGTGCACAGGTTAATATAAGGTTCCCTGATAGGGCCTGGGGTGGAGCCATGCTTAGAGGAGAGGTTATGAAAACCACCAGGTGGAAGTGGCTGGCCTCTTAGCCTGAACACATGAGGGGAGGTAAGCAAACAGGAAGATCACTGCATAACCATGACAATAATATTAAATAATGTTGATATTTTTTCTCTCTGTAATAAACGTCACTCCCAGTTTGCTATACGTATATATATATATATATATATATATTTTTTTTTTTTTTTTTTTAAACATTATATATTTTTTTTAGTTCACGGATCAGATTTTAAAGTTTTTTTTTATCATATTACTTTTTTATGCATCCGTATATTGAAATTTTTTGGTTTTAATATAACGTTTGTTTTTTTGTTTTTAGTATAGCTTACTTCCCCTTGTCGCTTTTAATTATTGAAATTATTCCTGAATAGGCAAGCCGAATTTATTTAGAAAGCATTTTATGAAATTATTCCTGAATAGGCAAGCCAAATTTATTTAGAAAGCATTTTACTGGCACCTATTGAGGTATTTTTGTGGCTGGGCCCTCCTTGCTTTGGCTGTCTAATTTTGGATGTTTACCACCATTAATATGGCCGCCAGAACATTTCCGGCGACCCATCCCTTTGTTGTATGGCCAGTCTGAGTATGCCACCGGATGTTTACATCCTTTCCACCATTAAGATGGCCGCCGGTCTACTTGCTCTATTGCTCTATTGTAATATGGCCGCCGTGTCATTTCCAGTGGTCAGGACTTCGGGAATATGGCCCGCCAAATTATGCAAATATAACACCAATATAAAGGACACTTTTACTGGCATCGGTTATCCCCTGATGAAGTCAAGTGACCCATGACGAACACGCGTCGGGACCGCTGCCGGGAGTGACGTTCGATCGAGCTCGTTGCTCGTTTATACACTGCTTGTTCCTCTATTTGTGAGTACCTGTTTTTAACCCTCTTTTCTAAATAAATATATGTTTCAAAATAGTACACCATGAGGCACTCCTCCTCTTTGCTTATACCCCTTTATGCAACATTGTGGTAAAACCTTCCACCCTGCCCATCCCGAGCATCCCTAGGCTATCCTTAAAGGGACCTCACGCCGCTGAAAATAGGCAGGAAAATACGTCCATCAGGACCTGGGGGACCACTATAAGAATCTTAAAGGGAAAGACTATTAAAGATCATAAAGATACATATATCCACGCTGTAATCTTACAGCAGTAAGGTAAGGGGACACCCATATACTTACCACGCAGGATTGCATGGGACACCCATCACCTATAGCACCTTTTGTTGATTGCTGTTTACAGGCACCAAGGACTTTTGGATTTTGGACAGAAATTATGAATGCACTTTGCACTTTAAGAGTGTTTTGTGTTGTTTTGGACATTGAATTGTTTTTTGTGGACTTATTTTATCATTGATTATTTGATTAATTTTTAACCATTGCTTACTTTTATTTGCATTGCTGTTTAATTTTTAATTTTTGCGGGGTTTTTTTGCACTTAATTTATGCACTGTTGGCACTTTGTGATTACACTTTATATAATCATATATTTTCCAGCACGCAGGCCTATTTTTTCTGGATTTTTTTTTCTGCTTCATTTGATAACCATACTTTTACACAACTTTTATTGGCCATTCTGGTATGCTGAAAATAGTCCTGCTTGCTTTTATAAGTTTTGCTACTTTCCAATATTATTTTATTTACTATATCTACTTTTTTTAGGATTATTTTGTACACTATTCTGGACACTATTGATTTTATTTGTATTTAGCACAGCGCACCACTATCTTTTTTAAATTCAGGAAATGTAGGGTTTTCACCATACTAGTGTCCCCATTGGAACATATCTGATTCCTATTCTGGGGACACTTTTGGAGATAATGGGAGACATAGACAGCTACAAAAACCTGACAGGCATTCAGATTGGTTGCCACTCTATCGAAAATTGGGTTGCCACCTTTTCTTCAAGTAAAACCCGAACACTTTAGCGACGCGCAGCTATTTTTTTTATAGTATAAATGTATAAACTATACATATATTCTGCAATTAAATAACATTTCTAATCATATGAAGTTAATCACAAGAGTCCCCCTTTACGTCAGAGTACACAGAGTCCCCCTTTTACATCTGAATCTACAGAGTCCCCCTTTTACATCTGAATCTACAGAGTTCCCCTTTTACATCTGAATCTACAGAGTTCCCCTTTTACATCTGAATCTACAGAGTTCCCCTTTTACATCTGAATCTACAGAGTTCCCCTTTTACATCTGAATCTACAGAGTTTCCCTTTTACATCTGAATCTACAGAGTTCCCCTTTTACATCTGAATCTACAGAGTTCCCCTTTTACATCTGAATCTACAGAGTTCCCCTTTTACATCTGAATCTACAGAGTTCCCCTTTTACATCTGAATCTACAGAGTTCCCCTTTTACATCTGAATCCGCAGAGTTCCCCTTTAACATCTGAACTCAAATATTCCCTTACACTGTAAGGGGGGACTCTGCAGACTCTGATGTAAGGGAGAACTCTGGGGACTCTAACATAATAGATGCTCTGGGAACCCTGATTTAATGGGGAACACAGAACTCTGATATAAAGGGGAACACTGAGAACTCTGATGTAAGGGGGAACACTGTGGCTTCTGGTGTAAAGGGAAACTCTGATGTAAGGGGTGCTCTGAGAACTCTGATTTACCTTAGTGTACTCACTCAGAGGCAGGAGGGAGACGGATGATGAGCTCACTCACCCCTTGGCAGTCAGAGCCTCTCATCCAGATGTATCTGAGGCTGCTGGACTTCAAATTTACAGCCCCCATTTTCCTTTTGTGAGGCACAGTGCTGGGGAGTAGAGTGTGGGCAGACACAGAGGGATAGGGGCGGGAGGGAGAGGAGCAAATTGAGGTGTGTGTGTGTGTGTGTGTTTGTGTTCGGGTGTGTGTGTGTGTGTGTGTGTGTTCGGGTGTGTTCGGGAGAGGCGGGTGTATTGTTAGTGTTGGCTTTGGGCAGTTTGAAAGAGAGTGTAACAGACACTCTCGGCTTAGACAGCTGCAGCCAGCGACACTCCCGGGAAGCCATCGTCCAATCTGAATAATGTGTTTGGGTTTCAGGCAGTTTGAGACCTGGACACATGGTTCCAAGCCCAAACTGGCCAGGTGAATCCCAGACAGGTGGCAACCCTAATTCAAAAATATATAAAAAAAAAAAAAAAAAAGAAAGAAAAGCTTTACTGTTAGTAATTTTCAAGCCAAAAGAATTATAAGAATTATTTTTCTTACATGCTTTTCAGAAGAACATTTACATTGCATTTGCGGTGTCATTTCAGTGAAAACAAAATAAATGATAGCTTTAATTGTGAGCTGCACTTCCCTCACTGACATGTAATATAATGAAGAAGCAGCAGGTGGCGCTGTGAGGTAACACATGGCTGCAGATCTGCTAGCAGCGTGTGATGGGTAAGTGACGTAATACGAGCGACAGAGGTCAGAGGGACGGAAAGAGCAGAGTAGAGAGACAGGGCAAGTTAGGCGTGCAGTGTGGAGGGGTTATTGTGTACATGACAATGAGGGGGACCTGTGGTGTACATGACAACGATGTGTGTCTTGTGTATGCAGCTGGCTAGTTCCTTATGCTGTGTATCACATTGAGATCTGATTCTCATCACCACCATGTGATAATCTTCTGCTATAGTGTATACATCCCACAAGATTCTATTCATATTCTATTCTATTATTTTACTTTAGGTGTAAAGATGTATTAATCAGATAATAAAAGGTGTCTTTGAATGTTGGTCTGAAAATAACTACAGTGCATCCGGAAAGTATTCACTTTTTCCACCTTTTTGTGACTCAGCAACATTACAGTGACTGGCCAGACCAGGTATGAACTTTACAGCATACAGTGCATCCGGAAAGTATAAACAGTGCTTCACTTTTTCCACATTTTGTTACGTTACAGCCTTATTCCAAAACTGATATTTTCCTCATAATTCTACAAACCATACCCCATAATGATAGTGAAAGAAGTTTGTTTGAAATCTTTGCAAATTTATTAAAAGTGGGGAAAAATAAATAAATCACATGTATGTAGTGGCCATAACCCGTTGCAAGGCGGCCTTGACTTAATGGGCTTACCGGTTACCTTCTCTTGGCCTGCTCTTCCATGTCTAGGGGTTCCCAGGGTTGATACCCAACAACTTAAACACTGACACAGATGAAGTCCTTGTTTAAAAGGGTTTATTTTTCAGTAAGAACTTTCAAATAACACAGTCTCTTAGGGAACAGAGGCCACAGGTGTACAACTCAGGCACCTTGAACTGCAAGTCTAGCAAAGTCTCTATTTCCACCCAGAGAGTAGCCACTCGCAGCTGGGTACTTCAAGGCTGAACAGATCTCTAGCCAGAGATCAAGGCAGTCAGCACGATGACTCAAACTTGATCAACTAAGGGTGAACAGGAACCTTTTTCCGCCGTACATGGAATGCTTCCCATATCCTCAGTGGTATTGGAAAAGCGTGAATTTGTCAATGTCTTCCCAACTCAGTAACCAGGCACTTCTCAGGATGCCTCTTGCCGGCCCTCCTCCAAAGAGTCCTCCCCCCGGTCACTTTCACGAGCTGTGGTGTCCCTCCAAGCCGAGAGCACACCCGGACACTTCGAATCCTCCCTCAGTTACTGCGCCTCGGACCAGCAGGTTCCGAGACTCTGAAACAGACGGATCCCCACCCCAGACCAGGCAGGTCCATCAGGGGCCATTAACAGGAACATGTTGCAGGATGTCAAACACACCGGGACCCCTCACAGGGCTACCCCTGTCCTGGAACCAGACCACATGGGTCTCACGAACATCTCTCTCCCTACCACGTGACCCACACCGCTTAAGTACCCCCTTCCCAGATTCCTCAGCGGGCCCCGGCACTCCCACTGATTGGCTCAGAGAAGGCCGATACCCAAACATCCAACCAGACCTGGTTCTGGCCTGTCATGTGCACCTCACTGTCCACATGACCAGGCAGAACTTCTAAACACATCCTGGCCAGACTGGTTTTAAGGCCCACCTATATAATCAACCCTCAGAACCTTTATTGTTCTGAGGCAAAAACTAAATTTACATGCGTATGACATTTTGTCCAAAATGTCATCCGCTACATGTACATAAGTATTCACAGCCTTTGCTCAATACCTGTTTGAAGCACCTTTGGCACCAATTACAGCCTCAAGTTTTTTTGAGTATGATGCTACAAGCTTGGCACACCTATTTTTGGGCAGTTTCTCCCATTCGTCTTTGCAGAACCTCTTAAGTTCTCCCAGGTTGGATGGGAAGTGTCAGTGCGCAGCCATTTTCAGATCTCTCAATCGGGTTAAAATCTGGGCTCTGGCTGGGCCACTCAAAGACATTCACAGAGTTGTCCCGTAGCCACTTGGCTGTGTGTTTAGGATCACTGTCTTGTTGGATGATGAACCTTCACCCCAGTCTGAGTTTCAGAGCACTCTGGAGCAGCTTTCCATCAAGGTTGTTGCTGTACATTGCTGCATTAATCTTTCTTTCAATCCTGACTAGGCTTCCAGTTCCTGCCGCTGAAAAACATGCCTATAGCAAGATGCTGCCACCACCATGCTTCACTGTAGGGATGATATTGGCCAGGTGATGAGCGGTGCCTGGTTTCCTCCAGACATAACGCGTGCCATTCAGGCCAAAGAGTTCAATCCTTTTTTTTTTTATTTTTGGTCTGAGAATCCTTCAGGTGCCTTTTGGCAAACTCAAGGCAGGCTTTCAGGTGCCTTTTACTGACAAGTGCCTTCCGTCTGGCCACTCTACCATACAGGCTTGATTGGTGGAGTGCTGCAGAGAGGGTTGTTCTTCTGAAAGGTTCTCCTCTCTCCACAGAGAAATGCTGGAGCTCTGTCAGAGTGACCATCGGGTTCTTGGTCACCTCCTGACTAAGGCTCTTCTCCAATCGCTCAGTTTGGCTGGGCGACCCACTCTAGGAAGAGTCCTGGTGGTTCAAAGCTTCTTCCATTTATGGATGATGGAGGCCAATGTGCTCACTGGGACCTTCAATGTTGCAGACATTTTTCTGTACCCTTCCCCATTGCGATCTGTGTCGCAATACAATACTGGCTCAGAGGTTTACAGACAATTCCTTGGATATCATCACTTGGTTTGTGCTCTGACATGCACTGTTAACTGTGGGACCTTATATGGACAGATGTGTGCCTTTCCAAATCATGTTCAATCACCTGAATTTACCACAAGTGGACTCCAATCAAGTTATAGAAACATCTCAAGGATGATCAGTGGGAACAGGCTTCAGGAAGAAAAAAAACGGCTGCACACCACAGGAACGTTCCAACGATTTTATTCCAAAAATAGCAAATGACAGCCAATAAAGACAGAGTGTCCGAACCCAGGAGGTGATGCGTGCGTTTCACACTGACCTCAAACCAAGGGAACAGGATGCACCTGAGCTAAATTTTGAGTGTCATGGCAAAGGCTGTAAATACTTTTGTACATTACTTATGATTTTTTTTTTCTTTATAAATTCGCTAAGATATAAACAAACCTTCTTTCATGTTGTCAATGTGGGGTATTATTTGTAGAATTTTGAGGAAAATATTGACTTTAATCCATTTTGGAATAAGGCTGTAACATAATAAAATGTGAAAAAAGTGAAGCGCTGTGAATACTTTACGGATGCACTGTATGCTGTCAATTACAGTGACTGGCCAGACCAGCTATGAATTGTTCTCCCAGACATGAAAAGGACTTGCAGCGATGCGAACATGTGCTGCGTAAAATGGTGAAGGCCAGATTCCACCCCCCATTGCTGATGTTAGAATCCACCTGTCCTTGGTTAGGGATTTTTGCAGTGCTAATTGCAATAACCTATAGCAGCCAATCCAAAATTATAATAAATATATGGTGAAATACAAGGAACTTTCTTCCTAATGCCAGCATGTTTTACTGTGGGCAACTGGCTGGGGTTCCTTTTTGGTCCCACAGCCTTTTGAGACCCGTGATGTGTCCCAGAAGGTTGTGGGGAGGGGAGGGAACTTTATGGTGGATACTGCAATTGGGAGCAGGTATCTGTCTTCTTCCCCCCCCGGCAAATAATAGAAGGGGGGTGGGCATAAAGCAGAACTTCCCCTGAAGTTGAGCATTAGTAGTATTAGGAGTACATAGGTGTCCACATTCCAGTACAAGAAATGAAACTATCCCCTCCTAGAGATATCTAGAGCCATAAATTCAATATAATTGATCTGAGGGTTATTCAAAGAGTGGCTTCTAGGTGCTGTACACTTTAACCCTCCCATATATGATAACTGGGCTCTTTTCATTGCACATTTTTATGCTCGTATTATTGACCTCACTCTGCTAAATCCAATGGTTACGGATAATCTTATGTTATGGAGCTCTAATTGTGAGCCAATGGTTAGGACATTGTAGCAATGCATGATAAAACATTTGAAGTGGCACTCCATGCACTTATTAGTATATTGTGGAGCCAGACATTTTGAATAGCACCGCAGTGTATATGCGGAGCGCAGTACAACATGGCACAAAAGCATGCAGAAGGAACTACATTTTCATATGTACTTTGCAACCCATTAAGTTTAGCAAACACAACCTACCTCAATGCAGAACAAAGTGTGTGTTGAAGCACACTGCATCCTACTACCCTGTTTCTCCAAAAATAAGCCCTACCCCGAAAATAAGACCTAGTTAGTCGTCGTAAAAACATGTAATCCGTTTTGTAAAAAGATTATATAATGTGCAGTGTGTCTCCTTTTGTAAATTTGTGGAAAATATTTTATTTACAGCACCTCATGTGACCCGCCAGAGATCTTCTCCTCTCCTTCCAGCAGATGTCAGCGGCCCCTCCCTCTGCAGTGCTCGAGTGTGAGTGTCCATCGGTGCTGTAACTATGGTATTTTCCACAATAAAGGTATGAACAAGCTCTAATCCAACCCAAGGAGACAAATTCTTGAAATGCCAAGTAAAATGGCTGAAATCTTCATCCATAATTATGTGTAATTATGTGTATTATGTACCCACCTCATTCTATCTAATTATGCCCTTGATCATTCAGAACAAAGTTGTATATCCCTTCTAAGGCTTGTTCACATGTGTGACTATTATTACTGCCTCTCTGAAAAGTGATCTGCTTTGGATCACTTCACAGGGCATTTAACAGGCAAGAAGGAGGCAGTCTGTTGCCTCCTCGTCACCTGTTTTAACCCCCAAAATGCCAACCAACATGCACATTGCATTTACCTGAGATCGGCAGGGATTCTGCCCACTAAATCCAAGATGCCGCTTTACTTTTGCCACAAAGCAAAGCTTCTCAGTTGCAGCATGTGTCCACCCCTTAAAGGCTTTATTTCTGTGTCTAGGTGGACAGTCAGGGGAAAGTAAAATTGCGTCTTAACTGCTTGCTTTTACCACCCATTGGTTGCCTGTGTGAGCAAGTCCTTAAAGGGATCCTGTGAGAAGGGAAATATGTGAGCTGCCATCACTGATTTGTTTTTAAATGCACAATCTCCAGAACTGTAACCCCAATCCTGGATTTAGAAAGCCAATTTAGACTTTTGTAATTTCCAGGTCCCACATTTTTATAGACATGGGTTTTTATTTTAGCTTCCCGTAAGGCTGTCACCTGAAAACTTGTAAAGTGATATGTAGCTCTGAGGGAAAGCTTTACACCAAGGATATGCAATTAGCAGGACCTCTAGCTGTTGCAAAACTACAAGTCCCATCATGCCTCTGGGTGTCATGCTTGTGGCTGTCAGTCTGGCTATGCCTCATGGGACTTGTAGTTCTGCAACAGCTGGAGGTCCTCTAATTGCATATCCTTGATATCCTTGCTTTACACCATCAAATGGGCAGCAGAAGGTTAGTCTTTCCAGCAGGTGTTTTAAAGCCCTGCTTTGTAGAGCTGCAAAGAATCATGGGCACTTATCAAAATCAGGTATATTGAGTGGAGTTGAGTTTAAACTGGTGTATTTATTTATCTTATCTTATTTTATTTTTAGATCAAGTTTGTCTTATCGCCATGTCTTCTGTCCAAGCCAAATGGATTGTAGGAAAAGTGATTGGCACAAGTATGGCAAAAACAGCAAAAGTCAGAGTGACAAGAATGGTGCTAGATAACTACTTACTAAAGGTAAATATGTGCATTTGTTTTGTTTTTCTCTCACCTGATGTAGTTTGTTGGGATGTTATTTATGTACATTGTAAATACTGAAAACCCGTACTGATTATTTAGATAATACAGATGCTCAGTAAAAGAATATGTTATTTATTACAGGTGTTTATATAGCAGCAATAATTTAGTTAGAGCTTTATAAATCCACTTCCCACCCAGCCAATGCACATATACGGCCGGGTGGGAGCCGTCTACTTCTGATAGGACGTTCAGGAACGTCCTTCAGAAGGAGCGCGATCGCGCGTGTGCCCGCGCAGCGGCTCGATCCCGATGTGCTCGTGTCACCCGGACACGGCGCATCTCAGATCGGCAGGAGGGCTCTGTGATTGGCCCTCCTGATCACATGACGGCCGTGTCCAATCACGGGCGTCATGTGATGTAAACAAACAGCCGGTTGCAAGACAATCGGCTCCTCCTCTCCTCACACAGAAGTCATCGCTGAGGAGAGGAGAGCAGATCGCTGCAACCGGCTGATGATCAGTGAGTATGAGCTGTTTTTCCAGCTTTTTACTCACTGATCATCAGTCTAGTGTAAACACACAACACACCACACAGTATAAACACAATGTCCCCACACATGTCCCCAAAATATACATGTCCCCAAATAATAAAAACACATGTCCCTAATAATAAAAATATGTCCCACTAAAATTACATGTCCCAATGATTATCTGCACACATATGTACATGATCATTTGCGTACATATGTCTGTGATCACACAAACCAATTATTATACACTTATCGGAATTTTTTTTACCAAAAACATGTAGCAGAATACATTTTGGCTTAAATTTATGACAAAATTTGATTTTATTGGATTTCTTTTAAAATAGAAAAAAGAAAATATTGGTTTTTTTCCAAATTTCCGCTTTTTTTGCGCTTATATCGCAAAAAATAAAAAACGGAGTCCTGAATAAATAACACCAAAATAAAGCTCTATTTGTGCGAACAAAATGATAAACATTTCATTTGGGTACAGTGTAGCATAACCGCGCAATTGTCACTGAAAGCGCTAGAGCGATGAAAGCTGAAAATTGGGCTGGGAAGGAAGGGGGCGAAAGTGCCCTGTATTGAAGTGGTTTATGTACATTCACATCAGTTCCTGCCCTCAAGGAGCTTACAGTCTAAGGTCCCTATCTCAAATGTGCACTATAAAGTGCTCCCTACAAAACACTTGGATACTCTCCTCTTCGCTGCACTGCCCTGTAGTAGTAGATTAAAATGAGTGTCACATTCTTCAACGCCACTTCCATACTGTGGTTGTCCTCCAATGACCCGTATGTATACACATTAGAAATGTAGACTCAATCAAATACTCCTCTTCTCAGGTCCTCCACTGGCGATCTTGGCTCTCATCCCCCCCCCCCCCCCTGCTAAGTGGCCCCATCGCAGGCTGCTTGAAATGGGAGCACTTGTGTGGGATTGATCCTTAGAAGCTCTCTTTGTGTCCATTACAGACAGAGCATGGCTCAGTCCTGCCCCTTGTGTTCTCTCCTCACAGGCTGTGTTAAGCAGCAGCAGGAGCCAGTAAGCAGCTAGCCTCTTCTCTTGGGCACAGTGCTGGATTGAGATTGAGCTTGGGTAAGTAAGGGGGGCAGGCTGCATACAGAAGTTGTTTTGATATAATGTAGAGCATGCATTAAAGTAAAAAACGTATGTTTTTGGAGCCAGTTTGAGGGGGCAGCAGTAGAGTCTGGGCCTTTTTCTCAGTCACTGCTATCTATTTTAAAGTGGAACTTTAGTCAGAAAATGGTCCTGATGGATTATTCAGGCTGACCTCTTTTGCAGGTAGAGCTATGTAAACCATTAAAAATAAGTGCATTTAGCTTTTACGCCTAAGCTTATTTCTGACATTTGTTGCTTACAAGTTAAAATCTGTACTTTTTGCTAGAAAATTACTTGGGAATCCCCTAAACATTATATATTTTTTTTAGCAGACTAAAACGGTGATCGTTGCAATATTTTATGTCACGCGGTATTTGTGCAGCGGCCTTTCAAACACATTTTTTTGGGAAAAAAGACACCTTTCATGAAAAAAAAAAGAAAAATAAACAGTAAAGTTAGCCTAATTTTTTTTGTATAATGTGAAAGATATTATGCTGAGTAAATAGATACCTAACATGTCATGCTTTAAAATTGCAAAAACTCGAGTAATGGCAATAAACTACGGTACCTAAAAATCTCCAGAATTTAACGGTTACCAGGTTAGCGTTATAGAGGAGGTCTTTTTGCTACATCTTTTGTTTACATTTGCGGGTGCGACTTATGTATGCATTTTGTTACCGGTGGGTGCTTTAACCACTTTCAGACCGGACCATTTTGCTGGTAAATGACCAGAGGTCTTTTTACACTTTGGCACTGCGCTGCTTTAACTGGTAATTGCGCGGTCATGCAATGTTGTACCCAAACAAAATTTGCGTCCTTTTCTTCCCACAAATAGAGCTTTCTTTTGATGGTATTTGATTGCCTCTGCGATTTTTATTTTTTGCGATATAAACGTAAAAAGACCGCAAATTTTGAAAAAAAATGATATTTTCTACTTTTTGTTATTAGAAAAATCCAATAAACTCAATTTTAGTCATACATTTAGGCCAAAATGTATTCAGCCACATGTCTTTGGTAAAAAAAAAGTCAATAATTGTATATTTATTGGTTTGCGCAAAAGTTGTCACATCTACAAACTAAGGTACGTTTTCTGGAATTTACGCAGCTTTTAGTTTACGACTGCCTATCTCATTTCTTGAGGTGCTAAAATGGCAGGGCAGTACAAAACCCCCCCAAATGACCCCATTTTGGAAAGTAGACCCCCTAAGGAAATTGATAAGAGGCATGTTGAGCCCATTGAATATTTTATTTTTTTGCCTCAAGCGATTGAATAATGACAAAAAAAAAAATTTTTTTTTTTTTTTACACAAAGTTGTCACTAAATGATATATTGCTCACACATGCTATGGGCGTATGTGAAATGACACCCCAAAATAAATTCTGCTGCTTCTCCTGAGTATGGGGATACCACATATGTGGGACTTTTTGGGAGCCTAGCCGCGTACGGGGCCCCGAAAACCAAGCACCGCCTTCAGGCTTTCTAAGGGCGTAAATTTTTGAGTTCACTTCTCACTACCTATTACAGTTTTGAAGGCCATAAAATGCCAAGATGGCACAAAACCCCCACAAATGACCCCATTTTAGAAAGTAGACACCCCAAGCTATTTGCTGAGAGGCATGTTGAGTTCATGGAATATTTTATATTTTGCCACAAGTTGCGGGAAAATTACAAACTTTTTTTTTTTTTTTTTTTTTTTAACAAAGTTGTCACTAAATGATATATTGCTCATGCATGCCATGGGCATATGTGAAATGACACCCCAAAATAAATTCTGCTGCTTCTCCTGAGTACGGGGATACCACATATGTGGGACTTTTTGGGAGCCTAGCCGCGTACGGGCCCCCGAAAACCAAGCACCGCCTTCAGGCTTTCTAAGGGCGTAAATTTTTGAGTTCACTTCTCACTACCTATTACAGTTTTGAAGGCCATAAAATGCCAAGATGGCACAAAACCCCCACAAATGACCCCATTTTAGAAAGTAGACACCCCAAGCTATTTGCTGAGAGGCATGTTGAGTCCATGGAATATTTTATATTTTGCCACAAGTTGCGGGAAAATTACAAACTTTTTTTTTTTTTTTTTCACAAAGTTGTCACTAAATGATATATTGCTCACGCATGCCATGGGCATATGTGAAATGACACCCCAAAATAAATTCTGCTGCTTCTCCTGAGTATGGGGATACCACATATGTGGGACTTTTTGGGAGCCTAGCCGCGTACGGGGCCCCGAAAACCAAGCACCGCCTTCAGGCTTTCTAAGGGCGTTACAGTTTTGAAGGCCATAAAATGCCAAGATGGCACAAACCCCCCCCAAATGACCCCATTTTGGAAAGTAGACACCCCTAAATTTAGGGGTACACTAGTGAGACTAGGTAATAAATGGCGGGTGCCCTGAAACTATAAAAAAATAACTAACCAACCAGCGTCACCTGTAACAGTTATATGGTGATCACTGGTGAAAGGGTTAACTAGGGGGCAATTAGGGGGCTTTATGCGGTAGTATATGGGGGTCCCTGGCGCTATAAAAAGCTGCAGCGAACCTAAATACCTACCTGCCTAACTAGCGTCACCTGTGACACTAATACAGCGATCAGAAAAACGATCGCTTATTAGGCTGGGTTCACACTGGAGCGATGCGGGAACGCCACGAATGCGCGGCGGGTTCCCGCATCGCATGCCTCCCGGCGGCAGTTCACACTGCCCTATGCGAACTGCTGGGAGTGTCAGTGAAATGTTACTGACACCCCCAGATCAGTTCGCATATCGCAGTGCTATCTGCAAACTCGGATCGCATGGTGTGAACACCCATGCGATCCGATTCTGCTGCGGGCCAAAAAAAGGGTCCCGTGCGAATTTGCGGCGGGTGCGGCGAATGGCTGAACTCGAATCGCACAGAGATCGGATGTGATTTGCACTGCAGTGCGGTGCGAATCACATCCGTTCTCATAAACCGCTGCAATGTGAACCCAGCCTTAGTGACACTGGCGACGGGGGGTGATCACGGGGTTAAACCTTTATTGGGGGGGTTAGGGGGGTACCTTAGAACTAAAGGGGGCTAACCCTAACTGCCCTAACAGTTATTAGTCACAAATGACACCCGCCGGGTGATCAGGGGGTTAAACCTTTATTAGGTAATAAATGGCGGGTGCCCTGAAACTATAAAAAAATAACTAACCAACCAGCGTCACCTGTAACAGTTATATGGTGATCACTGGTGAAAGGGTTAACTAGGGGGCAATCAGGGGGCTTTATGCGGTAGTATATGGGGGTCCCTGGCGCTATAAAAAGCTGCGGCGAACCTAAATACCTACCTGCCTAACTAGCGTCACCTGTGACACTAATACGGCGATCAGAAAAATGATCGCTTATTAGGCTGGGTTCACACTGGAGCGATGCGGAAACGCCGCTAATCCGCGGCGGGTTCCCGCATCGCATGCCTCCCGGCGGCAGTTCACACTGCCCTATGCGAACTGCTGGGAGTGTCAGTGAAATGTTACTGACACCCCCAGATCAGTTCGCATATCGCAGTGCGATCTGCAAACTCGGATCGCATGGTGTGAACACCCATGCGATCCGATTCTGCTGCGGGCCAAAAAAAGGGTCCCGTGCGAATTTGCGGCGGGTGCGGCGGGTGCGGCGAATGGCTGAACTCGAATCGCACAGAGATCGGATGTGATTTGCACTGCAGTGCGGTGCGAATCACATTCGTTCTCATAAACCGCTGCAATGTGAACCCAGCCTTAGTGACACTGGCGACGGGGGGTGATCACGGGGTTAAACCTTTATTGGGGGGGTTAGGGGGGTACATTAGAACTAAAGGGGGCTAACTCTAACTGCCCTAACAGTTATTACAGTCACAAATGACACCAATGCAAAAAAAAAAAAAAAAAAATGACATTGGTGTCACTGTGACTGGGGGGCAGGGGTAATTGGGGGGGTGATTGGGGGGTAAAGGGGGGGTGTGAGTGTGCCTGGCATGTTCTACTGTGTGTGTAGAGTGTTGGTGCAACTTACTGATCCGCTCTCCTCCGTGTCGGAACGAAAAATACCGACACGGAGGAGAGAATACATCACTTCCTCTCCTGTGTTTACATTACAGGAGAGGAAGTGATGTCACCGGGGATTTCTATTCGTCGGGAGCGATCGCGAGGGGGTGGCCATGAATGAATGGCCGTCCCCTCGTCCGGGATCGCTCCCGAACGAATACCGACCGCCGCAGGCACCGGGCGGGGGCCCGATCGGGCCCCCGACCCGCGGGAGGCAAGGGACGTACATGTATGTCCTTATGCCTGCCCGTGCCATTGTACCGACGTACATCGGCGTGCGGCGGTCGGCAACTGGTTAAAAAGAAGATTTTTTATTTTTTTTGTCTTAATTTTGTCTTTTTTTTTATCGCTGTCACAAGGAATGTATACATCCCTTGTGACAGTAATAGGCAGTAACAGGTACTCTTTATGTACTTAAAAGTATTCAGATCGCCAAAATTGGCAATTCAGAATATTGTCTTTTTTTTTTTTTTTTAGTCTGTGCCATTGGCAGCCGAGTAAACTGGAAGTGATGTCACTTCCGGGATTTTACATCGGAGACCAAATCGGAGTCAAATCCGGGTGGGATGGGAGGCCCGGGAAGAGTAGTAGAAGGTGGCAGGAGGGGGATGCTCCTTTAGGATAGCAGGCGAGCGGCTTCATCACCCCGATTTAACCCCTTCAAGCCATGAATGCAAATTTGCGTATGGTGGGCATGAAGGGGTTAAAATCACGTAACGCAGTATCTCTCCCTGCACATGTTCCATTGCTCTCTATTCTCAGCACTGTGCCTAAAATCAGAGCCACTAGAGGCTGATCTGCTGTCAACATTAGGATTTAAGGGGGAATAACGCAACAGGAATGACACAGACTGTGTAAGGGACACAGATTAGGGAGATAGAAAATATAAGCTGGATAAACTTATACATATTATGAAGAAAGTGACAGTTTTTGAGACCAAGGAGAGGGTCAGAGATTCCAATAAGGAAATGACTGCTGTGGGCTTCAACAAAATGGTGGCCTCTGGCAAAAGGAAGCAGGAGAAACGCTGGAGGCACTGTACAGCACACACTGATTTTGATAACATAAATATAGAATGTATATTCTTTTTATTTAAGAACATTAATTGTTATCAAACTCTTATGGGTAAAGTTCCGCTTAAAGATATGTGGATTCCCTTAGGTTTTGCGGAAAAACATGCCCCACTCCCCATCCTCTCCACCTTTATTTTCCCTCGGTTACCTTTTACCACTACCTCTGTTGAACACCAGAAACATTTCTTCACAGCAAGTTTCTAGCAGTGTTCACCACGGTTGCCAAATTTCAGTAAATTTACGAACAGTTTGTTAAATCAGTAATTATTGCATCTGTCCATGAATATTCATTACGGACATGCAGTGTGCATGTCCATAATGGATATTCATGAACAGAAGAAACATTACGGATTTTACAAACTGTTTGTAAATTTACTGACAGTTGGCTACCTCTGAGCAATGCCTGTATATGATAACCTAGCTACTGTTTATAAACTTACTTCCTCAATGGGGATATGAAATATATACCTGTTTTAGTTACTAAAACTGGAGAGTGTAAAATCTGGTGCAGCTCTGCATAGAAATCAATCAGCTTCCATGTTTTTTGTCAAAGATTAATTGAACAAGCTCAAGTTAGAAGCCAATTGGCTACCATGTACCAGATATTGCACTCTCCAGTTTTAGTAAATCAACTCCTGTATATTCATACACCATCTAGCAAACAATTAAATTGCAATCCTGGCAATGCTGTACCATTAAAAAAAAAAAAAATGACATGAAAAATTAGTTAAATTCGTATATGTAAATCCTTGTATAAATTTTGGTAGACCGTTGCCTGTATTTGAGAAATAGTTGAGCACAGAGTAATAACTGCTGTCTCTTATTTCCTTGTCTAGTATTACAACAAGAGGAAACCCTATTTTGCTCATGATGCCCAGAAACAGTGCACAGTGGGAGATGTTGTACCGCTGAAAGCCCTACCTGAAAGGAGGAGTAAACATGTCAGGCATAAACTGGCTGAAATCATATTCAAAGTTGGCAGAGTGGTTGACCCCCTAACTGGAAAACTGTGCGCAGGCACCACATTTCAAGAAAGTTTAGAGGACATTCACCTTTCAGCAGGGTCAAGTAGTCAAGAAGAAAGGAAGGCTGAATCCTGAAGACTTACCTCTGTGTACAATACCCCTGTGTGTGTTGTCTAATTGTTGTCATTTACAAGTAATTAAAATATTTTTTCCTACATATTGATTTTATTCTAACTGTATTAAATCTTTAAATATGACATGTTTGTTATTAAAAAAAAAAAAAAAAAAAACCTTTAATATCACTTTAACTCAAAAAGCACCTTTTATTCCTCTCCAAATTTTTTTCTTTTTTTTTTCTTTTGCTGCTGTGATATCCAACATTCTATTAGAGAATGACTAGCTATATTTGTTCTTTATGATCCCAAGAAGGACTATGGGATTTGTAATAAGCATAGAACAATAAACATGCATAACTAACTTGCACTGCTTGTTCCAAACAAACAGAAGTGAGGAAGTGAATGGGGAAAAAAGGTTCTGGAGCTCATGGAGGATGTTTCAAAGAGGCAAAAAAACAAAATAAGAAATTAAATAATTTCATGATAAATTAATTACAAGAAATTAGAGAGTGGATATGTATAGATTAAAGTGGTTCTAAAGACAGAAGTTTTTTTTATGCATTAAGATAAAAAAAAAACCTGTGTGCAGCAGCCCCCCTAATACTTATCTGAACCCCATCTCTATCCAGCAATGTGCACAAGCTCTTTGGCTGTCTGGGACTCTCCCTCCTGATTAGCTTAGACACAGCAGTGGGCGCCATTGGCTCCCTCTGCTGTCAATTAAAGTCAGTGAGCCAATGAGGAGAGAGAGGGGTCAGGGCTGAGCCACGGCTCCATGTCTGACTGGACCTCTGCAGTATGAAATGTTTGTTATTTTTAAACAAAAAAAAACAAGAATTTAATATCACTGTAATTTTGGAGAATAAGTATATTGTTTAGTGTCACTTTAAAATGGTTGAATGAATGAATGAATGAAATACTTGTATAGCGCACAATGCGAACTGAATCGCCTCTAGGCGCTGTGGCGAGCTTTGATCATCTGCTAAAAGAGGAAGGTCTTGAGTTTTTTCCTAAAAGCCAGGTGATTTTCTTCCAGGCGGATGTTGATTGGTAGAGCATTCCATAGCGGAGGCCCTTGGACAGCGAATCTCCGATCACCCTTGGATTTATACCGGGCTTTGGGCACGAGGAGGAGGTTTTTGTTGGCTGATCGAAGACTGCGGTTTGGTGTGTAATGATTTATTTTCTCCATTAGGTATTACGAAGCTTCTCTATGCACGCATTTGTGGGTGAGGCAAAGGGTCTTGAACGTGATCCGATTTTTTACGGTTAGCCAATGTAAGTTCCTCAGTGAAGGAGAGATGGATTCCCAGTTTTTTTTTCCTGTTATCAGCCTTGCCGCCGTGTTTTGAATCAGTTGTAATCGCGCAAGTTGATATTGTGGTAATCCTATGTAAAGCGAGTTTGCGTAGTCCAGTCGTGAATTAATGATTGTTCCAACTACCACTGCTTTGTCATTCTTTGGGATAAAAGGGATGAGTCTGCGAAGCATGGGCAGCAGATGGTGAGATCGACTGGCTACAGATCCTATTTGCGCATCCATTGACATTTGTGCGTCTAAAATAACCCCGAGACTCTTCGCTTTGGTCTTTGGGGAGATAGTCTGCCCAAAGACGGTTGGTGGAGACCAGGAGGTTCTGGTTGCGGGCTTATGATTTGGGTGTAAGATAAGAAGCTCTGTCTTTGATTGGTTCAGCTGGAGGGAGTTGGTGGTCATCCAGTCCTCTATTGATTTGAGGCAGTTTTCAAGTTGTAAAGGCACAAGTTTTTTACCTTCATGCACTCCCCCCCTTAATACGTACCTGAGCGCCCTCTCGATCCAGCGACAACCACGAGAGCCTTGCCTTTCCAGGGACTGGCACTAATGATTGGCTTTTGGCAGCAGTGGGAGGCACTGACTGTCAATCACAGACTGAGCCAATCAACAGCCTGAGCAGGGCAGGACCAGAGCACGTTGCTTGCTGTGGGGTCACCCGGCAGGAGGGAGGACCCGAGAAGAGGAGGATCCAGGCTGCTCTGTGCAAAACCACTGTACAGAGCAGGTAAGTATAGAATATATATATATATATATATATATTATTATTTTTTGCTACTTTAAACAAAAAAACAAGACTTTAATATCGCTTTCATATGTTCTAAAAAGTAAATGACATTTACATTTAAAAGTAGTTTGATACCAAATCATGTACAACACCTAAAATAACAGTTCAATCTGAATTGTGCCAATGTTTACTGTGTTATCGCCAAACACATTGCATATCCAGCAATTTCACAACCGTGGGCTATTATGCATTCATTATTTTTATTTGTTTGGGAAAATGTGAAAAAACTAGAGATGAACTTGGTTTCAAAAAGTATACTGAGCTGTGTAACGTACAATTGTACAGACTTTTCTAATAAAGGTAGATAAGAATGGAAGAAGCCGCGTGGCCGGATGTAGACCGAGGAGGACGTGTGGTGCTGGAGCTCCTGCCATCCTGATCATAATCCTGTGCCATCCTTCGCCTGTCTGCCCTTAGGGACGGCCAAAGTGGCTCTTTTCTTCTGCTGACATTCCGCTGGGCTGCGGGGAGACGTTCTGGGAGCGACGAGCGGTGTCCCAGGCGGCCTCGAGGCTTGCGGCCTAGCTGCTCTGCGGTGTCCGGCCGCCATCTTGCGGCCTGTGGAGCCTCCAGACCTGCCGCGGTGGAGTGCCGGGTGCGGGAATCGGCCGCACGGGCGCGCTCAACGAAGGGGAAGGAGAACCATCCTTGGGCCTCACTGCCGAAAACGGATGCTGTGAAGGCCACGATCCGTCCCAAACGGCCGCGCAGCGGCGCCTGTATTGCGGGGAGGACTGTCTGCTATGTGGAGGCTGTGTTAACTTTGCTGGCCGGTGAGTCTTTAACTGGGGGACATTGATCATTTAACGAGAAGCGGTGGAGAGAGGAGAGGGGGAGAGGGTAGCAGCCCTGGTGACATGTTCTGCTGCTTAACCTCCTGCACAGCTGACTTGCATTGACTGTCTGTCTTAAAGGGCCATACTCCACCTTCCCTGTATCTGGCAAGACTGTATGCTTTCTGTCCAGTTCTGTTTGTGACAGTGTGTGGCTCGTGGGCTACAAGAATTGTGTTTTTTTTTTTTTTTTGTCATCATCATTCTATGCTACATCCCAGTGGTTACCTATTCTTAAAGGGCCGCACCACCCTCTCTACTCACCAGTGTATTTACAGCCAGCTTACTCGCTATTTTTTCCTCATGCCCTCCAAAGGCAAGTCTGCAGCTAAGAAAGCAGTGTTACAGCCTGCGCAGACCCCCAGTGACTTTC
The DNA here is from genome assembly GCF_037356315.1 of Lithobates pipiens. Taxonomy (NCBI): domain Eukaryota; kingdom Metazoa; phylum Chordata; class Amphibia; order Anura; family Ranidae; genus Lithobates; species Lithobates pipiens. The sequence continues at coordinate 393,579,608 of NW_027507748.1, read as the reverse complement.
TAAATCAATTTAAGGCTCTCATGGCAGATATGGAGCAGGCGGCCCCACCGGAGGCTAACGCATCTGCACCCACGGTACCTCCCACTAATGATACCACTGTTATTCTTGCAGCGATTGAGCAAAGCAGAACTTCTTTGTTGGTGCGTATAGATCACCTAGCGGAGGAATGCAACCTTATAAGAGCTGATTTTGATAAATTCCGGGGCAGGCTCTCGGAGACTGAATCGCGCATCTCTGCGACGGAGGACACCACTCACCGCCACGATGCGGCCATCCAAGCACTGCAGCGCACGGTCCAGACTCTGGTGGCCAAGTCCGATGACGCCGAAAACCGCCTGCGCAGAAACAATGTCAGGGTCTTGGGCCTACCGGAGGGGGCGGAAGGGGACCGTCCGGCTGAATTTGCTGAAGGTTTCTTTAAATCGTTCCTTAATTTGACTGATGTCCCTCCAACGTATGTGGTCGAGAGAGCTCACAGGGTCCCGACCAGTCGGGGTCCTCCGGGGGCCCCCCCCAGACCGTTTTTGGTACGCTTTCTCAATTTTCGGGACCGGGATCGGATCCTACGTGAGGCCCGCCAACATCAGACTCTGCCTTTTGAAAACACAGTGGTGCACTTGTATCCTGATTTCTCTGCGGATCTTCAGAGACGACGCAAGACCTTTACAGATGTCAGGAGGAGGCTCCGTGAGCGTGAGCTGAAATATTCTATGCTTTATCCCAGCCGGCTACGGGTGCAACATGGAGGATCGGTGAAATTCTTTGAGTCTCCCGCAGAAGTGGATCAATGGCTGCAATCTCTGTAACTGGCCTGCCATGACACTCCTGATCATTAAGTGGCGGTTTGATTGGTAGCTGCCTACTCCTCTTTTTTCTTTTTTTTTTTTTTCTTCGTGGTTGCCGTGTGTGGTTGGTACCCCCAGTCGGGGGGGCCTGCCCTCTCTACACTTATGTCCCTGGCTGGAATATCCTTGATATCTACCAAGAAGCATGACACACTTTGGCCAGGGTGGGGGGCGGCGGTCGGAGGCAGCTTCTTCCGTACATTTTCCTGCAGGTTCCCTTCCTTGGGTGGGGCGGCCTGTCATGGTCGCCTCTATCATTTTTGTGCTTACCCCCATCTGGATGAACGAGTTGGTGGCGGGCATGGGGCGGCACGGGCTTTCCGGATACCCATACTGAGGGTCGGACGGGCTGTGAAGGGAGTGGGAGCTCCAGGCACATGAACACTATGTCCGTGTTATTTTGGATTCTTGACCCCTCTTTTTTTCTTGGTTATAGGGGTTTTCTTACTTTTTGTCTTGTGGTCCTTTTTGACCCATCAAGGCTATGCCTTCCGGGACTGTTTTTGGACTCAGTTTGGGGTTAAGCTGCGTGTACATGTTTTTTTGTGTTGTTACACGGCAGCAGGGTGTTTTTGGGGTTTACGGGGTAATGGGTGTAATAGGTGCAGCCCTCCAAGGTAAATGGTTTATTTATATGTTTGATGTTATCTCTGAATTCAGTCTGCCGGTGTATGTATTACTGCTGTTGTTGGTACTGTATCCACCGTCTAACGAGTTATATGGGGAATGATGGCGGGATCGGGGTTTAATGTAGTTTCATGGAATGTTAGAGGTCTTAATGATAAATTCCGTAGAGCTTTAATGTTTCAATATCTAAAAACGTTCCATCCTCATGTGGTGTTTTTGCAGGAGACGCATTTGGATAGGAGCAGGGTGCTGGCCTTACGCAGAGCCTGGGTGCAGAGAGCGTTACATGCTACCTACTCTACCTACTCCAGGGGAGTATCAATTTTAATCAGTAAGGCGGTACCGTGCACCATTCACCATGTGATCTCAGACCCGGGTGGTAGGTTTTTGGTGGTTGTGGCGGATGTGGGTGCGTGCAAAATGGTATTGGTGAATGTGTATATCCCACCCCCATTTCAGATCCAGATCCTATATGACCTTTTGGGTAAACTGTCGCCTTATCTGCATCTCCCTCTCCTTATAGCCGGGGACTTTAATGCTATCCTCTCTACTGCCTTGGACTCGTCCAATGCCTCTAGGGGGGCGTCGGCCGATCTCTCTGCCTGGGCGGCGGTTGCTTCCCTGACGGAACTTTGGCGTTGGAAAAACCCTGTCACCAGAGGTTACTCATACTTGTCTAAAACTCATAAATCCTCCTCGAGAATTGATTGAGCATTTGCAAATACTTCTATGCTGCAATTAGTGGGGGGGCACAATATCTAGCGGGGGGTATTTCAGACCATTCGCCTTTGTCAATTCATATAGGATCCGCTGTTGGTCCTACGGGGAGGGGGTGGAGATTAAACCTGGGGTGGTTGGAGGTGGAGGAGGTGTCCTCTCATGTAGCGCCACACTTTGCACATTATTGGGAGGATAACGAGGGGTCTGCCGACGCCGCCATAGTTTGGGATGCTTTTAAGGCCTGCATGCGGGGGCACTATATTTCAGCCATTAAACAGGCCCGCAGGTCCCATAATCAGATAGATCAGGAATTGCAGGACAGGGAGAGGGTGTGTGCTATGGAGCACGCGAATAATCAGTCTGATGTCACTTATGGCGCACTGCTGGAGGCAAGGCGTGCTCTGGCACTTCATTACTCTGATCTAACACACACATCTAGGACAAAAATGGCTGAATCCATCTTTGAACAAGGGGATAAGAACGGTAAACTGTTGGCCATGCTGGTGGCTGAGCAACAGGTACAGACTAATATCCCCTGTATCAAGAACACTCAGGGTGACCTGTTGACAAACCCGACGGACATACTGGACACATTTGTGGAGTACTACAGGACTCTGTATGCACCCATTCCGACTTATGACATGGCGGAGTTAGACGGGGTGTTGGCATCGTTGCAGATACCGAGGCTGTCTGAGGCGGATAGGGACTCTTTGGAGGCTGCCATAACGACGGAAGAAATTGAAAAAGCTATTGGGTCCTTTCCTCCCCGTAGATCCCCAGGGCCCGACGGCTTCTGCATAGAGTGGTATAGACAGCATATGGAAGAATTGGTTCCTAGACTTAAAAACCTATATGACTACTGTTTAGAGCACAGGTGTCTCCCGGCTTCTTTGCTGGAGGCACAGGTGATCTTGTTGCCGAAGCCGGGCAAGGACCCCCTATTATGCTCGTCATATCGACCGATTGCACTGCTGAATCAGGACTTAAAAATCTTAACCAAGGTGCTGGCTACCCGACTCTCTCAGGTTATCACGACTCTGGTGGATATAGATCAGACGGGTTTCATACCGCAGAAATCTACTGGTACTAATCTACGCAGATTGTTTGCCCACCTACAGATTGAACATGCAGACAGGGGATCTAGAGTGGTAGTTTCCCTGGATATGGCCAAGGCCTTTGATTCAGTAGACTGGCAATACATGTTGACAGTTCTGCGGAAAATGGGCTTTGGGGAGATCTATGTGACCTGGATCTCTTTGCTTTACAGTTCTCCACGGGCGGGTATCAAGATAGCTAACTCAGTTTCACCCCAATTCGGCGTTCGCAGGGGCACGCGTCAGGGGTGTCCATTATCCCCATTCTTATTTGCTTTGGCGATAGAACCGCTGGCTATAGCCCTGAGGCTATCACCAGGGGTGGGAGCACTGGAGGTGGGGGGCATTAGGGAATGTGTAGCGCTGTATGCAGACGACATGCTTCTCTTCTTGAAGGATGCAGGGCCATCTTTAGAGGCGGTGTTTGGGGTGCTCGACAAATTTGCTGAGTTCTCCGGGCTCCCGGTCAATTGGGAGAAATCCAACGTGCTGGCTATTGACGAGGAGGCGCGGGAGTCGGCGACCACTAGGGTTCCCATCGCCTGGGTGCAAGAATTTAAATACTTGGGAGTGAGAGTCTCACCAAGAGTGGGCGACTTTATGTCTCTGAATCTCCTTCCCTTGCTGGCCAGGGTGAAAGGACAGCTGGATGCTTGGAAGCATCTGCCGCTGTCCCTCATCGGTAGGGTTAATTTGCTCAAAATGAAGGTTCTGCCTGTTTTCCTTTTACCTTTTACGTAATTCCCCTATTTGGGTTCCTTGCTCTTTTTTCCGGAGGGTTAATAGTATCTTCGGATCCTTTTTATGGGCCGCTGCGCACCCCCGCATAAGTCTCCGGGTTTTGCAAGAGCCATGGGGCCAAGGTGGCTTGGCATTGCCGGATCTTTTTAAATATTATTTGGCTGGGCAAATGGTGGTCGCCGGACGGTGGCTGACACGGGAGGATGGGGATTCGGCGAATGTACTGGAGGCGGCCCTTTTGGGCTCCTATGAGAGCCTGTCTTATCTGGTGTATAGGGTTCCGGGGCCTCACCGGCTCTGACGGCCTCTATGCGGGCAACGATACGGGCCTGGGAAAAAGCGCAGACTTTGTTGAAACAGCCGGAGGGGAGTTGGTCTCCTGACACTCCTCTATGGTTTAATCCTAAATTACCACATTTTGGGGGCATACCAGATCCGGTGATATGGGCCAGGGTAGGCGTTAAGCAACTGAAGCATGTGGTGAGTGGGGGGCAGCTCCTGACGTTTGATCAGCTTAAGGTTAATCATGATCTTCCAAACTGGTATTTTTTTAGATACCTGCAGCTGCGGCACGCTTTTCTCTCTCAGTTCGGTCCTGGGGTTTTGCGGGTGGGAGTCTCGCCTTTGGAGACTGTGCTGCGGAAAGAGGACCTGAAAAAGCCTCTCTCCGTTGTGTATAGCATGCTGTTTCCGGACAGGCCGAAGCCTGTTCAAAACTGTAGGGAGGTTTGGAGTGCTTTAATACCTGACTTTGGAGGGGAGGATTGGGACGACATGTGGGGACACCCGTTTCAGACCCTAGTATCGGCTAGAGACAGACTTATCCAGTTTAAAATTCTGTATAGAGTATATTATACCCCAGCCAGACTGGCTAGGATTTACGGTACCGGTGCGGGGGGCTGCTGGCGCTGCACAGCTGACCGAGCTGATTTTGACCATGTGTTTTGGCAGTGCCCGCGGATTGAGGAGTTCTGGAAGGGAGTGACACAGGTTATACAATCTGTCCTTTTGGTGCCGATTCCAGTCACAGTTGCGGTATGTTTGCTCGGACTGGTGGAGGGGTTGGCACCTCGAAGGGCACAGAGGACTCTGATTTCTCTGGCGCTGTTCTATGCACGTAAAGCTATCCTGCTGTGTTGGAAGAAACCCGAACCTCCTACGGTTTCTTATTGGAAAGGTTTAATTAATAAAGCTTTGCCATTATACAAAGCCACCTATCTTAGCAGAGGGTGCCCTAACAAATTTGAGAGGGTGTGGCGGTGTTGGCTTGATGCAGCAGATACTGTGAATTAATTGTTAGACGAGGGGTTTTCTCCTTGTGGGTCGGGCGAGGGGCGGGGCAGGGAGGTGCTTTCCCTTGGATTGGTTACGTCCCCATTTCAAGTGGTTCTTTATTTAGTTACGGTACGGGCTATGTGTTTCTTATATATGTGGTACTGTTGATGTTTATTGACTGAACTAAGAGGAAGGATGGAGGGCTGCACAGGCGGGAGGTTGGTTGGGTGGGGGGAGGTGGAGGGTGGGAAGGGGGGGGGGGGGTTTGGGAAGGTTTTTGGGACCGTTTGGTATGTTTGTTTGTTATTAATGTATTGAAAACCTTTAATAAAAATAAATTTATAAAAAAAAAAAAAAGAATGGAAGAAGCCGATTGATCAACTGACTGCTGCAATTATATTGTATACTATATATTGTCAAAGTTTTGCTATATGGTTTACTAAAATCAGTTTATAACAAAGTTTGCATTAAAATTACCTGAAAAAGTGGAAATGTGCTGTCTTAGAGGGAACATCTAGAAATTTAAAGCGTTTATTATCCAACATTTCATATTTCTAATATGAGTCTGCTGTACCAAGTACTTGTATGAGAAAGCATCCTGTTGTCTTTATATTGTTTTCCTTATGTGAAATCCCTGGTGTTCCTGCTAGTCCCCTTGTGTTCCTATTAAAAACTGACCACACTCAGCAGGAGAGCACATAGTGGTTAGTTTTCTAGCTGTGCTGGGAACTCTGTGCTCTCCTTTAATCTGACTTGTCCTGACACGCCTCTGCTGCACAGCCATTCACTGCTAAGCTCAGTGTGCTGTTACGTCTCCTTCCTCAGCTCTTATGCAGAGGGAACATGATCACTTCTAGAAAAGGGAAAAAAGGTCTTTAATTTTTTTTTTATCTGTACAAAAATGGTTTGCCTTTCACAATTGTCATTAAAAAAATGGGGCTCAGAACCCCCCACCCTGAAGCACCTTGTCTCTTTACTGACGGAGACAAGGGCCTCTTCCTCGAGGTGACATATTAACCCCCTACTCCTTCACCAAAAAAGGTGAAAGCGGAGGAGAGACTGTGGACTTTGTTTTTACTGTGGGGGGAGAGGGCATCTTATCACTCTCTGTCCAATTTGCCCACCTCGGCCAAAGGTTCTCCAAGTGGGTACTTCTAGGATCCTTCCTGCTACCCCTGTGCCTGTGTTTCCCAATTGCAGTTCCGGTGCCTGTGTCCCCAGTTGAAGTTCCTGTGTCCCCAGTTCCTGTGCCGGTGTTCCAGCTTGAAGTTCCTGTGCCCCCAATTGCAGTTCCGGTGTCGGTGTCTCCAGTTGAAGTTCCTGTGTTGGTGTCCCCGCTTGAAGTTCCTGTGCCGGTGTCCCCACTACCTCCTGACTGCACGTATGCCTCAAATGGCACCATAGTCCGTAAGCAGGACCTGAAGACTTTCGAAATAGCCTTGTGAGCGAGGAAAGTCTCCCCAGCTGGAACTTCTAAAACAAAGAAAGCCCAAAGGAAATAGATTGTTCCATCCTCTGAGGGCATTCCTAAGGGGAGGGAACTGTCACAGTCCCTACCGTTTAGACAGCCAGGCATGGTCGTGCCCCAAGTGGCTCTGGGTGGTATTGAACTAATGACTGTTTGTTCGTGCTCCTGTTTCTTTACCTCTGAGCCACACCTCAGTTCTATACTGCCTGCTTTCCAGCCATGCCTAGTTTTGCATAAAGTACTGTGGCCAATTCTGTTTATACCTGTCACTCTTGGATCAGTTGTGGCAGGTTACCTAATTAGCTGGGTATAAAACCCTGTCTCACTCTGAGGACTGGGTCAGTTCATTGTCTCTTGTCACCAAAGGTACCTGTGTTCAAGTTACAGTGTTCCAAGTCTGACCCTGGCTTGTATATAGTTTATGCTGACTTCTGGAATCCCGGACAACGGCTTTACTTCGATGATCCCTTGGCTTTTCCTGTCAAGCCCCCGTGCACAAATTCACAGCCCAGGTAGCTTATCTCTTTGTTACCGTGGGCTGTGTGTATTTGCAAGGGTGAGCGTACATCTCTGCACCATGGACTCAAACCTAGGTAAGCCCTCACACAATGATGGCTTTCAGGTCTCCACGCTGGGTGTCAGCAGGGTATGACTTGCATTTGCGATGATAAAGTTCCGGCGGAAGTGACACTCTTGTCGTCTCGGCACTGCATTATGTTTAATATGCCTTGATGCCGGCCCTATCCCATAACGAGGCTTGGTTTACACCACGCCGACGGGGCGAACGGGCGGAAGTGACGTCATGACGTGATGTACGGTCTGTGTTTCATCGCTCCCTGTCTACATCCGCAAATGCCTGAGTTTGAATTAGTACATTCGGGACAAATAATATGATCTTTAGACTATTAATTATAGTATTCCATTATCCATATTGATATATTGTGGAATAGTTTATTCAAACCTCTAGATCGGAAGTACATCCGTTCAACCAGAAGTAACGTCAACTTCCGTCCAAATTCCGCAATTCAGTTTGGGGTCACATTATCTATTTAAGCGTGATGTTGCTGTTGGTGGTCCATACCCCAGATGACATCTTAGAGGATGAAACGCGTCATTGGACCTTACTAACCAAATCACGGCATTCTTTGCGATTTATTTGAATAAGCCTGCTTTTTACTTCACAAATGTGAGTTTTTAATTTATACTTCGTAAATATCCCCTAACATTACTACACTATGCAAGTTTTTATGTCATGATTTATTATGCATGAATACGTGGAGTTTTGATGACCACCCTCCCTCTGCCTATCAATTTGCTGCTTATCCCCTGTGACTGTGCAAACGCCATACTGAGTGAAGCATTGGTGACCGTTTTGAAGTAGAGACCTGCTGCATTTATTATAAAGCTCATCACGACTTGAGAGGCATACGCTTTCTCAAGTCTGTGAATTCCGGTAAGCCTCATTCTTACAGGTGGTGGTGTTGGCAGCAATTCTTCTTTTCGGGCACCATAAAGTTTTATCACTTGACTCTTCACATGGATCTTTTCTTCACAGTTTATGGAACGGTTGTTTAACCGTTTTTAATGTACATTGTCCTTTAATGTTTATATCCTTTTGGGATTTACACTATTACCACTTACCTGGTTTTAATACTGGACTACTTACTTTGCACTTTATTGTGATTTCTTGATACAGTCTTCACATGTTGTATCACATTGTGATAATGCACCCAGAGGTACCCTGAGGAAGTCATGTGACGCAACACTTTGGGCGGAGCCCGTGAAATCACTTCCGGCGTCTCCGGTACAACAGTGAGGAGGCGTTCTATCATGGAGGATTTTATATATTTATGTGCTGTTAACAAGAAGCGGCTATGTAAGTGATTCTTAATCTATTAAAGGACATATTTTTAAAGCATAATATGCTATGAGCACACATGTATTTTTTTCACATATCCGGAAGGTGCTTTTGCAAGCAGAGCTTTGTCTAATATGAAATCATATTACAAAAGGAGGCTATCTAGTCGGAAGCATACTGGACAAAAAGTACCGTATTTTCCGGTGTATAAGAAGACCCCCTAATCTTACAGTTTTTTAATAATTTTTTTTCCTGTACTTACCGTATAACACACCCCTCCTTCCGATGCTTTATATTTCTTCCTCCTTGCTGGAGCTGGCACCATATCCTTCTTCCTGCTTTTGCTGGAGCCAATCACGTTGAGCGGTGTATTCTATTAATGAATACAAAGCCTGCTTGGATTGGCAGAGGCTGTAACATCATCAGCCCACGCCTCTCTGACTCTCAAAGCCAATCCGAGCAGGTTACAGAGTAGCCTGCTCAGATTGGCAGAGGTTGTTACTCCAATCCGAGCAGGCTTTGTATTCATTTGAATACATCACTTACCGGGATTGGCTCAGCGGTATACACTGTATGTAGCCAAAGCTACATACAGTATTACAGAACACCCAGCAGGCATCCGAGGGGCTGACCCGGCGTATAAGACGACCCCTGCTTTTTGGCCATTTTTTTTAAGTGTAAAATGTCGTCTTATATGCCCGAAAATACGGTATAAAATCCTAAAGGTGCCGTAAGACCTGTAGTGGGTCTGAATTTAGGGTGAGCAGGCACTAACACACCGTTATCTCTATATGAACGGACATCACAGCTGTTCTATTTTAACCTTTGAAAGATTTATTTCACATAGTGGACTGCTATTAATTTAAAACGTTATTAACTTTTTTCGGATGTTTTGCATTATCACTAATCTTTCACTGTGTACGTAACCACTGCGCACAGTGTTATATGGATTTTTAGGAGTATTATTTGTGTCATCATTATCATTTGAACAGCGCACCATTATTTTATTTAGATATGGACACTCTGCTACACTATACTTGCACAGAAAAAATATAGCGCAACACTGGTTATCACCCCCAACCCCTTACCTCTGCACCTGGTTAGACAGGAAAATTCCGATCTAACCATAGAAAGCTTAAAGTGGAAGTAAACTCCCTTATCGTTTTCAGCCAAGGAAGCTGCCATCTTTGCCTCTGTTTAATCTTCAACTGCTATGGTGCTGCACATGCGATTTGTTATGACACGAGCCATTGAATGGTTTGATAGTTTGGCTGAAAGCACAGCCAATGTGCAGTTAGCATTCCCGGCATGCCTTTTTTTTAACTGTTTAAATCAATGGGTTTACTTCCACTTTAACTTACACTCACATTCGAGAAGATCAGGAATGGGTGGCTTAGTAACCCTACCCTTGCTCCTCCAGCTTTACTTATGAACAGACTATAGGGGATAGATGGTATACCTTCCTCAGTGTTACAAACCTGTTATAATACTATGCATGTTCAGTGAACTAAAACAAATCACACACTTTTCTTTTACAATCAAAGAGGTTGGTACTATATGTATCATTTATTTACAGATATTTCATTGCCAACACTGTGCTAAATTGTACTCTGTAATCCTAAATCTCATGGCTATGTTTGAAGTCCCTGCTTGACATGTTTTTGTTAGCCATTTAAATACTGTAGGCCACATTGTTGTGTCCTGCACTTGCTGATTTTTCACTTTTTTTATATGGAAAAACTTGAAGAACTAGTTACTTAGGTAAAGGATTACAAAGGTTTTTTGGAACTCGAGGTAGTGGTGACATTGTCCTGGAAACATAACAAACTTGTTTAAGTGTGTTCACTGAGACTCATCAGTTCCTGCGTGTCCTTTGGTAGTAAATAGCTTAATAAGAATACCAATCATAAGTACACTAATAGATATAAGCAATGCTAATCCTCTCCAGACAATCAGCTGTTTAGTAGAGAGGATTTCACCCACAACATTAGTTGTTTCCATAGGTAGATCATCTTTTATTTCCTGTTGCTTTGTATGATCTTCTCCAGAAGTCATGTCCTGCATGGGAATAGCATCAAAGCTGGAATAAGATGCTCTTGTTTCCCCTGTAATACAGCAGACATATAAAGATATCATCATTACTATTATTATGTTATATAGGTATATATATTGATGTTCTTATTCAGTGGTTCTCAACCTTTGTGCGAGAATCTGCTAAATTCTTCCAAAACCTTTCATGTCCCAGAGGTAAAAAAAAAAAGAAAAAAAGAAACTTTATACTTATACAATAAGCACGCAAAATATGTAGTTAAAATATATCGAAAAGGAGTAATTGGTTGAAAATATGGGTTACTGTAATTTAAGTATGCACAATAACAAAAAATTTCTATTTATAGCTTTATTTTTTCTCATTCCTGCTCTGTGTCTTCATCCTTTTTTTTTGTTGCATCTCTCTCTCTCAGCAGTGTTGTTTGACTGTAACAAGAGGACACACAGGAAGCACACTCACACTACTGCAGGGTCTGCCACTTCCCCGGGCACATACAAATTACAACTTACATTAATTAAATAGCCCTGGTCCCACAGTTCACTGAGTGTGATGTGTAATCACAAATGTAACCAGGCCACGCCTTCCAAAAAAAAAAAAAATGGCTGTAGCTCAGCTCCATCCAGGACACAGCACTGACACATTTCACCGCACCCACAGGGCTTAGTCCTGACTAAGCCCTGTGGATGTGGTAAAATGTGGCCTAGATGGAGCTGAGCTGAAGCCATTTTTACTACAGATACGGGCTGAGCTGGTGTGCAGTCAGCTGTCTTTAAATTTGGAGTTGCAGAGGGCCAGGATGGGCTCTCTCTTCCGCCGACACCCACACAGGAAGAGTCACTGGACAACTGGATGCATTTCTAGAACCCTAAGCTTTGTATGGTAACAAATGTAACCAGACACCTTGAAACTGCAGCCAGTCAGGAAGATCTGATACAGTCATGGGACATTTTAGAAATGTACTGACTGTCTGCAGCTTCAAATTGTCTAATTGGTTACAGGTTGTTCCCTACAATTAAGCCTCTTATGGGTGAAACACATACAGTAAGGCCTGTGGCTTCTGGCAGGAGTTTCAATGTGTGCTGTCAGCTTGATTAAGCTACATTTGAGCAGAGACAACTTGTGGCAGAGTGGAGTGGAGCGGGCACTGAAAGCTTGGCATCTGGCTGGAGGAGGAATATGCAGGTAGCTCTGCAGCAGTGATAGGGATCTGGATCGCTGAATTGTATAGTTGCAGGTTGTGTTTCATTCATTGCAAGCAAAACCAAAGAAAATTCCCAGCTCAATTCACCAATCAGCCTGAAAACAATCAAATGATTCTGTCTAACAGTTCACAATAAAAACAGGGGTTTAGTTTGTACACATTTGCAAATACATGCGTAAGCTGCAGAGCCACTTCAAGGCACCCCAGTATGATCTGCAGTCCTAACGATATACATTTTTAAGAGACTCCACAGTGGAAGCACATGCATATGGTATATGCTGGGCATCCAGTGCACCCCTAGGCCTTTAAGGAGGGATGGGCTCCCTCCAGGCTTACCTGCCCTCTATGCATCTATTATTACGTATGTGCATCCACTTTTTTAAATGGAGCTGCACCAAAACCCCCATTTTTTTTAGCATGAATTGTGGCAGAAACAAAATTGTGCACCTTAACAAGGTACATTGGGGTGTCATTAGGAATTAATGGCACCACCGAACACCTGCAAAAAGAATGCATATTTTTGGCACACTATGGGAATGCATGTGACTTTACGCTTGTTATTGCAACACACAAACGTGAACCTGGTCTAATGCTCACATACAGTTAATTTTCTTTAGAAACACTAAATTATAGCGTTTATTACACAAGTGTCAGGGAATTTCTTTATGCTGGCTGGCTGGCTCAGGAAACATGTACATGGTAAATCTTAATGAACCATGACCAGGTGCACACATGCCCGCAGGAATACGGGCAGACATAGGAGCACATTCACAGTCTAAAGGATGCCCTTATCTAGTGCCACTGCTGACTGAGCTTCAGCTAATCCCTGTGCCTTGCTTGAGTCCTGCATTTTTCTTTTGTTCCTGCTTCTGATCTGATCCTGGATTTTGCTCTTACTTCTGATCAAAGGTTCTTTAGCTGCATTATGACTCTGATCCTGATTATGCCTCTGTACCTCACTATTCGTTCATTGTTGACCTCGGCTATCTCTGTGATCATGCTTCTGCATCAGCTCAACACCATTACCAAGGGTCTATCATCTGCTACAACCTTTGATGTGCATGGCTGCCATAAACTAACTGGGAGTACTGTCAAGCCCCACCTCCTGAACCCACAGTACATTCAGACTTCCTCCTGAACCCCGACTAGTCCATCTTGCAGCTCGGCTGTTCCTGACCTGATGTTCAGCCAGATCTTCCAGCTCAGCATCACCAGCCCAAGATTCTGCTATCAACAACATCTACCGGCAGTCATGTTCCTCTAGTGTCTTGACACTATCTGTTCCACACTCAGTGGTGTCTGGGCTGGAGATACAATAGTGGCTGACCTACTCATTTCAGTCTGCTATCAGGTATGTGTCAACAATATCACAAAAGTATTGCTAAAATATGCAAGCATGATTAAATATTTTTACTGGATTAAGTTTGGAAAGCAGACCTAATTATTCTATATGTCTGTGTGCACTTGTAGGCGTATATAAATATAGGCCTTGACAAGACTTTCTTTAAAAATGGATGGGTGGTATTTAGGTTGGAAGGGTTTTTCTGCAGCTAGGTAATATTAGCAAAAACTTCTTAAATTAGTCTAGAATCTGGTGTGGAGATGGTAAAAGGCCAAAGACAGAGGAAGGGTAGGTATAAAAAAGGTACTTTTGCTTTATGTGTGAAGGGAAAGAGGGAACAGACTCCTGTTCACTAGTGATGGCCGAACGGTTCGCCCGGCGGTCGTTTCGCGGCGAATTTTGGCTGTTCGCGGTCCGCCCGATCGGCGGACTATTGCCGCCGTTCGCCCGGTGGACTTCCGTGTTTACTGTGTAAAAGAACTTTGACCTATGATGACACATCCATCATGGGGTACAGGACAGCCAATTGAGACATTACAGCACATGGACACTTGGACATTCCCCCTAACTTATAAATAGACCCGATCCGGCGGCCATTTTACATTCTTTCTTCTGTCACTATAGGGAAAGGTTGCTGTGTGGAGCAGGGAGAGATTGCAGTGACCCAAATCGCTAGCTATTTGGTACACAAAAGTTATTTTCAGGACTGGTATAGGTGTTAGGTGTAGTTCAGGATATAGGTTTGAGGCACAGCTGTGCTACTGATTGTTGCAGCAGCCTGAGTGTCTTTTGTCAGTTTAGAGAAAGGGACAGGACGGTGTGTGCTGCAGGGACAGTCAGTTTAATCATTAGCTGTTACTATCAGGTCCACAAAGTGCTATTCAAGTTATTGTTCCAGCAGCCTCTGTTTTGTCAGTTTATATAGGGACAGGCAGGAAGCTGTGTGTGAGGCAGTGAGGGTCAGTTTAATCAGTAACTGTTACTATTAGGTCCACAAAGGTTCTTTTCAGGACTGGTATGGTAATAGGCTTGTACACGTATAATATTCTTTCTTCCAAATGTAGAAATAATATTATACTTGACTGCTGCCCTTCTGCTGCAGTCTGCTAATCAGTCACAACCTACTTTTTCCACAAAGGTCCTTATAAGGACTGGTAACTTGGTCTAGGGTGCTACAGTACATAGGGTTGAGTGAGGTACAGTCTGCTATTCCATAAGGACTGGTATAGGTCCACAATACATAGGGTTGAGGTGCACTACTGCTGACCGCTGCTCTATACTGCAGCAGTCCTTCATCAGTATAGGGACTGACGTACAGTCTGCTAATCAGTCACAACCTACTTGTTCCACAAAGGTCCTTATAAGGACTGGTAACTTGGTCTAGGGTGCTACAGTACATAGGGTTGAGTGAGGTACAGTCTGCTATTCCGTAAGGACTGGTATAGGTCCACAATACATAGGGTTGAGGTGCACTACTGCTGACCGCTGCCCTATACTGCAGCAGTCCTTCATCAGTATAGGGACTGACGTACAGTCTGCTAATCAGTCACAACCTACTTGTTCCACAAAGGTCCTTATAAGGACTGGTAACTTGGTCTAGGGTGCTACAGTACATAGGGTTGAGTGAGGTACAGTCTGCTATTCCATAAGGACTGATATAGGTCCACAATACATAGGGTTGAGGTGCTTTACTGCTGACCGCTGCCCTATACTGCAGCAGTCCTTCATCAGTATAGGGACTGACGTACAGTCTGCTAATCAGTCACAACCTACTTGTACCTCAAAGGTCCTTATAAGGACTGGTAACTTGTTCTAGGGTGCTACAGTACATAGGGTTGAGTGAGGTACAGTCTGCTGTTCCATAAGGACTGGTATAGGTCCACAATACATAGGGTTGAGGTGCACTACTGCTGACCGCTGCCCTATACTGCAGCAGTCCTTTATCAGTATAGGGACTGAGAGTTTTGTCACAGGATCATTTAAAAAATGACAGGCAGAGGAAGAGGCAGGCCCTTCCGCAGGGGTGGTAGGGGTAGGGCAGGAGCAACAGGCTTGAGCCAAAGTGGGAAGTTGCAGAAGGTGCGTTCAATTCATTTAAAGGAACGCACCAGACTTGGTTGAGCGGCTCACTCAGCCTTACTCTTCTGCACTCTCCTCATCCTCTCGGTCTGCACCCTCTTCTTCACTCTCTGCTATGTGCACCCCCAAAGACACTACCACCAACAACACCACCACATACCTTCCTCTTGAGTCACAGGAATTATTTTCTGATCCATATCAAGACATTTCTGATGCGCAGCCACTCTTGGTATTGGATCAGGAAGAGGAGGTAGCAACAACCGCTACTCAGCAGTCTGACGACAGTACCCAGATCTGCCCAAGGTGGAGGTTGGTCCCCGGGGTTGCTGACTACTCCGAGATCTCTACTTATAGCGGTGGGGAAGGTGACGTTGATGATGACGTCTCTAGTGATGTCACGTGGGTGCCCACAAGAGAGGAAGAGGAAGGGAGTTCAGAGGGAGATATGGACCAGCAGATAGGGAGGAGAAGCAGGAATAACTTACATTGCACAGGAGGGACAAAGCAGACTGCAAATGTATCAGGAGCGAGTCATCGACCATGTACGGTCACATCTGGCGCTCCCAGGACACCGGCACATGGCTCCGCAGTGTGGGCTTTTTTTAACGTGTCCGCTGCTGACAATAGCGTTGCCATCTGCAATCTTTGCAGTCAACGCTTTATTCGCGGTAAGCCCAACACTCACCTAGGGACGACCGCCTTAAGAAGGCACATGAGCAGCCATCACCGAGCCCAGTGGGAGCAACGGAACACACAAAGCCACACTCCAGGCTCTCACTGTCCAGCCTCGTCTTCTACTTCTCCTCTCTCCTCACAATTGTCCTCCACTCCACCTTCCATCACGCCAAGCTCACGTTTTTCTGCAAAAAGGCAGGCTTCCGTGGGCCTAATGTTCGAGCGTAAAAAAAATGATGACGCCGGATAACCCTCTTGCCCAACGGTTGACGGCTGGCTTGTCAGAACTCATAGCCCGCCAACTACTGCCATATAAACTGGTGGACTCGGAGGCCTTTCGAAAATTTGTGGCCATTGGAGCACCACAATGGAAGGTCCTAGGAAGGAAGTATTTCTCAGAGAAGGGCATCCCAGAGCTATATGGCCATGTTCAGCGGCAAGTGAATGTATCTCTGGCACACAGTGTCGGTGCCAAGATACATCTGACCACAGACACGTGGTCTAGCAAACACGGGCAGGGAAGGTATATCACTTTTACTGCCCACTGGGTGAACCTTCTGACGGCCGTCAAGCATGTAACCCGTGGCACCCGTGTAGATTTGGTTTTACCGCCACGGATTGCATGCAGGCCTGGCCATTCTTCTCCTCCTCCTCCTCCTACTCCATCCTTCTCCCTCTCCTCCTCAGCTGACTCCTCCTTTTCTGCTGCTAGCGTCTCTTTTGCTGCGCCGCCCAAGCTCCCCAGAACCTATTCGACATGCCAGGTGAGACGTTGCCATGCCCTGCTGCGTCTGTTGTGCCTGGAAGCCAAGAGCCACACTGGCCCGGCACTCCTTTCAGCTTTGCGTTCACAGGTAGATCAGTGGCTAACACCGCTCAATTTGACAGTTGGTAAAGTGGTGTGTGACAACGGTGCCAATCTGCTTAGCGCATTGAAACAGGGCAAAATCACGCACGTGCCATGCATGGCACACGTCTTAAACTTGGTCGTGCAGCGATTCGTTGTCAAATACCCTGGGGTCCAGGACATCTTGCGGCAGGCAAGGAAAATCTCAGCCCATTTCAGAAGATCTTACACGGCCATGGCTCACCTTGCTGACATTCAGCGGCGACACAATCTGCCGGTCAGACGTCTTATTTGCGATTGCCCGACGCGATGGAACTCAACCTTCTATATGCTTGATAGGCTGCTCCAGCAGAAACGTGCAGTTACTGTCTACCTGTATGAACTCTGCGGCGGAACAGGTTCTGGGGAGCTGGGGTTTTTTTCACCGCGCCAGTGGCTGCTCATGCGTGACGCATGCAGACTTCTGCGGCCATTTGATGAGATCACCAAACTGGTCAGTCGCAGCCATGGTACCATCAGTGACATGGTACCTTATGCCTTCTTTATGAAGCGTGCATTGCGTCATGTCATTGATCAAGCTGTGGAGGAGCAGGAGCGGGAAGATGAGGAAGTCGCAATGCTGGATGAATTCCCAGGGGGGGGGCTACTCTATCTATTGGTTTTATCCTAGCCAATATTACTTCTAATTACTTCTAATTACTTTATTTTAATCTCTGCTTTCCGTGACAGGGTCAGACCTTACAGATATTCTTATTATTATACTACAGCATTCAGTTTTCCACGTGCATGCTCCTGAAGAGTGGATGAATCCACGAAATGCATAGAGCTACTATATGCCATGTTTTATGCCAACTATATGTTTTACTTACTTAATGATCACTTGTAATGTGATTTGAATTTTTAGTGGTCAATTGTTATTGCTGTATGTCTATCCATTGTATGGAATATATTGGTCTTCTTGGTGTACTCATGATTATCCTCATGCAACTTACCATTGATTTTCCAATAAATTTAAATGTTTTACACCTGCCTGCTTCATTTAAAGTCCCAACCCCCAGTCATCCTGATTGCTCTATCTGAGACAAGTGAACAACAGGAGTCTGAAGAGGAGTCAGAGGAGGATGGTGCCGGGGCGGATGAGGAGGAGCAAGGAGAGCATGCTTTAAACCTTTCTGGGATCCCTGTTGTGCGTGGATGGGGAGAGGAGAATGAAGAGGATGACATTATCCTGGATGATGAGCAGGAGCCAGGCCACCACACCGCTTCCAGTTTAGTGCAGATGGGGGCCTTCATGCTCCAGTGTTTTAATAGGGACCCCCGTATAAAAAGCATAAGGGTCAAGGACCAGTACTGGGTGGCAACGTACTTAGACCCCCGGTACAAACACAAAATGGCGGAAATGTTACCGCCGTCATAGAGGGCTGTCAGAATGGAGCACTTCCAGGCCTTGCTTTGAGAAATGCTGCATTCTGCTTTTGCGTGCGCTGGCAGAGGAGCAATTCCCACTCCCAGAGAAGGAGTTGCGGGTACCAATCCAACAGAGCGCCTGCAAGAAGAGGCCGGTTTGAAGATGTGTTGGTGACTTCAGATATGAGGTCATTCTTTCAGCCGACCCATCTACAGGTGTCATCCGGATCCAGCATCAGGGAACGCCTAGACCGTCAGGTGTCCGACTACATCGGGTTAACGGCCGATGTGGACGCTCTGAGGAGTGATGAACCCCTGGACTACTGGGTGGGCAGGCTTGACCTCTGGCCAGAGCTTGCCCAATTTGCAATTCGAAATGTTGGCTTGCCCCTCGTCCAGTGTCCTGTCCGAAAGGACGTTCAGCGCAGCAGGGGGGATCGTGATCGATTAGCGTACTCGCCTAGCTCACGACAGTGTATAGGGAGGCATGGATCTCGGAGGAATTAAACACATGTGACCAGTAGACCATGTATATGTCTATAAACAATTTTTTTAATCGAGCACACAGACCTTCTTTCTTCATTTGGCTCACTTTCTTGTCCAAAAAAAGGCACACCGTACTATATGCCCGTACCCTCCTCTTTGAAGAGGTTGAGCGGTGTCATATTTCTACTGGGGCTGCTTATTATGAGGGGCTCCCACCATCCCTGTGCTGTGCTGACTTCCTCCTGGGGCTGTACCTCTGCTGTGCATATTATGAGGGGCTCCCACCATCCCTGTGCTGTGCTGACTTCCTCCTGGAGCTGCTTATTATGAGGGGCTCCCACCATCCCTGTGCTATGCTGACATCCTCCTGGGGCTGCTTATTATGAGGGACTCCCACCATCCCTGTGCTATGCTGACTTCCTCCTGGGGCTGCTTATTATGAGAGGCTCCCACCATCCCTGTGCTGTGCTGACTTCCTCTTGGGGCTGCTTATTATGAGGGGCTCCCACCATCCCTGTGCTATGCTGACATCCTCCTGGGGCTGCTTATTATGAGGGGCTCCCACCATCCCTGTGCTGTGCTGACTTTCTCTTGGGGCTGTACCTCTGCTGTGCATATTATGAGGGGCTCCCACCATCCCTGTGCTATGCTCATTATGAAGGGCTCCCACCATCCCTGTGCTATGCTCATTATGAGGGGCTCCCACCATCCCTGTGCTATGCTGACTTCCTCCTGGGGCTGCTTACGGTGCAGGTGTCAGTGCTGTATATCACGGTGCTGATGTCAGTACTCTCTATCACGGTGCTGCTGTCAGTGCTGTATATCACGGTGCTGGTGATAGTGCTTTATGTCACGCTGCTGATGTCAGTGCTCTCTATCACGGTGCTGTTGTCAGATCACTCTATCACGGTGCAGGTGTCATTGCTGTATGTCACGCTGCTGATGTCAGTGCTCTCTATCACGGTGCTGTTGTCAGATCACTCTATCACGGTGCAGGTGTCATTGCTGTATGTCACGCTGCTGATGTCAGTGCTCTCTATCACGGTGCTGGTGTCAGATGACTCTATCACGGTGCAGGTGTCATTGCTGTATGTCACGCTGCTGGTGATCATCTACTGCACCCTCTTCTTTGCCTACCCTGACCTTCCCTCTCCTCCATTGCCTTCATGCGCTCCACAGTCCTGAATTGTCACAACAATTTCCCATATAAAAAAAGAATGCTTGTAGTTGTCGATCCCAGATTCACCTCATACATGTGTTATGTCATTGGCCATGTGGTGGGACTATGTTTGCACAGCTATTAATTATTTTGTGGCTGCAAATTTGACCTGTAGGTTTGCAAAGTTCGCCTCCCATTGAAGTCAATGGGGCCCACCGCGAAAGTTACATCCCATCGGAAGTTCGTCCATCACTACTGTTCACCAAACCACTGGTGTGCCTGGAAATAGAGAGTGAGCAGATGTGCTTGCCAAAAGTGTGAAAGTACATCATCACTCATCCCTAGTGAAGAACCTCTTCTACAGGATAAATGCACATACTCAGCAATAGTGAGACAAATATGAGTGAAGGGATTTATAGACAACTGAGCACTGTTGGTTGTGCTAGAGAGACTTTTGGAACATAGTGGTAAAACATCAATGCAATATGAACACCCCGTCAATGAAATCTACAAGTAAGGCACAAGTGAAGAAACCTGTTACTTGGAGGTCCTATATAATCGTTGTTAGGTCTCCTCAAAGCCTACCTGTGGGCTTTTAAAAGTTATTAACGTTGTTTGCCCACAACCACCTGAGCTAATAAAAGGATCCGGTGCTTTTTTTTTCTAGGGCATATGTTTAATAATCAGCCCAGAATTTAGCTTTAAAAATAGAGACTTGCATCCTTGGTACCCAGGCCCAGTCAAGCCACTGCATTTAAGTAAATAAAAAGGTATCAAAAGACATCTAAATGATAATGGCCAATCAAGCCTTACATTGTTTCCTTATTTATCCTTCCATACATTTATAAATTGACAACTTTCTTTTACCATATATCAAAAAATACAGCAACACATGGATCACTCTTTTGTGTGGTCAACTTACCACTTTCCACCAAGTTAAGTTTAGATATTGAATCATCTGTTTGAGATTGTGAAATACTGGGGTCCAGGACGTTTAATGGTTTCACTCCAGCTCTTATTTTAGCCTGGCAAAGTGAAATATATAAATTAGGTGCACACAATACAAATAATATTCAATCACTTTAAGAATCTGTCAGTTTTATATTTTTTCTTTAGCTACATGATGACACTGCTTACTTGTGTGAGTTAGTGCCCTTCATGGCCAGAGGCCAAGCTACTGAACCAGTCCCTACACCGGAAAGATTTGTCTTTTCATTTGGCACTGACTACAGAGTCATTATGGTGTTAACCACTTCAGGACCAAGCTTTTTTTTAATATATAATATTGCCAGGAATAATATTGCCAGGAAAAAGTTGTGTTTTTGAAACATGAAACTGGAGTTCTGACACAAACAGCATGATAGAAAACAAGCCATTGTAATATATTTATGCAAGCTGGACCCAGTAATGAAGGGTTCACCCCAATATATCAGCGCAGTAGCTTTATGCAAAGGTGCTATTATACAAAGTTCCAGGCGTTATTTTGGTGAAATATTTAATTTTTAATGGTCCCACATTCTGCACATCAAATATAGAGCTAACTAAATGTTTGTCTAATGAAAGGTTTAAAATATGAATTTGTTTTCTTTGTTTATGTACAAATCTAACAATGAAAAAATGCGTACATTTGTATCCAGCCACCTTATTGCTTTTATCAGAGGAGATTGGAGACAAAGAAAAAACACATTTGTTAAATTGATGACGTAGGATTTAGCTGCTGTGAGCCCAGTGCAGGACACACTCCTGCCAGTCATTGGATCCTTTTCCCCCAGCTCAAGAAGCAGAGCTCCATGTTTTAGGAAAGCCCATGAGCTATAAAAAGAGTATATATTTATATAGATAGTCAAGATATAGTAGAGATAAGATATTTTGGTTCCATTTGAAGGGCCGAAGTTTGTTTTTATTTCGACGGGTAATCCAATAAAGCATGCCAAGTTAATTGATTGCCTGTTTTCAGCCTTCCAGCTTCTTACTGAGGTAGCCATACTAACATTAAAACTCACACATGGAAGCAAACCAAGCAACTAAGGATGCTGCATTACAGCCCTGGACACTTGCTGGATCTGTGCGACCCCAGAACTAGAAAAACAAGTGGTCAACAGGGGGCAACTTCTTATGAAACAGGACTTTGGAAAAATTTGATCTTTTATGTCTGCCAGACACTCTTTTCCCTCCAGCTTGACAAATGGACAGTGTCATCAGTCACAAACAGTTATAGTTGCCTTAGTAAATGAGCATGAGATAGAGCCAGGGTTCACCACAGTTGTTTTTATAACATAACACTTCTTGTTTTACCTGTGACCAAAGGTGTTACCAAAAGCTGAACATCCCTTTTAGAGATTACAAAAAGATATGCCCAAGTCAGGATCTTACAAGTATGCATTTTGTCTGTATGTACATGTTTTCTGGATGTCTAGTGACAAATGATACTGCAAAGGCCACAGTATAAAGTGTTATCAGAAGTACACCTGGTGTAAGGAGGGACTCTGCTGGGGACACCTGGTGTAAGGAGGGACTCTGCTCAGCTCAGGGCTCCTACTGATTCTGCATTATGGTGAGTTGAACTATTTCATTTTATATTACAATGTAATATTAGAAATAATGCACTTCAATCATCCTGATACCATACCAGCCATGCAAGGTGCCATGATGATTGAAGTGCTAACAACAGGTGTTTGGAGTATCTTTATCTGCTGATTTGTTAAACTTTCTGGAATATACATATTGCTATTGTGGTGTAGGATCTGGGCCTGCTGTCCTTCAATTCCTCTCTCTTTTCTTCCTCCTCTCTCCTTCCCTCCCCATCTTTTTCTTTCTCTCTCTCTCCCACCATCCCTCATTCATCTCAGGCTCAAACTACACCCCCTTTGAGCCACACCCAATATTTAGTTTAAACCACACCCATTTTTAGCTGTGGCATGATTTGTGAGCCACATTTTTATTCCTCCACAAGTCACACCTGCAAATGAATGCCTCAACCCTAATTATAATAAGACTCTGCCTACGCACAAAAAAGTGACCCTATACATTTTTCCACAATGTTGCCAACTATGCAATTGTGCAACAAACTTGTGAAGCCTGGCACATCTAGCAATAGCTTAGCAAGTAATTTTCAAACTTGCAGCACAATTGCTTGCTATCTGGGATCTAATTCCTTGTAAAGAAACTATCCTCTGATTGCTCTAAAGAAGAAGCTTGTACCCTTGAACTGCTTCTACTACAAAGCCAAGCCCTCAGTTTGCTTTTGCAAGGACTTTGCTTTAGTTCTTCAGAAGGAAATTTTGTTGTCCTCATCTTGTACATAGTTATTTTTGGAGTATTCCACTCCACTCCCTCAACTCTATCCCAGTTACCCCAAATATAAAAACATCAAAAAAGAACAACCCTAGACTTGTTATTGAGCCAAAGAGTGACTGATTGTGCCTGGCTGTGGGGGAACTACTGGGAAAAAGAATCCAGCCAATTTCCAGCGACTCCTTGGGCGGCAATGCTACATATATTGGGGTTTGGGATAGAGAAATTTTGTAAAGAAGAAAGAAAAAGGGAATATGGGTGATCTAGATCTTTATATACAATAGCTACCTGTAGGGACCAATAGGTCTGATAGCAAACTAGAGGATCTGTATATAATAGCAAATGAGTGCACATCCTGTAAAGCACTTTCTAAATCAGAAATCATGTAAAAACAGTACATTATACGTTTGGAAATAATGAATTAAAATAAAAGATTCAGATTCTCCCCATACCAGGAAGTACCGGGTATTTCTCTGCTCTACCAGCTGCTTAACGAAATAGTGAAGGAGCAAAGAAACAATAATATGTGCAGGTGGGGAGCGGGGCAGTTTGCCCTCATGGGCAAAGCACAAATTCATTTTAAGTAGAACTACAGCATCCTTTATCTGAGTAAGTAAGGTCATTACCTCTTCACAGGCCTTTTGCCAGTCGATAGAACAGATATAGGGTATATAGATGCAGGTTTGCAACAACACTGGACAAAACATTCCAATCCATAGACCTTGAAGATAAAACATGCGTTTGAAAAATATACAACTATTAGCACCAAAAGCTACGATAATTGTCTTTACAAAAAATATCAAATGGTGAAATGTATTAGCAGTATAAAGAAAATATTTCAGATACAGTTGTAGCAATAAACTAAATGTCGGCTTATTTAGGAATCTTACTCTCAAATTATTTTAAGCAAAAAAATAATTTACTGTTAGACACATCTATTTGCCAATTTCTGTAGCCAGACTGTGTTGAGATCCCCGAGCTTCAGGGTCCTATATGGGGTGTAGATGAAGTAAGGGGCACTACACACTCCTTCCCGCCAGAGCATCCATGGTGCAACAGGTAGTGCTGACAGCAGGAGCTGCTCCTGCAGTCTGTCAATTCAGAGCAAGGGAGGCTGCTTCTCCCCCACTCCAGACACATGACCTGGTTGAGGGAATTTTTCACTTATTCTGAACTGCCCTGGTCTGGTCAGTGTGTTTACGGAGGGGGATATCTGTACTGGGGGTAGGGGGCTATACTGAGGGGGCGAGCTGTACTCAGGGGAAAAGCTGTACTGGGGGAGCTGTACTAGAGGGAATAAAGCTGTACTGTAAAGAGGGAATTTGTACTAGTAGGGGGGGATTTTGGCTTGGGGTGGGACGTCATTTTCTATTGTACTCTGTCTAGTGACTGTGCATTATCTATTCCTGGCCCCTGCCCTCTGTAGTGTTCACTCCTAACCCCTGCTAACCCCTGTATTCTGTATGTTGCACACTCCTGACCCAACTGTCTGTGTCTTACTCTGTGTCTTAAAGCAGAACTCCATTAGTACACCCCCCCCCCCCCCCCCCCACACACACACACACACACACACACAAAACACTAAATAGTTATTACATTTGTCACCGTTAAGAGATATGACGGATTTCAATTTCAGGAAGTCAGTTTTAGGATTTAAAAAATGCAGCCGGTATTCTGGCAGGTCTTAGAACAGCCATTGCATCATATCCTCTTCTCTCTCTCTCTAACTGTAATGTCAGGGACCACCAGTGCCAAATGTCAGGGACCACCAGTGCCAAATGTCAGGGACCACCAGTGCAGCATGTCAAAGACCACCAGTGCCACTCGTCAGGGACCACCATGTCAGGGACCACCAGTGCCAAATGTCAGGGAGCACCATGTCAGGGACCACCAGTGCC
Source organism: Lithobates pipiens (assembly GCF_037356315.1). Classification (NCBI taxonomy): domain Eukaryota; kingdom Metazoa; phylum Chordata; class Amphibia; order Anura; family Ranidae; genus Lithobates; species Lithobates pipiens. The sequence goes on along the minus strand of NW_027507748.1, from coordinate 393,554,542 downwards.
AAATTTCAGGGACCACCATGTCAGGAGACCACCATGGGACCAGCATGTCAGAGACTATCATAGAACCAGCATGGGACCAACATGGGAGGGACCGTCATATGGGATAAGCATGTCAGGGACCACCATGTCAGGGACCACCATAGGACCAGCGTGGGACCAGCATGGGAGGCACCACCATAGGACTAGCATGGGATCAGCATGTCAGAGACCACCAAAGGACCAGCATGGGACCAACATGTCAGGGACCAGCATGTCAGGAACCACCATGTCAGGGACCACCTTAGGACCAGCATGGGACCACCATGGGACCAGCATGTCAGAGCCCACCATAGGGCCAGCATGGGACCAACATGACAAGGACCACCATAGGACCAGCATGGGACCAGCATGTCAGGGAACACCATAGGACCAGTATGGGACCAGCACATCAGGGACCACCATAGGATTAGCATGGGACCAGCATGTCAGGGACCAGCATGGGGCCAGGATGTCAGAGACCACCATAGGACCAGCATAGTACCAGCATGTCAGGGACCACCATAGGACCAGCATGGGACAAGCATGTCTGGGACCACCATAGGACCAGCATGGGAACAGCATATCAGGGACCACCATAGGACCAGCATGGGGCCAGCATGTCAGGGAACACCGTAGGACCAGCATGGGATCAGCATGTCAGGGACAACCATAGGATGAGCATGGGACCAGCATCTCAGGGACCACCGTAGGACCATCATGGGACCAGCATGTCAGGGACCACCGTAGGACCATCATGGGACCAGCAGGTCAGGGACAACCATAGGATGAGCATGGGACCAGCATGTCAGGGAGAACCATAGAACCAGCATGTCAGGGAACACCAGTGTAGATCGGGGATGATTATCATCAGTAATCCCTTGTATGACACAGTGAGGATCTTCCACAGTATCAGTTATTGTATACAAGAATACCGATCGCTGATGCCCCACCATCTGCCGTTATTATGATTGACAGCGCACTGTGCTAATAACGGCGGGGGGTGGGACATCAGCGCTTGGCGTTCTCGTATACAATACCTGACATTGTGAGAGATCCCCACTGTGTCATACAAGGGATTACTGATGATAATCATCCCCGCTCTGCACGGAGATAGTAGGCAGGCGGAAGAGTGGGGGGGCGGAAGTGCGGGGACGGAGTTGGGGGAGCAGTGAGGAGTAAGAGAGAGAAGGAGGACACCTCCTCCATGGGCGGCACAGACTGGGGGCCGGGAGACCCCCTCCACCCACAACATGTCTGCTTCCTCCTGCTCGGCGTTACAGAGGACTACAAGGGGGCGTGTCAGACCGCTAGCTGAGCTTAGGAGAGAGAGAGAGAAGCCAAATAGGAAATCCCCAGGCAATAACGTTTTTTCAGCAAATTACAGAGGAACTACAGAGCTCAGAAGAACATGGATGGCAAAGTTGGTGAAGGTAGGAGATCAGCAACAAGGACATGGAAAACATTTTTTTGGCCGGAGTTCTACTTTAATACCCCTGCACTTTGTGAGATTTGCACTCCTGACCCCTGTACTCTTTGTGTTAAAGGGTTTGTAAACTCTCATTTTTTCACCTTAATGCATCCTATGCATTAAGGTGAAAAAACTTCTGTCACTGACCGCAGGGCCATCTTAATGAGCAGGCACACCTGGGCACTGCCCAGGGGCCCCAGCAGCATGGGGGGCCCCTGCACTTTCCCCAAAGCAGCTGGTCCTTGAGCCCACGTTGCGCAGAAACTGGGGGCCCCATGATGCCACTGAGAATGATGGATACACAGGGGAGGCAGGCTGGCAGCGGTGCGCCGTGCAGAACGATACCTATTTCACAGCAGGGAGGGGCGGGGCTGGAGCGCCAGTGATGCTCTGACTCTGCCCCATGCAGCTTGAATCCTCAGGACTCAGAGGCTGTGGGGTAGGAGCTGGAGTGGGAGCTGCTGAGTTGGCACTGAGAGACTGCCCGCAGAAGTGGTATTGTGGATGGTGTCATGGTGAGCCCAGCTGTCCAGCACTGTTTGCATGGAAGGGCTTGGAATGCCTGGAGGGATGCTCCCTCCTCCACCCCTCCTTCTGCCTGCTTGATTAGTATAGGTGAGTAGTACAGTACTGGAGGTGGGCACATCAGCAGGCGATTGGCTATCCAGGCATAACAACCGATGCGGCTAAAAGCCGCTCGGCTGTTATGCCGGAGGAGCGGGAGGGGACGTCCCCCCCTCCTCCCGCCGCCTCCCACCGCTGTTACCGGTGCTCCCGCTCGATCGGGAGCACCGATTCAAATTCCGCTGCCTCCGGCTGCTGGGGAGGAACTGGAACGAAGCCGTAATCGGCTTCGTTCCAGTCTCCTCATCGTAAACACGGAAGCGACGTCGTGACGTCACTTCCCGTTTACTCGGCTGCCAATGGCGCCGGTTTTAAAAAAATATACGGTATTCAGAAACGCCGTTTTCAGCGATCTGAATACATTGAAGTGTAAAGGAGGGGTGGGGGGTCTTTTAGACCCCCGATCCATCCATAAAGAGTACCTGTCACCACCTATTACTGTCACAAGGGATGTTTACATTCCTTGTGACAGCAATAAAAGTGATCAATTTTATTTATTTTTTTAAAACAATTTAGTCATTTTAAAATAAATAAAATAAATAAAAAAATAAAAAAATTTTTTAAAGCGCCCGCCGTCCCCGCGAGCTCGCGAAGCAAAGAAAACGCATACGGAAGTCGCGCCCGCGTATGTAAACGGTGGTCAAATCACACATGTGAGGTATCGCCGCGATCGTCAGAGCGAGAGCAATAATTCTAGCACTAGACCTCCTCTTTAACGCTAACCTGGTAACTGTAAAAAAAATTTAAAGCGACGCCTATTGAGATTTTTAGGTACCATACTTTGTCGTCAATCCACAAGTGCGCGCAATTATAAAGTGTGACATATTTGGTATCTATTTACTCGGCGTAACATTATCTTTCACATTACGCCAAAAAATTGGGCTAATTTTACTGTTTTTTTTTTTTTTTTAATTCATGAAAGTGTCCCTTTTCCCAAAAAGTTGCATTTAAAACACCGTTGCACAAATACCGTGTGACATAAAATATTGCAATAATCGCCGTTTTATTCTCTAGAGACTCTGCTAAAAAAATATATATAATGTTTGGGGGTTCCAAGTAATTTTCTAGCAAAAATATGGATTTTAACTTGTAAACACCAAATTCCAAAAATAGGCTTAGTCATGAAAGGGTTAAAGCGGAGGTCCACCCTAAAATGGACCTTCCACTCATCGGATTCCTCCCCCCCTCCGGCGCCACAATTGGCACCTTTCAGGGGGGAGGGGGGTGCAGTTACCTGGATAATCCAGGTAACTGCACCCACTTCCGGGCTAGCTCTCTGCGGAAAGGGGCGTACATTACGCCCCTTTCCGCAAGTGCCCGCCCCCTTCCGCAAGTGCCCCGCTGCCTGCTGGGAAACACACAGATCCCAGAGGCAGCGGGGACCGTCCTCATTGCGCAGCGCGGCTCGCGCATGCGCAGTAGGGAACCGGGAAATGAAGCCGAAAGGCTCCATTTCCTGATTCCCATACCCAAGATGGCGGCGGCAGCACTCGAGTGTCGATCTAGAGATCGGCTTCGGGTGCCGACATCGCAGACGCGCTGGACAGGTAAGTGTCACTATTTTAAAAGTCAGCAGCTGCAGTATTTGTAGCTGCTGGCTTAAAAAAAAAAAAAAAAAAACGCAGACACCCGCTTTAAAGTACCATAATGACCAGAAATTCAGTTGAGTTGTCCAAGCCAACTGAATTTTAACATATCAAAGGGACAGCTGAAGACCCTTTGATGTGTTGCTCTTATGCAAGTCTATTTAGGTGTGTGTGTGAGGTAGGGCTTGTTAAACTAATTGAACATTTCAAAGGATACATTGTTTTAACTTAATGATGATGCAGGACCATAGAAGAAGTATTTATTGATGGTAATTAGACTTGAGGGGGGTATTCATGGGAAACATTTGGTTGACCTAGCAGAAACCACCCTCCAGCCCCCCCCCCCCCCCCCCCCCCGTGTCAGACCACATGAGTACTTGAATGGACATTCAAGCTGGCATTCAGTCTGGGTGTGTGATTTTGAAGGCACATGTCTAGGAAAAATATTCATTGTCATACATACTCTGTTGGATTTTGTCATCTGTCACAAGACTTTGTTCTGTATTGGAAGTCAATAAAGTGCATCTTTCTGAAAGAATTGGGTTGCTGCGGAAGATTACTTAACCACTTAAGGACCGTCGCATGGCAATGTACGTCGGTGCAATGGCACCGACAGGCACAAGCACGTACATGTACGTGCTCGCCTTCCAGCGGGTGGGGGGTCCGTTTCGCTGCAGGGGCGATCCGGGATGAGGGGATGGCCGTTGGTTTCTGGCCATCCCCTCTCGATCGCTCCTGGCGAATGAGAAGCTTCCCCCGCTGTGTATAGTAAACACAGGCAGGGAGGAAATGATGTCATTCTCCTCGGGGCGGTCTTTTTGACCGGACTACGAGGAGAACACTGAAAGTAAGTGTGCACCAACACTACACTGACATGTAGGCACACATAGGCACACAAATCCCCCCCCCCGATCACCCCCCCGATGGCCCCCCGATCCCCTCCCCCTCCCAGTCACAGTGTCACTGATTGCAGTAATAATTTATTTACTGATCACTGCATTTAGTGTCAGTTGTGACAGTAAAAACTGTCAGGGCAGTTAGTGTTAAGTCCAGGGTAGCCCCCTACCCCCCCCAATAAAGGTTTAACCCCCTGATTGACCCTAGAGTTAACCCTTTCACCCCCTTTTGCCAGTGTCACTAAGCGATCGTTTTTCTGATCGCTGCATTAGTGTAACTGGTGCCGCTAAGTAGCTAGTTATTTTTTTAGGTTCACCGCCAGGTTTTTATAGCGCTAGGTACCCCGATATACTACACAATAATGGTTTTAACCCTCTGATTGCCCCTAGTAAACCCTTTCACCCCCTTTTGCCAGTGTCACTAAGCGATCGTTTTTCTGATCGCTGCATTAGTGTCACTGGTGCCGCTAAGTAGCTAGTTATTTTTTTAGGTTCACCGCCAGGTTTTTATAGCGCTAGGTACCCCCATATACTAACCAATAACGGTTTTAACCCCCTGATTGCCCCTAGTTAACCCTTTCACCCCCCTTTTGCCAGTGTCACTAAGCGATCATTTTTCTGATCGCTGCATTAGTGCCACTAGTGTCGCTAGGTAGCTAGTTATTTTTTTAGGTTCACCGCCAGGTTTTTATAGCGCTAGGTACCCCCATATACTACCAAATAATGGTTTTAACCCCCTGATTGCCCCTAGTTAACCCTTTCACCAGCGTTCACCGTATAAGTGTCACTGGTGACGCTGGTTAGCCAGTTAGTTATTTAGGTTCCCCGTCAGGTTTTTATATAGCGCCAGGGACCCCCATATACTACCTAATAAAAATTTGAACCCCCTGATTGCCCCTATTTAACCCTTTCACCAGTGATCACTGTATAAGTGTTACGAGTGACTCTGGTTAGTTAGTTTGCTTTTTATAGCATCAGGGCACCCACCGTTTATTACCCAATAAAGGTTTAACCCCCTGATCACCCGGCGGGTGATATCAATTAGGTTTTAGGGTCAGGATCTGCGTCGCCCCAGGCAGCACTAGGTTAGTGCCAGTACCGCTAACACCCACGCGCAAAGCATACACCTCCCGTAGTGGTATAGAATCTGAACAGATCAATATCTGATTTGATCAGATCTATACTAGCGTCCCCAACAGTTTAGGGTTCCAAAAAAATGCATTGTTAGCAGGATCAGCCCAGATACCTGCTGGCACCTGCATTTTGCCCCTCCGCCCAGCCCACCCAAGTGCAGTATCGATCGATCACTGTCACTTACAAAACACTAAACACATAACTGCAGCGTTCGCAGAGTGAGGCATGATCCCTGCGATCGCTAACAGTTTTTTTTGGTAGCGTTTTATATTTAAATCCGGAAGGCAGTGCTTGGATTTCGGGGTCCCGTACATGGCTAGGCTCCCAAAAAGTCCCCCACATGTGGTATCCCCGTACTCGGGAGAAGCAGCAGAATTTATTTTGGGGTGTAATTTCACTTATGCCCATAGCATGTGTGAGCAATATATCATTTAGGGACAACTTTGTGCAAAAAAAAAAAAATTGTAATATTCCTGCAACTTGTGGCAAAATATAAAATATTTCATGGACTCAACATGCCTCTCAGTAAATAGCTTGGAGTGTCTACTTTCTAAAATGGGGTCATTTGGGGGGAGGTTGTGCTATTTTGGCATTTTATGGCCTTCAAAACTGTGATAGGTAGTGAGGAGTGAAATCAAAAATTTGCACCCTTAGAAATCCTGAAGGCAGTGATTGGATTTCGGGGTGTCGTACGCAGCTAGACTCCCAAAAAGTCCCACATATGTGGTATTCCCGTACTCAGGAGAAGCAGCAGAATATATTTTGGGGTGCAATTCCACATATAACTATGGCATGTGTGAGCAATATATCAGTGAGTGACAACTTTTTGTAAACTTTTTTTTTTTTTTGTGTCATTATTTAATCACTTGGGACAAAATAAAATATTCAATGGGCTCAACATGCCCCTCAGCAATTTCCTTGGGGTGTCTACTTTCCAAAATGGGGTCATGAGGGGGGGGGGGTGGTACTGCCCTGCCATTTTAGCACCTCAGGAAATGAGATAGGCAGTCATAAATTAAAAGCTGTGTAAATTCCAGAAAATGTACTCTAGTTTGTAGACGCTATAACTTTTGCGCAAACCAATAAATATACGCTTATTGATATTTTTTTTACTAAAGACATGTGGCTGAATAAATTTTGCCCTAAATGTATGACTAAAATTGAGTTTATTCGATTTTTCTTATAACAAAAAGTAGAAAATATATTTTTCTCGAAATTTTTGGTCTTTTTCCATTTATATCGCAAAAAATAAAAATCAAATACCATCAAAAGAAAGCTCTATTTGTGGGAAGAAAAGGACGCAAATTTTGTTTGGGTACAACATTGCATGACCGCGCAATTACCAGTTAAAGCAGTGCAGTGCGAAATTGTAAAAAGACCTCTGGTCCTTAGGCTGACAATTGGTCCGGGGCTGAAGTGGTTAATAACTACTAATTAATTATATACCCACAAGAGATTATATCACTACACAGTGTAGGGGGTATCAGGGATGTAGTGGGGTCACAATACAAGGGGTATCTTATTGTACATAGTAACAGTGCTGGGGGGGCTATCTGGGGTGTAGAGGGGTCAGAGTGCATGGGGACAATCTGGGGCGTAGAGAGGGATCAGAGTGCTGGAGGAAAATATGGGGTGTAGAGAGGGATCAGAGTGCTGGGGGGGTATCTGGGATGTAGAAGGGTCAGAATGCTGGGGGGATATCTGAAGTATAGAGTGGTCAGAGTGCTTGGGAGATATCTGGGGTGTAGAGGGGTCAGAGTGCTGGGGTAATATCTGGGGTATAGAGGGGTCAGAGTGCTGGGGGAATATCTGGGGTGTAGAGGGGTCAGAGTGCTTGGGGAATATCTGGGGTGTAAAGAGGTCAGAGTGCTGGGGGGGATATCTGGGGTGTATAGGGGTCAGAGTGCTGATGGGATGTCTGGGGTGTAGAGAGGGGTCAGAGTGCTGGGGAGATATCCGGTGTGTAGAGGGGTCAGAGTGCTGGGGAGTTATTTATTTGGGGTTGAGAATCCAGGGGTGTGGAGGTAGTAACAGGATAACAATGGTAGGGGGAAACCTGGTGTGTGTGTGTGTGTGTGTGTGTGTGTGTGTGTGTGTTGGGGGGGGGGGGGGGGGGGTTGGTTGTGTGGAGTTAGGAGTGCTGGATCTATATAAGATGTAGAGGGGTTACAATGTTGGGGGGTATCTAAGGCCCTGTCAGGCTGGATGGTGCCTCATGATTTTTAGTGGCGGCCGTGTCTATAATTGTTACAACTGTCCTGAGCATCATTCTAGCAGATATATTTTATGCACAGGACAGCTTTGTTACTTTATGCATGTAGTATTTTGTTTCTTTGCTGTACAGAATGATTGTTCATGTAGTTAATGCGGAGCTCTACCCAAAAGTGGAAGCTCCTTTGTCTGCCTCCTACCTACTTGATGTCTGTTTACCTGCACTGTCTCCATTGTAGGGGCCCCAGAGCATTAATTTGCCATGGGGCCCATGATGCGATTAAGATGTCCCTGACTGACCGGCCCCCCAGCCCCCCCTGTTTTACTCACCCGAGTCCTGTATTCCCCTGCCAGAGACGTGCTCTTCCCTTCTCCCCATTGTCGCAGCTCTTTATTGGATAGGGTGATAGCAGCGCAGCCACTGGCTGCCTTCGGCTAGACTCGGGAATGAGCCCACAAGGTAACCCCCCAGGAGAGCACTTCTACTAGGGGGTTATACGATGCGGGGAGGAGTTACCAGTGCCGCCGGGGGACCGCAGAAGTCAAGGATCGGGGCCACTCTGTGCAAAATGAACTGCACAGTGGAGGTAAGTATGACATGTTTGCTATTTAAAAAAAAATTAAAAAACAAAGCCTTTTAAGAACCCCTGACCCCTATAACCTGTATGTAACGCACTCCTGCCCCCTGCATTCTGTGGGTTACACACACACACACACACACACACACACACACACACACACACACACACACACACACACACACACACACACACACACACACACACACACACACACACACACACACACACACTGGTCCCCTGCACTTAGTGCGATATGCACTCCTAACCTCTGTACAATTTGCGTTATGCTCTATTGACCCCTGTAATCTGTATGTTCTATACTACTTAAAGGCAGTGCTAAGTCCCATACACTGTGAAAAAAAAATGTATTAATTACAGTTAAATGAAAATGTACAATATAACTGTTACAAACAATATCATAATAAAATAACATTAAGTACAGACCCCCTTTCCTCAGTATAACCCCCCCTCCCCCATTAAGTAAAGACCCCCTCCATCAGTATAGACCTCCCCATTAGTGCAGACCCCCCATCCGCATAGACCACCTCATTGCAGACCCCCCATTAGCATAGACCCCACTCAGTGCAGACCCCCCCCCCTTCAGCATAGATCCTCCTCAGTGCAGACCCCCCTCCATCAGCATAGACCCCTCTCAGTGCAGACCCCCCTCTCCCGTCCATTACAGCACAAGATCGGGGGCCAGGGGAGGGTGGGCAGCTAGGTAAACTGTAGTATACCCATCCCAGGCGGCAGCTAGAGAGAAGAGAACAGCGTGCAGCAGCGCTGTCCGGGCAGAGATAGTGACACACATGTGACAGGCTCAGCAGCAGGGAAGTAGGAGGTGGAAGAGGGACACAGACCAGTACAGCACAGCTGCAGCGCTGGAGATGTTCCGGCCGGAACAGCTGAACAAAAAAAATTCCAGGGCTTTCCTCACCCTCTGGAGAGTCAGGATGGTGCCACCCCTCTCCTCTAGCGGGTGTCACCTGGGTGCGAACCGCAACCTCCAGCAACGCTACTGTAAATGTGCATATAATATAAAACATTTGCAAATAGGATGCCATAAGCAAAAAATAAACATCCTAATCTATGACATCTGGAGCCACATTGAAAAATCCATGAAAATGCCATGAAGATCTGAAGGCTCCATTCACACTTGTGCGACTTGTCATGCAACTTTCGACATCAATAGTAATCATTCATATACACTATATTACCAAAAGTATTGGTACGTCTGCCTTTTCACACAATTTTCCTGATGAGGTTATCTATGTGCTGTAAGCTTGTCCTTTGAGAATTAATTTCTTCTACTTATGTCCAGATCAATTGGATATCCATACCAGCCATCAGGAAGTGTTGGATATGGTTGGAGTGATTTAGTTCCATTAACTGCAAGTTTGACTCAATACTTGTAGTATATGATTGCATACTTTCTGGTAAGTGTGCTGGCTTTACACATTGGTGGTGGATCATAGAATGATGGCGGAGTTCTTTAATATTCCATTCTGTCACGGGTGATACCAAATCAAGTTTTTTTGGGACTCATCTTTTCACAAGATTGTTGAACTATTGATTTTTGTTTTATTAACTTTTTGTTTGTATTTTATTATCACTTGATTGTCATGTTTAGACCACTCTAGACATCTCATATTGGTTAGAGTGGTTCAGCTTATAACTTTGCAATATCGAGAACAGTATCTTTGACACATGAGTTAATATAAATTTTTTTTGTTTTCATGCAGGTTTTCATTTTTCACTGCTGCATTATTGTTTATTTATGTTTATGCACTATATCAGGGATGTCCAAACTTTTTTCAAAGAGGGCCAGATTTGATGAACTGAACATGCACGAGGGCCGACCATTTTGCCTGACATTCTTTGAACCATTAAAATTCGGTCTAAGCGTGTCCATCCGAGCACTAATACACGGCCCAACAAGAATTCTCTTGCCTTTGTGGCTGTGTGTGGTGAATAGATGAACTCAAGTGTATTATTTGGATACACCATATTTATTGACGTATAACACGCACCTTCACTTTAAGAAGGAAGCCTCAGGAAAAAAAAACTTAAACTTTGAAATAAAGAACTGTGAAGCAAAACAAGGGTCAGTGTCTATCTGCAGACCCACAATTGCTAGGAATGCAGCGCTCACCATTGCTAGGAATGCAGCGCCCACCATTGCCAGGGATGCACCCACTATTGCCAGGGAATTCACCCACCATTGCCAGGGAATTCACTCACCATTGCCGGGAATGCTGACACCATTGCCGGGAATGCTGCCACCATTGCCGGGAATGCAACCACCATTGCCGGGAATGCAACCACCATTGCCAGGGAATTCACTCACCATTGCCGGGAATGCAGCCACCATTGCCGGGAATGCAGCCACCATTGCCAGGAATGCAGCCACCATTGCCAGGAATGCAGCCACCATTGCCAGGGATTCACCCACCATTGCCGGGAATGCAGCCACCATTGCTGGGAATGCAGCCACCATTGCCAGGAATGCAGCCACCATTGCCGGGAATGCAGCCACCATTGCCGGGAATGCAGCCACCATTGCCAGGGATTCACCCGCCATTGCCAGGAATTCCCTCACCATTGCTGGGAATGCAGCCACCATTGCCAGGAATGCACTCACCATTGCCGGGAATGCTGCCACCATTGCCAGGAATGCAGCCACCATTGCCAGGTATTTCACCCACCATTGCCAGGAATTTCACCCACCATTGCCAGGAATGCTGCCACCATTGCCGGGAATGCAGCCACCATTGCCGGGAATGCAGCCACCATTGCCGGGAATGCAGCCACCATTGCCGGGAATGCTGCCACCATTGCCAGGAATGCAGCCACCATTGCCAGGAATGCAGCCACCATTGCCAGGTATTTCACCCATCATTGCCGGGAATGCAGCCACCATTGCCGGGAATGCAGCCACCATTGCCAGGGATTCACCCGCCATTGCTAGGAATTCACTCACCATTGCCAGGAATGCAGGCACCATTGCCAGGAATGCACCCACCATTGCCAGGAATGCACCCACCAATGCCAGAAATTCACTCACCATTGCCGGGAATGCTGCCACCATTGCCGGGAATGCTGCCACCATTGCCAGGAATGCAGCCACCATTGCCAGGAATTTCACCCACCATTGCCAGGAATTTCACCCACCATTGCCAGGAATGCAGCCACCATTGCTAGGAATTCACTCACCATTGCCAGGAATGCAGCTACCATTACCATCAGTGCAGCCATGGAGGGCAGGACGAGCGCCAAAGACATCTTACAGGAGAATCTCCTGTTTACACAACGGCCTCTTTAAGAGAAAGTCCCGCCTCCTTTGATGGACAGTACAGTCATCCAATGGCAGAGACGGGACTTCCTATTGCAGCTGCCGTGTAAACAGGAAATTCTCCTCCTGTGTGCACAGCACTCGTCCCGTCTCCTCCCTCCGAGGCAGCCGGACTATATATCTTTTGTGGCCCCGGCGCTGGGAGATCGCCGGGGGCCACAAAAGATATATGTGTTTAAACAACCAGGCGGGCCGCTCAAAACCAGACCGCAGGCCGCGATTGGCCCGCGGGCCGGACTTTGGACATGCCTGCACTATATGTCTAGTGAAGTGCCAGTGTCATGGTCTCATATAGCAAAAAAAGGGGAATAGAGAGACAAAAACCCTCGCTGAAAAGCCCTATAATCAAACAAGAGAAAGGCTATTTAAAAACATTCCAAAGCTTAGGTATATTGGAGAGTAGAAAATTAGCTTACACTCAGCACTCAGTCCCTAGGGACTACGTTGGGGGGCCTGGAAAGCCCAATAAGCAAACACTGTTCAATGACAACAGCACATAAACCATCCAGGGGTCGCAAGCGATGCTGCCAAAATTGATTTAAACATTGCAAAATTACCTTAGAAAGTTCATACATTAACTTAGACATCTTCAAATTAGGAAAATAAGAAATATTTTAGAATACCAATAATGACAACCTAATCACAAAAAAAGGTGAAAGAAGGTATGTAATATTTAGTTCTCATTTAGTATTTAGTTTTGCCTGACGCAAATCCCTTCAAAAATGGTTTAAAGGTGATTGTGACATTTAATCCTGGAGGAGATGTGGCCTTTAATTTATATATCCATCTGTCAGAAACCATGAATCAGCCAGAAGTACAGTTAAATCACACTTGTTTATTAATAATAATAATAATAATAATAAAAAAGGTAAACAGTAAACGTAGTCAAAACATAGCCAGAGTTCAGAAACCGGAATGGATAGTCAGACAAGCCAGAGAACAGCGTAGTAAAATAACAAGTAGGATCTGGAGCCAGAAGGAATGTCAGTCAAGCAAATCTTTAACAGGAACACAGGAAAGCATCTCTAGAGATGTGACCAAGGCAAAGGCAGAGATTATCTGGACTGGACGGCTAAAGTAGGCAGGACTGACGAGCGGGATATCATCAACAGATGAGTCACTGTGGAGAGATAGGAGCTGGCAATTAGCCGACAGCTGAGCAGCCAGCCCAGAGAAGGAAGGGCTGAGCACAGCCCTGACAGTACCATCTCCTCAATAAACACTCCCCCTTGGAGAACCTCCAGGCTTGAGGGGAAAATGTTTATGGAAATCACGGAGGAGGACAGGGGCATGTACGTCCAAGGATGAGACCCAAGAGCGTTCCTCCGGGCTGTACCCTTTCCAATGCACCAGGTACTGTATCCGCCCACAGAACCTATGGGAGTCAACAATGCACTGTACTTCATACTCCTCATGGTTCTCAACCTGTACAGGGTGAGGACGAGGCACTGAGGTGGTAAAGCGTTTGCAGACCAAAGGTTTTAATAAGGAGACATGAAATACATCTGAGAATATTGCAACGTAAAAATTGCTCCAAGGACTAATTGGCTCATTCTGCATTCTGCAGCCCCATTAGACTGCGGGTGATATGCAGAGGAGAAAGCAAGCTGAATTCCCAACTTTGCACAAAAGGCTCACCAGAACCAGGACACAAACTAACTACCTCTGTCCAAGACAATAACTTTGGATAGCCCACGTAAGCAAAAGATCTCCAGAGCAAAAATGGAAGCCAGTTCCTTAGAAGTGAGTGACTTGGCGTGAAATACAATGAGACATTTTTGAGAACTGGTCAACCACCATAAGGATACCTCTGTTGCCCTGGGAGTTGGATAACTCCACAATGAAGTCCATAGCCAGGTGGGTCCAGGGCCTCTCTCCATTGGGTATGGGTTGTAGGAGGCCCACTGGAAGATAACGTGGAGTCTTACTCTGAGCACACACGGAACATGCAGCTCAAAGGCTGTTACATCAGCACATAGACAACGCCACCATAATTGTTGGAAAATGGCCCAAAAGGGTTGATTCCTCCCAGGGTGGCCAGCAGCTTTGGGAGAATGGTAAGTCTGGAGCACGGCAGTATGGAGACTCTCTGGGACAAAGCAGAGGTCACAAGGTTTCGCCGGGGGGAGCATGGACCTGAGCAGCAAGAATTTTGTCACCCAAAGGAGAAGTGAGACTGGTGCGAACCGTAGCCAGAATACAATCAGGAGGAATCACAGGAACCGGAACTGTTTCCATCTTGGAAGTGGAGGAAAATTGTCGTGACAAAGCATCAGCCCTTACATTATTAGTACCGGGTAAGAAAGAGACAAAGTAATTGAAACTAGACAAGAAAAGAGACCCATAGGGCCCTTCTGGGAGAGAGGTGTTTAGCCTCAGACAAGAATGTGAGATTCTTATGGTCAGTAAGAACCGGCACTTGAGCAGGTAATTTTCTGCAGTCCCCAAGGGGGCCACGCTACATTTGGCTAGAGTCTAGGGGCCTGGAGGGAGTCCAGAATTCTCTGGAGGAGTGAACAAGCTTGAGGGGGCTGGAGGGCCCTATTTAGAGGCCAGGGGTGGGCCTTTGCTGTGAGGTGCTGCAACCGAGGTTGAGTGAGCCTGAAGAGCTGGAAAATGCCCGGCATGGGCAACTGTTGTGTAAAGAATTTGCTTTCCTTTTTAACCACTTGCCGCCCGCCCTATAGGCAATTGACGGTGGCAAAGTGGTTTCATAATCCTGATCGGACGTCATATGACGTGATCAGGATTTTGAGCCGCTGCTCGCCCCCGGGGGCGTGCATCGCGGCGATCGTTGTTGCGGGGTGTCAGTCTGACACCCGGCAACTACGATCTCGGTAAAGAGTCTCCGACGGATACTCTTTACCACGTGATCAGCCGTGTCCAATCACGGCTGATCACAGTGTAAATGGGAAGAGCCGGTGATCGGCTTTTCCTCACTTGCGTCTGTCAGACGCGAGTAGAGGAGAGCCGATCGGCTGCTCCTCTGACAGGGGGGTCTGTGCTGATTGATTATCAGCACAGCCCCCCTGAGGATGCCCACACTGGACCACCAGGGACGCCACCAGACCACCAGGGAAAAGGTAATCCTCCCTAGACCACCAGGGATGCCAGTCAGCACAATGGATGCCAATCAGTGCCCATAATGGATGCCAATCAGTGCCCACAATGGGCATCACTGATTGGCATGCATTATTGTTTGGCACTGATTGGCATCCATTAGTACAGTATAACACTAATACCGCCTATGAGTGCCCACCTGTGCCGCCTATGAGTGCCCACCTGTGCCACCTATGAGTGCCCACCTTTTTTTTAAAGCATGAAACAGTTTTTTGTGTGAAAAAAACGCGTTAGAAAAATTGCTGCGCAAATACCGTGCGAGATAAAAAGTTGCAATGACCGCCATTGTATTCTCTAGGGTCTTTGCTAAAAAAACATATATAATGTTTGGGGGTTCTATGTAATTTTCTAGCAAAAAAATTAGGAATTTTACATGTAGGAGAGAAATGTCAGAATTGGCCTGGGTCCGAAGTGGTTAATAAACCTGGGCTACCTGTTCGGACCGACATGTTTCACTAAAAATGCATCTACCACATTGAGTCTAATCACCCAATATCACACAGCCCTTTCGTATATGCAGGTTTTGTAAACCAATTAACATCCCAAGGCCATTTCTAAGCATCCTAGAACTCATGGAGTTGCGGTTTTGTTCAACTAGCATCTGGCTATCCAGGAAAAGCAATAAGGAAAAGTGATTCAGAAGCAAACTGTTTCAATTAAAACCTGGTGATCCTTTTACAGAGGTCCTTGTTAAAGAATTTCCTGTTATGGCTCCCAGTTGTGCCCCTGTGATATCACCCTGTAACATGTGTTCATGCTGACAAACCTTGCATAAGACATAGTCCACCACTGTCACCATCGGCAAACTAGTCCAAAACAATGATGTGCAGCCAGCACTGGAACTAGTTCATGTAGCTAGGAAGTGGCTGATGGAGATCAGCTGTACTTATATGCAAAAACTGATGAAAAAACAGCAGAAAACAATATTTGAAAATTAAAAAAAGCAATACTTTATGATGCACTGGGCTTTAGCAAATTAAATGACACTGGGCTTAGATCTACTTTAAGTCTCATTTGCTCCCAAATGTCTTTGTAAATGTTCCTTTTACCAAAACAAAAAAAAAAACTGAAAAAAGTCACAGAATTGGATGCCATTTTGAGCCATTTTAGAGTACTTAGTGCTAACTCTAGTTGTTTACCTACCTGTCCTTATTCTAGGACTATACAGTGCCTTGAAAAAGTATTTATACCCCTTGAAATTTTCCACATGTTATGTTACAACCAAAAACATAAATGTATTTTATTGGGATTTTATGTGACAGACTAACACAAAGTGGCACATAATTGTGAAGTGGATGGAAAATGATAAATGGTTTTCAATTTTTTATTTTTTACAAATAAATATGTGAAAAAAGTGTGGTGTGCATTTGTATTCAGCACTCCTGAGTCAATACTTTGTAGAACCCCTTTTCTCTGCACTTACAGCTGCAAGTCTTTTTGGGGATGTCTCTACCAGCTTTGCACATCTAGAGAGTGACATTTTTGCCCATTCTTCTGTGCAAAATAGCTCAAGCTCTGTCCGATTGGATGGAGAGCGTCTGTGAACAGCAATTTTCAAGTCTTGTCACAGATTCTCAATTGGATTTAGGTCTGGATCATTCTAACACATGAATATGCTTTGCTCTAAACCATTCCATTGTAGCTCTAGCTGTATGTTTAGGGTCGCTGTCCTGCTGGAAGGTAAACCTCTGCCCCAGTCTCAAGTCTTTTGCAGACTCTAACATGTTTTCTTCTAAGATTGGCCTGTGTTTGGCTCCATCCATCTTTCCATCAACTCTGACCAGCTTCCCTGTCCCTGCTGAAAAAAAGCATCCCCACAACATGATTCTGCCACCACCATGTTTCACGGTGGTGTGTTCAGGGTGATGTGCAGTGTTAGTTTCCTGCCACACATAGTGTTTTTCTTTTGGACCAAAAAGTTAAATTTTGGTCTCATCTGACCAGAGCACCTTATTTCACATGTTTTCTGTGTCCCCCACATGGCTTCTCGCAAACTGCAAACAGGACTTCTCATGGCTCTCTTTCAACAATGACTTTCTTCTTGCCACTCTTCCATAAAGGCCAGATTTGTGGAGTGCACAACTAATAGTTGTCCTGTGGACAAATTCTCCCACCTGAGCTGTTAATCTCTGCAGCTCCTCCAGAGTTACTATGGGCCTCTTGGCTGCCTCTCTGATTAATGCTGCCCTTGCCCAGCCTGTCAGTTTAGGTGGACGGCCATGTCTTGGTGGGTTTGCATTTGTGCCATACTCTTTCTACTTTTGGATAATGGATTGAACAGTGCTCTATGAGATGTTCAAAGCTTGGGATATTTTGTTATAACCTAACCCCGTTTTAAACTTCTCCACTTTACCCATGACCTGTCTGATGTGTTCTTTGGCCAATGATGTTGTTTGCTCATTAAGGTTTAACAAACCTCTGAGGGCTTCACAGAAAAGCTGTATTTATATTGAGATTAAATTACACACAGGTGGACTCTATTTACTAATTAGATGTTCTGAAGGCAATTGGTTCCACTAGATTTTAGTTAGGGGTATCAGAGTAAAGGGAGCTGAATACAAATGCATGCCACACACTTCAGATATTTATTTGTAAAAAATTTCGACAACCATTTATCATTGTTATCCTTCCCCTTCACAATGATGTGCCACTTTGTGTTGGTCTATCACATAAAATCAAAAGAAAATACATTTACCTTTTTGGTTGTGACATGACAAAATGTGGAACATTTCAAGGGGTATGAATACTTTTCCAAGGAACTTTAGCAGCAGGTCACATGACAACCAATCTGTATGTACAAAACTATATTCAGCGGATATTGCTGATCTAACAATTCAGTGTAGACAGAAACATTTTATACACCTGTATTTTCTTGCCATATATGTAGCTTGTGATTTTACCTATAATCCCAAGTTTTGCTGGAAACATCAGAGATATTCCAACCGGGATCCCTATGAGGTAATAACCAAAAATATTTGTAATAGCACCGATTTTTTGCTTTCCTGTTCCCCTTAATATTCCATTACAGGCTGCCTACAAAAGAAAAATGAATGTTAAATATTCAAATGTGTGAAAACAATCAGTGCCACCCTAAATTAATCAAGTGCAAAATTAGCAGCCACCATACACTTTAAGCGAAATCACTACACTTAAAAAAAAAAAAATATATATATATATATATATATATATATATATATATAATATATGTACCAAAAGAGGGACACACTGCACCCCCCCCACACACACACACACACACATACACACACACATACACACACACACGGCTGACTGCTGCAGACGGGGGACAGATCCCACTGGGGATAGAGCGTGAGATTCCCTGGGGCGCAGGGTCTAAGAGCCAGCAGGTGTTCACCAGAGCCTCCAGTGGTGAGGATGGACTTGGCTGCAACTGGCTCCAGGTCGCGACCCCCAGGGTCCCCCAGCTCACACCCACAGTAGGCAACAGGAGGATAGGGATGGTGAGGGACAAAGCCAAGGTCGGGGCCACAAGCAGACAAGGATAGTCGGGTACACGCCAAAAGGTCAGGGTCACAGGCAAGCAGGGATAGTCAAGACACGCCAAAGTCGGTAACAGAAACCAGTAGCAGAGCACACGGCAGAAAACAGGAAGCTGATACACAATGGATACACAATGGTTGATCAGCACTGAGGCCTGCAGTGCACAGGTTAATATAGGGCTCCCTGATAGGGCTTGGAGTGGAGCCATGCTTAGAGGAGAGGTTATAAAAACCCCCAGGTGGAAGTGGCTGGCTTCTTAGTCTGAAGACATGGGGGAAGGTAAACAAACACAGGAAGATCACTGCATAACCATGACAATGCCATACTTAGTGCTATGTACAGTATATAGTGGTGTGAAAAAGTGTTTGCCCCCTTCCTCATTTCCTGTTCCTTTGCATGTTTGTCACACTTAAGTGTTTCGGAACATCAAACCAATTCAAACAATAGTCAAGGACAACACAAGTAAACACAAAATGCAATTTGTAAATGAAGGTGTTTATTATTAAAGGTGAAAAAAAATCCAAACCATCATGGCCCTGTGTGAAAAAGTGATTGCCCCCTAAACCTAATAACTGGTTGGGCCACCCTTAGCAGCAACAACTGCAACCAAGCGTTTGCGATAACGTGCAATGAGGCTTTTACAGCGTCCTGGAGGAATTTTGGCCCACTCATCTTTGCAGAATTGTCCAAATTCAGTTACATTAGAGGGTTTTCGAGCATGAACGGCCTTTTTAAGGTCATACCACAACATCTCAATAGGATTCAGGTCAGGACTTTGACTAGGCCACTCCAAAGTCTTAATTTTGTTTTTCTTCAGCCATTCGGTGGTGGACTTGCTGGTGTGTTTAGGATCATTGTCCTGCTGCAGAACCCAAGTTCGTTTCAGCTTGAGTACACGAACAGATGGTCGGACATTCTCCTTCAGGATCTCTTGGTAGACAGCAGAATTCATAGTTCCTTTTATCACGGCAAGTCTTCCAGGTCCTGAAGCAGCAAAACAGCCCCAGACCATCACACTACCACCACCATATTTTACTGTTGGTATAATGTTCTTTTTATGAAATGCAGTGTTCCTTCTACGCCAGATATACTTGGACACACACCTTCCAAAGAGTTCCACTTTTGTCTCATCGGTCCACAGAATGTTGTCCCAAAAGTCTTGGGGATCATCAAGATGTGTTGTGGAGAAATTGAGACGAGCTTTGATGTTCTTTTTGCTCAGCAGTGGTTTTCTCCTTGGAACTCTGCCATGCAGGCCATTTTTGCCCAGTCTTTTCCTGATGGTGGAGGCATGAACGCTGACCTTAACTGAGGCAAGTGAGGCCTGCAGTTCCTTGGACGTTGTTGTGGGGTCTTTTGTGACCTCTTGGATGAGTCGTCGCTGTGCTCTTGGGGTAATTTTGGGCGGCCGGCCACTCCTGGGAAGGTTCACCACTGTTCCATGTCTTCGCCATTTGTGGATAATGGCTCTCACTGTGGTTCGCTGGATTCCCAAAGCTTTAGAAATGGCTTTATAACCCTTTCCAGACTGATAGATCTCAATTACTTTCTTTCTCAATTGTTCCTGAATTTCTTTGGGTCTCGGCATGATGTGTAGCTTTTAAGGATCTTCTGGTGGACCTTACTGTGTCAAGCAGCTCCTATTTAAGTGATGCCTTGATTGTGAACAGGTGTGGCAATAATCAGGCCTGGGTGTGGCTAGAGAAATTGAACTCAGGTGTGGACAACCACAGTTATAGTATGTTTTAACAAGGGGGGCAATCACTTTTTCACACAGGGCCATGATGGTTTGGATTTTTTTTCACCTTTAATAATAAACACCTTCATTTACAAATTGCATTTTGTGTTTACTTGTGTTGTCCTTGACTATTGTTTAAATTGTTTGATGTTCCGAAACACTTAAGTGTGACAAACATGCAAAGGAACAGGAAATGAGGAAGGGGGCAAACACTTTTTCACACCACTGTACATGCAATAAAATTCAAATTCATAATAAATGTCCCATAAATCCATATCAATCTTGATAGTAGTGCTCAGTGTTATTATCATATCACCATGTTTCCCCTGCTGAGGAAGACCATTCAGAGGTCGATACATGTGCAGAGTAGAGGATCTGAGCCTTTTATGTTGCACAACCACGTTGGTGAGTGAGCGGACGCTCTCAATACATGTAACAAGCGAGTTTGTTTTTATATCTATTAAGTGTCCTCTTTTAGCTGGGTTTTAAAAAAAAAACATTTATAGCAGAGAGCACTATGTCGGCTGTGTTTTTGATTACGTGACAGTTACAATTACAAGTGGAGGAACAGCTGAATAATCTCTGAGATGGTGAAAAGTGAGTGAAAATAAAGAGTTAATTTGAGTCTTCCTGACTCATCCTTGAGATGATTAAATAACTGGTGGGGGTTTGCACAAGCAATAAGAATTATTGAGAAGCACGGTGATATGATAATAATACTGGAACACTACTATCAAGATTGATATTGATTTATGGAACATTTATTATGAATTTTTTTTATGAATATTAATTTTATTGCATGTATACATAGCACTAAGTATAGCACTGAAGGATCACTGTAGCACGGCACTGTGTGTGTGTGTATGTGCATCTTTTGGTACACTTACACATAAATCTTCAAAAAAAAGACCACATGTCTGATCTATCATCATTTGGGCTACTTTCCACGGGACCCCCCTAAGATGAAGAGGCGAGCAGGTGAGGTAATGATAAGCCTGAATAAAACCAGCAGCTCCTTCGGGGGTTATGATACATTTATAATATGTATATATATATATATATATATATATATATATATATATATAATGATGTGGGTTAGAGGTATTCGTATTTTATCTTCTCTGCCACCACCTGTAAATTACCAAATATTTTCTTGCACAGATTGTCAAACAAAAGATCAACATTTTTTTCCTCCCAGTCATTCCTGCAACAGTTTTTATTAATTATATATTTTTTTATAATAATATAATAATGGGATACTTACATTTGTGCCATCACACAGGTGAAATGGAGCTAATAGCAGCATTATGCGTGAAACCAACGTAACAATATCTCTGAATTTACATACAAAAAGAGATAAAATTACATTTAAGACAAATAAATAAAATAGCCATTTTGCTTACTGATAGCTGTACCCTTATCGATAAACTATTATTAGTTTTAAATACCAAGTGGAGATGCATATGTACATTCACTCCTTGGGTGGCCCAGTAACACCTAGTTCACCATAAGTCAATTTTTAAATACTTTTGTTGAAGGAGCTGGGTGGAAAATTGGCCAAACAGCGCCTGCAACCAGATGCAGGTAATCTTTGGGTCAGGTATACATAGCCTACAACAAGAGATTCATGCATTTAAAGGAGAAGTATGGCCAAAGCTCTTTTGGCTATAGTTCACATGTGGGTCACAGGAGTGCACTTAATTGTGCACTTCTGTGACCCAGATTCAGCCGACAGCGAGCTAAAGCCTGCTGTCTGCTGACATCACAGAGCCACTCTGGGCTCTGTAGGGATACACTCAGATACCTGACCAGCAGTTAGCTCAGCCTCTCAGCGCACCACTTAGAGCCTGAGCCAACCACTCCAGTCCAAACCCCTCCATAGCCTGGTGCTCTAGTGAGCACTAGAGGGGCATAGCAGAGAGACAGTTATTGACATTCACCACTCTCAGCTCAGTGAAGACCGATAACTGAACAATCAGCTAACTAAGTGGAGTTAGTGCCCATATGAGATCTAGGATGAGAGGGGCTGAGTGAGTTGGGACAAAGAAGCCACCCTAGAGCTATCCTGATGTAGTTGGCTACTGTCCTAGGCTCCTTAACAGGGATGAAGTCCCAGGTGAGGTGGTACAGAAATAAAGATGAACAGGTGTAGTCACCATGACTCCTCTTATGGTCTCCTGTGGGTTGTGAGCAGGGTACAAAAGGCATTTTAGGCCAGGCTAGAGTCCTCTAATGTGAGTACTGGTGACACTTTGGAAAAGTGTTGGGCAGAACTATGTAAGGGACATTGGGAGACACTGGTTTACTGATGAAAGCACCTTGATTCTACTTAGTAGTGGAAACTGAATGGTGTGGACTTAGCCCCTGTACACACGGTCGGAGATTCTGCCAACCAAATCCGTCGGATTTTGTCCGTCGGATTTAGTCCGACGGATTGTGTCCGAAACTGTTGCATACACACGGTCGGACTAAGTTGTCGAAAAACCTGATCTTTCAGAACGTGATGACGTAATTTCGTTACGATGGGACTACATTCAGGCTAGTAGCCAATAGCTTTGATGTAGGAATTTGATCTGAGCATGCGTGGCACTTGGTCTGATCAAAATTCGCTGCACATGATCGGAGTATGTCCGATCGAACCAGTTGGTCGGGAAATATTTCCAACATGTTGGAAAATTGTGTCTGACGGATATTCGGACGGAATCAGTCTGATGCATACAACACACAGTCGGATTATCCGACGACACGGTCCGATAGGACACATTCCGACGGATTCTCGGACTGTGTGTACAAGGGCTAAGTATCTGGGGGAAGTGGTCCCAACTCGGTGGTGCTCCCAGGGTGAGGAGGTGCTAAGGGAAGATGGCTTAAAAATGACAACTACAAATTGTCTACTCCTTTGTTTTGCTTTCCATTCCGAAAAATGTTGCTAGTGTGTCAGTGGGATGTTAGATGTCACAGAAATCTTGCAACATTTCAATAAAGTGTGGAAAATGCATTTTGTGTGGACATTCTTTTATTACTAAATATAAAAGCCTAAAGGACAGGAATGTCATTAGAGGACCTATGACCAGGAGTTTGACACAATGTGATGGTGGAAGACTATCTAAAGCAGGTGGATAGCTGTCCTATCCAAGAAGCATGGCGGGGACTTGCAGAGCTTGACCCCAACACCTAGCTAATAGTGGGCCAACTTAAAAGTGGGCACTTGGTTGGAGGGTTTTAAGGTTAGGGTATGTTAGGGAGTGAGAGCTGAGGATGTTTTGTCTAAACTTAAACCATTAAGTAAATGTATCCTGTCACTCTTTATTTAAATTTTTTTGCTTTGTAAAAAGGTGACAGTACTTTTTTAAACTGATATAGAAGGGGTTGCAAGGGCTTCCCAACAATGCAGGGATCCAGTGTTGGAAGGGTCAAGCCTTGGAACATATTGTGGAGGCATGAAGGAAAGGAAGCTCTTGTGTATTCTTAGAGAAAGAAGGTGTGGTTGGCCTAGTGTGCAGTACTGTGCAATGCAGTGCTGATTCTAAGCTGGTTGAATGAGGCTCCTGTTCTGTAGAGTTTGAAGCACAGTTTGACCACTAGAAAGACCTGTCAATTGACTGAAGTGGTTACAATACTGTCAGATGTGCTACCTTAGAGGGAAACCCCATGTGAATGGCAAGTTGCTGAGTGCCAGTGCCCTTGCCTAGCCACTTAAGCCCCAGACCATTTGGTTGGCCAAAGACCAGAGCACTTTTTGGGATTCGGCACTGTGTCGCTTTAACTGACAAATGCGTGGACGTGCGACGTGGCTCCCAAACAAAAACCACATCCTTTTTTCCTCACAAATAGAGCTTTCTATTGATGTTATTTCATTAGAAATAAAAAAAGTGGCAATTTTGAAAAAAATCGCATTATTTTTTACTTTTTGCTATGATAAATATCCCCAAAAAATATATAAAAAAACATTTTTTTCCTCAGTTTAGGCCGATACGTATTCTTCTACATATTTTTGGTAAAAAAAAAAAAAAATCAATAAGCGTATTGTTTGGTTTGCACAAAAGTTATAGCGTCTACAAAATAGGGGATAGTTTTATGGCATTTTTATTAATATTTTTTTTTTTTACTAGTAATGGCGGCGATCAGCAA
The DNA here is from genome assembly GCF_037356315.1 of Lithobates pipiens. Lineage (NCBI taxonomy): Eukaryota > Metazoa > Chordata > Amphibia > Anura > Ranidae > Lithobates > Lithobates pipiens. Next base: position 393,530,164 of record NW_027507748.1, on the reverse strand, counting down.
TTTTTATCGTGACTGCGACATTATGACGAACACATTGGGGAATTTCTGACACATTTTTGGGACCATTGTCATTAATACAGCAATTTGTGCGATTAAAAATACACTGAATACTGTAAAAATGTCACTGACGGTGAAGGGGTTAAAACTAGGGGGCAGTGAAGGGGTTAAGTGTGTCCTAGTTTGTATTCTAACTGAAGGGGGATGGGGATTGTGCAGGGAAGATAACAGATCATGTGTTCATACTCTGTATGAACAGACGATCTGTCAGTTCTCCGGGTTCTCCATGTGCCCTGAACGATTGCGTGAGCCTGGCGGTGATTGAGACCGTCAGGCACTCACATCAGCTTGGGGGGCTCGGTGGGGGCGCCTAGTGGCCACAGGACGAAGAGATGTTACATAACACCGTTTCGCCCAGCCGTGCCATTCTGTCGCAGTACAACTGCGTCGGCTGGTCGGCATGTGGCTAGAAAACCTGTGAGCCAAGTAACATGTGAGGATTAATAAAAGGTACCCTTTACTAATATGCAAGATACTGAGTTTCAAGGAAAGTGGATTGCCAGTGTAGCTCCTGGCCCACAGCGCTGCTTTGTCTTGGACTGGACTCCTATCACTGCTTTTGCCTTACACTTCCTCTCCTACTCTCAAGTTGTCAAGCACAACAGGGGCTGTGGATAGACAGATTGCTGAAGTAAAGCCCCACCCACCAACAGGAGAACATAGAGAAGGGGGATATAGACTGCTGTGCATCCTGAAACAAGAGCCCACTGGTAGGAACCAAGAATTGTGGGGGATATAGTCCAGAGACAGACTGGGCCTGTGTGTCTGATTGGCAATGAAACTACACAGCCCAGCATGACTGGGGCTCTGTGGAGAGGAAAAGAATGAACAGTTCTTGAACTTGGGGCAGATGTGGTTAGGACATTGCGGGAGACAGAATGTGTGAAGCTGGCTGCCAACAGCATGCTTTGCCACTGCATCAGCTTTGCCACTGCATCAGCGACACAGAGAGGCAGAGTAGCAGACATCTCCTGGTACTTGAGAACACCACTGTCACTGTCTGGTGCTGTTCATTGGGCAAAATGTCATTGTTGACTGATGTTCCCACCTGGTTGTTGGGAAGAATGAGGCCACCACTGTCTCTGCTTAGCAGCCAACTAACAATAAAAGGAGATAAGTCCTCACCAAAAAAGTTGGTGAGAGACCGCTGGCCAAACCTTGCTGCACCCTGTTAAAGAAGAACATTATTGTTTAAGACACAGTGCAGGTGCCTATTCACTCCAATGCCAGATTTAGGTCCCAATGTACTAGACTGCAGAGAAAGACAGACTGACAAACTATTGTCTTAGCATTGACTTTAAACAGGACCTTCCTAAGTATAGGGTTTAGGGGTCATATAATGTTTTTTTGCTTATTAACAACTGCATACTCTGTTGCTACTGTTTTACATGTTTTTTTGAGGGGCTATCGCTGTTTCTATTTCTTTGGTTATTGTATTACTATTATTAATATTATTATTGTATATTATGTAGATTGTTGACATAAATATTCCCTCTTCAGTGGTGTTGCTTTCAGAATCGTGGGCTCTGGGAACAGGGAAAGAGAAATCAGTGGCTCCTTTGGGAGTAAGTGCTACACCAGCATGGCCCTGATGATGCATCCCAGTAAAAGCATTATTTGGCCATTAATTTCCTTCTGTCCCATAATTATAGACATTTAAAATTCATCATTGGATTGGCATAAGCCTCCCTTCCTGGTTCAAGGTGCTGAGTAGGCTAACGCTGCACACCAAAGAAATTGTAATTGACCCCTAAAGTCCTTGTCAAATATATTCTAAAATATTTATTCCTTGATAGTGTTTTTTTTTTCACAAAAACACAGGATATGTTGTTGAAAATCACTTTTTTACTATAAAAACCTATAAAAACTCTTGTGCACAAAAAATTGCCACTGCTTATTATCATGCTATGACCTGTATCAAGGTGCCTGATAAATTATAGATTAAATTGATTAGAAGAAGTAAAGCATCTCCATATTACTCACCTATCATTTGTAAACACATAACCCATTACATTTCTCAGTGCAAGTAGAGTACTGCTGATCAACAAGCAAACAATTACTGAAAAACAAGAAGTACAGGTTAGTCTTAAAAATTATTTAACGTTTGAACTGCTTGGTATATGCCCACTAATACATCAAATAACAATAACCAAAACAGAAGTGTTATATCAATGTTTTTCAAATGTTCTCTCTGACTAACTAGCATTGTGTATCTTTAGCCATTCATTTTAGTTTGGATTGAGTGGGTTAGAAACTTATTTTTTTGTTTTAATTTTCTGTCTAGGTCCTACTAGGAGGATTTCCCTTCAAAGTTTGTCCCCAAAGACAGAACACAAAGTCAAAAAAATCTCTCCAAGGTAAAGGTAAATCCTCCTTTTAAAGTAGAACTATAGGCAAAACTTTTTTATTTTGGATAGAGTAAGAGAGGGTTATAACCCCTGTCAGTTTATTTTTTGCCATTTGTGTCCCATTGGGGAGTTATACCTTTACTTCCTGTACCATAGCTAAAACAGGAAGTGAGAGGAAATCCCTCTCCAATTTTTATTAAAAGAGAAAAAAGTGTTCCACAATGTACATCCACCGTTCATCACATCGCCAGGCAGACCCGAAAAAAAGAAAAAAAAAACGAACAAAACTCTGCCTCAATGGGAGTCCTCTCGCTGACTACTGTCTCTTCACTTTGACAGCTGTTATATAGTGGCATAACCGGGTGACCCCACCCCCTTCTGATGTCATGTGCCGCCATGTGATGTCAGAAGGGACAGGGTCACCCGGTTACATCCCCGGGTAGCCCCGCTCTTGCCTATACAATAGCTGTAAAAAGCGAAGAGACAGCTGTCGGTGGGAGGCCTCCCATTGAGGAGGAGCTTTGTTTGTTTTTTTCAGGTCTGTCGGGCGGCGTGATGGATGGTGGATGAACATTGAGGGACACTTTTTTTTTTAAATTAAAGAATTGTCAAAAACTGTCCTTTGTGGTTTTTACATTTTGACACTATTTTGGTGAATGGGTAGGGGTACCCGATACCCATTCACAGAGGGTGGGGGGGGGGGGGGTTGGGATCTTGTTAAAAGGGGCTTTGATGTTCCAATAGGCCCTCCACTTGCAACCATCAGCCAGGGTTGTTGGGAAGAGGTCCATGACCACGTTGGGGACAAAGTGCTTTGGGGTGGGGCAGAGCCCCCGCTGCCCCAAAGCACCCACCCCCCATGTTGAGTGCATGTGGCCTGGTACAGTTCAGGAGGGGGGGCGCTCACTGATCCCCCCTATCCTGTCCTACCAGGCTGCATGCTCGGATAAGGGTCTGGTATGGATTTTGGGGGGGGGGCCCACATTTTTATTAAAATTTTTGCAGTGGAGTTCCCCTTAAAATCCATACCAGACCCGAAGGTCCTAGTATGGACGGGGGGCGGGGCTACGCATTTTTTTTCATTTATTAACGCTGCAATAAAGTCTAGCCACTTCAGCCTCGGAAGATCTTCCCCCTTAATGCCCAGACCATTTTTTGCAACATGGCATTGCGTCGCTTTAACTGACAATTGCATAGTCCTGCGACGCTGTACCCAAACAAAATGTATGCGTCGCTTTGACTGTGACGCTTTCACTGACAATTGTGTGGTCGTGCGGCGTGGCTCCCAAACAAAATTGACGTCCTTTTTTTTCCCACAAATAGAGCTTTTGGTGGTATTTGATGACCTCTTCAGTTTTTATTTTTTGCGCTATAAACAAAAAAAGTGACGATTTTGAAAAAATATATATTTTTACTAGTAATAGCGGTGATCTGCGATTTTTAGCAGGACTGAGACACTGCGGTGGACAGATCGGGCACTTTTGACACATTTTGGATGAATTACATTTACACAGCGATCAGTGCTGTAAAATGCACCGATTACTGTGTTAATGTCACAGACATGGAAGGGGTTAACACTAGGGGGCAATCAAGGGGTTAAATGTGTTCTCTCGTGTGTTTCTAACTTTGGGGGATGGGACTGACTGGAGGAGGAGACAGATCGCACTTCTTAATTACTAGGAACAGCAGATCTATCTCGCCTCCCCTGTCAGAATGGGGATTTGTGTGTTTACATACACAGATCCCTATTCTGGCCCTCGTGCCCACGATCGCTGGTGGCTAGCGGACATCGCAGCCGCCGGCCACATGCATTGGATCCCCTGTCACGCAGCGCCTGCCATGGCTCTTAAAGGAGCCGACATACCAGTATCACGATTCGTGGGAACGAGCCGACCGTATAATGACAGTGGCTGGTCGGCAAGTGGTTAAATTAAAATGTTTCCTTTAGAAATGACATTATTGCTGCAGCATGCTCTATACATCACACAGATGCGCCACTTTACAGGCAGGCTAAGGGAACCCCCAGGCACAATATTTTAAGGAATATTTCATTTTATTGTTTCACTTCTAGCATCATTAAAATCACTGCTTCTTTAAAAATAATTGTTTTGAAAACTTTTTTGTGCATTGATACATGTCCCCTAGGGCAGTAACCGGGTCCCCATACACTTTTTATATGCAATAACTTGCATATAAGCCTTTAAAACAAGGACTTTGGATTTTTCATGTTCCTGTCCTATATGCATGATTGTGCTCAGCTCAGCTCAGTTCATTAGTCTAGTTGTCTGCGCTCCTGCCTTGAAAGACTCAGACCATGGGTTCAAATCCCATATATGGTATCACCTACTTAAAGCTTACATGTCTACTCAGCAGCGAATGCTACATCAGTTTGGTTGATTCCATAATATTAACTCTTCAAATGTATGTAAGTATTCAACAATAGTATGGTGTGGAATTCCAAAAATCATACACTAATTAACGTGCAGGGTGTTGGTTTAAATTTTTTGGTTTTAACTCGCTTGTGCACTGGAAAAATCAACACAGTTACCTTAGGTGGGTGGTAGGTTGGCTGGGATCTGAACCCATAACCTGAGTGCTTTGTAGGCATCAGTGCAAACCTCTAAGCTGTTGTGCTAAGTATGCTCTGACCTGCATAATAGTTTAGTATGACTAAAGAATAAACACAAATAAATACTGCTTTATAGTCTCATAAAAAACTAAATTAACATAAAAAAAAACATAAAAGATATGTAACTGTAAATGTTCAATACATGTAACCTTACAGAATAGCAGACATAACTTATTCATAACTGCATTCGCAAAAGAAGAAAACAAACTAGGAATACTAATTGGAATATACATAAATAGATGCATATGAGGTAGAGCACGTCTCCCATAAAAATGTTTTATTTACATTCATGTAAGCATTCCTGCAGTGCAGTTCCAAACTCGGTAGCAATTGGTACTTGCAAATTCGCTGATATGCCGATTTCATATTTATAAAGACACGTTTGCGCTTTCTCGTTGGTATATTCGCCTGGTTGAGGTCTTAATTGGCTTAATTGGGCGTAACTAATTGCAGAGTGACCATTAATTCCTTTTTTTTAGTAAATGAACCCCATAGTGTCAGAGATTGCCACTAAGCATCAACCTTGTCCATTCCTTTTGGCCCATGAATATGCCTTCAAGGCTCTGTGCTATCAGCAGATGGATTGGGGACAGTAAAAGAAGGAGAGGACCAAAGAAGACATGATCAGCCTTTTTACAATATGCAGGGGATTAACCCTTTAGGTTTCACAGTGAGTATAACAAGCGTACTTTACTGCATATACAGACTGATTTTACTGTTGTGGGTTTAGTAACACTTTAAGAAAGTGCTTAATAGGTATGGGCGAACATTTCAGCCTGAGCATGAGGTCAGGTCAAACATTTGCCTGTTCAGCCATTTGCCAAACACCTGAATTTGAAGGGTGTTTGCCCCGAACACCCTGCAATGCACTGAGTACTGCACAGTGCATTCTGTGCCCTGATTGGGCAAAACTTTGCCCAGTTAGGGCACAGTGAAAGCTGGTTGTTAGGCCCCATTCCCACCTGAGTGTAGCATTTTCAGGCAGAAAGTCACGTGATTCTACCGTGATTTTGTACAGGTCAAAAGGTCACCATAGTAAAAAGCAGAAAAATGCCCAAATCTGCCTAAAAAAAAGTTCCAGAACTGGTTTGAGCTTCAGGCATTTTGGACTGGAGATGTGAACCATCTCTATAGAGAATAATAGATTTTTTTTCCCCCCGTTTTGTAGCTTCAGGCAAAATGCTCAGGTGTGAATGGGGCATCAGCTGTCAATGGTTTCCCCGCTAACAGCTACATAAAAAAAAAAGTTGCGGTAAAAAAAAAAAATTAAGAAACAAAAACGGTCCCAACAGTCCATACCAGGCCCTGTGCCAAAATGTTAAAAAACAAAACAAAAAACAAAACAAAAACAAAAACAAAAAACGGTGTGGGTTCCACCAAAATTAATATCAGACACTTATCTGAGCATGCTGCCCAGCAAGTCAGGAAAGGGGAGGGGATGAGCAAGCGAACCATACCAGGCCACATGCCCTCAAAATTAAGGGGTGGGTGCTTCGTGGCAGGGGGGCTCTGCCCACCCCCCACCCCAAAGCATCTTGTCCCCATGTTGATGGGGATAAGGGCCTCTTCCAGACAACCCTGGGCTGTGGTTATCGGGGTCTGCAGGCACGGAGCTTATCAGAATCTGGAAGCCCCCTTTAACAAGATCCCTCCCCCCTCATGTGAATACCCATTCACCAAAAAAGTGTCAAAAAGACATCCCATGATGTCAGAAAGGTACCCCTTGCCTTTATAAGAACTGTCAAAGTGCAGATTGGGCAGTCGGCGGGAGGCCTCCCAGGAGGCGGAGTATTTTTCAGGTTGACGGGCAGTGTGATTGACGATGGATTTACATCGAGGTACACTATTTTTTTTTTTAAATAAAAGCACTTGTCAAAAACTGTATCTCGTAGCTATTACTGTTTGACACTTTTTTGTACCCTATACCCTTTCACATGGGGGGCCGGGATCTGTGGGCCCCCTTGTTAAAGGGGGCTTCCAGATTCCGATAAGCCCCCCTGCCCATAGACCCCGACAACCACAGCCCAGGGTTGTCGCGAAGAGACATTTGTTCCCATCAACATGGCGACAAGGTGGTTTGGGGCAGGGGGGCAGAGCTCCTCCTGCCCCAAAGCAAGCAACTCCTCCTGCCCAGGGTATGTGGCCTGGTATGGGTCGGGGGGGGGCTCGCTCGTCCCCTCCCCTTTCTGACCTACCGTGCTGCTCGGTTAAGGGTCTGGTATGGATTTTGGGTGGGCACATGTCTTTTTTCTCTTGTCGTCTTCCAGGACAGCCTCTGAGACATAGGGGCTCCTCCCTCTGGGACACGAGACACATTCACCCAAATGGTTAAAAGGAGGTCCTTCAGGCCTTCCCCTTGAGTTTTTTGTGTTTCCTGCCAGATGGCAAGAAAGTATGCGAGGAATCTGGGGAGCTCTATGTTCCAGGACTGTCCTGGAGGAGCCCCTGTGGCACCTACTCCTCTGCCCACAGCCCCCCTCTGTCTAGAGCAGTGAAGAAAGGGCTGCTTGTACACCGCTGCCTATAAACTCAGGGAGAGTTGGACCTCCAGAGAGCAGCGGGTCCCCTACCTCGATTGTGCTGCACAGATCTGACCTTTGTCCTCCTGAGGATCGCCAGCGAACGTAAGGCGCCCATCGTGGGGATGCATGCTGCCCGACCGTTCCGGGTATAGCAACGAACGTGCATGCGTCCAAGGAGGGGTATCTGCATTCCAATGAACGGAAGTGACATGGCTTCAGGCGGAACCGCATGATCAGGGGGCGCCAGGAGACAAGGTTCCAGTCTCCAGGCGCAGCGTGTGGCTTGCTGAGTGTCCGGAGCCTGTGTAGATCCAGCAGAGGTTGTGACAACACTAAGGAGCCATGGAGGACACTGCAGCAGTTCAGGCAGTCGACTCCGGTTCCTCTGGCACCGGCACCTCTCAGGTAAGCGTGGTGAGGGCAGACCATGGCTTACTCCTGGAGGGGGTAAGGTCCTTGTGACCAAAGCCTTTCCCTGGGTGGAGAACCACAGGTGAAGGGCTGGGCACTTCTCTCCTTCCCTCTGAGCACAGTGGTGGTGAGGGTTGGGGATAGGCTCTCACGGGTTGTTTTCTGTCTTTTCTTTTGCTTCCGCTTTTCTTTTGCTTCCGCTTCCAGGGTAAAGCACAGGACAGATCTCAGATACAGCCTCCCAGGAGAAAGTGTACCGTTTGTAGGACAAACTCAGTCCCAATTGGGAGAAAGCACTTTGCCCCGAATGTGTCAATAATTTAACAAAGGATGACTCCATTACAGAGTGTCATAAGATCCTTACGTCAGTAAAAGACGAAATTGCATCCACTTTCAAATAATTTAGAGGAATGATGGATAGGATGCAGGGTCCTCTGTGCCCTTATCTAGAGCAACAAGTTTACCCTCCCTATCCGAGCCCAGTCAGAAGGATACAGAAGATAGGGAGAGGGAGCCCAGATTTCTTGCCTCTTCTCAAGCAGACTCAGGGTCTGATACTGAAGAGGAGGAAGATTGCTCCAGAGGGTCCAGGTACAAATTGACATAGGACTATGTGGGGGACTTATTAAAACTGATCTATGACACCCTAGAGATCAGAGAGTAGTCGGTACAGCTTTCTAAGCATGACCTCATGTATCAGGGGGTCTCTGCCCAAAAATCCAGAGTTTTCCCTGTGCACAAGTCTCTAATAGAAGCGATCTTCCTGGAGTGGGAGCGCTCTGAAAGAAGACCATTCTTTTCAGGCAGTCTCAAGCATCGATTTCCTTTTGAACAAGGTTCCTAAGTTGGATGCACCGCTAGCGAAGGTTTCCAAAAAGAATGATTTGGCCTTCGACGATCTGGGATCCCTTAAGGACCCCATGGACAAAAGGGGTGATGTGCTGCTAAAGAGGGCCTGGGACACCTCCTCTATTGGGCTTGGCCCTTGCAGCTACCTATGTTGCTAGAAATTTAGAAAGCTGGTTAACCCAGTTGCAGTCTCACATTTCTGCAAGCACGTACCGATAGCAACTGCTAAAATCCTTTCCTTTATTATTTAAAGCAGTTGGATACCTAGCCGACACTTCTGCGGAGTTGGTAAAGCTAGCGGCCAGGACTGCAGCTTTGGTTAATGCCGCAAGAAGGGCTGTATGGTTGAAAGCCTGGTCGTGTGATGCAGCATCAAAACTCAGGCTTTGTGGATTGCCTTTCTCAGGCTAGTCGCCGAGGTCCTCCAGAAATTTCAGACCCAGGAAACGAATCTCATTTTGATAGCCCCGTTCTGGCCAAGAAGGGCCTTGTTTGCAGTACTAAAGAGGTTGGCCATATATCCTCTGATTCTTCTTCCGATGAGGGAGGATCTGGTTACATAGGGTCCTATCTGGCATCCTCAAATAGAGACCCTCAGACTTACAGCGTGGTATCTGAGGAACAGCTGTTAAGGGCCCAAGGCTTTTCAGAAAGAGTTATCAAGACTCTCTTAGAATGCCTTAAACCAGTGACCAGGGCTATTTACAGCAAGGTGTAGAAGAGGTTCAATTCCTGGTTAGCAGACTGTTGGCAAGAAGGACCAGGAATTCCAGCAGTGCTGGACTTCTACCAGGCAGGAGTGGAATTAGGGCTTTCTGTCAGCACCCTGAAGGTGTAGGCTGCTGCTTTGAGGGTTTTTCTTCAGGTCCCCCTGCAGCAAGATCGTTTTGTAAAGAGTTTACTTTAAAGCCCTCTTCAGGTCCAGGCCAGTGAAGGTCAGAGCCTGTCCTTCTTGAGATCTATCCTTGGTACTTTGTGCACTTACAAAGAGTCCCTTCAAACCTCTGATGTTAAATGGGTAGTTCTACAGCCTTTTTGATTGCAATCACCTCAGCCAGAAGAGTGAGTGAGTTGCAGGCGCTCTCGATTAGAGAGCCTTTTTTGTTGATTTTGGAGGATAGAGTTGTGCTTAAAACAGATCCTAGTTTCCTCCCCAAAGTTTCTTCTGCAGAGCAGTGACATGGTCCAGCTACTCCACGTTTTTAAAGCATTACCATTTGGACCTGGTTACTGATAAAGAGCAGGCATTTGGGTGAAAGGTCCTCCAGGCAGTGGTCACGCCCTAACAGAGTAAGTTTCTTGCTTATCATCTCAGAGGCTGTCCTGGGAGATGATAAGAGAAAACCAGAGTTAGACTTACCGGTAACTCTTTTTCTAGGAGTCTTCCAGGACAGCCTGGTTTCCCACCCAGTGTTTTATAGCTGGTGGAAAGGGGATATACTAATGTTATGCCAGTGTGTTATTTCTTTCAGAGCCTTCCGGTGGTTCTTGCAGGAACTGAAGGAGAAGGCCTGGAGGACCTACTTTTAACTATTTGGATGAATGTGTTTCCTGTCCCAGAGGGAGGAGCCCTATGTCTCAGAGGCTGTCCTGGAAGAAGAGTTACCGGTAAGTCTAACTCGGTTTTTTTTTTCCTTTTAATTTTGGACTGGGGTTCCCCTTAAAATCCATACCAGACTCAAAAGGGCCTGGTATGGACTTGGTGGGAAACCCTGTGCCATTTTTTTCTTTATTTTTTCAATAGCCAGGTGCTGGCGATTGTCACTGTAAGTTATCTTAAATGGGATTTGGCTCGTTTGTTTTTTATCTCTAGAAATTTCCTTATTCCTGTAGCGTGTTTTATACATGCTACAGATGAATCACTTTACAGGCACATTAAAGTGGTTGTAAACCACTTACAACCACTTTAAACTACAGGCAAGCCTATAATTAGCTGCACTGGACATTTCCTAAACCTGCACAGTTTAGGAGATATCCCTGTATTTGCATGTACCAACGTCATGCGGCACATGCACACTTAAGCCAACTGAAGCAATGGCAGTACGTGCTGTTGCTTCAGTTGTACTGTGCCGTTCACGGCAGCTCCCGCGCGCATGTATGGGAGTGATGTTATCGCGGCTCCGGCCAATCACAGCGCTGGAGCCGTGATACAAGTAAGCCCTGGGCGACATGCTATGCATACTAGCTCATTATGCCTTTATCTTGCAGGGTGTGTTTTTAGTTTTTTTTTGGCAGGAGGGTTTACTTCCTCTTTAAGGAGACCCCCCAGGCACTGTATTTAAAGGAACTTTTCATTTTTATTGTTACACTTTAAGCATAATTAAAATCACTGCTCCTAAAAAAAACATTGTTTAAAAAAAAAAAAAGTTTTATTGATACATGTCCCCCAGGGCAGTACCCAGATCCCATACCTCTTTTATGGGCAATTACTTGCATATAAGCCTACAAAATGGGCACGTTTGATTTTTTCTTTTCAGCTCCCATATATTTCAATAAGTTTGCCTTTTGGGTTAGAACATTCCCTTTGTTTGGGAGTTTTGCTGCAAACCGAACAGGGGGGTGTTCAGCTCATCCCTAGTGCTCAAGCTCTTGCTTCAGAGTGATGTGAGATTCAGCCTTGACATGAAGATATGAGAGAAAGCAATAGATGTGTGCAGGTTCCATTAGCTGCCTCTCCTCCCCCCCAGTGACAGAACCTCCTTATGTACTGGGACGGTATGATGTTGTACAGAAGGTTGGCAGTTAGGTTGTGTTCTTTGTCCTAATTCCAAGGCCTAATCTAAAGAGGGCACTTTGTCATATAAACACATTCTCCATCTTCATTTATATTCATGATCAGTTATATGATAGGCATAGGCTTTTATAAGTACAAGTGAATCTTGGACACAGCACCAATTCATGATGGTGGTACAAAATGGACCACATTTTGGGAATCATCAAGGATGGATGAATTTACACATAGTACTGCTGTACAGCAACCTAGATGAAGTGTACGTTTGTACACTTCAAATAAAGTTTGGACGAAAACAAGAAAAGGGGAGCCGTGTGTGATGCGCTGAATTGTGCACCACACTGCCCCCTACTGCAGACAGGAACAGACAACTGTCAGATAGGTAGACACTGTGTGAGTTCACCCTTAAACTATGTTCACATGAAAATACAAGAGCAAACACAAAAAATTAGCATATATATGTGTAAACCAGAGAAAAGGAGAACTGAGAATCATGTTCACATAAACCAGATATTTGCTTTTGTTTTATTAAAAAAAATTATTTTCTTGTCATACACTATGTATTTCATCACAGATAAATGTAATGCATGCTACAGGGTGTGCATTTTTTTTACTTGTTTAATATTATGTAGCATTTATTTAGTGTACAAGATCCTACCTGCGCAGCAGAGTACAACTTTATAAGACTTTTTGGCTTGTTCGATGTCTCCAGCTCCTAAAGCAGTTCCAACCCTGATATTGGCAGCCATGCCAAATCCCATGGGAAGCTGTAGAGGAACATATTATATAAATTAGAATATTCACCAAGACATTCCTAGTGTAGCACACTCCTAGGTTATGAGTGTGGTCTACTACGTTTATTTCTACAGTCAATAAACTCTCCAGCATGTTATCCTATGTGTCCATGCACACAGGTCAGGCCCCATGCACACCAGACATTATAAAAAAAAAGCCAGTAACTTTAGTTGTAGAAAGATGTAGCTGTAGAATCAGTTTTCAGCATTTTTGCACTAGCGTTTTTTAGCTTTTTGTTAGCAAAACTATAGTCCCATAAAAACTTAAAAACTCTGATAAACACAGAATTGCCACTTTTTGCTGTTTTTGGTATTTTTAAGCTGTTTTGTTTTTCAGAGTTGGAGCTATTTTACAGCTGAAAAACTCATGACAGAACCCACTAATTCTGGGGGTTTTCCCAGCCAGAAAACTCCCCTGCCAAAAACTGCTGATAACAGCCTATGTGTGCATGGATACATAGGATAACATGCTGGGAAATTTATTGGCTGCAGAAAAAAAACGTCTGAAGCCAAAAACTGCAGCTGTAAAATTGTCCAGTGTGCAGCATACCATTTTAACAACAGCCTATCCCTGATCCTATCTAAGATAATGTAGTGGCCCAGACATAAGGTCAGAGTCCATTACAGCATTGTCTATGGCTTGGATGTTCTCTGAAAATCTTCAATGCGTGCAGCCCTGATGTCAATCATGAACTGACTGAGCCCTGCAATACTCCAGCTTTAAAAGCTATATTCAAGTGGACTGGGCACAGCTCTATCTCCCGCTGAGCTGTCTTTCCTCACTATGCAGTGGAGGATGACAGGACCAGGGGAAAAAAAGGTGGACAAGCCCGTATAGCAAACACGGACATTGCACACCTCTCAGACACAAAGGGCTGAAAGATGTGGCTGGAAATGAGACCCCCAATATGCAGCAGCGCTGCTACTTGACTAACACAGTCATCTCCAGCGGGAACGGAAAAATGCTCACTGACTGTCTCGGACCAATTCTCTTTTCAGTCTCCAGGGGAGCCCATAGATACATTTACGGCTGAACATCCACAACATTCCTTGTCATAAGACTCTCCCAGAGAGGGGCTGGATTTTGACAAGACCCTTGCCTCCTCCGTAGACAGAAATATGGTGGAAATGGCTGAATGTGCCTTGAATTAATCCAGTCCTCTACATGACAATTCTGCCTCACCAACATATTCTGGATACACTTTTCTTATTGCACGAATCTCAACACTCTTACAGCAAGAACTATCAAAAACATGCTTTCATTACCACAGATCGTAAACAAGATATATGCAAATCTAAGATGGATGGTACTGTGATAAGAGTCAAGAGAACAAGAACGAGTCAAGAGAATTAATGACCTACAATCACAACTGAAACAGGCTCTTGCTAAAAATGAAGACCTGGAAAATAAGTCAAGAAGATACAACTTCTGCATACGAGGACTCCCAGAATTGGTTACAGATATTAAGGCAGCTGTCCACATTTTGATGCAGCAATTAATACTCATCATCTCACCCTACCAGTTAGAACTTGATAGGGCCCATCAAGCTCTGACAGCACCCAGGCCTGACAGATTACCAAGAGATATAATCGTTCAACTCCACTTTTACAAAATTAGAATAAAATTATGGCAGAAGCTAGAAACAAATTTGATTTATCTCTACTCGGAATATCAATTCAACTCTTTGCAGACATTATGTGAAAGTGTCCCTCGCGCTGCTAGGAATGTCTATTTAAATATGCGTATCTACAGAATGAAAGTGATAAAAAATAAATAAAACCAGCTACAAAACCTAATAGTGTTCACAATACACAAATAAAACAAATGTAAATATAAAGTGATCTTGCGCGGTAATTAAAATCACTCTAATGCTGCATTAACCTTAAGGAGGTTGGTGTCCCTTGTTAATTTGACATAGGGGGTTATTTACGAAAGGCAAATTCATTTTGCACTACAAGTGCAAACTGTACTTGAAATTGTACTGAAAGTGAACTTGGAAGTGCAGTCGCTGTGGATCCGAGCGGGACATGCAAGGAAAATAAAAACAGCATTTTACCTTGCACATGATTGAATGATAAAATCAGCAGAGCTTCCCCTCATTTCAGATCTACCCCTCAGATTTACAGTGACTGCACTTCTAAGTGCACTTGCAGTGCAATTTCAAGTGGACTTTGCACTTGTAGTGCAAAGTGGATTTGCCTTTTGTAAATAACCCCCATAGTCTTTTTGAAATGCACCTGCCTACTCAGAAAAAACTGTCCTTTTTGAATAAAAACACATAGGAAAGTATTTTGTAAAAATAAAATATCCATTTATTCTGGGTAACAAAATAAAGAGGAAGGCAACGCTGGACAAACGTTTGGAGTTTGTGAAGCCTTTTGGCCCCCTGGACACACATCAAGTGATTGGAAAACAAAATTGGGATCTTGAGGAGTCCATATAATAGGGAGTACAATCTGGTCCAGGAATCCTAGAGATCAGGAAGCAGCAAATTACATATCTGTCCCCAGACTGTGGTACTACCACAGCCTGCATCTTCTATCAGACCAGACTGAACCCAGGCCATCACTTTCTTCTCTTCCCTGCAGCCTTCCCTCCATGCTGCCCTGCAGCCTTCCTTGGAGGCTGTGGCTCTGGTGGTGGACTTGTGGCAGGAGGAGGATGGTCTTGCTCATATATGTGGCTGTTCTCTGTGAGCTGGCCCCTCAAACCCTTCTGAAGGGCCTCATAAAAAATTTCCTCACAGAGGAGGAAGCGTTGGCCCTTCTCCAATTCCAGCAACCTGGTGGCTAGATAGCAGCCATAGGCCTCTTCAGAGTTGGGGGGGCTCCTTAGGAAATCGCTGGCTTCCCTAATGAGGCTCAGTGCTGCGTCCTCCGTCATTGTCCCCTTCCTGGGCCTTTTGGTGGTAAGGCAGAGGGGACGCACTTGGGATTGGGTGAGGCTCCTACTGGACCCAGCCACCTCCTGGCTGCCACTGGGCACGGCCTCTTCCTGGCTGCCACTAGGCATGGCCTCCTCCTGGCTGACACTTGGCATGGCCTCCTACTGGCTGATGCTTTCCAGATCCTCCTCCTGGCTGAGCTCATCCTGTGTATAAAAAAGGGGCATAGTTGTAGTTTTTGCTTCATCAATCACACACAATTTTCATCTCATGACTTGCAAATTGAATGTTAATAAATAGACTATCATTCTAACCCCAGCATTTTTCAAGCTGGTCACCAACATTTTTGGCCACTACTGTCTAGTAATATGTATACATCATTTTTGGTCTAAAATCATTGATTTGTAAGCAATTATAACACCTAGTTAACATTATTAATATTAGGACAATAAATATGTCTAAAAATGAATATACCTTGCTCCAGCTGGGCGTATCCTCTTCTTCCAGGATGGAAGGCCCAGGTTGTTCCTGGGAAGCCTCTTTAGGGTGGAGGAAAGGCTGCAGGGAAGGGTCGAAAGAGATTCCCTGGCTTCAGTCTGGTCACCCAGAAATCTCAGTTTTTGGAAATACCATAGCTTGGGGACATAAACATTCTCAGCTGATGCTCCTAATCTGAGGGAAGCCTTGATCTTCTTGTGCTTCTTCCTATACATGTTCCACAAGATCCCAATTTTGGTTTCCAAAAACGTAATGTTTTCTTTGGGCACCCAAGTCTTCACAAACACCAGAAGTGTCTCCAGCGTTGCCTTCCTTGCTTGTTTATTGTAATATAAACTGTGTTTGACCTCCCACAGATTCTTCATCTCCCTGTACTAATATAACTATTAAGTCTGATACGTAAACGCTTTGTAACAAGTTTGATAAACTTACAGGGCATATTTCCAAGATCTAATGTATATCATGTTAACTACTGAGTCGCAAAAATTATTATGGATATATGGGAATGCGACTTGGGTGAAACTCTGGAATTAACAAACTGAAATAAACTTACACCATACGCTACCAGAGCTTTCATAAACACATCCTTAATAGAAGTTAATTATAAAGTTATGTTAAGATGGTATATGGTCCCAGCTTAAGTGGCATCATGTGTCCCACGAGCCTCTTTGTTTTAGAATAAGTAGACAAGAGGGGACGATCTTCCATATTTGCTGAGATGTCTAAAAATGTAACGATTTTGGATACATATTGACAACTCTGGGGATAATACAAATAATAATAGTGCGCTAAATTTCAAATATAAACTAACTAATAAACTCCAGTGAATATTTGATAGACCGTGATCTTTAAAAATTATATATATGAGGGGGGGCCTGGTGACCAAGCTCCAAGATGGATGCCTGAGCTAGGAGCTCCGCTCGGCCACTGGAGAGAATCGACATCCATCCGAGCCCACTGGCTCCATCCATCTTCAGGCCAACCATTACCAACCCTCCGAACCCTGCTGCATCCGCAGAGCATGCCGAGGCAACGGAAAAATCTGCAGAAGCCACAGAAGATGAAGCAATTCTGCACAATGCGCGGTTCACAACAAAATGGCGACGGCGCCTATATAACCCACTATGTAATGAAGCTCCTGTGTCCCGTGATGTACTCTCAAGAAAAGGATTTTACAGGTAAGCTGTATATAAAAATCCTATTATCCTTAATAGTGATGGACGAACGTTTCGCCCGGCGGTCGTTTCGCGGCGAATTTCCGACATTCGCGGTCCGCACGTTCGAACGCCTTTTTCCGTCGTTCGCCGCGGCGGACTTACGTGTTTAATGTATACAAGAACTTTAACCTTTGGTGACACGTTTATCATGTGATACAGGACAGCCAATTGAGACATGACAGCACATGGACACTTGGACATTCCCCCTAACCTATAAATACACCCGATCCGGTGGCCATTTTACATTCTTTCTTCTGTTACGATAGGGACAGGTTCCTGTGTGGAGTAGGGAGAGATAAACCACTAGCTATTTGGTACACAAAAGTTCTTTTCAGGACTGGTATAGGTGTTAGGTGTTGATAGGTTTGCTGTGCTGCTGATTCTTGCAGCAGCCTGAGTGTCTTTTGTTAGTTTAGAGAAAGGGAAAGGACGGTGTATGCTACAGGGACAGCCAGATTAGTCTTTCATCATCATCATCATCATCATCATCATTAGCTGTTACTATCAAGGTCCACAAAAGAGCTGTTCCAGTAACCACTAATCGTTCTCTTTTTTTGCCAATTTGTATAGGGACAGGAAGGAAGCAGTGTTGTCAGGCAGTGAGGGTAATTTTAAAGACTTGCTGTTATTATTAGTTCCACAAAGGTTCTTTTCAGGACTGGTATCAGTGGTACAGTAATAGGCTTGTACATGTATAATATTCTTTCTTCCAAATATAGAAAGGATATTATACTTGACTGCTGCCCTTCTGCTGCAGTCTGCTAAACATTCACAACTCACTTGTTCCACAAAAGTTCTTATAAGGACTGGTAACTTGGTATAGGGTGCTACGGTACATAGGCTTGAGTGCGGTACAGTCTGCTGTTCTGTAAGGACCGCTATCGGTCCACAATAGATAGGGTTGACGTGCACCACTGCTGACCGCTGCCCTATACTGCAGCAGTCCTTCAGCGGTATAGGGACTGACGTACAGTCTGCTAATCACTAACACACAACCTGCTTGTTCCACAAAAGTTCTTATAAGGACTGGTAACTTGGTATAGGGTGCTACGGTACATAGGCTTGAGTGCGGTACAGTCTGCTGTTCTGTAAGGACCGCTATCGGTCCACAATAGATAGGGTTGACGTGCACCACTGCTGACCGCTGCCCTATACTGCAGCAGTCCTTCAGCGGTATAGGGACTGACGTACAGTCTGCTAAACACTAATACACAACCTGCTTGGTCCACAAAAGTTCTTATAAGGACTGGTAACTTGGTATAGGGTGCTACGGTACATAGGCTTGAGTGCGGTACAGTCTGCTGTTCTGTAAGGACCGCTATCGGTCCACAATAGATAGGGTTGACGTGCACCACTGCTGACCGCTGCCCTATACTGCAGCAGTCCTTCAGCGGTATAGGGACTGACGTACAGTCTGCTAAACACTAATACACAACCTGCTTGGTCCACAAAAGTTCTTATAAGGACTGGTAACTTGGTATAGGGTGCTACGGTACATAGGCTTGAGTGCGGTACAGTCTGCTGTTCTGTAAGGACCGCTATCGGTCCACAATAGATAGGGTTGACGTGCACCACTGCTGACCGCTGCCCTATACTGCAGCAGTCCTTCAGCGGTATAGGGACTGACGTACAGTCTGCTAAACACTAATACACAACCTGCTTGGTCCACAAAAGTTCTTATAAGGACTGGTAACTTGGTATAGGGTGCTACGGTACATAGGCTTGAGTGCGGTACAGTCTGCTGTTCTGTAAGGACCGCTATAGGTCCACAATAGATAGGGTTGACGTGCACCACTGCTGACCGCTGCCCTATACTGCAGCAGTCCTTCAGCGGTATAGGGACTGACGTACAGTCTGCTCACTTCCTTGACCCAAAAAAGCACACCGTACTATATGCCCCTACCCTCCTCTTTGAAGAGGTTGAGCGGTGTCATATTTCTACTGGGGCTGCTTATGATATCCCTGTGCTGTGCTGACTTCCTCCTGGGGGTTCTTATTATGAAGGGATCACACTATCCCTGTGCTGTGCTGACTTCCTCCTGGGGGTTCTTATTATGAGGGGATCACACCATCCCTGTGCTGTGCTGACTTCCTCCTGGGGCTGCTTACGGTGCTGCTGTCAGTGCTGTATGTCACGGTGCTGCTGTCAGCGCTGTATGTCACGGTGCTGCTGTCAGCGCTGTATGTCACGGTGCTGCTGTCAGCGCTGTATGTCACGGTGCTGCTGTCAGCGCTGTATGTCACGGTGCTGCTGTCAGCGCTGTATGTCACGGTGCTGCTGTCAGCGCTGTATGTCACGGTGCTGCTGTCAGTGCTCTGTATTACGGTGCTGCTGTCAGATGCCTCTATCACGGTGCATGTGTCATTCCGGTATGTCACGCTGCTGGTGATCATCTCCTGCACCCTCTTCTTTGCCTACCCTGGTCCCTGACCTTCCCTCTCCTCCATTGCCTTCATTAGCTCCATAGTCCTGAATTGTTAGAACAATTTCCCAAATAAAATAAAAATGCTTGTAGTTATCGATCCCAAATTCACCTCATACATGTATTATGTCATTGTCCAGATGGTGGGACTACGTTTTACCCCCTAATAATTACCACGTGGCCGCAAATTCGACATGAAGGTTTGCAAAGTTCGCCTCCCATTGAAGTCAATGGGGCCCGCGGCGAACGTTCGGTTTCGCGAACGTTTGGGTCCGTTCGCATTTCGCTTTCGCGAAACGTCCCGTCGGAAGTTCGTCCATCACTAATCCTTAACACACAGATATCTAAGGGCAGAAATAAGAATATGAAACCTTGCTTGGAAGTGTTGTACAGTTGTCTGTTTTGGTAGAGTTACAAGCTGAAGACATGATTTTTTTCCCTTACAAAAGCTGGAATACTTACCTGTTTTGTGCAAGTTTCACAGATGGAGACACCCCTAGTATCCACTGGAGCACCTGTGTGAGACACCCTAAAAAGTTTGTTCTGGTGTCTCACACTAGTGTTTCTGCGTCCAGATGTGTAAACAGCTGCTGAGTGTCCTCTCCTTACACTGAATGAAGTTTGCATTTCATTCTAGTTTCAAACCCATCTAGCTAACAATGTAGTAAACTTCTTTGAATACAAATAGGCATGACCAAATGTAGTTAACCTGCATCTGCCAAAAACATCATCTTCTTGGGTGAACGAACGATGTTTACTACGAAAGATTATTGTGCCCATGAACCTGAAACTTGGCATTTTAACTGCCATCTTAAACTACTTACTGTTTTGCAGAACTCTCTTGATTCTTCTGTACTGATCCTGCTCCTTCAATTTCAGGTCTGACCATCGTTTCCTCAGTTTATCCTTTGATCGCTGTACCCCAAAATTCCTGTGCAGACTTTTCACAACTTTAGCCATGATCTTGGCCTTTCTTACATTTGGGTTTGGGTAAGGTGCATGCTTCCCATCATAGTCGGCCCTCTTCAAGATGTCCACCATCTCCACCATCTCTATAAAAGGACATATTTGAGGCCCTAAATCTCCTCTGGGATCAGGACGTTCGTGGCTCCAGGCTTTCGTCGTTGCTGCTCTTTTGCTGCACCTGTTGTCGCTCCGCCATGTGCTTTCCCACTGCATGAAAGAGAAGGGGTGGGGAATATACTATAAAGAAGGTCACGGGCAGGTGGAGTCTCACGCATGCGCAGTGTATATAAAGCGGAACACACGTGCGTCGTACGTACATTCTGTGAGTGGAGGAAGGAGTAGCGGAAGCGCCGATTGTTCTAACGAAGGTACAATTTTAACTTGGGGCATCAGTGGCCTATACTTCTTAGAGATTGAGGCCTATATTGGGACAAGATTATGCGAGTTTAGCCTGACATTAGGGTTTGTCTTGTGTTGTGTCTTGCAGAGAAAATGGATCGATTTAACGATCATGATTTCCTCACCCAATTCATTGATTTGTACAGAGAGCTGCCCTGTCTGTGGCAGACAAAACACCCTTTTATACAAATTGACTAAAGAGGAAGGCAGCACTGGATAAATTGCTGGAATTTGTGAAGCCGCAGATCCCCATGGCAGACATCAACTATTTAAAGTGCAAAATCGGGGGCCAGAGGAGCACTTCTAATATGGTGTGCAGGAAGGTTCAGGATTCCATGAGATCAGGAGCAGCAGCAGATGACGTTTATGTCCCCAGGCTGTGGTACTACAACAGACTGTGATTTCTGTCAGACCAGACTGAAATCAGGCCATCACTCTCAACCCTTCCTTCCACACTTTCTTCTATTCTTCCTTCCACCCCAGCTGAGGCTTCCGACATCCAACCTGGGCATTCCACCCAGGAAGAAGAAGATGTGGAGGAGCCCAGCTTGAGTCAGGTATAGCATTGTTCAACATATTTCTCAACTTGTTTGCAGATGATGTCATACTACTCTTAACAAACCCACTTACCTCACTACCGCTGGTCCACGAACTGCTGAAAACCTCTACTGGCCAAACTGGAAACCCAGGCTAAAAGCATAGCTAAACTGGAACTATCTTGGCTAGGAAGACTTTAAAATGTCAATTCTGCCACAAATCTTGTACACTTTCAGGGCGCTCCCAATTCCCATCTCAGCACATTACTTCAAATCTCTACCTAGTCTTCTGTGGAAACTCCTATGGGGAGCAAAAAAGGCAATAAGTTCACAAACTAACCTAATCCCACACAAACAAGCAGGAGCGCCAGGACTAGTAGATATGCGCGACTATATGTGAGCAACCAGACTTGACCAAATCAAATACTGATTTACAGCCAACAATACCCCACTTTGGGTAGAAATTGAAAAAACCCTAGCCCCAACATCCAATCTTACAGCTCTCCTCATGAGAGGCATCTGGAAAACCTGAGACAATCCAGACATTCCTCCCACTATCAAGGTCTCCCTACACGTCTGGAGATTCCTCCTCAGCCAACACCACGGCAATAGTCGCACAATAAAATACCAATTCCCTCTAAGCTTACTAGAGGCCAAAATACCAATGTTATCTCTGAAACAATTCCCAATCCACGGGATCTGAACTGAACAAGACCTAATAAGGAACACTACCCCAAAATCGGCAGAATGCTTAATGAAAGAATATGATCTGCCAAGCCACATGCTCTTCACATGTAACCGAGTTGCATACTTTTTAAATGTCCACCCCATTCCCATAATAAAAATACCGTCCATAGCATGGCAACACCTCACACTTGGAAAATCGAATTGCAAAGGTATAACACTATATTACAACGTCCTACAAGACAAAAAAGTCTTTAAAAAAAAACTGTGGAAATTTGGAAGTGGGAAACAGATATAGGTACCACGTTTAAGGATGACCAATGGAAGTTTGCCTTTCGAACAAACCAAAAATCATCACGCTGTGTAAGTCACTGGGAAATGAGGATCAAGTTAACTAACAGATGACAATATATTCCCTGTAGAGCAATGAATTCTCTCAAATGTGCAAAATTTGATAAATCATGGGAAATTTGGACAACTAAATATAAAAGCGCATAAATACCTGAAGTTATGAATAAATAACATATAGCTTCTCTTACGTAAAATACATTGTTATTGTACTTTGACATACTCAGCAGTTATTGGTGTGTACAAACGTGTGCTTATTATTATTATTTATTTTTATTTTCTCTTGCGTTATTCCATTGTATTGTGTAGGACAAAAAAAAAATTATATTTATGCAAAAAGTCCACATGCACAATGATATAAATAAAAACTCTTGCTTGCTGAAGAAACGTGAATAAACTCAATCCATGCTCTGTGACAGTCTCTGCAGAAAAAAGTGCTGATAGATATGGTAATCACCACCACCTCCGTGTGCAATGCCTGCTCACCTCAAAGACCCCCTTGGGTCTATTGGCACTTTTAACAATAATCCACAGATGGGTCAGCTCTATCATACACAAGTTTTCAGCTAATGGCTCCAGGAATACAAGGACCTTTCCATAGACAATTTGTTTCTCCACATTCCAGTTTCTCAAAGCAAATAAAGCATAATCATTGCGCAAGATTGCTCTCTGAGTAAACGTAAACATTTTAGAACTGGCTGAAAAGCAGTTCCTAGGCTTGAGGAACTCATATCTAAATCTCCAGTTGGACCTACCAAGGATTTTTCTGATCCTATGAGATCCAAGTGTGGGACACAAAAGAGCATGGTGGTGGTCACCTCACTAATGGCTGATGAAAAGCACAAAAACAAATCAATATTTGGTGTTGCGCTCCTAAACATGTACCAGATAAATAAAATTGTGTTCAAATAAAGCAAAATTAAATACTTATACGTCTCAATTAAGCACAATGTAACCAGTGAGATAAGCATAGATAAACAAATCTAATAAAGTGCAAAGTGTGCTAATCCAGTGACTACAGTGAAAAATCAAATATAGAATAAATAAATTCAATCATAAAAAAAACTCATATAAACAAAACTTTCTACTATATATAAAAAATATATAAATACAAGTCCATATACGGTGCAAATAGTGTTGATAGATCACAGACGAAAACTCCTCTGGATTCAAAGTGCAAAGTGCAGTGTAAGGGTGTTCTGCAGTAACATCAAATAACACTGTGACTTCAGTGACATGCAAATCCTCAGTGTGTGTTACAACCGTGGGTGTGCTAAATTATTACCTTACTGCTGTAAGGTACACAGCATTCAAAGAGAGGGGAAGAGAGGGAGTAGATCGCTCAGGATAGGTTGTTTCCTGCGCGTTCCTCCCTTTTCCTATGGGTCCTAGTATGTGCAGAGCTTTAACAAATCCTTCCTTTCATTTCAGTAGGATGGCTGTCAAGGGCCGCTCAAATGCATATAAACCAGACATATATGGGAAAGGATATAGAGCCTGTATAGTGTAGTATGTTTGTAAAAAGTTTTTTTTATTGATATAAGAGCCAAAACATACTCACATTTAGAAACTAATAAAGTGCATAGTAAAAACGAGCACTGAGCTCAAACCTCAAGAACGTCACTTCCGGTGTCCATCTGCCTATGTCCTACGCCTTACGTCACTGTCATGTGACTTCAGCGGGGATAGGCTAGGATCAGCAGAAGTGTCTTTAAATATGTTATGTAAGATGTAATTGTCGGTCGGCCATATTTTTTCAAAGCCCTTGGATCACTACACAAGCTACAACCGTGGCTATATTCCTGTAGTTCAAAACACAAAAGCAGCGCCAAGGTTACAGCGCAGGTGTCAGCAGTGAATGACACCATCGCTCTATACATAGAGACAGTAGCTAAACAGCATAAATACCTGTCATGCACAGACAAGCAGTTATCATAGAGGCACGATTTAAGTGACACTAAAAATTAAAAGAGCTATTTTTACATTGATAAATGTACATATAGTATTCAGACATATAGCCACATAAATGGACCCAAAATAGGGGCTATATACCCGTTAAAACTATAAGAAAAAATCTATAAAAAAGTTTAATAAAAAATATTTCAAAGAAGGACTCCAGAAATTATGTCTAAGTGACAAACTGAATACAAATAGTAAATAGAACTAGAATCATGAAAGTAATCTGGATTTAAAACCCACTATTAAAAAAAAAAAATCTAAAACACAGTCACATAATTAAAAATCACTAATAAAACAATTCAAGTCAAATTCCATTTGTATTCTAGTTGGCTGAGGGTATTGACCTCATGACCCCCTTGCCAATGTTTTTTGTAGGGTTCATTGCCCCAGAACTTGAGATGTGAGGGTCTTGTTGGTGGTGTGTGGCGAAATATTTAGAAACGCTGTGTTTATCAAACCCTTTAATGATGTTTTGTACGTGTTCTTTTATCCTTACTTTCAGGGGTCATTTTGTGCGTCCAATATATTGTAGGCCACAGCTACATTCAAGTGCATATACTGCGCCTACCCTGTTACAACAGATGAAATCGCTGGCTTCATATGTGTTCTTAGTGCTAGTTGACGTAAAGTTAAACACCCTTTCTGCTGGTTTTTTAGTCTTGGTGCAGCCAAAACAGGGTTTGCACAGATATAACCATTTTCCTGTGAAGAATGAATAGCCAATTGTTGGTGGATCAGGAATGTTTTGTCCCTTAATGTTGGAGCTCGTTTATATATGAATTTCGGTGTCGGTGGGAGGACGGATTTCAGATCTGTATCATTTAGGAGGATATACCAATGTTTTCTGTTGATATTCTCAACTTTTTTATACTGAGCATTGTAGTCTAAAACAATAGGTGCAACATTGGAATCATTTTTTTACCTCTATCTCTAATCAATTCCAGATGGTCCATTTTATCAACTTCTTGGATTTTGTCTACTATGAAGTTGCTATTGTATCCCTTCTCTGTAAATCTCTGGCCTATTTTATCAGCTTGGATAAGAAAATCCTCTCTTTTGCTGCAGTTTCTACGTAGCCGCATCAGTTGTCCCTTAGGAATATTAAATAGCCAGTTCTGGTTATGGCAGCTTGTCATAGGTAGATAACTGTTCTTATCAACGTTTTTAAAGTGTGTTTTCATGCTTAATGAGTTGTCTTCTTGTATTATTTCTAGATCCAGGAAGGTCACATTATTTTTGCTTATGTCCCAGGTCAATGTTATATTACGATTATTTTTATTTAAATCTTCCAAAAATTGCACCAACCCCTCTTCATCTCCTTTCCATAAGATAAAGATGTCATCTATGTATCGCTTGAAGACTATCAATTCTGTAGGTATTTGCAAAAACAGCCTCCTCTTCCCATTTTGCCATAAATAGGCCAGCCACACTTAGTGCAAATTTGGCACCCATCGCTATGCCGTCTTTTGGTGATAGTAGTTATGATTGTACCAGAATTAGCTGTTTTTTAAACAAAAATCTAGACATTATACTAGGTATTTTCTTTGTGGACAGGATAATTCAGAGTGTGCCTTCAGGCCCCATTTTATGGCTTCACAGGCCTGATGATGGAAAATAATTGTGTACATTGAGGATACATCAGCAGTTGCTAGAATCCAAGGCCCTCCATGCTTGGGTAATTCTTCCAAAATCTATAGTATCCATTTCGTATCACATAGGTAGGATCTCGTCTTTTTCACAGCGGATTGTAAATGTCTATGTATGCACCCATTCTTGCCATCAAGGAATCTATTCCATTAACAATTGGTCTAGTAGGAGGGTTTTCCTTATCTTTATGTAATTTGGGTAAAGAATAAATAATAGGAGTTCGACATGTTTCTGGAATTTTGCTTCTTTCTTATTTAAAATATTCTTTTTTAAACTAAGGTGTATGACCAGCTCCAGTTCTTTCCTGAATTTAAAAAGAGGGTTACTCGGTAGCCTGCTATATAGGTGTTTGCATCACTGATTAAATTAAGCATACTGCCATTATATTGCTTTTTTGATAAAATCACAATACCCCCCCCCCCCTTTATCTGCCGGGTGAATGACAATATCTTTTCTTTTGGTGAGTTTCCTAATGCCACATTTTATAAGATTAGGTTCTTCTTTTTTCTTTATCTTCAGAGATTTTAAATCTTCAAGTGTAACTTTTTTTTAAAACAGCCACATATTTGTTATTGTTGCTTGGGGGATTGAAAATTGACTTATTTCTCAATGAACTGTGCACTATTTCTTGATCCATTGTAGGCATTTGTGTTTTAATTAGTTACTTGCTATGTACTTTTTAATATTGAGACTTCTGACATACTTTTGTATACCTATGTATGTCTGGAATTTATCCAGATTTTTAGTGGGAGCGTACTTTAGACCTTTATCGAGGACATCGATTTCTTCTAATGTGAGTGGCGTG
Source organism: Lithobates pipiens (assembly GCF_037356315.1). Taxonomy (NCBI): domain Eukaryota; kingdom Metazoa; phylum Chordata; class Amphibia; order Anura; family Ranidae; genus Lithobates; species Lithobates pipiens. Next base: position 393,503,456 of record NW_027507748.1, on the reverse strand, counting down.
CCGCTTAAATTAAAGATGCCTTTTCCTTTCACTCTTTTTCGCTTGTGTTCTCTTGCCTGATCTTCATCCTCTTTTCTACCAGGGCTTCTTCTCACTCCTCTCTGTTCGTCTGTCCATCTCGGGGCATAGTTCATCTATTCGTCTGTCCGTCTCGCAGGATAATGATTCATGCCTTTCCCTAAAAAAGGCTTGTTTTGTTGTGATTCATGATAGTACGTCTGGTAATGCCTATCATCTCTATCATTGTCCAGATAGTCTCTTAGTGGGGCATAGTAATTGTGAGTGGGTATAGGGTACTGCTCATACGGACGATTATATCCCTGAGGTGGACCCCAATTGTTTCTATCTCTATAGTTGTTCTCATAATAGGACATTGGGTTTCTTCCTTGGGGGCCTTGTATGGCATATTTGGGACCTCTTTGTTCTCGTTGTTCATATGGTGGTCTATTCTAATTAAAAGGTTTCTTATTGTTTTTCCAGTGTGGTTTCTTCCACCCATTATGTGGGATTTGATTATGTTGGGGTGGTCTCCTTTCTGGCTGTTGTGGTGTTGAAATTTTGCACAGCTCTGCCACACAGCACAGCTCTGTCTGGCAGGGTCGGAGACATGATATTTCTCTGCTGCATTTAGATATAACTTACATGCCTTGTCTCTCCTCCAGCTTATGACTGGACAGTGGAAGGGGTAGCAGCAGACTAATGAGCTCATCATAGTTTCATAGTTTCATAGTTAGTAAGGTTGAATAAAGACACCAGTCCATCCAGTTCAACCTGAGTGAGTGTCCACAAATGTCCCTATCCCTGTACATTGCACACTCACAACAGTCCCTACCCTCAAGGAGCCCACAATCCTAGGTTCCCATTCATATACTAGGGCCAATTTTGGACAGAAGCCAATTAACCTACCTGCATGTCTTTGGACTGTGGGAAGAAGCCGGAGTACCCGGAGGAAACCCAGGCAGGCACAGGGAGAACATGCAAACTCCAGGCAGGTGGTGTCATGGTTGGGATTTGAACCAGCGACCCCTCTTACTGCTAGGTGAGAGTGCTAACCACTACACCACTGTGCTGTCCAGTCATCATCTCTCTATCTTCTCAGCATCACTTTGCTCTCTCCTTGTGTCATCGTGGTTCTTGTAAGCACAAATGACTGACTGCTTGTGCAGTTTATCTTTCTGTCAGCCTGAGCTCTAATGTACATGAAATTTGCTGAGGCTGATATTAAGTCAATTGCAGATACTTACACTGCTTGCATTAAAATTATATATATATATTAAATTATGGATTTATGCATACAGAGCTGCATTAATTGGTGTCTTTTACACGTATCTGAAGTTTAGCTGTAGGAACCGTGTTACCTTATGAAGGTTTATAAGTGTTAAACTGAATAAATGGTGAAAGATCATCATACCATTGCAGCCATCATTACCAACTCTATCATAATGGTTTGTCCTCCCAACTCCACAATGCTAATAAGCCCTGAAAAATAAGATGAAGGTGTAAGTAATTAGCCAACTGTTCATAGATGTTTTTGTTAAATTACATGACTAACAAAACTATGTTATTCAAACAATCAGATGGTCCATCAGTAGCCCATAAAATATCAGCCAAAATGATTTTCCATGCAAAAAATGTTTGATTTAAGCATCAAAGACGTGCCACCACATGCTCATTCTTTTAACCACCACATGCTCATTCTTTTAACCACCACTTTATCAGTCATTGTAGCTAAACAGCCAGTCGAGGGAACTGTTATTCTGAGTGGATGTTTTTCTTTCAATACATTTAATAGAAGCTTTACATATTACAAAGCAACAGCTGGATAACAAAAGACCTGGTTTCTGCCAATACAAGTCAGACATTACTAGCCAAAATCACATTGTAGCTACTATAAAACATATTGCAGATAAGTGGATATTATACCATTAGTACTTTTTCATGGCATAGTATTATTATATGATATAACTTTATTGTGTAGCACTTTTGAATTTCAAAGGGACAGCGTGTCCACTTCCCTTGAAGTATGCCCTAAATAAGAAGCTGAACCAGTCAGGATGCACACTGATGACCACTTGGTCAAGTCTCTGCAGGTGGACAGGTTACCTGAACCTATAAATGGAACACTGCATCAAGAGACAGTAGAAGGACAGACAGATGTGAGCAGGTTGCCCTTCTGGAAGCTCGCATTAGAGATCTGGAGGAGCAAATTGCAACACTGGGCAGAACTGAAAACCTTGAAAGGGGTCCTCTGCTCACCGAGCAGGTGGCTAGTAGGGTTAATGCGGAGGGTGGAGGGGTAAGTCAGGATTATCAGGTAGGAAGATGGGTTAATGTAGTTAGAGGGAGTGGTAGGGGTTCTCAAAAAAATAAGGCCAGCACTGGGTTTGAGCACCCTAATAGATTTGCCAAGTTGGGTGAAGATGTGGGGGTATCAAGCTCAGAGGTGGCAGCCCTAGATGTCAATGCTCCCCTTAACAGCCAAGAGAGTGGTCCATCTAGTATGACTGGTGAGGGGAGTACAGGTAGGCCTAGACAGTTGGTGGTAATAGGGGAGTCTATAATCAGAAGGACTGATAGAATAATTTGTTGCCAGGTTCGCCTCAACTGATTGGTTTGCTGTCTCCCTGGTGCAAGGGTTTGGCATGTGGTGGACCGGGTTGATAAGTTACCGAGGGGGGTTGGGCATGACTCATCTGTCTTGGTCCATGTTGGAACCAATGACAGAATATATGGAAGGTCAAGGCTTCTTAAGAACCAATTTAAAGAACTAGGCTGCAAGTTGAAGGGAAGGACCTCCAAGGTGATATTCTCTGAAATATTGCCTGTGCCTTGTGTAACACAGGAAAATCCAGGGGGGGGGGGGGGGGTGGTGATTAGAGAGCTGAATGCATGGCTAAAGACCTGGTGTAAGAAGGAGGGATTTGGGTTTTTTGAGCACTGGACTGAATTTTCATTGAGGTACAACCTATATGCTAAGGATGGTTTGCACCTAAATATAAGGGGGTCTACTATGCTGGGGGAAAGGTTTATGGGAAGGCTGGAGGAGTATTAAAACTAGGATTGTGGTGGGGGGGGGGGGTAAATTAGATTATATCAGGCAGGGGTCAGCCCCTACTAGTGGGTGGAATGGGGAAAGATGGGGGAAGGCTATGGCCGATGTGAAGATTCCAATCTTACAACCATTGGAAATGGTACTATTTCTACTAAATTAAATATGCAACATATTTGCAAAATGTGACAATGAAATAAAGTGTTTTTTTCATCAATGGCAGAAGTCTGACAAGCAAATTAGGCGAGTTAATAGCTTTAATGCACGAGGAGAACTATGATCTAATTGGTACTGTTGAATCTTGGCTTCATTCTTCTCATGACTGGGCTATTATTATTTCTGGCTATGCTCTCTTTCGGAAAGGGTAAAACAGAGGGGGGGTGGTGTCTGTCTCAATGTAAGAAGTGATCTCAAAGCGAGTGTAAAAGAGGACCTAGTTGATGAAGAGTGTCTGAAGCATTATGGGTGGAACTAGACATGGGTGTGCGTACTACAATGGTTATCATTGGAGTTTGTTATAGACCTCCCAGTGTTAATGAGGAGGTGGAGACTCAGCTCCTTGCGCAGATGGAAAGGGCTGCAAGGGCTGGGATAGTGATAATAATGGGGGATTTTAACTACCCGGAAATTGACTGGAGTAATGGCACTGCAAGGACAATTAAGGGGAAAAATGTATAAACCTATTACAAGTTAATTTTATGGTCCAGTTTATTGAGGCCCCGACATGGAATAACGCTCTGCTGGACCTGATAATCTCAAACCATGCAGAGCTTATTACCAATATTCATATAACATCTGAGTAGCAGTGCCATAACATTATTATTTTTTATTATTATTACTATTATTATGCACGATTTATATAGCACCAACAGTTTACACAGTACTTTACAATGTAAGGGGGGGGGGGGGGCAGCACAATTACAGTACAGTTCAATACAGAAAGGGACCTGCTCATAGAGCTTACATTCTAAAAAGGAGGGAGTGGTGGTACAAAAGGTAATAGGCTTGGGGAATGATTTGATGGGGCAGCTCGGGGACAGTTGTTAGGTGGGTGTGGGATAGGCTTCCCTGAATAAGTGAGTTGAGGATCTCCTAAAGGTGGACAGGTTAGGGGCTGATTGGATATACCAGGGCAGGGTGTTCCAGAGGATGGGAGAGGCTCTGGAGAAGTCCTGAAGGCGAGCATGAGAGGAGGTAACAAGGGAGATAGAGAGCAGGAGGTCCTGGAAGGTGCGGAGGGGGCGATTTGGGCAATATCTGCAGATGAGGCTGATGATGTAGCAGGGGGCAATTTTGTGGATGGCCTTCTATGTTGTGGTTAGCGTTTTGAATTTTATACGGTGGGGTAGGGGAAGCCAGTGAAGGGATTGTCAGAGAGAGGCAGCAGTCATGGATCGATTAGTGAGGTGTATTAGTCTAGCAGCAGCATTCATAGAGTAAAGGGGGATAGCCTGTGTAAGGGTAAGCCATTAAGGACAGAGTTGCAGTAGTCAAGGTGGGAAATAATCAAGGAGTGAATAAGTTGCTTTGTGGTGTCATTAGTCAGGAAGGGTTGAATTCTGAAGATGTTGCGGAGGTTAAGGCGGCAGGATTTAGCCAGTGATTGGATGTGGGGGCTGAAGGAGAGGTCAGGGTTTAGGATTACACCCAGCACCCTGGCATGTGTGGAGGGATTTAATTTAATGTTAGCTGTAAGCAACAAACACATACAGGAACGATAAAAACACTTAACTTTAAGCCCTTACGGATTTTGTCCGTCGGATTTTCTCAGACGGATTTTGTCTGAAACTGTTGTATACACACGGTCGGACAAAGTTGTTGGAAAATCCGTCATGATGACGTTATTTTGTTACGACGGGACTACGTTCACGCTAGTAGCCAATAGCTTTGGTGTAGGAATTTGATCTGAGCATGCGTGGCACTTTGTCCCATTGGAATTCTCTACACATGATCGGAGTATGTCCGATCGGAGCATTTTGTCTGAAAATTTTACCGACATGTTGGAAAACTTGGTCCGTCGGATATTCCGACGGAAACAGTCCGATGTAGACCACACACAGTCGGAATATCCGACAAAACGGTCAGATAGGACACATACCGTCGGAATCTCCGACCGTGTGTACAAGGGCTAAGAGAGCATATTTTCCAAGGATGAGGGCTGCTTTCCAGTACTTAGACTGGGAGTAAATATTGACATCAATGGACACAGTAATGAAATGGGAAATCTTCAAAAAGACTGTATGTGAACTGCAAAGTATATTCCCATGGCCAATACGTTTAAAAGGCTAAAAATAAGACCTATGCGGCTCACGGACAAAGTTAAAATGTCTATAAATAAGAAAATAACTTTTAAAAAATATAAAAATTAGGAACACTAACATCGTTTAACCATTTAAGGACCAGGCCTATTTTTCAAACTTGTTTACAAGTTAAAATCAGGTTTTTTTGCTCGAAAATTACTTAGAACCCCCAGACATTATATATTTTATTTCAAACACCCTAGAGAATAAAATGGCCGTTGTTGCAATACTTTATGTCGCACTGTATTTGCGCAGCGGTCTTACAAACGCAATTTTTTGGGGAAAAATACACTTTTTTGAATTAAAAAAAATAAAACAGTAAAATAAGCCAATTTTATTTATTTTGTGAAAGATAATGTTACGCCGAGTAAATTGACATCCAACGTGTAATGCTTCAAAATTGTTTGTGGAATGGCGACACACTTTGACACTTAAAAATCTCCATAGGCAACGGTTAAAAATATCTACAGGTTACCAGTTTTGAGTAAAAGAGGAGGTCTTTACTAGACTTATTGCTCTCGCTATAACGATTGCGGTGATACCTCACGTGTGATTTGAACACTGTTTACATATGCGGGTGTAACTTACATATGCGTTCGCTTCTGCGCACGAGCACGGGGGGAAAGGGCGTTTTACATTTTTCTCTTTTTTTCCTTATTTATTTAATTTTTTATTTTTATTTTTTAAACTGTGCCTTAAAAAAAGAAATTTTAGATCACTTTTATTTCTATCACAAGAAATATAAACATCCCTTGTAATAGAAGAAAAAACATGACAGGACTGCTTTAATGTGAGATCTGGGGTCAAAAAGACCTCAGATCTCACATTTACACTTAAATGCAATAAAAAATTTTATTAAAAAATTAAATTAAAAAAAGTATTTTTTCCCCAATAAAAACAAAAAGGCTCTTTAAGGACGTTGGGCGAAAGTGAACTTTGACGTCGCTTCTGTCATCCAACGGCATTGAGTCGAATATGTTGCAGAGACCACTTTTATCCTAAAGCAGACCATTTACGAAAATGCCAGGGTTGTGGCAGCTATCTGCTGCCATAACCCGGTATTTACTGACAAAGTAGCTTTATACAATGATGGTGAGCGGTCCAGAAGTGGTTAAATGCTACAAAGAATATAACAGAATATGTAAAAAGGAAATTAAGGGCGGAAAAATTCTAAATGAATGACAGATTGCAAAAGATAGTAGGATAAACCCCCAAAAATTCTTCAAATATATTAATACTAAAAAGGTCAGATCTGAGCATGTAGGCCCTTTACAACATAATCTAGAGTGGATGACTGGGGACAAAGAGAAGGCCAATTTATTAAATACTTTCTTCAGCTTTGTGTTTACAAAGGAGCGTGGGGGAGCTCATGTCCATAATGGGGGTGGTATTGACACAGCACCAAATGATCCACAATGGCTCAAAAGTGATATGGTCCAGAAATATTTAGACAGAGTAAAGGTGGATAAAGCACCTGGACCAGATGGCATCCACCCACATATCCTAAAATAATTGAGCATTTCAAAGCCATTGTTTCTAATTTTTAGGGACTCGTTAATGACTGGAATGGTACCACTGGAATGGCCTAGGGCCACTGCAGTGCCTATATTTAAAAAGGGATCAAAGTCTTTAAGTCTTTACCAAGTAACTATAGACCTGTTAGTTTAACTTCTATAGTTGGGAAGATACTGGAGAGTTTAATAAAAGACCACATAGATGAGTTCTTGCTGGAAAAAAATATTTTAAGCAACAGACAGCGTGGATTCATGAAATACAGAAGTTGTCAAACAAATCTGATTTAATGTTTTGAAAAGGTAAGTAAAACCTTGGACAGAGGGGTGGCTGTGGACGTGGTATACTTAGATTTTTGCAAAAGCATTTGACACAGTTCCCCACACACGGCTAATGAAATGCAAAACATCATTTTGTAAATGGATAGGAATCAAATTCAGAGAGTAGTGGTTAATGATTCTTACTCTGAATGGTCTAAGGTTATCAGTGGTTTACCCCAAGGTTCAGTGTTGGGACCCTTACATTTTAACCAGTTACAGACCGCCACACGCCGATATATGTCCTAACTTTGAAGAGGAATATCGTTGTTATGGCTGCCATAACCCCCAGTATCCTCTTCTTCGGCCAGCGGTCTGCTTTCCGATAAGAGTGGTCTCTGTGTCAGATTCGCCGCAAAATCACTTTTAACAACGCTGGGACAGGGCCCCCCCCCCCCCCCCACTGCACTCTGGTGCATTCCGCTGCTTACCAATGCCTGTTGACAGCGGTGGAGGCAATTGGATGTTGCTCCTTCCTTGGTAGGGAGAAGAGTGAGAGGAAGATGGCCCCCGCCCATCTCCATACCATTGCACGGCGGAAGTGAAGTCAAAGCTTTTTAACTTTTAAATTACAACATTTTTTTTTATTATTGCATTTTAGTGTAAATATGAGATCTGAGGTCTTTTTGATCCCACATCTCATATTTAAGAGTTCCTGTCATGCTTTTTTTCTGTTATAAGGGATGTTTACATTGCTTGTAATAGGAATAAAAGTGACAGATTTTTTTTTTTTAAAGAACAGTGTAAAAAAAAAAAATGAAAAGGAAAAATAAGAAAAAAAAAACGTGCCCCGTCCCGCAAACCACACATGTGAGGTATTGCCATGATCAGTAGAGCAAGAGCAATAATTATAGCCCTAGACCTGAGATTTTTAAGTGTAAAAGTTTGTCGCCATTCCACAAGCAGGCGCAATTTTGAAGTGTGACATGTTGGGTATCAATTTACTCAGCGTAACATTATCTTTCACAATATAAAAAAAATTGGGCTAACTATACTGCTGTCTTTTTTTTTATTCAAAAAAAGTGTATTGTAAGACCGCTGCGCAAATACGGTGAGACAGAAAGTATTGCACTGACCTCCATTTTATTCTCTAGGGCAGGCATGTCCAAAGTCTGGCCCATGGGCCAATCGCAGCCCATGTTCCGGTTTTCGGATGACCTGCCTGGTAATGTTGACATATATATCTATATATTTTGCGTCCTGTGTAAAAGGAAGTCGCGTCTCCTGCGCTGCCATTGGACAACTGTTTTGTCCATCACAGGAGGCGGAACTTTCAATGAAAGAGGCTGTCGATAAAAATAGGAGTTTTTCCTGTATGTCTGTCGGCGCTCAAATCAGGCTGCACTGATGGCAATGGTGAGTATGCATTCATGGCAATGTGTGGGTTGCATTCATGGCAATACTCTGGGGGCTGCATTCATGGCAATACGCTGGGGGCTGCATTCATGGCAATACGCTGGGGGCTGCATTCATGGCAATACGCTGGGGGCTGCATTCATGGCAATACTCTGAGGGCTGCATTCATGGCAATACGTTGAGGGCTGCATTCATGGCAATACGCTGAGGGATGCATTAATGGCAATACCCTGGGGGCTGCATTCATGGCAATATGCTGGGGGCTGCATTCATGGCAATACGCTGGGGGCTGCATTCATGGCAATACGCTGGGGGCTGCATTCATGGCAATGTGCTGGGGGCTGCATTCATGGCAATAGGCTGGGGGCTGCATTCATGTCAGTGTAGGGACTGCATTTATGTCAGTGTAGGGGCTGCATTCATGGCAATACAGTGGGGGCTGCATTCATGGCAATATGGTGGGGGCTGCATTCATGGCAATATAGTGGGGGCTGAAGATGGGCACTATACCTTATTTTGCTTCACAGTTCTTTATTTAAAATGTAAGATTTTTTTTTCCCTGAGACTTCCTTTTTAAAGTTAAGGTGCGTGGTATAAGCCGATTAAATACGGTATATCCAAATAACACACCCAAGCTCATCTATTCACCACACACAGCACAAAGGCAAGAGAATTCTTGTTGGGCCGTGTATTAGTGCTCGGACAAACACACTTAGACCAAATTTTTATTGGTTTAAAGAATGTCAGACAAAATGATCGGCCCTCCAACATGTTCACGTCATCAAATCTGGCCCTCTTTGAAAAAAGTTTGGACACCCCTGCTCTAGGGTGTTAAAAAAAAATATGTTTGGCAGTTAATTTTCTAGCAAAAAAAAATGTTTTTAACTTGTAAACAACAAATTTAAAAAAGAGGTTCGGTCCTTAAGTGGTTAATATCTTCATAAATGATATAGGGTCTGGGATTAAAAGTACCATTTCTGTCTTTGCAGATGACACCAATCTATGCAGTGGATTAACATCTTTACAGGCTGTCTCCAATTTACTATGTTGATAAATGTAAAGTTATGCACTTGGGGCTAAGAATGCATCATACATACTAGGTGGCATACAACTGGGGGAATTCATAGAGAAATATCTGGAGGTTTTGGTAGATCATAAACTCAATAATAGCATGCAATGCCCAGCTGTGGTTTACAAAGCAGAGAGAGGGATATCATTTTGCCCCTGTACAAATCATTAATAATAGCTCATTTGGAATATGCAGTTCAGTTTTGGGTACCAGTTCTCAAAAGGATATTGGGGAACAGGAGAAAGTGCAGAGAAGAGCAACTAAACTGATAAGAGGCACGGAGGAGCTCAACTATGGGGAAAGATTAAACCAACTGAATTTATTCTCTCTTGAGAAGAGGAGATTAAGGAGGGATATGATCAACATGTACAAATACATAGGTGGTCCATATAGTGAACTTGGTGTTGAGTTATTCACTTTAAGGTCATCACAGAGGACAAGGGTCTACTCTTTATGACTAGAGGAAAAGAGATTTAAACTCCAAATATAGAAAGGTTTTTTCACAGTAAGAGCTGTGAAAATGTGGAATAGACTCCCTGCCAGAGGTGGTTCTGGCAAGCTCAGTAGATTTCTTTTAAAAAGGCCTGGATTCTAACATTCATAGGTAGTGTTGAAAAGGGAAAATCTGATTGTCTCACAGTGGATCAGGAAAGATCCTTTCTCCAGTTGTAGCAAATTGGATCATGCTTTGCTGGAGTTTTTCGCCTTCCTCAGGATCAACTGTGGGTGAAAGATTGTGATATGGGATTGTATGTTTTCTTTTTTTTGGTTGAACAAGATAGAGGAAAATTTTATATTTACCTGACGGTAATTTTCCTTTCCTGATGAAAATAATGACAGCATATATACGTGTGGGTAAGCTCCGCGCCCTGCCCTATTCCAGGATTGGTTACACTATATAAGTAAGTCTCCTCCCTGCAGGCCACATTCTCATAACTTAGTATCACTATGAAGGCCTTTCGGGAGGGTCCTATATGCTGTCATGCTTTGTATCAGGAAAGGAAAATTACAGTCAGGTAAGTATACAAATTTTCCTCTTTCCTGATACAGCATGACTGTTAGCCATACAAAATTCTTCTTCGGTGTTACTGGCCATATTGAGGATGTCTTATCCCTCTGAATGGAGAGTGAGACAAGGTGTCCCACACTATTTGGAAGACCCCAGGGGGAACGAACAACCTGCGCAGGTCTTTTGTAATTGGTTTGCCAAGATATGCACCAGTAATGCAGCATACACACAAGCAGAATGTCCGACAGAAAAAGTTAGACGGAAGCTTTTCATCATATATTCCATACAACAACCAAGCATTAATACACAGTAAGTCCAGCCTGCAGGACCAGGCCCTGCATTAATAGGAAAGGCTCAGCACCACCTGAAATCAGCCTAAGCATTAGCAATACTGCAGACACAGACCACAACCTGTGAAGCATTAGTAAACAGAATGGCACTATGGACACCCAGCAAGATTCACATGTGCAATATACACTTTCAGAGGTGTAAGCTAACAGCATACCTGCAGACAATAAGTCAAGCCTGTAGGGCCAGGCCTTGCTGAGTTAATAGGAAGGCTTCAGCCCAGCACACCTGCTATCAGCATTAGCATTATTGCAGACACAAACCACAACCTGTGAGGCAATAGTAAACAGACTGAAACTTGTGGACAGGCCAGAAAATTGCATGTGTGACATATGCTTGCAGCAGAAACTAAATACTGTATATTTGTGCACCATGTGGTGCCTTACCACCTGCATGCTTCATGGTCCAAATGAAAGTCCAATGAGTGTCCATCCACTGAGTCATGATGAAGGAACAATCTCTACAGACCAGATACCATCGCCCCCCCCTCATCCTGGATCTTGAGGGGGGGAGATCTCCCCCATATAGGCGTTCATGCCTGCCCATACAGCGGGGAGCTTCGTCACAGGAGAGGCTTTGCCAGATGAATCTGGCAAGGTGAGGGAAAATAAAAATCCTGCTTTCAGCAGTAGCATAACCGGCTGTAGCAGTGAGGAAAAAAAAGAGATTGTGGCCTGCAGGGAGGAGACTTACTTATATAGTGTAACTGGTCCTGGAATAGGGCAGGGGGCCTACCCATACGTGTATGCCATCATGCTGTGTCAGGAAAGGAAATATAGTAGATAGGGCTCAGTGAATAAAAACAGACTGTAGAAACCAACCTGCTAAAAAGCCTCCAATTTCAAAGCTCCAGTATTCAACACAAAACATCAGCATGCTGGGGAGAGCAAGGGAGATAAATATACCCCACTCCTGAAGACAGTCTTTGGACCATCCTGTAAAGAGAAGATTTTTTTTAAACAGCTGAATGAGCATGTTTTTTTTTTAAAAGGCATAACAGATTACACAAAATTGATAAAACAACAGAACTGCAGCATTACGTTTGAAGCATCTAAACGCTTTCACTGCCAAATATATAACCTTAAGCATTGGCGTAACTAGAACCTTAAGGGCCCCCGGTGCAAGAAACCATGAAGGGACTATCCTAGGCCCTTTATTTCCATAGCGGGACCCTTTATTATGGGGTCCCCCAACAGTGATGGAATGCCAGACCCCAGTTGCAAGTGAGACCTTTGCAAACCTGGTAGTTCCACCACTAGTGTCAGTAGTTTTTTATTTTTGTTGTTTTCTTTTTTTACCATTTTAATTTTTTGTACAATTTTATTTTTTATTATTTTTTACCCATTTTTTAGGACCTAAGGGGGCATTGGTGAAATATCAGGGGTCTAATCAGACACCTGATGTCTCCCTTTTGAGCGAGAGAAAAGGGACTGAGTACAGATTCACCAGTCCCTTTCTCTGCAGCCTCAGCTGCACAGAATAAATGAACATATATAGATCTTTACAGAGCTTCCCCTTCATTCATAAACTGAGGCATAGTAAACCAGTTTACTATGCAACAGCTATGAATGAATAAAAGATAAAAAAAATATCACTGACTCTATTCATTAAAGCGGTTGTAAACCACTGGACATTTCTTTTTTGTACCTGCAAGGTAAAGGCATAATGTGTTAGTATGCATCGCATATTAGCACATTATGTTAAACTTACCTTAAAACAAAGCTTTTCCAGCACCGAGATGTCAGCGCTGCAGGCGCTCTCATCTTCACCTGTCTTGCTTCCAGGTTTCACGGACTCCAGCTCTGTGACTGGCCAGAGCCGCAATGACTCCCATGCGCGTGGGAGCCGGAATTTACGGCACAGGGCTCTGAAGGAATGGCACAGGTGGCCATTCTTTCAGAGCGCATGCACCAGTGATGTCACTGGCTGCATGTACAGTAAATATCTGCTAAACAGTGTATGTTTAGTAGATATTTACACTACCTAAAAAAGCAAAGAGAGCAAAAAAAAAAAAGAAAGAGATGGAGGCTTGCTTCCACTTTAAAACATTTACTGGCCCCTTCCCCGCTCTCCATCCTGAAAGATCCCCATAGCAGAAGGTGGGGGGTGGGAGGGGAAACCTGGTAGCCCTGTGGAGGGGGAGGGGGGGTCAGGGATAGGGAAGTGGCAGGAGCAGCATGTGGAGGAACCGATGCCCTCTATTTCCCTCCTGCAGCCGCTGAATGCTGGAGGGAGAGGAGGAAAAGCAGGCATTCAGCAGTTACATGGAGGGATCGGTTCCTCTACATCCCGCCGCCCCTGTCACCCTCCTATCCAGGCGAACAGGGGGGCCCCTGAGGAGAATGAAGAGAAGATGTATATGCGGTGCAAGTAGATCCACTATTATAGTGCACCTGTTACTTTGCCCTGCAAGGACAAAACGCAGGGTTGCTTTAAAGAAAAACAAATGGTTTTAGTCAATTTTATTTTAATATTTTTAGGTTTTCAGATTTACAAACTATCTTGTATATCAATATTTTAATTACTTGTACAATATTAATTGTTAAAATACTTTACAGGCAGTCAGTACTCTTTTGTTATAAGCACCCCACTCTTTAGTCTGTGTATTTCTTTTCTCTTCATGTTTTCAGTACTTTTTTCCAGCACAGGGCTCCCACTGCACAGCCAACAATTGAACTTAATACAATGTCTTGGAGACATTTCAATAAGTTCATTTAAAAATAAAGAGTAAATGGCGTGTCAACAATGCGGCCATCCCATCTGACTGCATCGCACACCAGTCACTGTGCTGTAATGCAGTGGCTGGTGTGAATTATTCTTTTTCAAAGTACAAAGTAAATAACTGCGTAACTAGGTAACATACCTCCCCATGTTTTCACATGCAACTTTTTACCAACGATGTATAAAAAAAGTAAAAGTGCCATTGCCCACTGAGAAACTGTGTTTGCACAAGCTGAACCTCTGAAAAAAATGAAATATACAATTAACTTATTATCAATGAAAACCTTAAATCAGCGCAGCACTACTTATCTCAAAAGTGATCTAGACAGAAAGATATACATTAAGGTTATCACGAAAACCTGTACAACATGTGTATCTTTCTATTTAGATCACTTTTTATACATAATTATACTGGTGGCTTCTGAAGAAGTGGCTCATGTCCATGAAACGCGTCGGGCCACAAGAAATCAGTATATGGCCTTGTCTCCTTGATAACATGAGCTGTTATGTTATAGATTTGCTGGACAAATTGTATTATTGATCGATTTTATATGTTGCATAGCAAAAAAACAACATTTTTATATGTGCATCTTTAATAAAGAAATAGAATTTTATGAAAAACGCTGTGCCTTAAAAATCCCACTTCATATTTTGTGTTGGTTTATTCTATTTTTAGTCAAATAGGGATGTGGCACTATAATTTTAATCTATTTAGGATGTTGTCTTAAATTGATGTCCTTGTTGAAAATGATAAATTGATGCCCTTTGATACTTTCCCTGCCAGGTGCTATCTCTCCTCCTATTATCATTTCAGATACCTACACTTCCAGGTTGTTGTTAAGGACTTGGTAAGAAAGGCACAGATATTACTGTTCACCTTCACCATCACAGGAGAGAGCTCTTTCTCTGATTTAAACACCCTGTCAGGAAGCTAGTTCAACTAACGTGAATTCTCTTACAGCTAATGCAGATTTTTATGCAGCTAATGCCCATTCTCCTTCAGCTACTGCTCATTCCTGTGCAGCTAATGCTTGTACACATGTACCAGTACACAGACAATCTCAGGCTAATGTGCAGCATGCACTGACACATAAGCGCATTTCTGTGTGCCAGCGCGCATGTCTTCGGGCATTGGCGCCAAATGGCCTATTTAAAGGTGACCCAGCTGGATGCTAGCTGCTGCATGTTCTTCAGCTTCCCCTGATCCATGTTCCTACTTGTGCTGACTGGTCTTCCGTTGTTGACCTGGCTTGTTCCTAACCTTGCTCTGTGGAGAATTCTGGATTCTGACCTCGACTTGCCTCTAACTATTCTCTGCATGATCTTCTGGTGTTGACCCCATCTTGCTAGTGGACCTAGCTCTGCCTGCTTTCCTGGTACCAACCCCAGCCTGCCTCCTGACCATGCTGCTGTGTCACGGTGTATGGCCCAGGCTCACCTTGGAAACGCCCCTGACCCTGGCAGTCACCTCATCAAGCTACAGTACCGGAAACCGTGTGTCTTCCCAAAGACATAAGGGAAGCCTTCTTGTCAACTCGGCCTCCAACCAAGGCACGTGACACCCAATCACATGCGCATTCTCTCCTCGGATGCAGTAGCTCTAATCTCAGCATATGAAAGCTCACTCCTGTGATCTTGAAAGTGAACAGCAAAAGCTGGGTGTCTCATCCTGGGAGTTTTCCAGTCAGGCTTCATGAGGTACAGTATGTAAATCGCCCACACCTATAGCAAGAGCATTATTCAACTTTTGTCAAAGCTGCATAGTTTATTTTCATCTACAAATGTTCCTTATCTGCACTGGCAATTATCTGGTAAAGGTGAAATAACCCATTAAATTGAATTTAATTTTAAATTTTATATAACTTCACTAAAAGACAGTTTAAATCAAATTTCATATTCAGACCATTTGGTACTAATGTTTTACTCTTGTGTATTCATTGGATTCTTTTTTCTGAGTACTTTAACCACTTAAAGCGGTTCTTCACCCTAAAGGGGAAGTTCCGCTAATCTGATCCCTCCCCCCCTCCGGTGCCACAATCGGCACCTTTCAGGGGGGAGGGGGTGCAGTTACCTGGATAATCCAGGTATCTGCACCCACTTCCGGGCAGACTGTCGCAGACGCCCCGCCCCCCCCCCCTTGTGTTCTGGGAAACACACAGTTCCCAGGACACAGCGGGGGACCAGAAGAGACGCGCAGCGCGACTCGCACATGCGCAGTAGGGAACCGGGCAGTGAAGCCGCAATGCTTTACTTCCCGATTCCCTGACAGAGGATAGCGGCGAGGGCAGCAGCGAGACGAGCGATCGCTGGACCCTGGGACAGGTAAGTGTGATTTTATTAAAAGTCAGCAGCTGCAATATTAGTAGCTGCTGGCTTTTAATATTTTTTTTTTAGGTGCAGAACCGTTTTAAGCCCCGGACCATTTGGCTGGCCAAAGATCAGAGGGTTTTTTGTGATTTGGCACTGCATCGCTTTAACTGACTATTGCACGGTCGTGTGACGTGGCTCCCAAACAAAATTGACGTCCTTTTTTTCCTACAAATAGAGCTTTCTTTTGGTGGTATTTGATCACCTTTGCGGTTTTAATTTTTTGCGCTATAAACAGAAAATAGCGACAATTTTGAAAAAAAAAAGCATTTATTTTTTACTTTTTGCTATAATAAATATCCCCAAAAAATATATAAAAAAACATTTTTCTCAGTTTAGGCCAATAAATATTCTTCTACATATTTTTGGTAAAAAAAAAATCGCAACATGTATTGATTGGTTTGCACAAAAGTTATAGCGTTTTCAAAATAGGGGATAATTTTATGGCATTTTTATTATTGATTTTTTTTTTATTAGTAATGATTGCGATCAGCAATTTTTATCATGACTGCAACGTTATGGCGGACAGATCGGACACTTTTGGAGCAATTTTGGGACCATTCACATTTATACAGCGATCAGTGCAATTAAAAATGCATTGATTACTGTATAAATGTGACTGGCAGTGAAGGGGTTAACCACTAGGTGGTGCAGCAGGGGTTAAGTGTATCCTAGGGAGTGATTATAACTGTGGGGGGGAGTCCTTGGGACCCGTAAACCCGCTCACGAAGCCCGCAACCCGCCTCTTATAGGGCAAGGTACAGGTACGTGATTCTGCCGGTACGTTCCCTTCTGCCGCAGTATATCTGCATTAGGCAGTCGGGAAGCGGTTAATCATATTGCTTTTTATATTTTTCTACCCCCCCCCAAAAGTGCAGACCTCTTGGGTCTTTATTGTTATACACTGAAAAATGTTTTAAGATATTATGTTTTTTGTACTCCACTAAAATAATATAGAAGTGCTCCCTGATCCTCTTTGCAAGTCTTTTCAATCATCCTACATGCTGCAGTCCACATGGACACTGTAATATGTACATCTTCCTTCTGTCTGGCAAGAAATTAAAGGGTTTGTAAACCCTAATTTTTTTAAATAAAAATAACAAACATGCCTATACTTACCTGCTCTGTACAATCGTTTTGTACAGAGCAGCCCCAATCCCCTTCTTCTGGGGTGCCCCGTCAGCTCTCTAAGCCCCTCTTCTTTATCTGGTGCCCCCACGGAAAGCTGCTTTCCCTGGGGACACCCGTGCGGGCTCGCTCCCTCGTCCTGCTGCTGCATCCATTGACACAGAAAGTGGGACTTGGCCCCACCCCCTGCTCCCATGTCACTGGATTTGATTGACAGCTGCCAGAGACAATGGCTCCTGCTGCTATCAATCTGTCCAATGAGGAGAGAGACAGTGGCTGGAGCCGCTGCGCTTCTTCACATCACTGGATAGAATCGGACTCATGTAAGAAAAAGGGGGGGGGGGTCTGGGGGAAGCTGCCGCGCAGAAGGTTTTACAACCACTTTAAGTCTCTGAGGGTACATTCTTTGCCTGTGGCATATGCCTTAAAATGGTTATAAAGGCAGAAGGTTTTTTATCTTAATGCATTCTAAGTTTAAAAAAAAAACTTCCGTGTGCAGCAGCCTCCCTAAGCAACTGTAATACTTACCTGAGCCCTATCTCTATCCAGCAATGTGCATGGCTGCCTCGGCCTCCTGATTGGCTGAGACACAGCAGCGGCTCCACTGGCTCCCGCTGCTGTCAATCAAAGTCAGTTAACCAATCAGGAGAGAGAGGGGCCGGCTCCATGTCTGAGTGGACGCAAAAAGCTGTGACTCGGGTGCCCCCATAGCAAGCTGCTTGCTGTGAGGGCATGTAACAGAAGGGAGGGGCCAGGAGCACCAAAGAGGGACCCAAGAAGCAGAGGATTGGGGCTACTCTGCGCACCCTAAACCCCTGTAAATTATAGTATAGAGTGGTATAGTGGCAGGTTAGGGTAGTATAGAGTGGTATAGTAGCAGGTTGGGGCGGTATAGGGCAGGTTGGGTGGTATAGGGCAGGGTGGGGTGGTATAGGGCAGGTGGAGGTGGTATATGGCAGGTTAGGGTGGTACAGGGCAGGTTATGGTGGTATAGGGCATGCTGGGATGGTACAGGGAAGGTTGGGGTGTTATAGGGAAAGTTAGGGTGGCACAGGGCAGGTTGGGGTGGCATAGAGGAGGTTGGGGTGGTATAGGGCAAGTTAGGGTGGCATAGGAAAGATTGGGATGGCACAGGGCAGGTTGGGGTGGTATAGGGCAGGTTGGGGTTACATAGGGAAGGTTGGGGTGGCACAGGGCAGGCTGGGGTGGTATACGGCAAGTTAGGTTGGCACAGGGCAGGTTGGGGTGGTATATGGCAAGTTAGGGTGGCACAGGGCAGGTTGGGGTGACATAGGGCAAGTTAGGGTGGCACAGGACAGGTTGAGGTGGTATAGGGCAAGTTAGGGTGGCACAGGGCAGGTTGGGGTGGCATAGGACAGGTTGGGGTGGCACAGGGCAGGTTGGGGTGGTATAGGGCAGGTTGGGGTGGCATAGGGCAGGTTGTGGTCATATAGGACAGGTTAGAACTTTATGTAGTGACACTGTGCACTGCAGTAACTTGCCTGCAGATAAAGACCCGGGCGGGAGTGCTGTGTTCTCTTTGCCTCTATCTCCTTCAGCTGCGGTATCGGCCATAGTGAAGGAGTCTGTGGGAGGATGGAGGAGGCAGCCACACCCCCAGCTCTGCCCACCAACTCCGGCTCACTCAGTAATATTAGCCTGACTGAGGAGTGCTACACACAGCCTCCCCCGCACTGCTGAGGGCCCTGCTCGCACCACTCTGCTGCAAGCAGTTTATAGTACAGTGTTTAGTGGCAGACCCGGTGTCACCCCTCTGGCGGGTGTCACCCCCATAACAACGTCACTGCATTCATTGGTGGCCTGTAATGCAGGGAGCAGGGGCGCTGCCCCCCATCATACATCCGGCCCCCTAATCTATATGTAGAGCACTGGATGCATGGATTCCAATGTGTTTTTTTTTTAAGCATGTGATTAGAGACAGAGGCTCTAATAGGCTTTAAAAAAGGGTGAGCTCGGGGCACAGTGAGCACACCCTCTTGTGTGATAATAGCGAATGAATATTCGCTATTGTCACACTGATTCTCCTCCCAGCCAATCAGGAAGCAGGTCCTGAGACCCATCACTGGCCAAAAGGACAGGTGATCCTATTGGCCGCCTAGGAGGAGGTGGGAGGAGATGCACAGCAGAAGCCGCCATGATGCAGAGGCAGAGGGGGCATAGGGG
Organism: Lithobates pipiens; assembly: GCF_037356315.1. Lineage (NCBI taxonomy): Eukaryota > Metazoa > Chordata > Amphibia > Anura > Ranidae > Lithobates > Lithobates pipiens. The sequence continues at coordinate 393,484,096 of NW_027507748.1, read as the reverse complement.
GAAACTGCTGCCCATCGTTCGGAGGAGGATCATGTTTATGATCATGCCACTGTATAAAGGAATAGAGCAGCATACAATCATTCATGTCAATGAAAGGCTGTACAGTGCACCTGGGCTGAAATTACACTGAATGGGTCCTTGCTTATTTCTAGAGTGGGAAACAGTGTTAACAGAATAACAGAGGAGGACATTTTTTTTTTCAAACTATTCATCTTGTATTGTGACACCAGAAATGTTTATGTCAAAGATTTGGCAAGCAGATGAATGGATGGATGCCTCTTGTATTTCATCCCCTGTAGCACAGAGGAATACACAATGATTTCTTCAGAATAAGGGACCTGTGCAGGGACCGACCTGTCAGAACACCGCTCTCCTCAATTGGGGATCGGATGAACACGGACCGTAGAGTCCATTTTCATCTGATCCTATCCGCCAGACAGATGGAAAAATAGGGTTTCCGTCCATCACACTTTAGCAGATCGGAGCAGGTCCCTCCATAGACCTAAAAAACTGAAAGGTCCACCCGTGTGAAAGGGGCTATACAAAAGGAAGAATGAAACTATGAGAATAAAAGATTGCTGACATCCAGGAGGAAACAGCAGCTTGTGATCAGAAGGAAAGAGTGACCTTTGTATCAGAATTTAAGCCATAATTAGCCACGACATGAAAGAGGAACCATAGGAGGATCTTCCCAAGCTGATAAGAATATTTATCACAGGCTTTTTTTAAAAAGCTCTTAAGGTGAGGGTACACCGGGTGGGGGGTGTGTGTACATCGTTTGAAGATATCATCATCACGGTTTATGTTTAGACTGTTGAAATATTAAGGATTTTTGTACAATACATGGAGCACGTGCAGTTTCCCTATATATATTTTTGGACATTGCATGAAGATATTACCATCACGTTCTATGTTTATGCTTTTATAATGGACTTTTAATATTATTGAGGATTTGTGTGCATCACACGGAGCATGTGCACTGTTATTATATTATATTTTATGTTTGACTTTATCACCTTTAGAATATAGGATATATGCATTTAGTGATAAGTTTAGTAGTTATGTAATTATATTTTATTTATTTCATGTATTTTAGCTACACAACTGGTATATTAGTTTGTATTGTCACATTTGGGAAGTGTGGGTAGTGTTGGCAGCTGTTTATTTTTATTTTTTATTTCTTTCATTTTATATTTGTTTAGTGTTTTGACTTTAGGGTAGGAGTGCGGCAGCTCACAAGGTTTTATCTACTTGATCATTCTAAAGCCTCATACACACGGTCGGACTTGTACAAACTTTTCCGTGGACTTTTGTACAAAGGGCGTGGTCCACAAGTTTGTATTGCATACACACGGTCGGACTTTTTGACAACAAACACGAACGTGGTGACGTCACAACGTACGGACGCCACTTCAAAAGAGGACGTTCAATGACTCCAGCGCCACCTTTGGTCAACTTCTGTATTGTAGTCTGATCGTTTGCATAGGTTCTGAGCATGCGTGTTTGTACCTTGTACAAAAGTCCGATGCTTTTGCGTACACACGGTCGGACTTTGCTCCATCGGACTTTTGTTGCCAGAAAGTTTGTCCGTTCGCACAGCCAACAAAAGTCCGATGAAAACAGAAAAAGTTTGTCCGATGGAGCGTACACACAGTCGGATGTTGCTCCAAAACAGCTAATTTGCATGTTTGTTGTCAAAAAGTCCGACCGTGTGTACGGGCCAAGTAGTCCTACCTACAGAAAGAACAATACCTGAACTGGAATGTTCTCTAGCATTATAAAAATGCATACTTCTGAACCATGATTAGTTGGGCTCCTAATTACACAAGGACTGTGTAGGGGTCAGATGACCCTGTTCTTTTATCATCAGCCAGCCCAACACCTGTCCTAAAACCTAATCTGCTGGGATTGGAATTACTATCCCCTGTTGCTGGAGCAATGAATTCCTTGTTGCTACAGTATGTGTTTTGGGGACATTTATTTTTTGTATTGCTGGGCTAAGTGAAATCCATAATTTATATTCATATGTTGCTGGAATCATTGTTTTAACCACTTAAAGACCAGGCCTCTTTTTCAGACTCTGTGTTTACAAGTTAAAAACAATTTTTTTTGCTAGAAAATTATTTAGAACCCACAAACATTATACATTTTTTTTCTAACACCCTAGAGAATAAACTGGCGGTCATTGCAATACTTTTTGTCACACCGTATTTGCTCAGCGGTCTTAAAAGCGCATTTTTTTTTGGAAAAAAAAGTCCCCTTTTATTTTAAATAAAAAAAAAAAAAAACAGTAAAGTTAGCCCATTTTTTTTTTATATTGTGAAAGATAATGTTACTCTGAGTAAATTGATACCCAACATGTCACACTTCAAAATTGAGCCCACTCGTGGAATGCCGTCAAACTTTTACTCTGAAAAATCTCCATAGGCGGTGTTTAAAAAATTCTACAGGTTGCATGTTTTGAGTTACAGAGGAGGTCTAGGGCTATAATTATTGCTCTCGCTCTAACGATCACAGCAATACATCACATGCGTGGTTTGACCACCGTTTTCATATGCGGGTGCTACTCACATATGCATTCGCTGCTGTGCGCAAGCTCGTTGGGGCTGGGCGCTTTAAAACTTTACTTAATTTTATTTATGGCAGGTCCTCTTAACCACTTAACAACCGCCCATTGCCGATTAATGGCTTCAGGGCGGTTATTTAACTCTGAGAGGCCGTTAATTAACGGCCTCCCAGAATTCTGCTCTCGCGCGCCCCCTGGGGCGCGCACACGAGAGCATCCGTGACCGCTGGGTCCAGTGGACCCGGCGCATCACGAATCACGGTAAACGGCCGCTCATCGCGGCCGTTTACCACGTGATCGCTCCGTCAAATGACGGAGTGATCACTTGTAAACAAGCCGGCGTCATGTTATGACGCCGGTTCCTCCCTCCCCCTCTCTGTACCGATCGGTACAGCGGAGGGGGAAGAGATCGGTGTCAGCAGCGATGTGGGCTGCATCTGCAGTGCCCACATCGCTGCTCACCGAAAATTAACCCCTCAATTCCCTGCCAACACTCTGCAATACCCTGCAATACTCTGCAATACTCTGCAATACCCTGCAATACCCTGCAATACTCTGCAATGCCCTGCAACACTCCGCAATGCCCTGCAACACTCCGCAACACTCCGCAATACCCTGCAACACTCCGCAATGCCCTGCAACACTCCGCAATGCCCTGCAACACTCCGCAACACTCCGCAACGTTCTGCAACGTTCTGCAACACTCCGCAATGCCCTGCAACACTCCGCAATGCCCTGCAACACTCCGCAATACCCTGCAACACTCTGCAATACTCTGCAACACTCTGCAATACTCTGCAACACTCTGCAATACTCTGCAACACTCTGCAACACCCTGCAACACTCTGCAACACTCTGCAACACCCTGCAACACCCTGCAACACCCTGCAACACTCTGCAACACTCTGCAATGCTCTGCAACACTCTGCAATGCTCTGCAACACCCGCCAATACCCTGCAACACTCTGCAATGCTCTGCAACACCCGCCAATACCCTGCAATGCTCTGCAAAGCAATACTCTGCAACGCCATACTCTGAGATACCCAGCCATACTCTGAGATACCCAGCCATAGTCGGTGATACCCTGCAATACCCAGCCATAGACATCCCCCCCCCCCTCCCGCCGCCCTCCGCCCTCCAGTGCTTCTACCGAATCGCTAATACGATCAAAGCCAGAATCTTTTTTTTTTTTCAGGCTTCCCAGCTTAGAGGTGAGATTTGGGGTCTTATTGACCCCACATCTCACTGTAAAGAGGACCTGTCATGCCATATTCCTATTACAAGGGATGTTTACATTCCTTGTAATAGGAATAAAAGTGATCAAAAAAATTATTTTTGGGGAAAAAAATGTCAAACTAAAATAAATAAAGTAAAATGAACAATAAAAAAAATGTTTTTTTTTTAAAGCGCCCCTGTCCCCATGTGCTCGCATGCAGAAGCGAACGCATACGTAAGTCCCGCCCACATATGAAAACGGTGTTCAAACCACACATGTGAGGTATCGCTGCGAACGTTAGAGCGAGAGCAATAATTCTAGCCCTAGACCTCCTCTGTAACTCAAAACTTATAACCAGTAAAAAAAAATTAAATCGTCGCATATGGGGATTTTTAAGTAGCGACGTTTGGCGCCATTCCACGAGCATGTGCAATTTTGAAGAGTGACATATTAGGTATCTATTTACTCAGCGTAACTTCATCTTTCACATTATGCAAAAATTGGGCTAACTTTACTGTGTTTTTTTTTTTTTTTAAGCACAAAACTGTTTTTTTTCCAAAAAAAAGCATTCGAAAAATTACTGCGCAAAGACCACCATTGTATTCTCCAGGGTGTTTGCTAAAAAAACATATATAATGTTTTGGGATTCTATGTAATTTTCTAGCAAATAAATGATGATTTTTACATGTAGGAGAGAAATGTCAGAATTGTCCTGGGTGCTCCAGAACGCCTGATGGCGCTCCATGCATGTTGGGCCTCTGTATGTGGCCACACTGTGTAAAAGTCTCACACATGTGGTATCACCATACTCGGGAGTAATAGCAGAATGTGTTTTGGGGTGTAATTTGTTGTATGCATATGCTGTGTGTGAGAAATAACCTGATAATATGACAATTTTGTGAAAAAAAAAAAAGTTAAAAAAATCTTGATTTTGCAAAGAATTGTGGGAAAAAATGACAACTTCAAAAAACTCATCATGCCTCTTACTAAATACCTTGGAATGTCTTCTTTCCAAAAAGGGGTCATTTGGGGGGTATTTGTACTTTTCTGGCATGTTAGGATCTCAAGAATTGAAATAGGCCGTCAGTACTTCAGGTGTGATCAATTTTCAGATATTGGCGCCATAGCTTGTGGACTCTATAACTTTCACAAAGACCAAATAATATCCACCAATTTGTACTTATTTTTACCAAAGATATGTAGTGGTATAAATTTTGGCCAAAATTTATGAAGAAAAAATTACTAATCTGCTAAATTTTCTAACAGAAACAAAGAAAAATTCATTTTTTTACAGAATTTTCGGTATTTTTTCTTTTATAGCACAAAAAATAAAAAACCCAGCGGTGATTAAATACCACCAAAAGAAAGCTCTATTTGTGTGAAAAAAAGGACAAAAATTTCATATAGGTCCAGTGTTGCATGACTGAGTAATTGTCATTCAAAATGCGAGAGCACCGAAAGCTGAAAATTGGTCTGGTTATTAAGGGTGTTTAAGTGCCCAGTGGTCAAGTGGTTAAATATGAGATCTGGGGTCGAAATGACCTCAGATCTCTTATTTGGACCTAAATGCAATAAAATAAAATAAAAATTTGTCATTTGAAAAAAATGACAACAGAAAAATGTGCCTTTAAGACATATGGGGCGGAAGTGACGTTTTGACGTTGCTTCCGCCCTGTTATAGTATGGAGACGGGTGGGGGCCATCTTCCCCTCACTTGTCTCCATACACAGTGTGTTGAGTGGGCATGGCCATGCTGACATCATCATGCAAACCAGACGTCTTGCTGTCACAGAGCCTAGGTGGTGGGGTTAGCTGAGCACATTTCATAGTGTCATTATAGCATTTTACATGTAAGTGTGATTTTATATGCCATTATTTAAATAAATTGTGACACTTTTGTGCTATGTGAAGTCTTGTTTCCTTTGTTTCCTATTGCTAAACTGAAAGGGAATACTAATAGAGATATGAAGGAGAGTGATAGAGCTATATATATATATATATATATATATATATATATATTGATTTTAGCAAGTGCTCCGTGATCATTAGTACTGGCTGTCAAGACCATTTGATGAGTTCATTTATTTCATAAAGATTATTATGGTGCCTACCAGTACTGTACCTCTGGTTTGGAGCACTTTCAAAAGGCCACATCTGTACTTTATTTTTGCATTTTGCACTGCAGGAGGGGCTGGCTTGAATGCCAATATTGTGCTTAATTATATATATATATATATATATATATATATATATATATAGATAGATAGATAGATAGATAGATAGATAGATAGATAGATAGATAGACATGCACTTTATATTACATATCATACATACATACCTATCTGCATTGTCCAGAACACACATACACATTGAGGTTGATATACTAAATCTGGAGAGTGCAAAATCTGTATAAGTAAATGTGACATACTTACACTACTCCCATATTGAAGACGTATATGAAAATAGCATTGACAACCGCATTGCTAATGTTTACTGCTAAACAAATAAAGAACTGAGGCCACAGGATACCCTATAAAAGAAAAATGTATGTTTGTGTCATTCTGCATGAAAATAAATTACATTTTATAAAAGTCTCCCCTGATTTTTATTAAGTCATAAAGTTCTATGTGTAGATCTATGATACTAGCTGCAGGTTGTAAGACCAGATATTGGTCGGCCATTGCTATGTACACCGCCTATCTTCTCTTAAGGTAAAGCTGCTGCAATCTTATTTGATTTTGTAAGAAAGCTGCAATACACCTTCTGGTGCATCTATGTAACTGTTTCTAGGTTTATTACGGTAGTAAGGCAAAGCACATGTAAATTATAGCAATGGACTCATATTTTAATCCTAAATAATTGTATTAATTTCAGTTGCATTTTAGGGCATGGTTAAAAAGACTATAATGCCCCATACACACAGTCGGAAATTCAGACTTAAAAAGTCAGATCGGATTATGTTGTCGGAAAATCCGATCGTGTGTGGGCTCTATTGGACTTTTTCTGTCGGAATTTCTGACTGAAAAGGTTTGAGAGCTGGATCTAAAATTTTCCGACAACAAAATCCGATCTGACTTTTTCCGACTTTTTTCCGACGCACAAAGTGCCACGTATGCTCAGAAAAAATTTGGAGACAAAAGATATTGGCTACTGGCCTCTACGTAGTCCCATTGTACGTCACCTCGTTCCGAACGATCACATTTTCTGACAACTTTGTGCGACTGTATGTATGCAAGACAAATTTCGGCCAAAATCTGTCTGAAAAAATCTGATGGATTTTGTGGTCGAAATGTCCGACCGTGTGTATGGGGCATAAGACTATAGGGATATAATTGGAAAACATGTTTTTTTTTAAAAAGGTACAAAGACATGAACTGTTATGGGTTGGGTTTAAGGACCCTAAGCGTAAGGGCAAGAGATTAATCAAAAGCCAATGCCTAAGCTTTGCTGTTTATGTTGATGCTTAAATTAAGTGTTAAGTAGGGGAAATTACCTGCAAATGAAAATAATATGTTAACCATGGAATAAAGATTAAACTTTGCAAGACTTTTACCTGATTTTGTAAATATTTGAATTGCAGTTGCTGGAGAAATACTGCCTGTAATGAAAATAAGAAGCATATAAAGTACAATTTAGCAAATACATAGTCAATATGCTCTATTGGCAGTGGCGGAACTACCAACTGAGCCGCCTGACAGCCCTTGGAGCCGCCCACGCTCTCACCCGTAGAGCCACCCGCTCTCATCCGTGGACCTGCCTGCTCTGACCCAGGGAGCTGTCTGTCCTCACCGGGCCCCACTCAGCTGCAGACCCCATAGCGCCCGCATGTGTCGCTATGGGGTCTGCAGCTGAGTGGGGCCCGGTGAGGACAGACAGCTCCCTGGGTCAGAGCAGGCAGGTCCACGGATGAGAGCGGGTGGCTCTACGGGTGAGAGCGTGGGCGGCTCCAAGGGCTGTCAGGCGGCTCAGTTGGTAAAACAGCTGGGCGGCTCGTGGGTGAGTGGGCTGGCCAATCAGGGAGCTGGAAGGTGGGTGAGCATAGAGATGATATCATCTCTCACCACCCGGCACCCGCCCTGCATTCCTGCAGTGCAGTTCCCCCTTACTGTGCAGGCAGCTGCGGGAAGCAGAGAGATGACATTATCTCTCTGCTGCCTGACTGATAATCTGATGCCTGACTCTGGGACACAGAAGGAAAGTGACACAGCAAGTGGCAATCCATAACATGTGGCAGGCGAGGAAGCAAATGACAATCCATTACGTGGCAAGTGACAATCCGTAATGTGTTGCAGGCGACATGGCAAGTAATGTGTGGCAGGTGACGTGGCAAGTGACAATCCATGACAAGGCAAGTGACAATCCGTAATGTGTGACAGGTGATTATTATTATAATAATAATAATAATAATACGTGGAAAAATGATCATATGAACCACAAAGAAATTGATGTCTTGACTGAAAACAACTTTGACTAATTGCTATTCCAAAGACTACATACACTACAGTGACAACATTTGAAAATGTCCCTATTGGCCTGCAGATTGTATTGGTCATATAGGTTATAGAGGTATTTTCACTGTACACCAGGATATCCCTTAAAAGTCTTGTTTTGCTACCAAGTTTGGTTTTTCCCCTACTATCTTGAGCAGGTTGCTGTCCAGAATAAGAATTGGCTAATGCTTATTAAGCAGGATACATAATCTTTTTCCAATGAGATCCAAATGTGATGACTATACCTAGTTCAATTTAATTTCCTTGTTTTTCTTGGACTCAGAGTCTCTGATCTATTCCTCACCACTGCTATCGATGTGCACTTTTTCAATATATAGTTTTATATATGTTCTTTAAGTCTTCTTATGAAAGATCCGATCTCACAGCAACTGTCTTGTAGGGATTCCCTTAACCTCCCTGGCGGTGATCCCGAGTCTGGCTGGAGCTGGAATTTCAGTACCACGAGCGGTAACCCCAAGCCAGACTCGGGATTGCATCGCTGGATACAGGGTGGGCACAGGGAGAAGTTACTTACCTTGTCCCCTGGATCCAGCGATGTCCTCCGCGCTGTGTGATCGAGATGTCCTCCGCTCGATTCACACAGTGCCCGAATGCCGCCAAGCTCCGTTCCCTGTGACGTTACGGCGCATGGGGGCGGAGATTGGCGCCAAATTCAAAAAAGTAAAAACACACAAAACACACACAGTACTGTAATCTTACAGATTATAGTACTGTATAAAAAAATGACACACCCCCTTTGTCCCTAGTGGTCTGTTGAGTGCCCTGCATGCACTTTTATATTATAAATACTGTTTTTTCTGCCTGGAATTTGGAGATTGTCCATAGCAACCAAAAACTGTCCCTTTATGTCAAAAGTAATTTTAGACCAACTAGAAAACAGTGATAATAAATTATAATCACTTGCAGAATTGAGCGATAGAGATTTGTGGGGAAATTCGTCATCAAACACTAAATCTAATGACAGCGACAATTCTGCAAATGAGAAAATTTCAGTGTTTTTGGATTTGATTACATTATTGAATAATTTTTATTATTATTTATTATATTATAAACTTTATCATACCCGGGATGTCTGCTAGACTCTGGTTTGAACAGATTTAAGAGAGTTATTCCTAAGAATTGCAGGCCTACAATATAAAACGCCAAATTTCCATGCAAAATAATTGTACCGCTTTCAGCACCTAAAATCGGAACTAATCATACCACCAGGGAGGTTAATCAAAAACCACAGACGATGGCTGATTGCTAGTGATGAGCTTGGATTTGGGCTATGATTTGGCTTGGATTTGGGCTCTGCAGAATCTGAAAGTTAGCTGTCATTGCTAGGCAAATGAGCTGTGGGCAGGACAAATCCTCTTTCTAGGATCCAATCCATCCATCAGTGTAGGATCTTTTTGGAGCTGTAAAGGAAATGCATTGTGGAGGATGATTGCTGTGACCTCAGAGGCTGTGTTGGTGGATTGTCTCAACCAAGAGGAGATACAGACCCTGTTAGCCTAATCTGTAATAAGATAGAGAGATTCCAAAGAATGGGTGAAGGGACTTAAGCCACTATTACGTTAATGTCAGATTTTATTAAATGTAATTTGAAATTTAGTTTGATTTAATTGGATTTCTAGTCTTCCTTTCCCTACTTTTTAAATAATTGGCTACACAAGCAATGTGGAGTGGACTTTGTTTATGAATATTTGTTGGTGAGCATAGGATGCAACACTTAATTTTGTAGAATTTCATTTTGTATCTTATGTTTTGCAATATCGATTTGTTTGAAGCTAAAACACTGTATTTGTGAGCACCTCTTTGCAGCCCACCCTACCACTGGTAACACAGAGGTTGAAAGAAAAGCAATTACAACAATATCACCTGAAATAAATTCATCAGAAAATGTGATTGTCTAAAAATAGGTCCCGGACACAGAAGACAGGGTGTACTTACAGGTAGAGCTGGTAAAAAGATCATCACATATTTTTGTGTTAACCTGAAAATAAATGTATATATGTATTATTAACTCTATGAATATGGAATTCATACAACTTAAAGAGGAACTAAACCTCAAGAAAGCTGCCATCTTGGCCTTTGTTTGATGTTCCACTGCCATGATGCTGCACATGTGACTAGTTATGACATCAGCCATTTGATGGTTTGACAGTTTGGTTGAGAGCACAGCCAATGTGACAGATATATATTTAAAAAATGGTTTTTTTTTAAGTAAAAAAAAAACATGCCATACTAACCTTCTCTGTGTAGTGGTGTTGCACAGAGCAGCCCTGATCCTCTTTTTCTCGGGTCCCCCGCTGGCCCTCCTGGCTCCTCCCCCTTGACCAGTGCCCCCAATAGGAAGGCACTTGCTATGAGGGCACTTGTGCGTGCTTGCTCCCAAGCCCTGCTATATGCATCTATAGAAAACATAGAACTGCGACTCGGCACTGCCTCCCACTCACTCCTCATTGGCTCACTATCTGTGATTGACAGCAGTGGGAGCCAATGGCTCCTGCTGCTGCTGTCACAGCCAGTGGGGAGAGGAAGTCCCAAGACAACTGAGGCTCTTGTGCACATCGCTGGATCAGGAGGGAGTTAAGATGAGTATTGGGGGGGGGCTCTGGGGAGAGCAGCCCACAGAAGGATTTTTATCTTTGTGCATAGAATGCATGAAGGTAAAAAAAAACCTTCAGCCTTTACAACTGTTATTGAAACTGTTAAAATTGATTTATGGGCAAAATATTTATTTTCATTTTGGATAGCGTAAGGGAGGGTTATAGCCCCTGTCAGATTTTATTTTTTTTGCCATCTTTGTCCCATTGTGGAGATTTCCCTTCACTTTCTGTCCAATATCCAAATAGGAAGTGAGGGGAAATGCCTGCAAATTAGGGGAAAATCTTGGGGACCCTACCAGGGCTGGCCTCATTCCTTCCTTCTCTGAGCTGGCTGCTCAGCTGTCGGCTAATTGCCAGCTCCTATCTCTCCACAGTTACTCAGCTGTTCATGATATCCTGATCAGATAGTCCTGCCTACTTAAGCTGTCCAGCCCAGAGGATCTCTGCCTTCGCCTTAGTCAACATCACAGAGACTCTCTCCTGCATTCCTGTTAAAAGACTTGCTTGGCTGGAATCCCTTCTGGCTCCAGATCCTGCTTGCTGTTTTGCTACGCTCATCTCTGGCTCCCTGACACTTGGCTTGTCTGACTATCTGTTTCCGGGTTCCTGAACTCTGGCTATGTTTTGCCTACGTTTTGCTCTACTTACTTTTATTATTAAACAAGTGTGATTTAAATGTACTTCTGTCTCTGTCTGATTTCATGGTTTCCTACAGACTCCCCAGGTCATCAGTCCACACTGGAAGATTTCCCTTCTATTACTTTTCTGGAGACAATCCAAAATGTAGAATTTATTTTTTTACGTTCACTTTTCGATTATAATGGTAAACAGGACAAATCGAGAGGGTGAATCTCCTTAACGGGTGCACAGACAGCAATAAAAACTGATGTTGTTGAAGGTGTTATAATCCCTCTCTACTTTATCCAAAGCTATAATAAAAAAAAAAGTTTTGCCTCTAGTTATACTTTATATGAATGGGTTTAGTTCTTCTTTAGGTTTATCAAATTATATGGTAATTGCCTCTCATCCCACCTATTCATTGTGTAGCAGCATGCAAAACAAATGTGAAGAAGAATAAGATGTGCCTGAAAATATTCTCTGTTGAACAAGCAGTTTCACAGAAACATGTAGAATTTAAAAACAAATATCAAACAATGGATAACTTGCAAGACAATTGTGCTACAGTGAATGTGGCAGGTAGAGTGATTAACCTAAAATTGATGTATTTATTTATTGTTTTAAATATTATGTCCATAGGCTTTAAAAATAAAAAATGCAGCCATTGCTGCAATGCTTATATTGTCTCCAGTGCTATGCAGGAAATCCACAGCCAGCCTCTTCTGAATTTAATATCCTTAGCCAAGGTAGTAATGGACACATCTCTCTGTGAGCCCAAGTAGTCTTGAACACCCCTCTCTACACCAACCTGGGCTCAAAGTACAATAGCACAGAGAGCAAGGTTGACATGATAACATCTGGAGTTTGGCTTTATCTCATAGTCAATTAATTAACTGTTTCATACAGTACATGTTTGCTAAAGGTAATAAGTGGAAGGTGATAATACTAACCTGGCGATATCTGGATTCTGTTTGCACAGAAGCAATATCTGTTCTGTATTAATAAGTATTGCCCAGCAGGGGAAGCAGCACAGCATTAGAATAAGAATTGCTCTCTGCAGAATTGTTCCCACTCGCTTCATATTCTTGCTGCCATATGTCTGAAAGAATGAGAATATACATATACACATATAATTGTGTATTAACTGTGGACTTTGAGGCAAGACTTCAGGTAAACGCCTAAATACACAGTTGGAATCTAAATCGATAAACTGCTGTCAGAGTGACACCACCATTTCCTAGTTCAGTCTTGTAGGTTCCTAGTCCACCACACAGTGTGTGCTCCTCTGTGCCTTACACCCCCCCCCCGTGTCCCCCTGTGCCTTACACCCCCCCGTGTCCCCCTGTGCCTTACACCCCCCCGTGTCCCCCTGTGCCTTACACCCCCCGTGTCCCCCTGTGCCTTACACCCCCCCAGTGTCCCCCTGTTCCTTACACCCCCCAGTGTCCCCATGTGCCTTACACCCCCGTGTCCCCCTGTGCCTCACACCACCCCAGTGTTCCCCTGTGCCTTACAGCCCCCCAGTGTCCCCCTGTTCCTTACACCCCCAGTGTTCCCCTGTGCTTTACATCCCCCCCCAGTGTCCCCCTGTGCCTTGCACCCCCCCCCAGTGACCCCTGTGCCTTACACCCCCCACAGTGTCCCCCTGTGCCTTACATCCCCCCAGTGTCCCCCTGTGCCTTGCACCCCCAGTGTTCCCCTGTACCTTACACCCCCCAGTGTCCCCCTGTGCCTTACACCCCCTAGTGTCCCCCTGTGCCTTACACCTCCCAGTGTCCCCCTGTGCCTTACACCCCCAGTGCCTTACAACCCCCCAGTGTCCCCCTGTGCCTTACACCCCCCCCACAGTGTCCGCTGTGCCTTACACCCCCACAGTGCCCCCCTGTGCCTTACACCCCACCCCCAATGCCCGTCGGTGCCTTACAACCCCCCCCCCACCGTGTACCCCTGTGTCCTCCTCCACCCACTGTGTCCCCCTGTGCCTTAAAACACCTCCCCCCAGTGTCCCCTGTGCCTTACACCCTCAGTGTCCCCCTGTGCCTTACACCCCACCAGTGTCCCCCTGTGCCTTACATCTCCCCAGTGTCCCCCTGTGTCTTACACCCCCCCCACAGTGTCCCCATGTGCCTTACACCCCCCACATTGTCCCCTGTGCCTTACACCCCCCCACAGTGTCCCCCTGTGCCTTACACCCCCCACAGTGTCCCCTGTGCCTTACACCCCCCACAGTGTCCCCCTGTGCCTTACACCCCACCCCCAGTGCCCCCCTGTGCCTTACACCCCCCACAGTGTCCCCTGTGCCTTACACCCCCATAGTGTCCCCTGTGCTTACACCCTCCACAGTGTCCCCCTGTGCCTTACACCCCACCCCCAGTGTCCCCCTGTGCCTTACACCCCCCACAGTGTCCCCTGTGCCTTACACCCCCACAGTGTCCCCCTGTGCCTTACACCCCACCCCCAGTGTCCACCTATGCCTTACACCCCCCCACAGTGTCCCCCTGTGCCTTACACCCCCCACAGTGCCCCCCTGTGCCTTACACCCTCCCACAGTGTACCCCTGTGTCCTCCTCCACCAACTGTGTCCCTGTGTGCCTTAAAACACCCCCCGTGTCCCCCTGTGCCTTACACCCCGCCCACTGTGCCCCCCTGTGCCTTACACCCCCACGGTGTCCCCCTGTGCCTTCTCCCCCCACAGCTGCCCTGAGAAACACTGTGCTGTGTGTGGAGGATCCCAGTGCTCTGCTTTGTGCCCTGTGTTTTGGTTGTACCCTGCTATTTGCCCTACTGTGTACCTCGTGGCCTGTGATGTGCCCTGCTGTGTACCCCCCAGATGTGCCATACTGTGTGCCCCATGCCCTGTGATGTGTCCTTTGCCCTGCTATGTGCCCCATGCCCTGCTGTGTACCGCCTGATGTGCTCTACTGTGTGCCCCATACCCTGTGATGTGCTTTGTACTCCCTGATGTGCCCTGTGTGCTCCATGCCCTGTGATGTGCCCTGCTGTGTACCATATAATATGTGCTGTGACCCATGCTGTTCCCTACTGTGTGCCCTGTGATGTGACCTACTGTGTGCCCCATACCCTGTGATGTGCTCTGTGGCCTGCTGCGTACTCCCTGATGTGCCCTGTGCTTTGCTCTGTACCATAGCGTGTGCCCCATGCCCTGTGATGTGTCCTGCTGTGTACCGGCAGATGTGCCCTGTTTCCAATGATGTGCCCTACTGTGTGCCCTGTGCTCTGCTGTGTGCCCTACTATGTGCCACATTCCCTGTGATGCATGCCCTGCTGTGTACCTCCTGATGTGCCCTGTGACGTGCCCCGTTGTGTACTCCATGATGTGCCTACTGTGTGCCCCATGCCCTGCTGTGTACACTCTGATGTTCCCTGTGGCCCCTGTGATGCACCATGCTGTGCTTAATAAGGTGCCCTGCTGTATACAGCATAATAAACCCTGCTGTGTGCCCTGTGATGTGTCTCATTACCTGCTGTGTACCACCTGATGTGCCCTGCTGTGTGTCCTGTGATGTGCCCCATGCCCTGTAATGTTCTCAGTGCCCTGCTGTATGTCCTGTGATGTGCCCCATGCCCTGTGATGTTCTCAGTGCCCTGCTGTGTACCCCTTGATGTGCCCTATGCCCCATGATGGGACTTCCTGTGTGTCCTACTGTGCCCCATGCCCTGTGTTCCCTGCTGTGTACCCCTTGATGTTCCCTGCTGTGTGCCCCATTCCCTGTGTTGTGTCCGTGCCCTGCTGAATGCCTTACAGTGTGCCCCATGATTTATGTAGGTGGGGCTTTGTGTAGGTGTGGCTTGCGTGTGGGTGGAGACACAGGGGGCCCCATGATCTTCTATTGCCCGGGGGCCCCATGAGTTGTCAGTCTGCCCCTGTTCCTAGATCACTTGCTACCTAAGACGTGAGACAAAAAGCTGTAGAGCACACAAGTAAATAAGGACCCATTCACATCATTGTGGTGCATTAAAGCACATCTTACCACAAATCACTATACACGCTTTAGCACCTTATGGTGCTATTCACTTTCAATGGCACCCCAATGTACTAAGGCAATGCACATTTGATTGGAAAATATAAAAAGTCGGTGCAAACTCAAATATAAATATGACTTAGTATCTTAGTGCATATAATAACCACACAAATATAAAATTAAATAAGAACAAATCCTCAAACAGGAGACCAAACACCAAAAAACAAAGTCTGCTTGAAACTTCTCCAAAACTTTATCCCTGACCTGTTTGGTGTGTTCCTTGGCCTTCATGATGCTATTTGTTCACAAAGGTTCTCTAACAAACCTCTCAGGGCTCCACAGAACAGCTGTATTGATACTGAGATTAAATTACACACAGGTGGACTATATTTACTAATTAGGTGGAATTATGAAGGCAATTGGTTCCACTAGATTTTAGTTAGGGGTATCAGAGTAAAGGGTGCTGAATAGAAATGCACGCCACACTTTTTACTAACAATTTTGAAAACCGTCTCATTTTCCTTCCATTTTACAATTATATGCCACTTAAAGTTGGTCTATCACACAATCCCAATAAAATATATTTACGTTTCTGGTTGTAACATGCCAAAATGTGGAAAATTTCAAGGGGTATGAATACTTTTTTTGAAGGCACTGTATAATACAATAAAACCTGCAGTATATTCTCATTGCAACCAATATAAAAGAATAATGAGTTATGCCCTGTACACACAACCAGTTTTCCAGTCGGGATAAACTCTGAAGGTTTTTCTGATGGAGTTCCGACAGAATTCCGCTGAAACTGTCTTGCGTACACATGATCACCGGTCATCAAGAACGCGGTGACGTACAACACGTACGACACGTACGACGGGACTAGAAAAAGGAAGTTCAATAGCTAGTAGCCAATATCTTCCATCTTGTACTTACTTCAGAGCATGTGTTGTTTTTGGTCCGTTGGAACAGCATACAGACGATCGGTTTTCCCAATAGGAATTGGTTCCGTTGGAAAGATTTGGAACATGTTCTATTTCTAGGTCCGTCAGATGAGGCATACACATGATCTAAATATACGATTAAAAGCTTCCGTCGTACATTACGCTCGTGTGTACGTGGCATAAGACTAGGCAAGGATTTAAGAGATGTCCTAAGGCTCTGTCTACTTCACCATACATTAAAACATCAATCTTTCTCTTAATTGTTGGTCTGTATAGCTGATAATGGGATTTACATATACAGCAAATGATTCTATAAATTCAAAAACATTTTTTTACTAACATATTTATAAACACGGCCTTGATGAAGAGACAGCCATGTGAGCAAATGAATGAACAGGCTGCTCTAGGTAGCCATGGCATTCCAACATCCTCCAGCTGAAGGGTCCTAGAATGTATTTGCAAAAAACGGTATAACATAAAATAAAGGCCTATTGAAAAAATACCTGGGACATCATTGTATCACATCCACTACTCATTCCAGAACCAATCGTTATGCCAGTTATATTTATAACCTGTAAGGAAAAGATATAGTCTTTTACTGTACATGTAGAGGAGCTGTAAAATTGATTAAAATACATTTCTCTTTAAAAAAAGAAGTGTGGTCTTGATCCTGGTATCAGGGTCTGAATAACCAATCAAACCCCCTGCTCACTACTTATCTATTGAAATCTGTAGAGTGTAAATATCTGTGTACCCCCATAAACACTACAAATACTCTGCAGCAGGTATATACAAGAAAATAAAGATTTAATTTGAAAGACTATTTCTCAAAATATAAATGGTTACATTACTGGTTGTAGAATGGATGTATCTGTATGCCCTACGTTTGCTACATTGGGTGCACTTTGGAGTTGATATTCTAAAATTGGAGCATGCAAAATCTGGTGCAGCTCTGCATAGAAACCAATCAGTTTCCAGTTTTTTTTTTTTTTGTCAAAGCTTAATTGAACAAGCTAAAGTTAAAATCTGATCGACTAACATACACAGCTGCATGACATTTTACACTCTCCCATTTTAGTAAATCAACCTCATATCCTGTTTCTTCTTAATACTATGCAGATTGGACCATTGCTGCATTTTCTGAAAAGCTAAATGTCCTGTCCTTTTTCCAGATGTGTCACAACAGGTACTGACAGATATACTGCCATGAAATGCATGTGAAGAGAAGTTGGAAGAACTAGAGTCTCTACTAACAGTAGTATTACATATATACAAAAATGATTTGCCCAATAAAAAGGACTTGTACTAAGTTTCTTGTAATCAGGGCTCAAGTCCTACTGAAACGCATGGGAATGGTGTTCCTGTAGTTTTTCCACAGCAGGAATGGCTTTCCCGTTAGCAGTTGCCTCCAGGCTGGGAGTTGAGAGTGGGTGATGGAGGGACAGCCTTCACTGCCCCTGCATGACTCTCCCAGTTCTGCCTACTACCTACTTTCAGTGACTTACATGGAGTAGCGACAGCAGATCAAAAGTGAATGGGGCAGGGCGCAAGTGCAGTGTGCGGCTGGCTGTATCAACTCACCCCCCCCAGCCAAGTAAATGTATTCCATCACATTCTGCAGCTGTTATCTCCCAGCCCACTCCCCAAAGCTCAACTGTCTGGACCTTCTTCAGCACATCTGCAGCAGATCGCACTGTTGCCATCTGCAAACTGTGTCTCGGGCACATCAAACGTGGCAAAAACACCAACAATTTGGGTACCACATGCTTAAAAAGGCATTTAACATCCAACCACTCAGCCCGTTGGCAAGAGCACCTAAAAGCCACACAAAAGGGGCGCAAATCTGTCCCTCTTCTTCCCCCTCCTCCTTACCCACTTCAGTTTGCCCCTACCTCTCAGCAGCCTCCACTGACAGGGATGATGGTATAACACAGGGTGTCCCAGGTCCGAGCAGCACACCACCAGCTGTAGATTGTAGCCAGAAAATTTCTCTGCCCCATCTGCTGCAGCAGAAAAATAAAAACAGTCCCTGCCACCCACATGCCCAGGGTCTGAATGCAAGCTTGTCAAAGCTGTTGGCTCTCCAACTTCTGGCTTTCAGCCTGGTGGATTCTGTCCCCTTCCATGAATTTGCGCAATGTGCTGTACCACAATGGCAGGTTCCCAGTTGCTACGAATTTTCACATAAGACCGTTCTATCTCTCTACCATCACGTT
The DNA here is from genome assembly GCF_037356315.1 of Lithobates pipiens. NCBI lineage: Eukaryota > Metazoa > Chordata > Amphibia > Anura > Ranidae > Lithobates > Lithobates pipiens. Next base: position 393,465,453 of record NW_027507748.1, on the reverse strand, counting down.
GAAGGGAATGTTCTGGCCTCGTTGGGCAAGGCAGTCAGCCGTAAAATCTAACTTACTGCTGACACGTGGTCCAGCAAGCATGGGCAGGGATGATATATTTTGTGACACAGCACACTGGGTAACGCTGCTTACAACTCAAAAGGATGGAGGACAGGGCTTGGTACTGCAGCTTTTTGTGCCCCCACGTCTCCATACAGCTGGTGGTGATGATGCCAGACCTGTGAGCTCTACCCTATCCTCCTCCGCCACCTTCATGCCCTTCTCTGCAGAAATGGTCCTATGAACATCAGGTACCCCCTAAGCGTTCAAACGGCTATTCCCTGAGTCAGGCTAACAGGTGTCATGCAGTGCTTCAGCTGGTGTGTTTAGGGGACAGAATCCGCACCAAAGCAGAGATTATTGCAGCTTTACAGAGACAGGCCCAGAGGTAGTTCACACCATGCCAGCTGGAGCCAGGAATGGTGGTGTCCGATAATGGCTCAAACCTCCTGTCCGCCCTTAGACAGGGAAAGTTGACAAGTTGAAAGTTGATGTCCTCAATTTGGTGGTGCAGTGTTTCCATACGTACCCAGGGTTGCACGATGTACTAAAGCAGGCCAGAAGAGTATGTAGACAGTGCTCTGTTGGCTGAAATTCAGCGGGAATTCCACCTGCCCTTAAACTGCCTGATTTGTGACATGCCCACCATGCTGCAGTGGCTATACATGCAGCAGAGGGCCCTCAACGAGTACCTGTGCCAGTAAGGCACGAAAACAGGCTCAGGTCACCTCTGCTTTTTTTCACCACGCCAATAGCTGATCATTAAGGATGCATGCACTGCATTGTTACCATTTGAGGAGGCCACAAGGATGGTGAGCTGTGACAGTGCATGCATCAATGACACAATCTCTGTTGTGCTCCTGCTGGAGCAGGCTCTGCGTGGCATTATGGACAGAGCACTGGAGGCAAAGCAGCAGGAGGAAGAGGACGACTTCCTTTCCTCTCAAGGGCCACTTTATACAAACACCATCATTCCTATGTCACAGAACACACGGGATGAGAGAGGGGAGGAGGATGAGGAGGAGGATTCTGGCACTTTCGTAGGCTTCAAAGATGCGTCATGCATCAATCTATAAGCGATGGCTTTCCAACCCCAGGACCCTTGGGAGTTGTATGTGGCTGGGAGGAGGAATTCCAGAGGCTGTCATTCTGAGTGACCCCGAAGAGTCTGCTTCTCAAACCTCGGCAAATTTGAGGCGCATTGGGCAACCTCATGCTTCAAAGCCTGTGAAAGGACTCACAAATATGTGGCATAAAGGAGAAGAGTGATTACTAGTTGGCAACCCTCCTTGTCCACCGTTATAAGGGAAAGGCCTCAGAACTCATCTCGTTCCCACAGAGAGTGCAGAAGACAAAATCTCTTGAGGACATGTTAAAGAGGATTTTATTGAACTTTTTCCTGACTCCAGTAGGTTACAGTGTCGTGGACAACGTAGTTTTGAGTCTTCTCTTGGTCAAGAGAGGAGCATTGGAGAAGGTGTCTGCCTAAGTGAGGCATTTTGAAATTTGTTTAGTCCTCGCCACCCAGGGCTATCTGCTTCCACATTGTCAGAAACCATGAATCAGACTGAGACAGAAGTACAGTTAAATCACATTTGTTCATTATTAATAATAATAATAATAATAAAAAGGTAAACTGAATAAACATAGTCAAAACATAGCCAGAGTTCAGGAACCGGAATCGATAGTCAGACAAGCCAAAACGTCAGGGAGCCAGAGATGAGCATAGTAGAACAGCAAGCAGGATCTGGAGCCAGAAGGAATGTCAGCCAAGCAAGTCTTTAACAGGAACACAGGAGAGCATCTCTAGAGATGTGACCAAGGCAAAGACAGAGATCATCTATGCTGGATGGCTTAAGTAGGCAGGACTGACGGGAAGGATATCAACAACAGGTGAGTCACCATGGAGAGAAAAGAGCTGGCAATTAGTGGACAACTGAGTGGCCAGCTTTGAAAAGGAAGGGCTGAGAACAGCCTTGACATTACCCCCTCAATAACCCCTCCCCCTCGGAGGACCACCAGGCTTAAGGGGAAAATGTCTATGGAAATCACGGAGGAGGATAGAGGCATGTGCGTCCGAGGATGAGACCCAGAGTGTTCCCCCGGACCGTACTCTTTCCAATGCACCAGGTACTGTATGTGCCCACAGAACCTAAGGGAGCCAACAATGGACTGTACTTCATACTCCTCATGGTTCTCAGCCTGTACAGGGTGAGGACGAGGCACAGAGGTAGTAAAGCGGTTGCAGACCAAAGGTTTTAATAAAGAGACATGAAATACATTCGAGATACGCTTATTAGATGGCAGGCTGTAGAGGTCTCCCGTCAAGAGCCTCAATGGCAAGTGAAGTGTCACGCAGCTGCAGTGGAATCAAGTGCTTCAATACAAAGGCAGCATCAATGAACAGGCCTGCAGCCCCAGAGTCGATTAGAGCCTGTATCTCACGGACAACACAGCCCAAGAAAGGGTAACCAAAACCAGGGGCTTATCCTTCTGGATAACTGTGGACGAAACAACGCCACCTAAGGTCTGTCCGAGATAGGACCTCAAGGTTCGGGCGTTCCCTGGACGGGTAGGACAAGACTTCAAAAAGTGACCTGCCTGGCCACAATAAAGGCACAATCTCTCCCACCTCCTAAGGGTTCTCTCAGGGAGATGCTTGAAGCCTGAGTGCATGGGTTCATCTTAACAGACCAACTCGGTACCAGGAGGCATGGGAGGTGAGGAAGGCAAGGACTGCAAAGTTTGGAGACAAATGTACAGGAGGCCTTTGCAAGCTCTCAATAAAATGAAGTCTTTCTCTGAGTCTGGAGTCAATGAGGATGGCAAACGTGATCAACTTCTCCACCTCAGTGGGTATATCTTGCGCTATTATCTCATCCTTGATGGTATCTGAGAGACCATGAGGAAAAAGCAGCCACGAGGGCCTCATTGTTCCCAGCAACCTCTGCTGCCAGAAAACAGAATTCAATGGCATAATCGGCAACAATTCTCATACTCTGTTTGATGGACATGAGGTACTTGGCAGAAGAAGCGGAGTGTGCGGGAACGCCAAATACCCTTTTAAAAGAAGCCACAAACTCTGGGTAACTGAAGACAACAGGTTTTTGTGTCTCCTAGAGGGTTTGCCCAGGCCAAGGCTCTCTCAGAAAGCAAAGATATCACAAAACCAGAGAGAAGAGAGAGAACCATGGCTGGTTCATTCTGACGAAACTATAGCTATCTGCTATCCAGTTGACTGCTTAAAGAGGGACTGGTAATCAGAATCACCTGGAGAAGGTAGAGCAGTAAGTAATTTTCATCATTCAATTTCAATATTAATCGCTGCAAAATTGCAATTCTATCTTACTTGACTTGCTCCCTTCTCACTCATCCACATCTATGATGTATTCACCTGGTGCTCCACAAGTTTGAATAAATTGCCGATATCTCCTCGCGCTTGTAACAGTAAAAGCTGTCCCGCTATTCAGTAAGCTGTTGGCGTGTATGCATCAGCATTGCATGGGCACACCCTGGTAACACATCCGAGTGTGATGCCGTCATTCTGACGCTTGCATTTTATCCGCCAATCCACAGACTTCCTCATATCTACTGGGATTTCTGTTATTATTGTATGTATGTATGTTTTGTACTATTCTCAATTTTGGAAGGTATTGGCTATTCTATATGGATGTCATTCCATACGATATTTAACCAATTTTTTCATTAAACTTTGTCTATCTTCCCCCCCGCACCCCATAGAACCCTGCCCCCTCACTGTTCACCATGCCCCCACCCCATAGAACCTTGCATCCCTCACTGTTCACCCTGCCCCCACCCAATAGATCCCCACACCCCTCACTGTTCAGCTTCCAGGTTTTATTACCAAAGCTTAATTGAACAATCTGGGGTTAGAAGCTCATTAGTTTCTATGCAAAAGTGAGCCTGATTTTGCACTTTACAGCTTTAGTAAATAAACCCCATTGTGTACTTAAAAGTGGGGTATGCCTGTATAACTTTTCATGTGACAACTCTGAACAAATGACACTTTTCTACAATGTAAAATAGCAAGGGTACAGCTTGTATAACAGTGTAAAATAACACTGTTATACAAGCTAACTCACAAAACAGCCATTAATCACTTGGGTACCGCGCTATTGCCGAATGACGGCATTAGCGCGGACCTAGATTTCCAGGACTACGTCTATTGACGTCGTCCTGGTTACGAGCGGCCTGCGCGCCCCCTGAGGGGCGCGCGCGGCACGCTCTGTGATCGGCGAGTCCGTGAGACTCGCCTGATCACCGATCCGTGTAAGGGGTCGATCCCGACCCCTTATCACGTGATCAGCTGTCAGCCAATGACAGCTGATCATGTGATAGAACGGAGCCGGTAATCGGCTATTATTCCTCCTCGCGCTGACAGCGCGAGGAGAAAAAAAAAAAGCCGATCACCGGCGGCCGTGATCGGGACATCAGTCCCGATCACGGCCAGCAATGAAAGGCACCACATGCCACCTGCCAGTGCCCACCTGCCTCCCGCAGTGCCATCCTGAAATATAACAAAGTAAAAGTAAGTGCCCCCCGTCTGTGCCCATAATGCCCACAGTGCCACCCCACAGTGCCACCCACAGTGCCACCCACAGTGCCACCCCACAGTGCCACCCACAGTGCCACCCACAGTGCCACCCAATCTGCCTCAAAGGTGCTGCACCCCAGTGCCGCCCATCAGTGCCCAGCAGTGCCGCCCATCAGTGCCCAGCAGTGCCGCCCATCAGTGCCCAGCAGTGCCACCTATCAGAGCCACCTATCAGTGCCACCTATCAGTGCCCATCAGTCCCATCTATCTGTGGTACCTATCAGTGCCCATCCGTGCCACCCATCCGTGCCACTTATCCGTGCCACCCATCCGTGCCATCTTATCTGTGCCCATCTTTGCCCATCAGTGCCGCCTTATCTGTGCCCATCGGTGCCGCCTTATCTGTGCCTATTAGTGTCGCCTTAACTATGCCTATCAGTGCCCACAAGTGCAGCCTATCAGTGCCCACCAATGCAGCCTATCAGTGCCCACCAATGCAGCCCATCAGTGCCCACCAATGCAGCCTATCAGTGCCGCCTTATCAGCGCACTTCAATGAAGGAGAAAAATGACCCGTTTGCAAAATTTTATAACAAACTATTAAAACATGATTTTTTTTTTTTGCATCTTTTTTTGTTTGTTTAGCAAAAAATAAAACTCCGAGCTGTAACTAAATACCACCAAAAGAAAGCTCTATTTGTGGGAAAAAAATGATAGAAATTTCATTTGGGTACAGTGTTGTATGCCCGCGCAATTGTCATTCAAAGTGCATCAGCGCTGAAAGCTGAAAATTGGTCTGGGACTGAGGGGGGTTTAAGTGCCCAGTAAGCAAGTGGTTAATGTCTAAACCGCTGGCAACAAAAGTGAGTACACCCCTAAGTAAAAATGTACACATTAGGCCCAATTATCCATTTTCCCTCCCTGGTGTCATGTGACTTGTTAGTGTTACAAGGCATAGACGTATGAGTGCTGCCAACATTGCTGCAGAGGTTGAAGGGGTGGCGGGTCAGCCTGTCAGTGCTCAGACCATACGCCACACACTGCATCCTATTGGTCTGCATGGTGGTTGTCCCAGACATAGATTACTGGAACCATGTCCTGTGGTCTGATTAGACCAAGATAAACTTATTTGGTTCCGATGGTGTCAATCGTGTGTGGTGGCAAAAAGGTGAGGGGTACAAAGACAAGTGTGTCTTGCCTACAGTCAAGCATGGTGGTGGGAGTGTCATGGTCTGGGGCTGCGTGATTGCTGTTGGCACTGGGGAGCTGTATACAGTTCATTGAGGGAACCATAAATGCCAACATGTACTGTGACATACTGAAGCAGAACATGACCCCCCTCCCTTCGGAGACTGGGCCACAGGGCAGTATTCAAACATGATAATGACCTCAATCACACCTCCAAGACGACGACTGTCTTGCTAAAGAAGCGAAGGGTAAAGGTGATGGACTGGCCAAGCATGTCTCCAGACCTAAACCCTATTGAACATCTATGGGGTATCCTCAAACAGAAAGTGGGGGGAGTGCAAGGTCTCTAACATCCACCAGCTTCATGATGTCGTCATGGAGGAGTGGAAGAGGACTCCAGTGGCAACCTGTGAAGCTCTGGTGAACTCCATGCCCAAGAGGGTTAAGGCAGTGCTGGAAAATAATGGTGGCCACACAAAATATTGACACTTTGGGCACAGTTTGGACATTTTCACTTAGGGGTGTACTCACTTTTATTGCCAGTGGTTTAGACGTTAATGGCTTTTTGTTGAGTTATTTTGAGGGGACTGCAAATTTACACTGTTATGCAAGCTGTACACTCACTACTTTACAGTTTTTAGAAAAATGTGAGGGGTGTACTCACTTTTGTGAGATGCTGTATGTAGCACACTGGTCCTTAGGCAGGGTTGCTCTTAAATTTACCTGCCAGGTATAGCTACCTTGGTCTATTGTTAGGGTTCAATTGATTTCACTCTGTAATTGCTGCACTTCTCTCTCATTTGTCGCTGGGTGGCCGGGTACCTGGTGGCATTAGATATGGGAAGGACAATGCAAGGTCAGATTATGGGTATATGGGGTATCCCAGCCAATCCATTGACCTAATGAGAGAACCTATATATTTGAGTGGGGTCAGGTGATTGGGGTTCTGTGCCACCTGGACGGCTGTCTGGGTGAATGTGTGTTGTACTGCCCGGGCTGCTAGGCTGGAGATTGGGACCATCTGCCTTATTAACAGGGATCACAGTGAGTAACTGAAGCAAGTACCAGAGCAGCATTCTCACCAACCGGGGATGGTGATGAATCGGGAAACTTCAGTGGGTATAAAGTCAGGGGCCTAGCCAGCAGAGGTGACGCTTGCAGAGCAGCCTTGTGTATCAAGCCAGGGACCGAGCAGGCCAGTGGAGTGAAGCTTGAGAGGTATCTTGAGTGCCAAGCAAGGGACCCAGCAGAGAAGCGGGGGTGACGCTTGAGGAAGATACCACTGTGAAGGCTGGAGGAGCTCAAGGGATTCAGTGGAAGGTCTAGTGAGAGCCTGGGAGGTCAGTGGGATGAAGAACTACAAGAAGTGACTGTAGTGGAAGTGAAAGGACTGTTATGTTTTGTGTTAGGAACTGTTAAAGACTGTTGTCATAGAAGACAGCATTCCTGCACATGCAGATGTGGCATCTTGTCGGATGCCTTTCCTTGCATTGCTGTCCTCACTATTGAAGTCTCGGAGTCTGCCAATTAATCTTGCAACCTGGCCCTAACCCCCTCTTCCCCAAAAACGTTTGTTAAGAGAAATAAACTTTCTTTTGCATTCAAGAAATGTCTGGTGCCCAATAACTTTACTCAGCACCCACCATGTCTCACAACCCACCACATAAGGATGTCAGCTGTCTTTAGCCCTGGAGGTTCTCATTAGACAGAAGATGGCCTGGGACCTTGCTACACTGTATATATACACAAACACACACTTTTTTATTTTTCAGGTGGGGGGGAACCTTGGGTGAATTCCCACACTTTGTCCTAGGACTTAATTCCTGCTTGAAATACTATTACTTAATGAAAGACCTCTTTAACAGAAAAAGTAAGTAAAAAAGTAAAAACTAAGAGTGTAAATACTTACAGCTGAAGCAAGTGTAACAGAATCCAATTCAATTTTTCCTAGATGGCCACAGAACACAGAACTCACTATCAATATAAGATATACCATTGCTTGAGACAAGCACTGAAAGAAAACGAAAAACTCACATTAAGCTACAATTAGACTTTTCTTATCAATCACACTTTAATATTTTTTCTTTGTCATATACATATTATAAAATGTATAATGAATTACAGCTTAACTTAATAAAAATATGGGAGGTTAGCCAAATCTTCAGAAGAGTAGAAGCATAGGTGGCCATATCTGTATGTTCCCTTTGTATTGGCCTTATTATAATAAAAAAGTTAATTTTATTAAGGCAGTAATTCATAGCAACTGATCAAAAAACAGGATTTTTGCATTTATTGGAGTATTTTTATGGACACAGAATTCAGTATGCATTGACAACTTGGTTATACTGTAGCCTACAAGAGGGCACTGGCAAACAAAAGAGCTGTTGGCCAGTTAGATATAACCATTCCACTCCCTGCATGCACTACTTAGAAAATAAATAGTATGAAAGATGGAGAATTAACATTCGTGATGTGGCAAATTATGAAATCTCCAAATGCAGCGCACAATTCTCTTCTTCTTTAACAGGATAATAATGAAGCAGCTTTGTTGGTGATACTGATGGAGTTATTGCAAACAAATTTTCAAAGGCTTTTTTTTCTAGTGATATCAAGAATAATATTATTTTGGTTTTCTTTTTTTTATTTGTGCAAGTTACCACAACGCCATTATCCCATAGTTTTTAAGATCAAAGATACAACTATGTTGGTGTCCCTTGTCAATTTTAGATTGTATTTTTTAGAATGTAACCTGCCAAATGCCAAACTGTCATTTGATGTAAAACACATAGCCAAGTATTATTCTCCACAATTATTTATTGTGCATTTAAAAAAAAAATAGACATGCTATCTGCCAATATAACTTAACCAAAAAGTGCATTCTATGCATCCAAAATATAGAAAATATTCCAAATCATTATTCCACCAAAAAAAATAATGCCAAAGCAATAATTCCAAGGCCAATAATAAATAACACTTTATCTCCTCCGATTCCGCAACATGTCTGGTTGACGAACAGCCGTTCAGAAACGAACTGAAAATCACAAAATGAAAAACGCAAAAAGAAAAGCGCGAATCAACGCTCACCAAACTTCTACTAACATGAAATTAGCAGAAGGAGCCCAAAAGGTGGCGCTAAAGACCCGAAGAACCAGGTAGTATGTCTAGTACGTCACTACATTCATAATTGGCCAACATTTGTGTGACGCATGTGTATGCAAGACAAGTTTGAGCTAACACCCTTTCTGGCAAAATTCCGTGTGTATGCTAACAAGTTTGAGCTAACACCCTTCCGGCAAAATTTCACGGTTTTGTTGTCGTTAAGTCTGATCGTGTGTACGGGGCTTAAGACTGTCTTTGAAATTCACTGTGCTGTAATACCAAATACAGCTTTAAGGCATCCCCCAAAAAATATTATTTTCAAAATTGCCCTGGAAGCCACGTAAAAAGACCCTCACCCTGCTGTATGGTATTTTACCATTTTTTCTGCAATGGCATATTCCTCCCTGTTGACAGTGACCAGCTGCCCATGCCTTTCTTTTTACTTTAGTTTACCTATTAGCATTAAAAATGAACAGGAGTTTAACAACAAGATATGCCTACAATGTTGTAGCCTGCTCTGAACCTTGGATACCGCCAATTAGCAAAGCGCTGGAGATTAAGATTACTTTACCACTTTTTTTTTAAGGGTAACAGTAATCATTGAAATTGATCTGTGAATTCCCTTTTACCAATGTTATAATTATTACTGATATATGTACAATATATATAATATACAGTATTGCTGAACCCACATGGAGTGCATATAGCTTGCAGTAGAATCCTTAATGATTATATTCAGAACAGGGGTAGGCAACCTAAAAGAGGTCAAGATCTACCTGAACAACATGGTAGAAATAAAATGATCACCAGGCAGAGTGTTGACTCCTCATAGCTAATTTAAACATCTAATTGCTGCACTACCGTGTCGCAATCGCGTTCATTGCACAGTAATCATGGGTTAAAACATATTGCCTCCTCACCACCTGCCAAACACACTCAAATCACTTTTCAGAGGAGCAGCAGTGCCTTCTCCCCTTGTGAATGAGTGAATTTTCATGAATTTTTAAGGCTTAAGGGAGAGTATACTGTCTCTTTTTGCTAGTGGCTCTTTTTAGTGTGTAGTGCCGACTTTCTGTTGTTTTTTTTACCTGTGAATGAGTCCTTAGTTTCATTCGGCAAGGGCACCCCCAGGGGTTATTTACAGGTAAAGTTAGGGGGGCGTGGTTCCTGTGGTTGAGCTGTGGTTTTACCACTCCATTCTCTATGCCCTTTAGCTGCTGAGGCAGCAGCCAAAGGTGTACACATGCTGCAGCAGGAATTAAACCCCCTGTTGGTTTTGGTGGGTGCTGCCAATCACGACCCATTCAAGTAAATGGGGCCACTCTACCATCGCCCTGCAACTTCGCACTTCTTCGGGGTCCAAGGGGTTAAAGCAGGTGGGGAGAAAGTAACACAATGCTGCCTTCTTTAACCCCTTGTGTGCTGTACTGCACAGGGTAGCAGGGCACTTGCTGAGTGGTCACATTCACTTGAATGGGTCATGTTTGGCAGGTGCTATACCCACCAACCATGACAGGTCATATAACTCCTGCTGTAGCTGCAACATGTGTCTATCCACTGCAGAGTAGGGGGCGCAGGGTGATAAAAACACATCTTAACTATGTGGTTTTACCATTCCTCAGACTGCAAATGTAAATTAACCCTTACTACTTTGAGCCCCCTGTAAGGCTGCATTCAAAGTGATGTTCTACGGTTCACCTTCACCCTGGGTCAAATCTTCATCTTCAACTTTCCTGGGCTAGCTGCGCTTTGCAATAGACTCCTATTATATCCTACAGGTGTGCACTTTCTGAAAGTGCACCAAAACTCCTGCATTCGGGAGTTGTGGTGCACTTTCAAAAAGTGCACCAAACCAGCAGGATATAATAGAAATCTATGGCTAAGCACAGCAAACCCACTGGAAAGCTGCAGGTGCACTGCACTGCACCCATGGGTAAACTGCAGCACATCAGTGTGAAAGCAGCACTATATTATTATGCTCAATGTATTGCTTCACACTGACCTGAAGATCTCTTTCTACTGCTGGCACCACTCTGGAGACTGCTACCCAGGATAAGAGGTGGAGTGCAGTTGGTATCACTTTGCATGGGACAGGAGGCAGCACTACAGAGGAGGCATTGGCTTATGGGGTTTTTGCTCCCTACTATAGATCCAACTTTACAAGTAGTCCCACTACAGATCCAACTCTGTTTGATGCTAAAAAAAATGGTAGATCAGCAAGCCCAGACCAAGATCTACCAGTCACCTGTCCAGAATCTACTGGTAGATTGAGATCCATAGGTTTCTGACCCCCCTCCTTCTTTTCTACGGCTGGCACCACTCTGGAGACTGCTACCCGGGATAAGAGGTTAAGTGCAGTTGGTATCACTTTGCATGAGATAGGAGCCAGCACTACAGAGGAGACATGGTTATATGGTTCTTGCTCCCTACTACAGATCCAACTCTGTTTGATGCTAAACAAATGGTGGGTCAGCAAGCCCAGACCGAGATCTACCAGTCACCTGTCCACAATCTACTGGTAGATTGAGATCTATAGGTTGCTGACCCCCCATTTAGAAGATTGTGCACTTCAAAATCTAAATACAATAAGCAAAAATACATCACTTTGAGGTCATCTCTTACCACAGGTATGGCCAACCCAAGCTGCGTCTTTGCTTCATTACAGAATCCATAAGGTACCAGTTTACGAAACAGACTCTTAATTCCATGAGGTTTGTCTGATAGAGGAGAGGTCTCCTTGGCTTCCTCCTTGTGCATTGTCCTAGCTCTTTGAGACTCTCACTAGTAGTTGTAAAATTCTGTAGGACTCCTATACAAGAGAATGTAGTGAAAGGTTCATTGTGCAAAACATCACTGGGCATTTGGAGATTAGGATCTTAGGAGAGGTGAATTGTTAGAGAGTTCATCACTGCCTGTTTCACAGACTACACTCAATGGGAGGAGAACATACCGTAACCTGATCATCAGGGCATGCTTGTCAGTCAGTGATCTCTGACTTTACAATCTCTCAGGCAATTGATGGGGAACTACATTTTTGTGTAGACATGTCTTTATCATTAAAAAAGTTACAATTTTATATTTAGATAAACCATAAAGTGATTGTCCTGACAACTAAACACATGCAAATATAAAAATTTCACAGACACAGTGCTCAATTGTTTTGTATTTAGTTAAAGATATTCATAATTTTTTTGGAAGCTTCTTTTTATTGGTTTTTATACACAATTACAAAACAAAGTACAACAAACAGACAATAATCACTACAATGTCACAGCACCAGAAACCCAGACGGCTTCATTTTAATTAATACAAGGATATGGTTTTCCTTCATAGTAGATATATAGGTAATACAAAGTCTCCGACCCAAGAGATACAACTCCACCAAAAGGTAATTCTTTATTTTATTTCCCAAACTGTAGATGGTATTTTATAAATATATACAGTATATATTGAGTATACACATAGAGTACTATTTGCCTTGTGGCTTAAAAAAGCATTGAAAATTCATATGACAAGGAAATGCAACTTTTTTCACTGAAACCATGCATAGTATTGTATTGATTTTGCACAGAAAAACTGGATCTCCTGTCAGAACTCTGCCTGAACAGCCAATCAGTGTCTGTTTTTTTAACAGCAGCATCAGCCAGGGGGACTGGCAGATCAACCAAAATTGTTTACTTTATGTCCATTTTTTTAATCAAGTGAAAATAATTAATTCTCAATTTTTCAACTTGCTTATTAATATAATTTATTAATCATTGCCCAAACACACGACAGTAATAGTAGTGGAACTTACTTTTAAAAATGTTAAAACAATGCCTAATGACATGATGATTGTATTAGTGGGACTTGTTTTATCTGTTTACTAAAATTACCTAAGGCAATTTACTTTGTGAAGTGAAATGTTCTTCAGTCTGTCGGAGAAATGTCAAATCTTCTTCACCAAGGTACTCATCCTTCGTTCACAGGATACTCCGTACAGACGTTTTAATATATTAACAAAAGATACATTTTGGTGTTTTTAAGCCTTGGGCCTCATGCACACTGGATACTTTTTTCAGCTGCTCCTAGAAGTGGCTGGCGTTTTTTTTTTTTTGTCCTGCCTCCAAATGCCCTGTATGCTAGCCTATATGTCCATGCATACATAGGTGTTTAGAGGAGTTTAGAGACAGAGGTATTTGGAGGCAGGAGAAAAAAAACCCTGTCAGCTTATCCAGGAGCAGCAGAGTTTTAGCAGAAAAACACTTGATGCTTCTAAACGCCTGTAAATTCATCTAAACATGTTAAAGACAGGCACTTGAGAATTTAGCACTTGAGAGTTAACCTCCCTGGCGGTATGATTATTTCAGATTTAAGGTGCTGAAAGCGGTACAATTATTTTGCATGGAAATTTGGCATTTTATATTGTAGTCCTGTAATTCTTAGGCCGCGTACACACGGGCGGACTATCCGTCCAACTAAGTCCGTCAGACAATCCGACAGACAGTCCGTCCTACTTTTGAATGAACGGACTTGACCACACACGATGAACAGACAGTCCGCTGAAAGCTTGCGCGATGACGTGTACAGCACGTACGACGGGACTAGAAATATGACGTCCAATACACTGCAATGCAACCTTCGGCCGTGTAAATCCTTTCTGAGCATGCGCCATACTTAGTCCGTCCAACTTGCCTACTTACGAGCGGACTGTCCGCTGAAACCAAGTTTGGACGGACAATATTACGGAAATTCCGAAAGACTTAGTCCGCCAGACTGTCCGCTGAAAAAGTCCGCTGAAGCCCACACACGAGCGGACTGTCCGCTGAAACACGTTTCAGCGGACCAAGTCCGTCAGACAGTCCGCCCGTGTGTATGCTAAGTGAATAACTCACTTAAATCTGTCCAAACCAGAGTCTAGCAGACGTCCCGGGTATGATAAAGTTTGAAAAATTAAATCATAAATTATAATATAATAAATAACTATAAATAATTATACCAAATAATAATATAACAATAATAAAAAATTATGCAATGATGTAATCAAATTAAAAACACTGAAATTTGCTCAGTTGCAGAATTGTCACTGTCATTACTTTTCAGTATTCGATGACGGATCTCCCCACAAATCGATATCCCTCAATTCTGCGAGTGATTCCAATTTATTATCGCTGTTTTCTAGCTGGTTTAAAATAATTTTTGATGTAAAGGGACAGTTTTGGTTGCCATGGACAATCTCCAGTTTCGAGGCAGAAAGAACAGTTTTTATAATATAAAAGGGGATGTGAAATTATTACATACAGCAATGTAATCTGTAAGATTACATTATACTGTATGTATACTGTGTGTTTCACTTTTTGAATTTGGCGCCGTTCTCCGTCCCTGTGTGTCGCAACGCTCGCAGGGAATGGAGCTCGGCTCGGCTCCGTGATAGATCGAGTGGAGCACGGGTCGCTCATACAGCGGGGGGACATCGCTGGATCCAGGGGAGAAGGTAAGTAAACTCTCCCTGGATTCAGCGATGCAATCCCGAGTCTGGCTCGGGGTTACCGCTTTTGGTATAAAATCTCCACCCTGAGCCACACTCGGGAATACCGCCAGGGGGGTTAATTCATTAAAATGGCCAGAATAAATTATTATTCTTACCAATTAAATGAATTCATGGCCAAGCACTTGATGCCTCTAAATGTGCCTAAACGTGTTATGCGCTTTTACAAAAAAAAAAAGTGTAAAAAATGCTACTGCCAGGAGGAAAGGTTTCTAGGAGAGTAGGCAAAATGTACTGAGTGCATGAGGGCTTAATCAATCTGGATCCATCTGCATCCACTTTTATTGTCTTTTTCAACAGTAAAGTTGTAAAATAGAAACTACAAAAATAAAAAAAATCCTTTTGCTTGGTTGCTAGCAGAATGCCTTTTAACTCCTTTTTTCACCACCCGTCAGAATGTCGTCTCTCAACATTTTGTTTCCTATAGATATCCTCCAGCAAAGGTACACCAGGTCTCAGAAGAAACAGGAAAGCCTTGCCTAGCAACTAAAATGGAAAGCCTGTGGTCTTTAGACTCAAAGCCACAAGTGTCAACTATTCTTAAGTTTTTATCATAATTTCTAGGCTCCATTATTTAGGGGTGGATTGTAAAGACCATAAAATATGGAAAGTGATTAAGTATAGTAGATGAAACCACCTTTAACATCAGCTTCAAATACCAAAAATGTATGTGATGCTCAAACAAGTTTTATAGGAACCCGGGAACATGGCAGAAGATCATGTATGAGCACATGTGTGTGTAGGTGAAGGGAATCGCTGACAATTCAATTGATTAAGGGGTTGATTTACTAAAGGCTAATCCACTCTGCACTACAAGTGCACTTGGAAGTGCAATCACTGTAGATCTGAGGGGAAGTTCCGAAATTAGGGGAAGCTCTGCTGATTTTATCATCCAATCATGTGCAAGCAAAAATGCTGTTTTTTTTCCTTGCATGTCCCCCTCAGATCTACAGCGACTGCACTTCCAAGTGCACTTGCAGAGCAAAGTGGATTTACCTTTAGTAAATAAACCCCTAAGTCTGCTGCACCTGATAAAACCCTGAATACCAGGAATGAAAAGTGATTGATAGTGTAAGGGTGCACTTATTCTATGTAAAGGGTAGGAAAACCCACAGCGATATAAAATAGAATGCACAATAATGTTGCCCAATGTGAACACAATGGGTGAATTGGAAACAAGTGTGTTGTCTAGATTGACCTGTAACACATGTGGATAAGCAAAATTTCTTAAAACTTTATGGGGCTAATTTACTAAAGGAAAATCCACTTTGCACTGCAAGTGCACTTGAAAGTGCACTTAAAGTGCACTTGGAAATAAAGTCACTGTAGATCCGAGGGGGACATGCAAGGAAAATAAAAAACAGCATTTTAGCTTGCACATGATTGGATGATAAAATCAGCAGAGCTTCCACTCATTTCAGATCTACCCCTTAGATTTAGACCCCTTTCACACCAGGGCAAAACGCCCTAAAGAAGCTGCACCATTGTGTGTAGTGTGAAAGCCCCGAGGGCTTTCACACTACAGCGGTGCGCTGGCAGGACATCAGAAAAAAGTCCTGCCAGCAGCCTCTTTGGAGCGGTGAAGGAGCGGTGTGTTTACCACTCCTCCACCGCTGCTGCCCATTGAAATCAATGGGGCAGCGCTGTAATGCCGCCGGCAAAACGCCGCTATTGCGGCATATTGCCGGCGGTTTTAACCCTTTCGCGGCCGCTAGCGGGGGGTAAAAGCGCCCCGCTAGCGGCCGAAATGCGCCGCAAATCCGGCGGTAAAACGCCGCTAAAAATAGCGGCGTTTTACCACCGCCGCTAGCAGCGGTGTGGTGTGAAAGGGGTCTTAGAGCGACTGCACTTTCTGTTTCAATATGTTTATTGAGAATTTTTGAATAAACAGTAATAAACAAGAGATTACAATCAACTCCTTGTGAGCCCTCGCAGGGGCCACTAATCATGAATATAAATCCAAAGGGCTAACCATCACAATATATTTCTAATAAACTCAAGATAAGGAAGGGAGATGAGCAAGAGATGTAATCTAGACTGGTTCAGTGGCAAACAACTCGTTCCTTAATCATGTTCTGCGAGTAAGCCCTGTTCCTACTACCCCCGTCCATGGGAGGTAGCAGTTTTTATTAGCAATGTGAGAGATTACTAAGGAAAGAGAAGAGAGACAGGGAACAGAAGAAAGAAGGGTAAGGAGAAAAAAAGGGGGAGGAAAGGAAGGGGGGAAAGCTCGGGCTCGGACGCCCCGCCAGGGGAATTCACACCAAGCCCAGGCATGCCGCCTGGAGCGTGGGGAACTCATAAGAGATCCACGGCTCCCAGATCTTTAGAAATTTAGCATGAGAATCATGGACAATACTGGACATACGTTCCTGAAGTAACATAGCAGTCATGCGTGTCCTAACCCCTTGAAAATCTACCCGTTGTGACTTCCAGGCTTGGGCAATGGTCCACTTGGCCGCTATAAACAGATAGGTAGCCAGCTTCTGTTGAGGGCCGCACTTTCCAGTGCACTTGCAGTGCAAAGAGGATTTGCCTTTTGTAAATAACCCCCTATGTGTATAATTAAAAAATATAACATTGCAATTCAAACACAATGGGGGTTATTTACAAAAAGTAAATCCACTTTGCACTGCAAGTGCACTTGGAAATGCAGTCACTTTAAATCAAAGGGGTAGATCTGAAATGAGAGGAAGCTCTGCTGATTTTATCATACAATCATGTGCAAGCTAAAATGCTGTTTTTTATGTTCCTTGCATGTCCCCCTCGGATCTACAATGACTTTACTTCCAAGTGCACTCTCAGTGCAAAGCGGATTTGCCTTAGGTAAATAAATCCCAATGTGTATATGATCTAAAAGGAAGGAGCCATTTGTAATGTCAGAGAGCATGGTCTGCACTCCAGGCGGCCGTTCCACAATTTTTTGCTGTAACATTTTTTAAGTGCCTTTTAAAACTAAATAGATTTTTTATCAAAAGATAATGCACTATTAGTCTTCCTCCATCTTTTTTATCATCCACCATGAGCTGTTAACTGGGGATCCACTTGAGCCTTTCGAGGAAGGTATAGAGGAATCCATTTTATCAGAGGCAGATGAGCATCTATGCTTACTCATCCATCTGGGTCTGCTGGGAGCTGTTGTCCATTGTGAATCTCTGAGATTTGGCAGACAGAGGAATGCATCCCTAAGCTGTGGATCAGCACACGTGCTTGTGACCTATGTGGATCTGGTAAGCAACAAATTTGATACGGAAGAGTCCACAGAGCTTGGGCCGGTGATCTGTTCGATTTGGGAATCACAAGATAATTGGATGTGTTTTCAATTCAGCCCATTCACTCTGCTGAATTTGATTTGCTTTCACATAGATTATTTGGAACCCAAGAGAGATTGCTGATATATATTTACTCTCTTGTCAGCTTTTTTTTTTCTTTTCAGATGTAAAAAGTTATGAAGTTATGAAGTTTAGAAATCTAAAAAAAGAAACAATGGGGGTTATTTACTAAAGAAAAATCCAGTTTGCACTGCAAGTGCACTTGAAGGTAAAATCGATGTAGATCCGAGGGGGACATGCAAGGAAAATAAAAAACAACATCATAGCTTGTACATGATTGGATGATAAAATCAGCAGAGCTTCCACTCATTTCAGATCTACCCCTTAGATTTAGAGCGACTGCACTTCCAAGTGAACTTCCAGTGCAAAGTGGATTTGCCTTTCGTAAATAACCCCCATTGTGTTTAAATTGCATTGTTATATTTTTTGATTATGCATATACAGTTTTAAGAAATGTTGGTTATCCACATGTGTTACAGGTCAATCTAGACCACATACTTGTGTTCACATTAGGCAATATTGTTGTGCATTATATTTTATAACAATGTATGAGCACATGCCATATTTCTGTCATGCACAAAATGTCCACTTATCTATCTTTTACTGCTCTTTTACTGCCACCATTTTGTCAAGCCACTTCTCAGGCATGGCATCCACACATTGAGAGCACCACAAGGTTCCCTCAGCACATGTGATTATGTGTAATAAATGGAGGGTAAGCAGTACTTGTCCCAAAGTGTCTCCTGTCTTTTTTTACTTTTTTACACTTTTTTTGTGAAATGGTAGGGGTACAATGTACCCGTTCCCCAATTCATATGGGGGGAGGCCGGGATCTGGGGGTCCCTTTGTTAAAGGGGGCTTCCAGATTCCGATAAGCACGCAGCCCGCACACCGGATAAGCAGACCCGATAAGCACGAAGACCCCTACAACCAGTGGGCAAGGGTTGTGGGGATGAGGCCCTTATCCTCATCAACATGGGGACAAGGTGCTTTGGGGGTGACTCCAAAGCATTCCCCTCCATGTTGAGGGCATGTGGCCTGGTACGGTTCAGGAGGGAGGGTGCTCTCTCGTCCCCCTTCTTTTCCTGCAGCCTGCCAGGTTGTGCGCTTGGATAAGGGTCTGGTATGCATTTTGGGGGGACCCCTATGCCATTTTTTTTATCTGGTGCAGGGTTCCCCTTAAAATTACTGCTCCCGAAAAAAAATTCAATTTTTAAAACTTTGTTTTGCATTGATACATATCCCCTGGGGCAGGACCCGGGTCCCCAAACACTTTTTATGACAATAAGTTGCATATAAGCCTTTTAACTGAACTCTTTTGATTTTTTATGTTTGTGTCCCATAGACTTTAATGGTGTTCATCCGAATTCTTTGCCTGTTCGCAAGTTCTGGTGTGAACCAACTGGGGGGTGTTCGGCTCATCCTTACTGAAGACCCATACTCTTCCCAATATTCTGCTTCAAGTTTGCAAGTAGGTTTAGTAATTATACTGTATATAGTGGAAATTCTTCCTTTCAATGTTTTCCTATCCATGCAAGTCAACTCAATCAGAGGTTACACGCCTGTTTTAGACTTAAACAGGAAAGGTTTCCATTGAGAGTTATTAAAGTGGTGTTGCCACCAAAAATAAAAAAATGTTTAAAATTCTTTAAAAAAATAAAAAAAATTATTGGAAAAAAAAAAGTTTTTACTCACCTCTAAATACCTTTTGCTAGGGGGTCCCTCGTAGTCTGCCTTCTTCCTTGCCCGGGCTGGTGACATCACTTCCCCTCGTGCCGCACAGTCACCTGGGACCTGTCACGTGTCCCAGGTTACTGCACGGCGCCGCTCGCCCATGCGCAGTGGGTGCCGTCTGTGAAGCCACAGCCGGGTGCCCACAGTACAAATGACGGCGCCGCGAGTGGAACGAGGGGGGGCTTCGTTCCCCTGCATCGCTGGACCCTGGGACAGGTAAGTGTCCGATTATTAAAAGTCAGTAGCTGCAGTATTTGTAGTTGCTGACTTTTAATTTGTTTTTTTTAGGGGGTACCCCACTTTAAGTTCTGAAGGAAAAAATCTTCAGAAAATCTGATAGTGTGTATGTGGCTTTACTTGGTTCTGAACTTCTTCCAGTAAATTATGTTCTCAAGCCCTAGCATGGCTGGGACCTCAGTGAGCACTCTGCAGGCTTTCAGCTGAATTGCCCAGAAAAACAGCAGCCCTTCCAGTCAGGAATATCTTCCTCCAGGAGAATACCCTGCTGCTCCAGGTATCAGACTTTTTAGGGCCCTCTTTCAACCTTCTGGGCACACCTGATGCAAAGGGGTTGGCTAGAGTCTTCTAAATACCCAAGCTCAGGGTTTGTCTCTTCCAGGCCACTACATTCTAGAACCAGAAGGCAGAAAGATGTAATGGAGCCTGCAGCCTGTGAGACCCAGAACAGACAAAAATAAACACTCTGCTCCACTGGCTATAGATGAGCCAAAAAAAAAATACATTTACCTCAACCTCACTGACAACCTACCCTAGGGGTTAAGGCTGTAAAATTCTTTTTGGTAGATATAGTGCATCACAGTCAGAGGTCAGGTTCAGAGACCAGAAGCTATAGCAGCAAATCACCCTGGCAAATGACCAAACTTTGCATATAAACAGCTGGACAGGAGCTTCCCTGAAATGGGTGGGTGAACTTGTATGTTCTCATGCTCGCACACCTCCCTCAGACACAGCAGGGCCGCACGTTTGAGACCCCTGGCCTAAGTGATACATTGTAATCAATGGCCTTACCTGCCTCTCCTGACTGCACGTCCCTGGTATACACATAACTATTTAATTAAAAAGCAAAGAAACAAT
Organism: Lithobates pipiens; assembly: GCF_037356315.1. Lineage (NCBI taxonomy): Eukaryota > Metazoa > Chordata > Amphibia > Anura > Ranidae > Lithobates > Lithobates pipiens. The sequence continues at coordinate 393,444,885 of NW_027507748.1, read as the reverse complement.
TGATTACAATGTATCACTTAGGCTAATTCCACTGTGTAGAAAAAAAACAAAAATGACCGAGCTTCGAGGGTCGTAGCTCGGCGACCTGGGGTCACAGAGACCCCAAATTTGGGGAAGGGGGTGGTATGTAGCCGATGTCCTACCCCACTACTACTGGTAAAAATTTGGAGCTCCTTGGACTTATGGTTCTGGAAATATGGGGCTCCTTGCACAGCCTGTCAGCTTGCTATGGGGGCATCCAAACCGAGCTGCAGCGCCATGTGTCCATTCAGACATGGAGCTGTGGTTTGCCCCGCGCCCTTTCTCTCCTGATTGGCTAACTGACTTTGATTGACAGCAGTGGGAGCCAATGGTGCTGCTGCTGTGTCTCAGCCAATCAGGAAGGAGAGTCTCAGATGGCTGAGACACTCGTGGACATCTCTGGACTGAGATGGGGCTCAGGTAAGTATTAGGAGGGCTGAGGGGGGCTGCTGCACATAGAAGGCACCATTCTATGCATTAAGATAAAAAACCCTCTGACTTTACAACCCCTTTAACCGTTTGCCAACCAACTGCCGCAGTTATACCATGGCAGGTTAGCTCCCATGCGTGAGCCATCGTAGCTATACATTGGTTGGCAGGGTTGGGATAGCAGGCACCCTCGCATGCACGTTGCACAGCGGGGGTGCCGATGCTAGAGGCCAATGGTCGTGATGACCACCAGCCATGAGCAATCATGAGCAGGAGACACAGAACAGGGACAAGTGTGTGTAAACACACACTTACCTGTTCTGTTCTGACAGAAGTGACAGACCGTGTATTCCTATTAGCTAGGAACCACAATTAATCACATCCTCTAGTCAGTCCCCTCCCCCTTCAGTTAGAATCACTTCCCAGGGAACACAGTCTCCAAACAAGTAAGGGACAATGTTGTTGTTGTTGAGAAGCACAAGTCAGGTTATATTATAAAAAGATATCCAAATCTTTGATGATCCCTAGGAGCACCAGCAAATCTATCATAACCAAATGGAAAGAACATGACACAACAGCAAACCTGCCAAGAGACAGCCGCACACCAAAACTCACAGACCGGGCAAGGAGGGCATTAATCAGAGAGGCAGCACAGAGCCCTAAGGTGACCCTGGAGGAGCTACAGAGTTCCACAGCAGAAGCTAGAGTATCTGTACATAGGACGACAATAAGCCGTATGCTTCATAGAGTTGGGCTTTATGGCAGAGTGGCCAGAAGAAAGCCATTACTTTCAGCAAAAAACAAAATTGCACATTTTGAGTTGCGAAAAAGCATGTGAGAGACTCCCAAAATGTATGGAGGAAAGTGGCCTGGTCTGATGAGTCTAAAATTTAACTTTTTGGCCATCAAGGAAAACACTATGTCTGGCACAAACCCAACACATCACATCATCCAAAGAACACCAGCATGACAGCATCATGCTGTGGGGATATTTTTCGGCAGTCGGACTGGGAAACTGGTCAGAGTTGAGGGAAAGATGGATGGTGCTAAATACAGGGATATTTTTTTTTTTTAACAGAAATGTTTTATTGATTAAAATAAAGCATCATTACAACTTATGCACATTTCTCGATACATTCATATTTGCAGAGATTAAACCAGGGATATTTTTGAGCAAAACCCGTACCACTCTATGTGTGATTTGAGGCTTGGATGGAGGTTCACCTTCCAGCAGGACAATGACCCCAAACACACTGCTAAAGCAACTATTAAGTGGTTTAAGGGGAAACATGTAAATGTGTTGGAATGGCGTAGTCAAAGCCCAAACCTCAATCCAATAGAAAATCTGTGGTCAGATCTAAAGATTGCTGTTCACAAGTGCAAACCAACTTGAAGGAGCTGGAGCAGTTTTGCAAGGAGGAATGGGCAAAAATCCCAGTGGTAAGATGTGGCAAGCTCATAGAGACTTATCCAAAGGGACTTGGAGCTGTGATAGCCGCAAAAGGTGGCTCTACAAAGTATTGACTTTAGGGGGGTGAATTGTTATGCACATTGGCTTTTTATGTTATTGCGCCCTATTTGTTGTTTGCTTCACAATAAAAAAAAAAATCTTCAGAGATGGGAGCATGTTCTGTAAATTAAAAGATGCAAATCCTCAAACAATCCATGTCAATTCCAGGTTTTGAGGCAACAAGACATGAAAAATGCCAAGGGGGTGAATACTTTTCCAAGGTACTGTATCCAAAACCTGAAAAAAGCCCTGGGACTTGAGTCCTAGTACATTTTACCTAAATACACCCAGTCCCAGGGCTTTTTTCAGGTTTTGGATCCAGTACCTTTGGGAGCACTAAAATGTACACAAAAGAAAAATTTTTTACATAAAAGAATAATTAAGACTGACCTCCTCCCAGCCAATATAGCCAAAAACCTTGGGCGACCTCAGTCTTTTTTACTTCCGAAACATACAGGGCCCAGTACAGTCCTATTTGTATACTGATTGGCTGCTCCAACTGATTTGGTGGTGCTCCACCAAAAGCGCTTCAAGGCTCACCACAAGGGTTATGCCCATTCACACCTGTCCCTTGAAGTCTATTACTCCAAAAAGCTCCTTCCTAGTTCCTGTACTACTTTTGGGGACTTTGGGGTGCGATTTGTATAGACATCTGTGCAAAAACCCGTACATACTGTATGTCTCTAAAATTGCCACCCAAGTCGGACTGACATTCAACTGAACTCACGCAATTTTTAACCTGCTGTCAGTGTTAACCTAGGCTTTGAGACAGAGTTGTGTGATTTGCCCCCAAGTAGACATCAAAGGCAGTGCCTGAAAAACATGCGAATGCACATTTTTTGCATGTTTTCTTGCCTGGTCATTCGCTTTCTATTGCGTAAAAAAGTACTTAAAAAAAGCATTCAAACCTGCAGAGTGCAAGAATACTAGAAAAAAAAAAAAAAAAAAAACGAACAAACAAGACCAGAAATGCTCAGCTCAAGTGTGAATGGGGCTTTACACATAACTGCAGTCTGCCCAAAATATGCTGTGTATGTGAACAATTAGACTGGGGAAGTTGCACAATGACATATACAGTACATCTGGCTGAATATTTGATGATATGCACCTACTGATTCTGGATCAGTGACTAGTGAGTAGTGAAGTGCATAAAGGTTTCTGAGTATCAATTAAAGTCACACTAAACAATATCCTTATTTTCCAAAAATAATCCATACACAGCCACTACTTTACTAGCTCTGTAATCATTTTTTGTAAATTGTTTCTTATTGCATTTTTCTGCCTCCTTGTAATGTCTTCTGTGAGCTCCCAAACCTCTCCTTTTCCCTGTCAGTTCCCATGGTAGTTGCAGCCATGTGCCCTGCTCTATACACATTCAAGTCAATAGTCCCTAGACCAGGGGTCTCAAACTGGTGGCCCTCCAGCTGTTGCAAGCAAAACTACAAGTTCCATCATGCTTCTGCCTGTGGGAGTGGAGGGCTGCCAGTTTAAGACCCCTGCCCTAGACCATCTTGAGAGTGAGCAAGAGAGGGGGACTACGTTCTTACATACAGTAAGACCATGGAGAATGAATGTGGCCACCCTCTGATAGGAAGTTAAATCACAGCAGCAGAAAAAAAAAAAGAATTCCGAGAAGTCAGATAGCAACAGAAATCAATTTATTTAAGTCAAATATATATACTTGGGTAGCGGCCATAAACCTTTGTAAGGCTGCCTTGACTTATTGGGCTTACCAGTTACCTCGCTTGGCTTGTTCATCCACGTCTAGGTGTTCCCAGGGTTGATACCCAACAACTTGGACGCTGACACCAATAAAGTCCTTTTGAAAGGTTTTATTTTGCAGGGGTAACATCCAACAACACAGTCACATATAGGAACAGAGGGCAAGGGCGAAGAATTCAGGCACCTTGAACTACAGACATAACAAAGTCTCTAGTACCACCCAGAGAGTAGCCACTCGCAGCTGGGCACTTCAAGGCTGAACAGATCTCTAGCCAGAGATCATGGCAATCAGCACGCTGATTCAGAACTTGTCAAATCCTCTGAACATGTACAAGTTATAACTGAAAGTGAACAGGAACCTTTTTCCTGACAACTGACATCCTCAGTGGTTGCAAGGTTCCCATTCCCACATGTGCAATTCAGTGTACATTCAAAGGAGCTTTGTGAATAAGAAGGAAATACATTTTTTTTCCTTGTCAAAATATTTTATTATGTATTCAAAGGTAAATTATACAAGTGTACAACATAATCTGTTATCAATTAAATTAATGAAGCTCAGTTATATAAATGCAAAGAATAGTATAGATTGCTATTATATATTATTAAATAAAACTAATAAAGTTATAAGCAACTGATGATCTGTTTTTGAATGAAATATCTTAATTTATACAGTTACAATTATAACTGTAAAAATTCTATATGATCATAGGTAGCATATGTGGGAGCTTCTAAATTCAAGAAGTAAATATGGATAGAAATAAAGATAAGAAGGGAAGAAGGGTAGAAAGAAAGAGAAGTATGTATAGAGAAAGGGTAGTGAGTTCCGCAGGGTTCAGTCGGGAGGAAATACATTTTTTTTCAATGAGACATAGGGCTAATTTCACAAGGTTAACACTCCAGGATAGGAATACCTATTTTCATAAAAGTGACAGTTTCAGTTGAGTCCATTGAGATTAAAAAATGACAAGGACCTGGCTAAAATAAAGATCCCAATCATAATGTTAAATGTGTTATTTGTGCCCATAGTACATCTCCTCTGCAATAAAAACCCTGTTTGCAACATTTTCTAAGGTAAAATTCTGTTTTAAGAAGCCTGCATACAGTGAGATACTGTAGGATGCCACACATGCTGAAAAACATTTTGGGTTTATATGCACTTTAAACCTTTTTTTTTTCTGAAAGGACCTGGAAAGCCAGAACTTCTGGTCTGAATGCCTCTTTCAGATCCTTGACACTGACACCGCCCTCCCATTCATCCTGACAATGGCATGTAATGTAAAGTACAATGGAACCTCGGATTGCAAGGAACACAGTTTATGAGCATTTCGCAATACAAGCTATTTTCAAAAATCCTGACTCGCTTTGCGAGAGTTGTCTCACAAGACGAGCAGGATTCAAGCCACTGGGGGTGTAGTACCGCATTTGGCCAGAGGTGCGCGGGGGCACCAGTGATGCTCTCAGACGCTCAGTGACTACTCAGAGATACTCGAAAACACTCAGTTCCCGAGTGTCTCTGATCGTCTCTAAGTGTCTCCGATGCCCCTGCACCTCTGGCCACATGCTCTACTGCATAGACAAGCAGTGGCTGTAGAACGGATTATATGAGTTTCTATTATTTCCTATGGGGAAACTCGCTTTGAAATACCAGTGCTATGGATTACAAACATTCGTCTGGAACAAATTATGCTTGTAATCCAAGGTATTACTGAACTGTGAACTATATACTGTTTGTGTTATACTTATCTATGCAGCAGGTGGCGCTGTAGTATTATAGTATGTATTCTAAGATATAACAGGATGTATTGTCTATCTATGTTCAATGCACTTGTTTGTTGTTCTCTTCCTATTTCCATGATGTAAAGATATGTACTGCAATCCTCTGTAGCACCCTCTACTAGGGATGAGCCGAACACCCCCTGTTCGGTTCGCATCCAGAACATGCGAACAGGCAAAAAATTAGTTTGAATGCGCGAACACCATGGGACACGAAAATCAAAAGTTATAATTTTAAACGCTTATATGCATGGCATTGTCATAAAAAGTGTTTGGGGACCTGGGTCCTGCCCCAGGGGACATGTATCAATGCAAAAAAAAGTTTTAAAAATGGCTGTTTTTTCGGGAGCAGTGATTTTAATAATGATTAAAGTGAAACAATAAAAGTGTAATATTCCTTTAAATTTTGTACCTGGGGGGTGTCTATAGTATGCCTGTAAACTGGCACATGTTTCCCGTGTTTAGAATAGTCTGACAGAAAAATGACATTTCTAAAGGAAAAAAAAGTAATTTAAAACTACTTGTGGCTAGACATGTGCAGACTGAAATATTTTGTTTCAGAATTTCGTTTTCGTCCGAAAAATTAATTTATTTAGTTACTCCCGAAATTAGTTTTTATTTATTTAGTTTTTTGTTAAAAAATTGCATTCGTCCGAAAATCCAAATGAATTTCGGTCTAATCTGTCATTGAAGGCTTATGGTGTCTGTCGGAAAGAGGATTCAACGGAGCAGCGAAACTCACTTATGATGCTGCAATCATACAAGCTATAGTAGGATTCTAATGTTGTACATCTTCTATGTTTTTTTTTTAAGGCTATTGCATTGCACACAGATCATGTTAGCATTACCATTAAGAAAAAAAAAAATTAAGAAAAAAAAAAGCCGAGGGAGGGGGGGTCCCCCGAAATTCCATACCAGGCTTTCGGGTCTGGTATGGATATTAAGGGGAACCCCCGTGTCAACAAAGAAAATAATGGTGTGGGGGTCCCCCTCAAAATCCATACCAGGCCCTTCAGGTCTGGATTGGATTTTAAGGGGAACCCCGTGCCAAAAAAATGGCGTGGGGGTCCCCCTCAAAATCCATACCAGGCCCTTCAGGTCTGGCATGAATATTAAGGGGATCCCCCTGTCAAAAAAAAATGGCGTGGGGGCCCCCCTCAAAATCCATACCAGGCCCTTCAGGTCTGGAGTGGATTTTAAGGGGAATCCCACGCCAAAAAAAATTGCGTGGGGTCCTCCTCAAAATCCATACAAGACCCTTATCCGAGCATGCAACCTGGCAGGCTGCAGGAAAAGAGAGAGGGACGAGAGAGCGCCCCCCCCCCCGAACCGTACCTGGCCACGTGCCCTCAACATTGGGAGGGTGCTTTGAGTTAGCCCCTCAAAGCACCTTGTCCCCATGTTGATGAGGACAAGGGCCTCATCCCCACAACCCTGGCCGGTGGTTGTGGGGGTCTGCGGGCAGGGGGCTTATCGGAATCTGGAAGCCCCCTTTAACAAGGGGACCCCCAGATCCCGGCCTCCCCCGTGTGAAATGGTAAGGGGATACTACCATTTCACAAAAAAAGGGACAAAGTGTTAAAAATGACAGGAGACGGTCTTTGACAATTCCTTTACTAAAGTCTTCTTTCATCTTCTTTCTTCTGGTCTTCTTCCTTCTTCTTTTCTTCATCCTTCGGTTTCTTCCTCCATCTTCTTCTTCCTCCGATCCTCTTCTTCCTCCGATCCCCTTCTTCTTGGTCCGGTGTTCTCATCCGGCATCTTCCTCCACGGTGTCTCTTCTTGGTTCACGGGCCGCTCCATGCAATGGGAGGCTCCCGCTGTGCGGCGCTTCTCTTCTACTGACAGTTCTTTTATGACGGAGGGCGGGGCCACCCGGTGACTCCACCCCCTCTGACGCACGGTTCCATTTATTTTTTTGGCGCAGGGTTTCCCTTAATATCCATACCAGGCCCTGCTCTTGAAGGGGAACCCATTCCGTTTTTTTGTTTACATTAAAGTCGTGTTGTAAGACGCGCTGTGATTCACACTCAAGTCGTGTCCAAGTTGCCTCCTGAAGTCGTGCTGGAAGTCGTGTTGCCTCTGTGTGAATGAATGGACTGTTATGATAGAATGTTCAACAAACATAGATTGTTATTGTTAGAGTACAAGTTCAATAAACACAGATTGTTATTGTAAGCCCTTGTACACACGGTCGACATTCCGACAACAAAATCTGACGGATTTTGTCCGAAACTTGTGTTGCATACACACAGACGGACAAAGTTGTCGGAAAATCCGATCGTACGTAACGTGACGACGTTATTTCGTTACGATAGGACAACGTTCAGGCTAGTAGCCAATAGCTTTGGTCTAGGAATTTGATCTGAGCATGCGTGGCACTTTGTCCGATCGGAATTCTCTACACACAATAGGACAGAGTCCGATCGGATCATGTTGTCGGAAAGTTTTATAGCCCAGCTCTAAAACTTTGTCCTTCGGATATTCCAACAGAAACAGTCCGATGGAGCCCACACACTGTCGGATTATCCAACAACACGGTCCGATCAGACATTTTCCGTCGGAATATCAGACCGTGTGTACAAGGGCTTAGAGTCACATCGAATCTCCTATCTGTATCGAACTGTGTCAAAACGAAAACGAAAATAAAGCATTTTTTTTATGTCGGATCTTTCATTTATCAAAACGATAACGAAAATACCTGAAATTTGGACGAAAATGCATTCGGACGAAAACAAATGCACATGTCTACTTGCGGCTATAATGAATTGTTGGTCCACAATACACATAAATGTTAATTGATAAAAACGGCATGGGATTTCCCCACAAGGGAACCCTGAACCAAAATGTAACAAAAAATGCCGTGGGGGTCCCCCTCAAAATCCATACCAGACCCTTATCTGAGCACGCAACTTGGCAGGCTGCAGGAAAAGAGGGGGGACAAGAGAGTGCCCCCCCCCTGAATTGTACCAGGCCAGATGCCCTCAACATTGGAAGGGTGCTTTGGGGTAGCCCTCCAAAGCACCTTGTCCCTATGTTGATGGGGAGAAGGGCCTCATCCCCACAACCCTTGACCAAAGGTTGTGGGGGTCTGCGGGCAGGGAGCTTATCGGATTCTGGAAGCCCCCTTTAACAAGGGGATCCCCAAATCCCGCCCCCCCTGTGTGAATTGGTAATGGGGTACAAATGTACCTCTACCATTTCACAAAAAAGTGTCAAAAAGGTTAAAAAAGACAAGACACGGGTTTTGACAAGTCCTTTATTCATTTCTTCTTCTTCCATCTTCTTTCTTCTGGTCTTACTTCTGTGTTTGTTGTTCTTCCTCCATCTTCTTTTTCTCCATCTTCTTCTTCCTCCGCTCTTCTCGTCTGGCATCTTCCTCTGGCTTCTTCTCTGCTTTGCCCACCGCACGATCTGCCTCAGTGGGAGTCTTCCACCGCGTGACACTTCTTATATAACAGAGCGAGGGGCCACCCAGTGACCCCACCCCCTCTGACACCTGGGGACTTCCCTATGGCTTTTCCTATGTTGTCAGAGGGGGCTGAGCCACCCATTTACATAAACGGGGTGAAACCGCCCCCCTCTGACATCACGGAGAAAGCCATAGAGAAGTCCTTGTGAAGTCCCTGTGCGTCAGAGGAGGGCGGGGTCACTGGGTGACCCCCCCACCTTTATATAAGAAGTGTCAGTAGAACAGAAGCGTCACACGGTGGAAGACTCCCACTGAGGCGGATCGTGCAGTGGACAAATCGGAGAAGAAGCCAGCGGAAGATGCTGGATGAAAAGAGCGGACGAGAAGAGCGAAGGAAGAAGAAAATGGAGAAAAAGAAGATGTAGAAGAAGAAGAAGAACCCCGAAGGAAGACCAGAAGAAAGAAGATGGAAGAAGAAGCAGGGAAAGAAGGAGAAATGAATAAAGGACTTATCAAAAACCGTCTCTTGTCTTTTTTAAACTTTTTGACACATTTTTTGTGAAATGGTAGGGGTATATTTGGGCCGGGATCTGGGCCCTTGTTAAAGGGGGCTTCCAGGTTCCGATAATCCCCCCGCCCACAGACCCCCACAACCACCGGGCAAGGGCTGTGGGGATGAGGCCCTTCTCCCCATCAACATGGGGGGCTACCCCAAAGCACCCTCCCAATGTTGAGGGCATGTGGCCTGGTACGGTTCATGAAGGGGGGGGCTCTCTCATCCCCCCTCTTTTCCTGCGGCCTGCCAGGTTGTGTGCTTGGATAAGGGTCTGATGGATTTTTGGGGGGACCCCACGCCATTTAAAAAAAAATATTGGCGTGGGGTTCCCCTTAAAATCCATACCAGACCTGAAGGGTCTGGTATGGATTTTGAGGGGGACCCCACACCATTTTTTTTTTAAAATTTGGTTCGGAATAGGAATATTACACTTTTATTGTTTCACTTTAATCATTATTAAATCACTGCTCCCGAAAAAAATGGCCTGTATAATGCTGTTCAGAGTATATAGGGCCTGGGGGCTCCACACCTTTTTTTTTTTTTAATTTGGGTGTGGGGTTCCCCTTAACCACTTAAGCCCCGGACCAATTGTCAGCTTAAGGACCAGAGGTCTTTATACAATTTCGCACTGCACCGCTTTAACTGGTAATTGCGCGGTTGTACCCAAACGAAATTTGTGTCCTTTTCTTCCCAAAAATAGAGCTTTCTTTTGATGGTATTTGATCGTCTCTGCAAAATTTTTATTTTTTGCGATATAAATGGAAAAAGACCGAAAATTTCGAGAAAAAAAGATATTTTCTACTTTTTGTTATAAGAGAAATCAAATAAACTGAATTTTAGTCATACATTTAGGCCAAAATGTATTCAGCCACATGTCTTTAGTAAAAAAAAATTTCAATAAGCGTATATTTATTGGTTTGCGCAAAAGTTATAGCGTCTACAAACTAGAGTACATTTTCTAGAATTTACACAGCTTTTAATTTATGACTGCCTATCTCTTTTCATGAGGTGCTAGAATGGCTGGGCAGTAAAACCCCCCCCCCCCCCCCCAAATGACCGCATTTTGGAAAGTAGACACCCCAAGGAAATTGCTGAGAGGCACGTTGAGCCCATTGAATATTTTTTTTTGTCCCAAGGGATTGAATAATGGCAAAAAAATAAAAATAAATAAAATGTTTACAAAAATTTGTCACTAAATGATATATTGTTCACACATCCCATGGTTATATGTGGAATTGCACCCCAAAATAAATTTTGCTGCTTCTCCTGAGTACAGGGATACCACATGTGTGGGACTTTTTGGGAGCCTAGCTGCGTACGGGGCCCCGAAATCCAAGCACCGCCTTCAGGATTTCTAAGGGCATTCATTTTTTATTTTACTCCTCACTACCTATCATATCACAGTTTTGAAGGCCATAAAATGCCAAGATGGCACAACCCCCCCCCCCCCCCCCCCAAATGACCCCATTTTGAAAATTAGACACCCAAAGCTATTTGCTGAGGGGCATGTTGAGCCCATTGAATATTTTTTTTGTCCCAAGGGATTGAATAATGACAAAAAATAAAAATAATTTTTTTTTTACAAAAAGTTGTCACTAAATTATATATTGCTCACACATGCCATGGTTATATGTGGAATTGCACCCCAAAATACATTTAGCTGCTTCTCCTGAGTACAGGGATACCACATGTGTGGGACTTTTTGGGAGCCTATCTGCGTACAGGGCCCCGAAAACCAATCACCACCTTCAGGATTTTTAAGAGCGCAAATTTTTGATTTCACTCCTCACTACCTATTACAGTTTCGAAGGCCATAAAATGCCAAAATAGCACAAAACTCCCCCAAATGACCCCATTTTGGAAAGTAGACACCCCAAGCTATTTGCTGAGAGTCATGCTGAGTATTTTACAGCTCTCATTTTTTTTTGAAAATGAAGAAAGTAAAGAAAAGCACTTTTTTTTTTTTTTTTTAATTTAAAAACTTTGTGACAAAAAGCGAGATCTGCAAAATACTCACCATACCTCTCAGCAAATAGCTTGGGGGGTCTACTTTCCAAAATGGGGTCATTTGGGAGGGGGTTTGTGCCATGTGGGCATTCCTTGGCCTCCGAAACTGTGATTGGCAGTGAGGAGTGAAATAAAAAATTTACACCCTTAGAAAGCATGAAGGCGGTGCTTGGTTTTTGGGGTCCCATATGCAATTGGCTCCCAAAAAGTCCTACACATGTGGTATCCCCATACTCAGGAGAAGCAACAGAATGTATTTAAGGGTGTAGTACCACATATTCCCATGTAATGTTTGAGCAATATAGCATTTAGTGACAACTTTGTGCAAAAAATAAAATAAAATTATTTTTCCCACAACCTGTGTCATAATATAAAATATTCCATGGACTCAACATGCCTCTCAGCAAGAATGATACCAAGATGATACCTAAACCCCCAGGCATCATTCTGGTATAAACATTCAAAGTCCAGCAACATACCAGTACGTTGCTGGTCCTTGTTGGACATATATTGTAATCTTTTTTTCATGCAGCTTGTTGGCTGAACAAAAAAAAGAGATTGATCGGTGGGTATGCCCACCATTAGAATACCTCCCTTCATCCACCCACTTCTAATGATGGGCATACATGCACCATTTATATATGCCGAAGCATGGGGGCATCCTCCCACAAAAAAGTTATGCCGCGTACACACGAACAAACTTTTCCACGGGCAGGTCCTCCGTCGAAATTTCGACCGTATGTACGCAGCATTAGGAGCAAAATCGCTCCTCCGCCCCTGCTGCCCCCATGCTTCGGCATATATGCTCTTTTTTTTTAACTATAGTGGTGAAATCACCTCCTATAGTGTTGGAGTCATGGCTTTATCTATCGTGGGAGCAAACGCTGTTGCTGTCAAGATAAATAAATCCGCGCTGCAACTGAATGGCGTACCTGCTAAGCAAATTATGGTTAACATTAAAACAAAGTAACATTACAGTATAACAGTAAAACCTTACCATACCATACCTGCAAAGCGAATGGCAAAAAAAAACCAGTAAAAAAATAAAAATTTTTTTAACACAACCTGTGCCTAAAATATATATATGTCGAAGCATGGGGGCATCCTCCCGCAAAAAAGTTATGCCTCCCCTGCTGCCCCCATGCTTCGGCATATATGCTCTTTTTTTTTTTTTTTTTTAACTGTGGTAGTGAAATCACCTCCTACAGCACTGGAGTCACGGCTTTATGTATCGTGGGAGCAAACGCTATTGCTGTCAAGATAAATAAATCCGCGCTGCAGCTGAATGGCACACCTGAAAACAAAAAAAATGGTTAACAATAAAACACAGTAAACAGTAAAGTATAAAAAAATTACATACCTGGAAAGCGAGCATGATAAAACATAATAAAATATTGCAGAATAGAATACAGTAAAAAAGAGCAACAAGAGAGAGAGAACAATAAAACTACAACTATTTTTGGTTTTATATTTTATATATATATATTTTTTTTATTTTACTTTTTTTTTTTTTTTTACACTTTTTTTTTGAACTGTAACAACTGTAACGGTTCGGGTCTCTCAAAATGCGATGGCATCTTGGGAGACCCTGTGTTAGTGTGTCCTAGCCTGTGAAATGCTGTACCCTACGCTAAAACTTCACTAGTGTGTGGTAGCGTTCAAAAAATTCACCAATGCAAAGACCAGGATTGCCAGGACAGCATGGACAATAACAATGGGTGTCACGCCTATATCCGCGCTTGGTAGAGACACGACATCTTCTTTGGGGGGTTTGTTGGGTAGGGGTACTCTCGAGGACATACGGAAAATGCCTCTCATGCAGCCGGCTTACTGCATTTGGTTGGGAATGGTTAGGAGCAGAACCTTCTGGATACAGAAGGTCTGTGACAATCTCTGGAAAAAAAAAAAGGATAAAGTCCCACCTGAAGCTCTGTATAGCCTTCAGAAAAGCCAATTGAAATAAGTAAACAGACACTTTTTTGTACCAGTGTCTGGCCTTACGGGCAACTAGATACGGCGCCAACAACTGGTCATTGAGGTCCACCCCTCCCATATTTTTGTTATATTCGTGGATACAGAGGGGTATCTCCACAATACCAGTCGCCGTAGGAATTTGGACCGTCGTGTCTGCATGAAGGGAGGTAAGAACGAAAACATTCTTATTATCCCTCCACTTCATAGCGAGCAAATTATTACACCGCAAGCAGGTTCTCTCCCCCAGCCTAAGACAAGAATCTACAAGCCCCTGGGGAAAGCCCCGGCGATTAGGTTGCACGGTGCCACATGCTCCAATCTGATGATCAAACAAGTGACTAAACAGTGGCACGCTCGTGTAATAATTGTCCACGTACAAGTGGTACCCCTTTCCAAATAAGGGTGACACCAAGTTCCACACTATCTTGCCAGCGCTTCCTATGTAGTCAGGGCAGTTCTCCGGCTCTACGTAACTATCTTTTCCCTCATAAACTGTAAAGCTCCATGTATAGCCTGTTGCCCTGTCACAGAACTTATAGAGCTTGACCCCGTATCTGGTACGCTTGTTGGGAATGTATTGTTTGAATGACAAGCGACCAGAAAAAACTTAATCAGGGACTCATCAACGCAGACAACTTGATGGGGAGTAAACAAGTCTGCAAAACGTTGGTTGAAGTGGTTTATGAGGGGCCGAATTTTGAAGAGTCGATCGTATTCAGGGTCTTCACGAGGACAACAAAGTTCATTGTCATTGAAGTGCATGAACCTCAAGATCTGCTCGTATCGTTTCCTGGACATGGAGTTAGAGAACACGGGCATGTGGTCAGTCGGATGCGTGGACCAATATGTCCGCAACGTCATGAATTTATGTGTGCCCATGTTGAGGGAAAGGCCCAGAAAGGTCTAAAATTCGGAAACCGTAATTGGTTTCCAATCTCTGGCAAGGGAAGGCAACTGGGGATTAGCGGTGATGTGTTGACCAGCATATAAATTAGTTTGGTCCACAATAGATCTATAGAGATCTTCCGTGAAATACAGCGAATAAAAATCAAGTAGCGTAAAATCAGCTGTATCTACCTGAATACCGGGTTGGCCAGTGAATGGGGGAAGTACTGGTGCTGCAGAAGTGGTGGGCACCCAATCAGGATTGGCAAATTCTGCAGGAAGGGCACTATGGGAACAACGGGCTTGCCTTTGTCTTCTTCTTGGTGGCAGCGGGACACTACTTGTGCTTGCCACCTCGCCAGCTTGAACTGCACTTATGGGACTCGCCACGTCACCACGTGTTACTGCAGTGCTGGATGTACGTCCAGGGTGTACTAGGCCGCTGGTGCTTGCCAGTTCACCAGAAGGATGAGCGGCGCTAGTACTTCTCTGCTCTATGCGAGGGACCTGCGGTTCTTGCACCTCAACAACATCAGAAGATCAGGGTCCGGTACACCTGACCTTAGCAGGGACCTCATCTTCGTCGTCAGAGCTATCTGTCATGGAGCCGCTGTCCTCTACAGGATCATATTCTGAGCCTGAATCTGACAGATAAGTGACTTCCTCTTCACTATCTGTCATGCTCAGAAACGTGTAGGCATCTTCACTAGTGTACCTTCGCTTTGTGATTTTGGGCTCTAAATTTAGTGGTACAACTAGTGAGACTCACAGGTAAAAAAGCACCTAGGCTGTCAGCGACTGTATAAAACGCTACCAAAAAAAACTGTTAGCGATCGCAGGGATCAAGCCTGACTCTGCGAACGCTGCAGTTATGTGTGTTGTGTTTTGTAAGTGACAGTGATCGATCGATACTGCACTTGGGTGGGCTGGGCTGGGCAGAGGGGACAAACGCAGGTGCTAGCAGGTATCTGGGATGATCCTGCTAACAATGCATTTTTTTGGAACCCTAAACTGCTGGGGATGCTAGTATAGATCTGATCAGATCAGATATTGATCTGTTCAGATTCTATGCCACTAAGGGAGGTGTATGCTTTGCGAGTGGGTGTTAGCGGTACTGGCACTAACCTAGCGATGCCTGGGGCGACACAGACCCTATCTGACCCTAAAACCTAATTGATATCACCCGCCGGGCAATCAGGGGGTTAAACCTTTATTGGGTAATAAATGGTGGGTGACCTGATGCTATAAAAAGCGAACTAACTAACCAGCGTCACCCGTAACACTTATACGGTGATTACTGGTGAGGGGGTTAAAACCTTTATTAGGTAGTATATGGGGGTACCTGATGCTATATAAAAACTTGACAGGGAACCTAAATAACTAAATGGCTAACCAGCATCACCAGTGACACGTATACGGTGATCACTGGTGAAAGGGTTATCTCTAGGGGCAATCAAGGGGTTAAAACCTTTATTAGGTTATATATGGGGGTACCTAACACTATAAAAACCTGGCGGTGAACCTAAAAAATAACTAGCTACCTAGCGGCACCAGTGACACTAATGCAGCGATCAGAAAAACGATTGCTTAGTGACACTGGCAAAATGGGGTGAAAGGGTTAACTTGGGGGCAATCAAGGGGTTAAACCTTTATTAGGGGGGTAGGGGGCTACCCTGGACCTAAAGGGGCCTAACACTAACTTCCCTGACAATTTTTACAGTTACAACTGACACTAAATGCAGTGATCAGTAAATTAATGATCACTGCAATCAGTGACACTGTGACTGGGGGGGGGGGGGTTGATCGGGGGTGATTGGGGGATGACTGGGGTGATTTGTGTGCCTATGTGTACCTACGTGTCAGTGTACTGTTGGTGCACTTACTTGGATGTCTTCTCTCCTCACCGTCCGGTCAAAAAGACCGCCACGAGGAGAGTGACATCACTTCCTCCTGCCTGTGTTTACACTTACACAGGCAGGGGAAGCTTCTCATTCGCCAGGAGCGATTGAGAGGGGATGACCAGAAACCAAAGGCCATCCCCTCATCCCGGATTGCTCCTGAAGCGAAACGGACCGCCGCAGCCAGCGGGAGGGGGTCCGATCAGACCCCCCACCCGCTGGAAGGCAGGCACGTACGGGTACGTGCTTGTGCCTGTCCGTGCCATTGTGCCGACGTATTTTTACATGCGGCGGTCCTAAAGTGGTTAATATCCATACAAGACCCAAAGAGCCTGGTAATGGACTGGGGGGGGTACCTATGCTGTTTGTCTCACTGATTTTCATCCATATTGCTGGGACTAGACATTACATTAAAGCTGCAAGCAGTTTTAAATAACTTTTATTCCTTTAAAAATGTCATTTTGTGCAGGGACTGTTCTAAGCACGGAAACACGTGCCACTTCTCAGGCATGCTATAGACAACTACCAGGTACGATATTTAAAGGAATATTTCACTTTTTTCACTTTAAGCATCATTAAAATCACTGCTCCCTAAAAAAACTGACCTTTTTTAAAAAAAAAAATTTGCATTAATACATGTCCCCTGGAGCAGGACCGGGGTCCCCAAATACTTTTTATGACAATGGGCCTTTAAAATTAGCACTTTTGATATCTCCCATAGACTTTTAAAGGGTGTTCTGCGGCTTTCAAATTTGCCACGAACACCCCAAATTGTTCACTATTTGGCGACTGGGCGAACAGCCAATGTTCAAATCAAACTCATGTTTGACCTGATCATAAAGCCCATCCCTACCTTCTACCTTTAGGTAGGTGCTAGAGTAGGGGTTTTTTGTGTATACTGCCAATATCTGCCAGTACTGCCAGTACTGCCAGTAAATAGAGCTTGCAGTCAGTGGTAGGAGATTGTGCGTGCTGTCTGCGTGCTCTGAACCCAGTATACACCGCTATATCCATCTATATAGCTAGCTATCTTGCTCGTTTTAAATAGAGCTTGCAGTGAGTGGTAGGAGATTGTGCGTGCTGTCTGCATGCTCTGAACCCAGTATACACCGCTATATCCACCTATATAGCTGGCTATCTTGCTCGTTTTAAATAGAGCTTGCAGTCAGTGGTAGGAGATTGTGCGTGCTGTCTGCGTGCTCTGAACCCAGTATACACCGCTATATCCATCTATATAGCTAGCTATCTTGCTCGTTTTAAATAGAGCTTGCAGTCAGTTGTAGGAGATTGTGCGTGCTGTCTGCGTGCTCTGAACCCAGTATACACCGCTATATCCATCTATATAGCTAGCTATCTTGCTTGTTTTAAATAGAGCTTGCAGTCAGTGGTAGGAGATTGTGCGTGCTGTCTGCGTGCTCTGAACCCAGTATACACCGCTATATCCATCTATATAGCTAGCTATCTTGCTCGTTTTAAATAGAGCTTGCAGTCAGTCAATGCTCAAGTCAAACTCATGTTTGACCTGAACATAAAGCCCATCCCTACCTTCTACCTTTAGGTAGGTGCTAGAGTAACCCAGTATACACCGCTATATCCACCTATATAGCTAGCTATCTTGCTCATTTTAAATAGAGCTTGCAGTCAGTGGTAGGAGATTGTGCGTGCTGTCTGCGTGCTCTGAACCCAGTATACACCGCTATATCCATCTATATAGCTAGCTATCTTGCTCGTTTTAAATAGAGCTTGCAGTCAGTTGTAGGAGATTGTGCGTGCTGTCTGCGTGCTCTGAACCCAGTATACACCGCTATATCCACCTATATAGCTGGCTATCTTGCTCGTTTTAAATAGAGCTTGCAGTCAGTGGTAGGAGATTGTGCGTGCTGTCTGCGTGCTCTGAACCCAGTATACACCGCTATATCCATCTATATAGCTAGCTATCTTGCTTGTTTTAAATAGAGCTTGCAGTCAGTTGTAGGAGATTGTGTGTGCTGTCTGCGTGCTCTGAACCCAGTATACACCGCTATATCCATCTATATAGCTAGCTATCTTGCTTGTTTTAAATAGAGCTTGCAGTCAGTGGTAGGAGATTGTGTGTGCTGTCTGCGTGCTCTGAACCCAGTATACACCGCTATATCCATCTATATAGCTAGCTATCTTGCTTGTTTTAAATAGAGCTTGCAGTCAGTGGTAGGAGATTGTGCGTGCTGTCTGCGTGCTCTGAACCCAGTATACACCGCTATATCCATCTATATAGCTAGCTATCTTGCTTGTTTTAAATAGAGCTTGCAGTCAGTGTTAGGAGATTGTGTGTGCTGGCTGCGTGCTCTGATCTCTGAGGACTTCCAGAGTGGTGGAGAAAGAGAGGGAGCTGATGACTTCAGTCAGCCCAGGCCAGGTGCCTGTTTCTCAGCCTAATGAAGGACGTGGAGCCCCTAAGCTCCTGGAGCTCGTCAAGGAGGAGAGGTTGTTTTTGGAGAACCAGCTGGATCTTGCAGATTGGTCTCTGAGACAGCCAGGAGAGGATGTGGAGAAATCTGCAGACAGAAGAAAGAAAGCTAAAAGCTTAATTGTAAAGGCTTCCCGCAGCTACTGCGAGAAAATGAAGGTCCTGGCGGAGCTAAGGAACCGGAGAGACAGATCAGGCGTTGTAAAGAGACAGGAGTATAAGACGGTGATAGACGGATTGAAGAAGCAGTGCAACATATTGGGTGAGCTGTTATCCAACCTGATTGACAGTGCTTCTGGTGAGAAAGACTTTCTATCTAACGTGGACAAAGCGATGAGAATTGCGTGTGACGAGGGGACCCAGGCAGGGAGACGCCGTAGACTGTATCCAGCCCCGAACACAACGCAGGAGGAGGAAATGGCGGGTCCCTCTGTGGAAGCCAGCCATGAAGAAAAGGAAAGTGCGGTGGAAAGAAAGGTGGCCAGTGACAAACCAGAGGGAAAGACTGTGGTGGAAAGAAAGCCAGCGGTGTGTAAAGAAACAGTTTTGGAGAGAGAGAGTGCTGTGAAGGCTGAAAATGTGAAGAGCATTCCTGGTGAAAAGACTGCTAGCCCTGCTAACTCCACTAATCCTGCAGAGGGGTCAGGTAAGCCTAAGGGTTGCCAGCCTATGAATGAGGCTGTGTCCCCAGAGGGCAGGTTAGACCCCGGTGAAGTGGGAAGGAGGCAGCAAAAGGACATTAAAGACAGGAGTGTTGTTAAGAAGATACCAGTGGTGCAGCTTGCTAGGATAGTAAGCAAAGGAAAAATGGACTTACCTGTACAGTCCCCAGTGATCCCAGCCGGTGGTTGCAAGCAGGGCACGCCGTCAGTTGCGTTGTCGGCTGCCACTGCTGCAAGCCGGTCTCAGGGTAAGGGGACTAGGGTATATGAGAGTCAAGCCAGCTTGGCTGCCGCTGTGGGCAGCGGTGCAGTGTCGGCCGGCGGCATGGCATCTGACAGTTCGGGAATGGCGGCCGTGAATAAGAGAACGCCGTCTTCCCGCGGGAGGAGGGGTGGTGCTACTGACCGCGAGGCCAATAGTAGCGCGGGAAGGGGTGATGACGCACTTCCGGTGCGCGAGCTGGTTCATGGCGAGAATAGCCCGCGGCCGGAAGTGACGGTGGCGGGTCCGGAAGTTGACCCCGAGGGTCGTTTTCAAAGGACTTCCGGTCTGCTTTCTGGTCAAGAGAGTGTAAACAGTAACAGTAACAGTAATGTTGAAATGTCTAATTGTATAGTGCCAGAACAAGCTACGGCCTGGGGTGACTGCCCAATGGGCGAGCTTGATGGTGAGAACCCTGCAATGACGTTCATTCGCGGCTTGGAGGGTTCTCAATCAGGGCCGAGCCAAGTGTCAGTGGATTCCTGCGGGGCTCATATGGAGGTGGAGTGGCAGGAAGCCTGGGAGGCTTTGCTTTATAGCTCTGAGGATGAGACCTATCCTAAAGTTCAGGCTGGGGTAAACGATGTGGGGAGTGTGACTTCCCATGCCGTGAGTGGGGGGGCTGCTTCTCATGTTGTACCCCCAGTGTCTGTGGCAGAGGCTCCTCCTCCGGGACCCGTACTAAGGGGGACACCGGAGGTAAAGTTGCTGACGGCACTTGGTGAAAGGCGTTCCTACGCCAATGTGGCTGGGTCCAGTGTGCCTCTGGACCACCTGTACCACCAGTTTGGGGCCAGTAACTTTCGGGTACCCCCGGCTGGTCAGACCCCTGGGGCCAGTACTTGGTCTAGGGGGACAGGTGGTCCGGAGCGCAAGCGTAGGAATGTGGTCCAGCTGAGATGGGAGGGTGAAGGTCAGTGCCCCACGAGGGGCCAAGTGGTTGACATGGTCCTGGCGTTGGGGTTCAGGGTGGCTGAGCTATTTGCTGTGATCCACCCAGCTGGCACCCCTGACTTTGATGTCAGTTTCACCAACGCTGTGACTATGGAGCGTTTTATAACCGCTTTTGGGTTGGTTAAAGGGGCTGATCCCTGGAAAGGGTTCCGCCTGATTCCTTTGAGTAGGCAGGAGGAGATTAAAAACCTGACGGTGTTAGTAAGGAACGAGAGCCTGCCCCCGGAGGACATAGCAACTTGGCTGGGGAGACACGGCCAGTTGCAGTGTCCTCTAAATAAATGCTTAGACGAGCGTGGGGTATGGACTGGAGCATGGAACACCAGGATTCGTTTGAGAAGATCTGGCAACACGGTTGCACATGTCCCAGGAAGTGCTTTCCTGGGACGAGATAGAATCCTGGTGTTCTACCCAGGCCAGCCCCGTAGGTGTTTCAGGTGTGGGTGTCCAACCCACATGAGTGCAGATTGCACAGTTGTGCGCTGCACTAAGTGCAATAAGTTTGGACACTCAGGTGACACGTGTGGGTTGATCTGCTGCAACCTTTGCGGTCAAATGGGGCATCCCTTTAGCAGATGCCCCAGAGCCTACAGGGGTGAAGCTGCAGCAGGTGGTGGGCCAGGAGGGGATAGTGCACCTCCTCCTGCTGGGCAGAGTTCTGGAGGGGAAAGGCAGGGAAGCGCTCCTACGGCGGAGCCACAGGGTGCACCTCGAACCCAAAAGGCAAGTAGGGTCCCTCAAAGAGAAAAGGGGGTACGGCCTGCAGATGTTGCCCAGGCCCCTGTCACTGAAGTTCAGGTGCCCGGTCCAGATATTGGTCAGGTGGAGGTAGTTGGGCCTCCCTTTTTGGATAAGGGGGGGGCACAGGGTTCTGTTTCCCAGGTTACTGCTCCCACTCCCCTTCCTCGGAGATGTAGGCCGGGCAGACATCTGGTCACTGTCTCCTCATCCGATTCTTCGGCTGGGGATGACAGGTCTGGGGAGGAGGAGATGGAAGTCTCGGTTAAGGGGGCTCAGAAACGCCCAAAAGAAGTATCGGATGAGGAAGGTGAAGTGGCTTGGGTCACGATTAGGAAAAAGCAGGGGAAGAAGAAGAAAAAAAGGGCCCCGTTACCTGAGGTGGATCCTGGGCCACCAGAAGGGCCTAGCAGTAGGGGTGATGCTCTACTTATAAATTTTTCTTCTGGGGAGGAGGAGGGGGAAGATGACATGTAAGTTGTTTTTTCCCTTTTGTTTGTATAGTTTATTATTTGTTAAATTGCAAAGTGTATGTTAACTGATATTTGATTTGTAATGAAAAATTTGTATGTTCGGTAGCAGATAACCATTAAAAAAAATATCCATCTATATAGCTAGCTATCTTGCTCGTTTTAAATAGAGCTTGCAGTCAGTCAATGCTCAAGTCAAACTCATGTTTGACCTGAACATAAAGCCCATCCCTACCTTCTACCTTTAGGTAGGTGCTAGAGTAACCCAGTACTTGCTCATTTTAAATAGAGCTTGCAGTCAGTGGTAGGAGATTGTGCGTGCTGTCTGCGTGCTCTGAACCCAGTATACACCGCTATATCCATCTATATAGCTAGCTATCTTGCTCGTTTTAAATAGAGCTTGCAGTCAGTTGTAGGAGATTGTGCGTGCTATCTGCGTGCTCTGAACCCAGTATACACCGCTATATCCACCTATATAGCTGGCTATCTTGCTCGTTTTAAATAGAGCTTGCAGTCAGTGGTAGGAGATTGTGCGTGCTGTCTGCGTGCTCTGAACCCAGTATACACCGCTATATCCATCTATATAGCTAGCTATCTTGCTTGTTTTAAATAGAGCTTGCAGTCAGTTGTAGGAGATTGTGTGTGCTGTCTGCGTGCTCTGAACCCAGTATACACCGCTATATCCATCTATATAGCTAGCTATCTTGCTTGTTTTAAATAGAGCTTGCAGTCAGCGGTAGGAGATTGTGTGTGCTGTCTGCGTGCTCTGATCTCTGAGGACTTCCAGTGTGGTGGAGAAAGAGAGGGAGCTGATGACTTCAGTCAGCCCAGGCCAGGTGCCTGTTTCTCAGCCTAATGAAGGACGTGGAGCCCCTAAGCTCCTGGAGCTCGTCAAGGAGGAGAGGTTGTTTTTGGAGAACCAGCTGGATCTTGCAGATTGGTCTCTGAGACAGCCAGGAGAGGATGCAGAGAAATCTGCAGACAGAAGAAAGAAAGCTAAAAGCTTAATTGTGAAGGCTTCCCGCAGCTACTGCGAGAAAATGAAGGTCCTGGCGGAGCTAAGGAACCGGAGAGACAGATCGGGTGTTGTAAAGAGACAAGAGTATAAGACGGTGATAGACGGATTGAAGAAGCAGTGCGGCATGTTGGGTGAGCTGTTATCCAACCTGATTGACAGTGCTTCTGGTGAGAAAGACTTTCTATCTAATGTAGACAAAGCGATGAGAATTGCGTGTGACGAGGGGACCCAGGCGGGGAGACGCCGTAGACTGTATCCAGCCTCGAACACAACGCAAGAGGAGGAAATGGCGGGTCCCTCTGAGGTGGCCACCCGTGAAGAGACAGAAAAAGTGGTGGAAGGAAAGATAGATGGTGAGAAACCAGTGAGAAAGACTGTGGGTGAGGGAAAGCCATTGACCTGCAAAGAGACAGTTCCAGTGAGTAAAGGTACAGAGAAACCTGGAAAAGTGAAAAGTGTCTCTAAAGACAAAACTGCTGACTCCAGTAATCTTACAGAGGGGTCAGGTAAGCCTAAGGGTTGCCAGCCTATGAACGAGGCTGTGTCCCATGAAGGCAGGTTAGACCCCAATGATGTAAGAAGGAAGCAACAAAGAGACAATAAAGAGAAGAAAAATACCAAGGAGAAGAAGATTCCAGTGGTTCAGCTGGCTAGGCTAGAGAAAATGGACTTACCAACACAGTCCCCAATGATCCCAGCCGACAGTTGCAAGCAGGGCGCGCCGTCAGTTGCGTCGTCGGCCGCCACTGCCGCAAGTCGGTCTCAGGGTAAGGGAGCCGGGGTGTGTGAGGAGGATGGGAAGAGTCTGGCCAGCTTGGCTGCCGCTGTGGGGAGCGGTATAGTATCAGCCGGCGGCATGGCATCTATTGACTCAGCAATGGCGGCCGTGAGCAAAAAAACGCCGTCCTCCCGTGGGAGGAGGGGCGGTGCTTCGGGTCGAGAGGCCAATGGTAATGTAACAGAAGGGGATGACGCACTTCCGGTGCGCGGGTTGGCTTCCGGCGGGGTTGGCCCGCGACCGGAAGTGACGATGGCGGAACCGGAAGTAGGCCGCGAAGAACACATCCAGCCGGTGACTACTACGATTTCGGGCCCTCCTTCCGGTCAGGGAAATACCAATGAAAATACTTGCATTGTAATATCAAATAATGTAGAGCCAGGTCAAGTTACAAGTGCCTGGGGTGACTGCCCAATGGGTGAGTTGGATGGGGAGAACCCCGCAATGGCATATATTCGTGGCTTAGAGGGATCCCAGCAGGAACAGGGCCAGGTGTTGGTGGATTCCTGCGGGGCCCATATGGAGGTAGAATGGCAGGAAGCTTTGGAAGCCTTGCTTTACAGCTCTGAGGATGAGACTTGTCCTAAGGTTCAGGCTGGGGTAAACAATGTGGGGAATGTGACTTCTCATGCTGGGAGTGGGGGGGCTGCTCCTCATGTTGTACCCCCAGTGTCTGTGGCAGAGGCTCCTCCTCCGGGGCCCGTGCTAAGGGGGACACCAGAGGTAAGGTTGCTGACGGCACTTGGTGAGAGGCGTTCCTACGCCAATGTGGCTGGGTCTAGTGTGCCTCTGGACCACCTGTACCACCAGTTTGGGGCCAGTAATTTTCGGGTACCCCCGACTGGTCAGACCCCTGGGGCCAATACTTGGTCTAGGGGGACAGGTGGTCCGGAGCGCAAGCGTAGGAACGTAGTCCAGCTGAGGTGGGAAGGTGAAGGTCAGTGCCCCACGAGGGGTCAGGTGGTCGACATGGTCCTGGCGTTGGGGTTCAGGGTGGCTGAGCTATTTGCTGTAATCCACCCAGCTGGCTCCCCTGACTTTGATGTCAGTTTCACCAATGCTGTGACCATGGAGCGTTTTATAACTGCTTTTGGGTTGGTTAAAGGGGCTGATCCCTGGAAAGGGTTCCGTCTGATCCCTCTGAGTAGGCAGGAGGAGATCAAAAACCTGACGGTGTTAGTGAGGAACGAGAGCCTGCCCCCAGAGGACATAGCAACTTGGCTGGGAAGACACGGCCAGTTGCAGTGTCCTCTAAATAAATGCTTAGACGAGCGTGGGGTATGGACTGGAGCATGGAATACCAGGATTCGCTTGAAAAGATCTGGCAACACGGTTGCGCATGTCCCAGGGAGTGCTTTCCTGGGACGGGATAGAATCCTGGTGTTCTACCCAGGCCAGCCCCGTAGGTGTTTTAGGTGTGGGTGCCCAACCCACATGAGTGCAGATTGCACAGTTGTGCGCTGCACTAAGTGTAATAGGTTTGGACACTCAGGTGACACGTGTGGGTTGATCTGCTGTAACCTTTGTGGTCAAATGGGGCATCCCTTTAGCAGATGCCCCAGGGCCTACAGGGGTGAAGCTGCGGCGGGTGGTGGGCCAGGTAGGGATGGTGTACCTCCTCCTGCTGAGCAGAGTTCTGAAAGGGAAAGGCAGGATAGTGCTCCTGCAGCGGAGCCACAGGGTGCGCCTCGAACCCAAAGGGCAAGTAGGGCCCCTCAAAGAGAGAAGGGGACACGGCCTGCAGAGGCTACCCAGGCCCCTGTCACTGAAGCTCAGGTGTCAGGTCCAGATATTAGTCAGGCGGAGGAAGTTGGGCCTCCCCTTCCGGGTGGGGGGGGGGCACAGGGTTCTAGTCCCCAAGTTTCTGTTCCCACTCCCCTTCCTCGGAGATGTAGGCCGGGCAGGCGTCTGGTCACTGTCTCCTCGTCCGAGTCTTCGGCTGGGGATGATAGGTCTGGGGAGGAGGAGATGGAAGTCTCGGTTAAGGGGGCTCAGAAACGCCCAAAAGAGGTATCGGATGAAGAGGATGAAGTGGCTTGGGTCACAATTAGGAAAAAGCAGGGGAAGAAGAAGAAAAAGAAGGCCCCGCCACCTGAGGTGGATCCTGGGCCACCAGCAGGGCCTAGCAGTAGAGGTGATGCTCTGCTTATAAATTTTTCTTCTGGGGAAGAGGAGGGGGAAATTGACATGTAAATATTGTTTTTTCTCCTTTTTGACTGTATAGTTTATTGTTGTTAGTTGTTTTGTAAAGTGAATGTAAACTGATATTTGTTTTGTTATGTTAAGCTTTTAATTCGGTAGCAGTTTACTAAAATAAAAAATATCCATCTATATAGCTAGCTATCTTGCTCGTTTTAAATAGAGCTTGCAGTCAGTCAATGCTCAAGTCAAACTCATGTTTGACCTGAACATAAAGCCCATCCCTACCTTCTACCTTTAGGTAGGTGCTAGAGTAACCCAGTACTTGCTCATTTTAAATAGAGCTTGCAGTCAGTGGTAGGAGATTGTGCGTGCTGTCTGCGTGCTCTGAACCCAGTATACACCGCTATATCCATCTATATAGCTAGCTATCTTGCTCGTTTTAAATAGAGCTTGCAGTCAGTTGTAGGAGATTGTGCGTGCTATCTGCGTGCTCTGAACCCAGTATACACCGCTATATCCACCTATATAGCTGGCTATCTTGCTCGTTTTAAATAGAGCTTGCAGTCAGTGGTAGGAGATTGTGCGTGCTGTCTGCGTGCTCTGAACCCAGTATACACCGCTATATCCATCTATATAGCTAGCTATCTTGCTTGTTTTAAATAGAGCTTGCAGTCAGTTGTAGGAGATTGTGTGTGCTGTCTGCGTGCTCTGAACCCAGTATACACCGCTATATCCATCTATATAGCTAGCTATCTTGCTTGTTTTAAATAGAGCTTGCAGTCAGTGGTAGGAGATTGTGCGTGCTGTCTGCGTGCTCTGAACCCAGTATACACCGCTATATCCATCTATATAGCTAGCTATCTTGCTCGTTTTAAATAGAGCTTGCAGTCAGTCAATGCTCAAGTCAAACTCATGTTTGACCTGAACATAAAGCCCATCCCTACCTTCTACCTTTAGGTAGGTGCTAGAGTAACCCAGTATACACCGCTATATCCACCTATATAGCTAGCTATCTTGCTCATTTTAAATAGAGCTTGCAGTCAGTGGTAGGAGATTGTGCGTGCTGTCTGCGTGCTCTGAACCCAGTATACACCGCTATATCCATCTATATAGCTAGCTATCTTGCTCGTTTTAAATAGAGCTTGCAGTCAGTTGTAGGAGATTGTGCGTGCTGTCTGCGTGCTCTGAACCCAGTATACACCGCTATATCCATCTATATAGCTAGCTATCTTGTTCGTTTTAAATAGAGCTTGCAGTCAGTGTTAGGAGCTTGTGTGTGCTGGCTGCGTGCTCTGACCTGTCCTGTGACTGTGAGAGCTTCCAGAGAGGTGGTGGAGGAGGAGAGGGAGCTGATGGCGTCGGCCAGCCCAGGTTCGGGGCCCTCTTCCCGGCCTGGGCCCACGGTTCATCCCCCTGGAGTGAAAGACCTCTCCAGGGAGGAGAGGTTGTTCCTGCAAACACAGTTTGAGCTGCTGGATTGGACCCGGGCCCAGCTGGGAGAGGACCCTGGAAGGATGCAGAAGCGTCGGTCAAGGATCAAAGCCCTTGTGCAGAAGGCCACGTTGGCCTATGTGATAAAGTCTGAGAGACTAGTGGACCTGCGGAATCGCAGAGACCGCTCAGCCAGTAGCAGAAGGGGGGAGTACCGGGAGGCCATTGAAGGCCTGAAACATGAGTGCAGAGACCTGTGGCGGCTGCTGGGCGGTCTCTGCGAACGCGGAGTTGGTGAGAGGGGCTTCCTCTCCGAAGTGAAAAAAGAGCTCCTGAGAGCAAGCCAGGAGGGATCCCAGGCAGCCAGGAGAAAAGGCTCTTACCAGAAAGCGTTGCTGGAAATGGAGGAGAAGCTGCGAACCCCGGTGGAGGATGTAGTCTCGATGGGTGAGGAAGATCAGCGCCCCAAGGTGGAGACCAGCCAGGTGAGTGTGGCCCCCGGAGCCGTAAGTGCGGAGGGTCCCCGGATCCCTGTTGTTTCACCTGCTCAGCCAGAGGCTGTGGAGCAGATAGATCCGGGTAGGAAACCCCATGATGCACAGGGAAGCTCGGGGGGAGAGGCAAGTCGGATGGAACAGCATGGAAGGAAGCTGGTGGTGGTCCTTGCTAGGGGCCATGCTGTGCGGGCCCCCCCAGTGGCCCCGGTCAAGCCCGCAGCATCTGAGACAGTGCGAGGGGTGCCGGCCGTAATGGCGGCCCCCGCCGCGGCTGCATGTAGTGAGGGGGAGGTGCCGGCAAGTGCGGACTGTGTTTGGAAAAAACACCTTGGACAAACATCCTCTGCAGACACCAGGGAGGGTGGGGGCGGGGAGGTGGATGTGTCACTTCCTGTTTCCGGAGGTGCGGCCAGAAGTGACCTCCGTGAACCGGAAGTACCACTTGCGGTGACCCCGGAGGTTGTGAAAGAATGTACTGAGGAAGTGGGGACCAAGTCTCCTGCTCCTCTGGGTCAGGTAGGGGCTTTGGGGGTCTCGGGGGCTCCTCTGGTGACTACTGCCTTGGGTACCCCGGAATCCTCCAGTGGAGCTTTACCCGGTGGACAGACAAGTTGGGGGGGGTCCCCTATGGGGGAACTAAGGGGAGAATGCCCGGCCTTGGACTTCATCAGGGAACTGGAGGGGTCCCAGCGGCAGGAGCAGGATATGGCACGGGGAATGGAAGTGGGTTCCTCTCAGGCCCCCGCCGCTGTGGGGGGTGTGGCTACGTCTCCATCTGCAGGGGTGGTTGGGAGCAAGGCACCTGTTAGGGGAGGGATAGAGGGTGGGAGTGGGGGGATGTGTGCTGCTCCGTCAGAGCCCATGGGGTCATCTCAGCGGGGGTCTGACCCTTCCCCCACAGTCCCGAATCCCATCTTGGGCACGCAGGAAGAGGCAAACCTCTTAGGTGCCCTGAAAGCTGGGCGCTCATTTGCCCAGGTGGCAGGTTCCTCTGTTCCTCTGGGCCCCCTGTATGGCCAGTTTGGTGCCAAGAACTTCAGGGCCCCCCCTGAGGAACAGCTCCAGGGAGCACGGGCTTGGTCAAGGGGTACGGGGGTCCGGAGAGGCGCTGTTTCAAATGTGGCAGTCCCACGCACCTTAGCGCGGACTGCACTATGCCTCGCTGCGTGAGGTGTAATGGTTTCGGCCACTCACCTGAGGGTTGCAGACTATAAGTCTGCAACCTCTGTGGGGAAATGGGGCACCCCTTCAGCCGCTGCCCCAAAGCTTTTAGGGGGTGCCAGGCTGAGGAGAGTGCTCCAGGCCCGGAGGGTGGGCGGGTCCCTAGACAAAGTGGGGGCCCCAATCCTTCTGGGTCACAGAATGAGGGCGCCCCCCTCCCTCAAAGGGTTTGACCCCCCAGGCGTGAGCAGGGGGCGGGTACTGCAGGGGTGGGTATGTCAGCAGGTTCCCCGGCCCCCGTCTGGTTCTGTGCCCGATGGGGCGATGGTAGGAAATCCAGCAGAGGTTCAGGCTAAACCAAAAAAGCCCTCTGTTAAGAAGCATCCTCCCCCCCTCCCCCAGTTCCCGCCCCTTCCCCTCCCTCCCCCCTTGTTTCCCCTCTCCCTGCCTCCCCTTCCCGTCCCCCGCCACCTTCCCTTTCCCCCCCTTCTTCTCCTTCCCCATCCACCTCTCCCCCCCCAGATGTACCATGTCCTCCTCCGGATCCGGCGGCCCTTCTCATGCCTCCTCCCGCCTCCACGGAGGTGGTGGGTGGTCGGCGGGTTGGCCTGGAGGGTGGTATCCCAATGGACACCTCTGAGGTGGGTAAGGGGGTAAATAAGCGCCCCAAGGAGGTGTCTAGTGGGAGGTCGGACGGTGAGAGTGGGAGAGAGCCCCCCAAGTCGGGCTGGGTTAAGAAAAAGACAAAAAAACGGAAGAGGAAGGGCCTGGGGAAGGAGGGTGGCGAGAACCCTCAGCCCAGCACCAGTCTGGGGGCGGGTGGGGGATCCTCGCTCGCCCTCTGGAACTGTTTTGGGGTCCTATCCTCCGATTCCGAGGAGGATTAACTTGGGTTTGTAATATAGAGAGGAACGTAAACTTTAATCACTAAGGATGACGGTACCCGCTCCAATACGCCTTGCGACCATTAATGTTGCAAGTATGCGTTCTGCGGCGGCTAGGTTTTCAGCCTTTGATTTTCTCGGCCGCGTTGAAGCCGACATTTTGTTTTTGCAAGAGACCTGGCTGGCATCTGTGGCAGAGATGCACCTAGCAAAGAGGGAATGGAGACATGGGCCCTCCCTCTGGTCTCTTGCGGCTGAGCCCTGCAGTGGTGTTGCGGTCCTTTTTAAGACCGGTTCAGTGGCTTGTCGACGAGTGATTGAATTAGAAATCGGTAGGTGTTTGATTGTGGATGCAGTCGTGAGAGGGGAATTTCTTCGCCTCATAAATTTCTATGGTCCCCAGTCACGGAGAGGGAGGAAGGACCTTCTTGCGCTGCTGAAACCATACCTGTTTACATCCCAACAGGTGGTCTTTGGTGGTGACTTTAACCTAGTCACCAGGTCAAAGGACCGGGCAGGCACCTCAGGCCCTCTGGGATATGATAGTATCTTTTTGAATCGCATAGTGAGGGAGGCCGGGTTGGTGGATGTGCACGTTCACCACTTCCCCAACCTCACTGGTTTCACATACTCCAGAGGTAGTAGTAAGAGTAGACTAGATAGGTTTTTTTGAAGAGGGACTCGTCCTTTGCGGCTCCTGTGCTGCATGCAGTCGAGTTTTCCGATCACTGTATGGTGTCGGTCACTCTGAATGTGGCGGACACCCCTCAGAAGGGTAGGGGCCTGTGGCGACTAAATGGGCCGCTACTTGAGGACCCTGAAGTCAGGTCGGCCTATGAAGACTTCTTTATGGAACAAGCTTCGCTCCTTGAGAGCGGCTGCTCTCGCCAGGAATGGTGGGAAGTAGTGAAGAAGAGGTCGGAAGGCTTCTTCCGTGAAGTCTCTGGTCGTTGGGCAGCTTCCCGGTACCAGGCCTACCAGAAGTTGCGCAGGCGGCTTGACCGCTTGGTTTCTGATGGTGGCCCTCAGGACCAGATTTCAGGTCTGAAGCTTCAGATGAAGGAGTGTCAGTATGACCGTCTCGCCTCCCTGGTTCTTGAGAGGGATTACGGGAAGTTCACCAACCCGGACCCCTACAAGAGCTGTGGTGACGCGGTGAGTGGGAAGGTCATACACGGACTGAGGGATCCCTCGGGTTCTTTGGCGAGGTCCAGGCCGGGAATCCTGGGGATCGTCAGAGCCCATTTTTCAGACCTCCTGAAGAAGAAGCCTTTGGACCTGGGAAAAGCCAAGAAATTTCTTGATGAAACTCCACTTGAGGTGGGGTCTGACCCCCTTGGCTCTTTGACAGAGGAGATCTCTGTGGCCGAAGTTGAACAGGCCATAGACTCTTTGTCTCTAAAAAAGTCGCCGGGACCCGATGGGTTCACGGCAGAGTTCTACAGGACCTTTAAGGGCCTCTTGGCTCCTTGTCTGAGGGAGGTGTTCAGTGAGTGTTTGGTGTCTGGCCTGCTTCCTCCCTCGATGAGAAGGTCAGCCTTGATCCTTCTGTCAAAGATCCGTCCCTGGTGGAGAATTGGCGCCCTATCGCCCTTCTCTCCACGGATAGAAAGATCCTGGCGAAGATACTGTTTGTGCGTATGTCTGCAGTCGCGGGCAAGCTACTGTCTGTTTCCCAGCACTGCACGGTTCCTTGCCGCAGCACCTTTAGTGCTGTCCTTAACGTCCGGAAGGGTGCAGGGCAACGGGTGACGGGCGGTATCTGTTGGCATTAGACCAGGCGAAAGCTTTTGACCGGGTGAACCATGAGTATCTCTGGCTTCTCTTGGGGAGATACGGTCTGCCTGATCAATTCATCGATTGGCTCAGAGTTTTGTACAGGGGGGCTGAAAGCTTCCCTCTTGTCAATGGTTGGGTGGGTCCTACCTTTCCGGTGGACTCTGGTGTTAGGCAGGGCTGCCCGCTGAGTCCCCTGCTCTATGTCTTTGCGGTTGACCCCTTCGTAAGGAGGCTAGACTGCGGACACCTGAGGGGGGTCCAGGCGGAGCCCTGCAGTGGCCCGGATAAGGCGGTAAGGGTGGTGGCCTATGCGGACGACGTCTTGGTAGTAGTGGCTAGCCGAAAGGAGGCCCAGTTTGTGGAAACACAGATTGGAGATTACTCCGAGGCGTCCGGTTCGCTGGTCAACTGGACTAAGAGTGAAGTTCTCTGGTTGGGGAGGGAGGGTGAGCAGTTTGCCCTCCCGGAAGTCTTCCCCATGTCCCGGCCAGAAATTAGAATTCTGGGCATCCTTTTTGGCCAGGGTGACTATCCCAAACTAAATTGGGAGCGCAGGCTGGTGAGTGCCACCCAAAAGGTTAATGCCTGGAAAGGCTGGAAGCTGTCACTGAGGGAAAGGGTGAGTCTGGTCAAAACCTATTTGCTTCCCGAATTCCTCTTTGTCAGCTACGTTTGTCTTCTGCCAAGATCGCTCTATGCGCGGATCTGCGGTCTGTTCTTTCTGCTTTTGTGGGGAAACAGGCTGAATCTGATAAAGAGGGAGGTCACGTACCGACAGAGGAGGCAGGGTGGGTTGGACATGATTAATCCCACGGTTTTCTTTACCGTGGTTTTTCTTAAGTTCAACCTACAATCCATTTTTCAGGACGAACCCTCCCTGTGGGAACGCTCATGTAAGAACTGGTTTCTGGTTTTCCTGAGTGGGTGGGAGGGTGGTGGTCGCCCCGGTGATCTACGGAGATCCCATGGGTACCTCCCCACCTATGTTCCAACTGCCCTAAGGGTACTGAGGCGGTGGAGGATAATGGCCCTGGAGGTGGGCTCGTTGGGTCGGCACGAGCTGTACCAGCGGGTCATGACCTCTGACTTTTTGAGACCACTAGCCTTAAGGGATTGTCCGGACAGGGTTCTCAGGGAGGGATTAGCCCTTCTGAATTCTAAGAGAATTCCGGCCAAGTTCTGGGATCTTGCATGGAGGGCGTTCCATGGACGGCTCTATGTGAGGTCGAACTTAAAGTACCGGAGTCTTGAGGACAGGGGCTGTCCTCGTCCTGAGTGTGGAGGGGCACTGGAGACCATGGACCACTTTTTGGTTGAGTGCCCTTTCAACTTGGAGGTTCTTGGGGAGGTTGGGGATGCCATTGGCTATCCCCGTCTCCGGGCCCTTACCTATTCTGAGAGGGTATACGGCGACTTCAGGGTCCGAAGGGGTCATAAGTTATCGTCACTGTTTTTAGTTAGTACAGTTTGCCTTTATTACACCTGGCACGCGCGGTGCTTAGTGTCCACTAGGGGCAAGTTCCTGCCTGTGCATGAGGTGGCGGGTGATATTTTTCGGGAATTGGTGAAGGTGAGGTATCTTGAGGGAGAAAGAACGGGCAGGGAAAGGTGTGCCAGATTGTGGAGAGGCTTTTCTTTCCGCCCACCTTGATGATCCTCCCCCTTCTTTTTCCCTAGGTGGTGGGTCTGTCTGTCCTGTCCCTCACGTTTAGTTTTTTGGGCAATCTAATTTTAAAAGCATGGTAGGCACTGATGGTTTCGTTACGTTCCTGTCTATAAAGGGTGTGTAGTGTATATAGATAGGTTGTTATTATAGATAAACTGTTCTAATCCGAGTGACTTTTCTTTTAAGCTGGTGAAGAAAGCATGTTTTCTTTTCTATTTTATTAAGTCTGTTTAAGTTGGTTTTCCTTTTCTTATTTTCAAGAATGAGTATTTATGTCTTTGTTTTGTAAATACAACTGGCAGCAGTTTTTTTTTAAAAAAAAACCTCCATCTATATAGCTAGCTATCTTGCTCGTTTTAAATAGAGCTTGCAGTCAGTGGTAGGAGATTGTGCGTGCTGTCTGCGTGCTCTGAAACCAGTAAACATCGCTATATCTATCTATATAGCTAGCTATCTTGCTCGTTTTAAATAGAGCTTGCAGTCAGTGGTAGGAGATTGTGCATGCTGTCTGCGTGCTCTGAACCCAGGATACACCGCTATATCCACCTATATAGCTAGCTATCTTGCTCGTTTTAAATAGAGCTTGCAGTCAGTGGTAGGAGATTGTGCTGCTGTCTGCGTGCTCTGAACCCAGTATACACCGCTATATCCATCTATATAGCTAGCTATCTTGCTCGTTTTAAATAGAGCTTGCAGTCAGTTGTAGGAGATTGTGCGTGCTGTCTGCGTGCTCTGAACCCAGTATACACCGCTATATCCATCTATATAGCTAGCTATCTTGCTTGTTTTAAATAGAGCTTGCAGTCAGTGGTAGGAGATTGTGCGTGCTGTCTGCGTGCTCTGAAACCAGTAAACATCGCTATATCCATCTATATAGCTAGCTATCTTGCTCGTTTTAAATAGAGCTTGCAGTCAGTCAATGCTCAAGTCGAACTCATGTTTGACCTGAACATAAAGCCCATCCCTACCTTCTACCTTTAGGTAGGTGCTAGAGTAACCCAGTATACACCGCTATATCCACCTATATAGCTAGCTATCTTGTTCGTTTTAAATAGAGCTTGCAGTCAGTGGTAGGAGATTGTGCGTGCTGTCTGCATGCTCTGAACCCAGTGTACACCGCTATATCCATCTATATAGCTAGCTATCTTGCTCGTTTTAAATAGAGCTTGCAGTCAGTGGTAGGAGATTGTGCGTGCTGTCTGCGTGCTCTGAACCCAATATACACCGCTATATCCATCTATATAGCTAGCTATCTTGTTCGTTTTAAATAGAGCTTGCAGTCAGTGGTAGGAGATTGTGCGTGCTGTCTGCATGCTCTGAACCCGTAGTGTGAGGAGGTGTTGAGCAGACAGTCCAGACATCCAGCGGAGGAAGGGAGACATGACCTCTTCCAGCCCAGGGCCAGGGCCTTCTTCCCGGCCGGCGGTACAGCATGGAGCCCCTAGGTTCCAGGAACTGACCCAGGAGGAGAGGCTGTTTTTGGAGGACCAGTTGGACTTTCCGGATTGGTCCTCAGCTCAGCCAGGAGAGGACAAGGTGAAGGCCGTGGAGAGGATAAGCATGGTAAAGACTTTATTGACTAAAGTTTCAAGAATGTTTTATGAGAAGATAAAAGTTTTATCTGAACTGAGAAACCGGAGAGATAAAAGTGGCAAGAGGTCTGAATTCAAGACCGCAATTGACAGTTTAAAAAAGCAATGCAACCAAATAGGTGAGCTAATGACAGCAATGATTGAAGATGCAGCTTATGAGAGAGACTTCTTGGAGAAAATTAAGAAGGTCATGAAGGCTGCAAGTGAAGAAGGGTCTCAAGCGGTGGGACGCCGCAGGGAGCTACGTCAATCCCAGACAATGGAGCCTGAGAGGGAGGCGGCTGAACCCCTGAAGGAAAGACTGTCAGCAGAAGGAAAGAGTGATCAGAAAGCGGTGACGGTGGCAGTAATGGAAAGTATGGACTCTAGCCCTATGACTACCAGTTCAAGTAAAATCACGGAGGGTCCCGGTGAGCCAAAGGGTACACAGCCTGCCAGCAGGGCTGTTGTCCCACAGGCCACAGTGTGTCCCGGTGATGCGGTAATGAACCAAAGTCAAAGGGCAAAACAAGTCCCCGTGATTCAACTGAAAAGACTAACAGAGAAGACAGAGAAAGAACTTGTGAACTTACCTATGAAAGCCCCAATGAATCCGGCCGGTACTTGCAAGCAAGGCATGCCATCAGTAGTCCTGTCGGCTGCCGTTGCTGCAGGCCGGACTCAGGACAAGGGGAAGGAATTGGGGGTGGATGCGGGTGGTAGTAATAGCCTGGCTGGTGTAGCTACTGCTGTCAGTGACACAGTGGCGGCAGGCAATAAGGCTAAATGTGGGGAGAAAGTAATGGCGCTAGGAGATGGTAGAACGCCGTCTTCCCGCGGGGTTGGGGGTGGGTCTACCAAACAGGAAGCTGGTGTTTGTTTGGCGGGAGGTTTTGGCGCGGTTTCGGAGGGCGGGAAGGATAGAGGTGTAATTATGGTCGCGCCGGAAGTGACGCCACGGCCGGAAGTGACGTCGCGACCGGAAGCGGAGGTTAGCCGCGAGGAGAACTTCCGGTCGCGGACTTCCGGGATCTCCGGCGCAGCAGCCCAGCAAGATGGAAGCTGTGACACCAATGATAACGTAAATATGGATATGTCTGATATTTTACAGCCTGGGCAGGCAGCATGGGGTGATTGCCCAATGGGAGAATTAGATGAAGGTGACCTTATGATGGGCTATATTAAATGTTTAGAAGGTTCCCAACAGGCACATGGGCAAGTAATGGTGGACTCCTGTGGGGCCCACATGGAGGTGGGAATAACGGACAGTCTGGAGGCTCTCTTGCAAGAACAACAGTTAAGTGGTCAGATGGAAGGCTCCCAGAGGGTCTGGCAAGGTAATGTGGTGGTAAGGGGTGAAGGACAGGTTGCTGAAGAGCGTGCCCCCCGGTTGGACTCCTGGGATGGGATTTCCCCTCCTAAACCAATCTTGAGGGGTACGCCGGAGGCAAATCTTCTAAATGCTTTGGGGGAAAAGCGCTCTTATGCCAGTGTGGCGGGATCATCTGTGCCCCTGGGTCACTTGTATGACCAATTTGGTGCCAACAACTTTAGGGTTCCCCCGGCTGACCAGTTTTCTGGTGCTAGCCCGTGGTCTCGGGGTACAGGTGGTCCTGAGCGTAAGAGGCGTAACGTAGTTCAGTTAAGGTGGGAGGGGGAGAGTCAGTGCCCTACTAGAGGGCAAGTGGTAGAAATGGTCTTGGGCTTAGGTATCAAGGTCAGTGAGATCTTTGCGGTCATTCACCCGTCGAATTCTCTTGACTTTGACCTGAGCTTTACAAATGTGGTGATAATGGAAATCTTTATTACCTCCTTTGGGCTGATTAGGGGGACTGATCCGTGGAAGAACTTCCGAATTATCCCCCTGAGCCGACAGGAAGAGGTTAAGAACCTTACGATTCTTGTAAGGAACGAAAGCCTGCCACCTGAGGACATTGTGACTTGGCTGAGTAGATACGGTCAGTTACAGTGCCCTCTGAATAAGAAATTGGATGAAAGGGGAGTCTGGACTGGGGCATGGAACACCAGGATCCGGTTGCGTAGAGTTGGTAATACGGTGGCGCATGTCCCCGGTAGTGCGTTTTTAGGTCGCGACCGGATCCTGGTGTTTTATCCAGGGCAGCCCCGGAGGTGTTTTAAATGTGGTAGCCCGACTCACCTAAGTGCTGATTGCACAGTGGTAAAGTGCATTAAGTGCAACAAATTTGGACATTCGAGTGAAGTGTGTGAATTGATTTGTTGTAACCTGTGTGGCCAGATGGGGCATCCTTTTAGTAGATGTCCCAAAGCTTTTCGGGGAAATGAAGCTGCATCTGGTGGTCAACCCAAAGATACAGCCACATCAGGTGGTCGGCCAGGGGATGCGGGTGCCCCTTCTGGAACTGGACAGAACAGCGGGGGTGGTGAACAAACTAATGCAGGGGTTAAGTCTGTGGGGGTTGGTGTTGGGGCTAAAGTAGCTCCTTGTGTTTCTGGTATAGCTGGTGAGGTGTGTCGGACTACTGAAAGTTTACCGGTAGCTCCGGTCCCCCTTCCAAGAAAAAGCAAAAGTATTTCTGGTGGGGGCGTGACACCCTGTTCTAAAGAAAGGAGGGAAAGTAGAGTTTTAAGGAGGTCGGCTAGGCAGAGGCCGGAACGTGGGAGCTCCTCTCGGAGCAGAAGCCCTCTTAAGCCTTCCGTTTCGGCCTCTCCCTCCCCGTGTCGCAGCCTTCCTGATAGGGGTGTAGAGTCCACCTGCCCATCCATGTCAGAGGGCGAGTTAGAGAATAGAGAGGAAGGGGAGGTTAAGTTTGGTGTGTCGCAAATAGATGGAATAGTAATTGAAAGTGCTGGTGGGGGAAAGAATGTTGTGCATAAGTGTGGTGGTAAAATTATTGGGAAGAAAAAGAAAAAGAAAAAGGATCGTAATGAATGGGATAAACTCCTTGATGATCAGGTTCTTGACTTAGCTACGTCCCTTAAAAAGGGGTGCAATTAAGTAAACCAAGCATGGGTAATAGTATAGTTTGTGTTTTGTTTAGAAATTAAGTTTTGTAAATGTTATTGTGAGTTGTAAATTTTGTAATTTTGGCAGCAGTTAAAAATAAAAAAATATCCATCTATATAGCTAGCTATCTTGCTCGTTTTAAATAGAGCTTGCAGTCAGTGGTAGGAGATTGTGCGTGCTGTCTGCGTGCTCTGAACCCAATATACACCGCTATATCCATCTATATAGCTAGCTATCTTGTTCGTTTTAAATAGAGCTTGCAGTCAGTGGTAGGAGATTGTGCGTGCTGTCTGCATGCTCTGAACCCAGTGTACACCGCTATATCCATCTATATAGCTAGCTATCTTGCTCGTTTTTAAATAGAGCTTGCAGTCAGTGGTAGGAGATTGTGCGTGCTGTCTGCGTGCTCTGAACCCAATATACACCGCTATATCCATCTATATAGCTAGCTATCTTGCTCGTTTTAAATAGAGCTTGCAGTCAGTGGTAGAAGATTGTGCGTGCTGTCTGCGTACTCTGAACCCAGTATACACCGCTATATCCATCTATATAGCTAGCTATCTTGCTCGTTTTAAATAGAGCTTGCAGTCAGTGGTAGGAGATTGTGCGTGCTCTGAACCCAGTATACACCATTATTTCCACCTACATAGCTCTTCTCTAATTGAGCCATCTGCCATCTGCCATCTGCAGGAGTTAGTGGATGTTGTGTGTGCCTCCAGCACAATATACACTACCCAATTGCTGGTTTTCCCAACTCCCTTCAGGCCATTACCATGTCTGGAAGGCCAGCAAGCAGAGGCAGACAGGCGCAAGCCGATAAAAGAGGGCAAGCAGGCTCTGTGTCTAGAGACAACAGTGGTGGTCGTGGACGCGGTGCATCGTCATCATCAGCACGTGGCCATGAGAAAACTTGTCCTCCTTTTCGGCAGCTGGACATGTTGAGCCGCAACATGCCAACGACTTGAGTGGATGACCAAGCCCTCTTCATCCTCCTCATCCTCTCTCACCCAGGCTCAGGGTACTAGCAAAGCAGCTGCCAACGCATTGTCTTCCCTCCTCTCAATGTCATCATCAGTGACTCCTTCCCTAGACCCACCACGTCCTCCTGAGGAGTCTCCTGAACGCAGAGAGAGGGGATGCTCAAGAAGGATAGCAATCTGGCAGTCATGTTCCACAAGCTGCAGCATACTGCCAGGTTTGCTCCAGCGATGAAGAGGGAGGGGATGATGAGGGCACTGACTCCACGTGGATGCCTGGTAGGAGAGAGGAGGAGGAGGAGGAGGCACATGTCCAACGAGGCAGGATGCCCTCCGGGGGCCAGCTTAGGGGCAGTACACCGACTGAATCACACCGCAGAGCTCCGCCTGTGCAGGGCGCTGCCTCTGCACGTTATTCTAAAAGTTCTTTGGTGTGGGCCTTTTTTGAGACGAGTGCATCAGATCGCACCGCTGCAATTTGCAACATATGTCTCAAGCGTATCTCACGTGGCCAAAACATCAGCCGCTTGGGCACCACATGCTTGACCAGACATATGTTGACCTGCCATGCAGCTCGTTGGCAAGAGTACCTCAAAGACCCACACCAAAGAACAAAGCGGACCTCTCCTTGCTCCTCATCGGCTGGGATCTCCAACCCCACTAGACCTTCAGTCCTCTCTGAAACCTGCTCTGATACGAATGAAGGTGTAGAATTAGGTGTGTCACAGCCAAGTGCTTCCGGGCACTCTGCTAGCAGTACACCCACGTCCGATTATAGCAGGCAAATGTCCCTGCCCCAGCTGCTGGACCGGCAAAAGAAGTTCACTCCCAGCCATCCCCATGCCCAGCGGTTGAATGCTAGCTTGGCTAAATTGCTAGCACTTCAACTGCTGCCTTTTCAGTTGGTAGACTCGGCCCCCTTCCGTGAGTTTGTACAATGTGCGGTTCCTCAGTGGCAGGTCCCCAAACGCCACTTTTTCTCACGGAAGGCGATTCCTGCTCTCTACCGGCATGTGGAAGGCAATGTCCTTGCCTCGCTGGACAGGGCAGTCAGCGGTAAGGTGCATATTACCGCTGACTCATGGTCCAGCAGGCACGGACAGGGAAGTTACCTGTCTTTCACAGCCCATTGGGTCACTCTTCTGGCAGCTGGGAAGGATGCAGGACAAGGTGCAGTAGTGTTGGAGGTTGTTCCGCCACCACGCCTCCAAAATGCTACTATTGGTTGTGACACACCTCTCTCCTCCACCCCCTCCTCTTCTTCTTCCTCCATGGCCTCTTCCAGTGCTCTGTCCTCAGAACCAGTGGTGCTCCGTAGGCGTTCCAGGGGCTATGCAAGTACGCAGGCAAAACGATGCCATGCCGTGCTTGCGCTGGTTTGTTTGGGGGACAGGAGCCACACTGGGGCGGATGTTTTGTCAGCTCTGCAGGGGCAGGCCGAGAGGTGGTTGATGCCACGCCAGCTTAAGCCAGGAATGGTGGTTTGTGACAATGGCACCAACCTCCTCTCTGCCCTCCAACAGGGACAACTGACCCATGTGCCCTGTGTGGCTCATGTCCTTAACCTGGTGGTTCAGCGGTTCTTGGGCAGGTACCCGGGCTTACAGGATGTCCTGAAGCAGGCCAGGAAAGTCTGTGTGCATTTCCGCCGATCATTTAATGCCTGTGCTCGGCTGGCTGAGCTCCAAAAGGAGTTTAAGCTGCCCAAGAACCGCCTTATATGTGACATGCCCACCAGGTGGAACTCAACGTTGGCCATGCTGCAGCAGCTGCACATGCAGCAGAGGGCCATCAATGAGTACCTGTGCGACTACGGCACCAGGACAGGGTCAGGGGAGCTCAGTTTTTTCTCACCACGCCAGTGGGGCATGATCAGGGATGCATGCACTGTCCTGTCACCGTTTGAGGAGGCCACAAGGATGGTGAGCAGTGACAGTGCATGCATCAGTGACACTGTACCTCTTGTCCACCTCTTGGAGCATACGCTGCGTGGAATAATGGACAGGGCACTTGAGGCAGAACAGAGACAGGAAGAGGAGGACTTCCTTGCCTCTCAAGGCCCCCTTTATCCAGACAGTGTTCCTGCTGTGCCACCCATCACACAGGAAGAGGATGAGGAGGAGGAGGAGGAGGAGGAGGATGATTGTGTCAGCATGGAGGTGGAGGCTGGCACTCAGCATCAGCAACAGCAGCAGTTTTGTAGGGATGATTTACAGTCCCAAGAAACCGGTGGACTTGTACGTGGCTGGGAGGAGGTAGCTGCGGATCATGTTGTCCTTAGTGACCCGGAGGACTCCGGACCGAATGCCTCAGCTAACCTGCGCTGCATGGCCTCCCTGATCCTGCAAAGCCTGCGGAAGGATCCTCGTATTCTTCGGATCAAGGAGAGGAACCATTACTTGCTGGCCACTCTCCTTGATCCACGGTACAAGGGTAAGGTTGCCGACCTTATCTTGCCATCGCAGAGGGAGCAGAGGATGAGACATCTCCGGGAGGCCTTGCAGAAAAGTCTGTGCAACGCGTTCCCAGAGACTGGGAGGTTACAAACTCCTGGTCCTGGACAACGTGTTGCTGAGGCATCGGTCAGAAGGAGCGGTGGAGAAGGTGGCCGTCTGACCGATGCTTTCAGACAATTTTTTAGTCCGCAGCCCCAAGGTATGATCGGTTCCAGCAACCATCGCCAGCGTCTGATTTACATGGTGCAGGAATACCTAGGAGCAAGGTCAGACTTGGACACCTTTCCCACCGAAAATCCTCTGGCTTACTGGGTCTTGAGGATGGATCACTGGCCAGAGCTTGCACAGTATGCAATTGAGCTACTGGCCTGTCCTGCATCCAGCGTTCTTTCGGAACCCACCTTCAGTGCTGCTGGTGGCTTTGTTACCGATCACAGGGTGCGCCTGTCCACCGAATCAGTTGATCGACTGACCTTCATCAAGATGAATCAGTCTTGGATCACCCACAGCTACCAAGCACCTGAAGCTGATGTAACCGAATAATTTTTTTTGAAATATCACATCCCTTCAAGACTGCCTATGCTGATGCTGAGTTACTGTCCTGTTATGTTGATTGTCTATCCTCTTCCTCCTCCGCTGATATGTTGGAAGAACATTTTTGGTTCTGGGTGATGCCATCAGCCCAATTTTTCTGCCCCTGTTTAACAGGGGCGTTTAATTACAATTTTTGATGCAATGCTGTGCAGCAGGGCTAATTCCTGCACTAAAACTAGAGTATATGGGAGAGGTTGCAGTGCCGTGGCACCAGCACCAGTGCCTAAGGCCCAATTTTTCTGCCCCTGTTTAACAGGGGCGTTTAATTACAATTTTTGATGCAATGCTGTGCAGCAGGGCTAATTCCTGCACTAAAACTAGAGTATATGGGAGAGGTTGCAGTGTCGTGGCACCAGCACCAGTGCCTAAGGCCCAATTTTTCTGCCCCTGTTTAACAGGGGCGTTTAAGTACAATTTTTGATGCAATGCTTTGCAGCAGGGCTAATTCCTGCACTAAAACTAGAGTATATGGGAGAGGTTGCAGTGTCGTGGCACCAGCACCAGTGCCTAAGGCCCAATTTTTCTGCCCCTGTTTAACAGGGGGGTTTAATTACAATTTTTGATGCAATGCTTTGCAGCAGGGCTAATTCCTGCACTAAAACTAAAGTATATGGGAGAGCTTGCAGTGTCGTGGCACCAGCACCAGTGCCTAAGGCCCAATTTTTCTGCCCCTGTTTAACAGGGGCGTTTAATTACAATTTTTGATGCAATGCTTTGCAGCAGGGCTAATTCCTGCACTAAAACTAGAGTATATGGGAGAGGTTGCAGTGTCGTGGCACCAGCACCAGTGCCTAAGGCCCAATTTTTCTGCCCCTGTTTAACAGGGACATGTAATTACAATTCTTGATATAATATTT
The DNA here is from genome assembly GCF_037356315.1 of Lithobates pipiens. Classification (NCBI taxonomy): domain Eukaryota; kingdom Metazoa; phylum Chordata; class Amphibia; order Anura; family Ranidae; genus Lithobates; species Lithobates pipiens. The sequence goes on along the minus strand of NW_027507748.1, from coordinate 393,402,369 downwards.
CACAAGAGGGCCCGTTCCTGTGCCCGCCCAGAGTAACTGTGAGGAATTATAGTGTTGTGGCACCAGCACCACAACCACCAAATGTCAATTTTTCTACCACTGTTCAACAATGGCATGTAATTACAATTCTTGATATAATCGTTCACAGCAGGGCACTCCAGCGCCCACCAAGAGTCACTTTGAGGGCTTACAATGTTGTGGCAAAACCAACACCTTGTTCCGCCATTTCTGCAGAGCATATAGGGCAGGCCCCTACTTTCAAACATCCAACTTGCAAACATCTCCTACTTGCAAACGGAAGGAGACACCAGCAAGTGAGATGAAAAAAGACGGACAGCAAAACAAATTATACAGGGGTGATAACCCTTCCCTATGTTTTCCAAAAAGCTTAAAAATAGTTTTTTTGACTGGAGCTACACTTTAAAAATGTACCAGTTGAAAATTACAAACAGATTCAACTTAACACAACAAATCTACACAGTCCCTGTCTTGTTTGCACCGCCTGTATACTGCTGTTCTGAGTATATAGGGCCTGGGAGCCACACGTATTTCCTTTTTTTAATATGGGTACGGGGTTCCCCTTAATATCCGTATAAGACCCAAAGGGGCTGGCAATGGGCAGGGAGGGCTACCCATGCCATTTTTCTCAATGATTTTCAACCATATTGCAGGAACCAGATATAACATTAAAACCGCAAGCAGTTTAACCACTTGACCACTGGGCACTTAAACACCCTTAATAACCAGACCAATTTTCAGCTTTCGGTGCTCTCACATTTTGAATGACAATTACTCAGTCATGCAACACTGGACCTATATGAAATTTTTGTCCTTTTTTTCACACAAATGGAGCTTTCTTTTGGTGGTATTTAATCACCGCTGGGTTTTTTATTTTTTGTGCTATAAAAGAAAAAATACAGAAAATTCTGTAAAAAAAAGAATTTTTCTTCATTTCTGTTATAAAATTTAGCAGAATAGTAATTTTTTCTTCATAAATTTTGGCCAAAATTTATACCACTACATATCTTTGGTAAAAATAAGTACAAATTGGTGGATATTATTTGGTCTTTGTGAAAGTTATAGAGTCCACAAGCTGTGGTGCCAATATCTGAAAATTGATCACACCTGAAGTACTGACGGCCTATTTCAATTCTTGAGACCCTAACATGCCAGAAAAGTACAAATACCCCCCAAATGACCCCTTTTTGGAAAGAAGACATTCCAAGGTATTTAGTAAGAGGCATGATGAGTTTTTTGAAGTTGTCATTTTTTCCCACAATTCTTTGCAAAATCAAGATTTTTTTTACTTTTTTTTTTCACAAAATTGTCATATTATCAGTTTATTTATCACACAGCATATGCATACCACAAATTACACCCCAAAACACATTCTGCTATTACTCCCGTGTACGGCGATACCACATGTGTGAGACTTTTACACAGTGCGGCCACATACAGAGGCCCAACATGCAGGGAGCGCCATCAGGCGTTCTGGAGCACCCAGGACAATTCTGACATTTCTCTCCTACATGTAAAAATCATCATTTATTTGCTAGAAAATTACATCGAATCCCAAAACATTATATATGTTTTTTTAGCAAACACCCTGGAGAATACAATGGTGGTCGTTGCAACTTTTTATCTCGCACGGTATTTGCGCAGCAATTTTTCGAATGCTTTTTTTTGGAAAAAAAACTGTTTTGTGCTTAAAAAAAAAAAAAACACAGTAAAGTTAGCCCAATTTTTGCATAATGTGAAAGATGAAGTTACACCGAGTAAATCGATACCTAACATGTCACTCTTCAAAATTGCACAGGCTCGTGGAATGGCGCCAAACTTCGCTACTTAAAAATCCCCATAGGCGACGATTTAATTTTTTTTGTACTGGTTATATGTTTTGAGTTACAGAGGAGGTCTAGGGCTAGAATTATTGCTCTCGCTCCAACGTACGCAGCGATACCTCACATGTGTGGTTTGAACACCGTTTTCATATGTGGGCGGGACTTACGTATGCGTTCGCTTCTGCATGCGAGCATATGGGGACAGGGGCGCTTTAAAAAAAAAAAAAAACATTTTATTGTTCATTTTACTTTATTTATTTTAGTTTGACATTTTTTTCCCAAAAAATAAATTTTTTGATCACTTTTATTCCTATTACAAGGAATGTAAACATCCCTTGTAATAGGAATATGGCATGACAGGTCCTCTTTACAGTGAGATGTGGGGTCAATAAGACCCCGGATCTCACCTCTAAGCTGGGAAGCCTGAAAAAAAAAAAAAAAAAGATTCTGGATTTGATAGTATTGGCGAGTCGGTAGAAGCACCGGAGGGCGGCGGGAGGGGGGGTGTCTATGGCTGGGTATTGCAGGGTATCACCGACTATGGCTGGGTATGGCTGGGTATATCAGAGTATGGCTGGGTATCTCAGAGTATGGCGTTGCAGAGTATTGCGTTGCAGAGCATTGCAGGATATTGGAGGGTGTTGCAGAGCATTGCAGAGTGTTGCACGGTATTGGCGGGTGTTGCAGAGCATTGCAGAGTGTTGCAGGGTATTGGTGGGTGTTGCAGAGCATTGCAGAGTGTTGCAGAGCATTGCAGAGTGTTGCAGGGTATTGGCGGGTGTTGCAGAGCGTTGCAGGGTATTGCAGAGTATTGCAGGGTAATGCAGAGTATTGCAGAGTATTGCAGGGTATTGCAGGGTATTGCAGAGTAATGCAGGGTAATGCAGAGTAATGCATAGTAATGCAGAGTAATGGCAGGGTATTGCAGAGTAATGGCAGGGTAATGCAGAGTATTGCAGTGTAATGCAGACTATTGCAGGGTATTGCAGGGTATTGCAGAGTAATGCAGAGTAATGCAGAGTAATGCAGAGTAATGCAGGGTATTGCAGAGTAATGCAGAGTTATGCAGAGTAATGGCAGGGTATTGCAGAGTATTTGCAGGGAATTGAGGGGTTAATTTTCGGTGAGCAGCGATGTGGGCACTGCAGATGCAGCCCACATCGCTGCTGACACCGATCTCTTCCCCCTCCGCTGTTCCGATCGGTACAGAGAGGGGGAGGGAGGAACCGGCGTCATAACATGACGCCAGTTTGTTTACAAGTGATCGCTCCGTCATTTGACGGAGCGATCACGTGGTAAATGGCCGCGACGCATCCGTGATGCGCTTGTGGACCCGGCGGTCACGGATGCTCTCGAGTGCGCGCCCCAGGGGGCGCGCGAGAGCGGAATTCTGGGAGGACGTCATATGACGGCCTCCCACAGTTAAGAAACCGCCCTGAAGCCGTCATTCGGCTATAGGGCGGTTATTAAGTGGTTAAATGACGTTATTTCCGTTAAAAGTCATTTTGTGCAGGGACTGTTCTAAACACGGGAAACACGTGGCACTTCACAGGCATACTATAGACACCCCCCAGGCATGATATTTAAAGGAATATTTCACTTTTTTGTTTTCACTTTAATCGTCATTAAAATCAGTGCTCCCGCCAAAACGGCCGTTTTTAAAACTTTTTTGCATTGACCTATGCCCCCTGGGGCAAGAGTCAGGTCCCCAAACCCTTTTTAGGACAGTATCTTGCATATTAGCAGTTAAAATTAGCACTTTTAATTTCGAACATTCGAGTCCCATAGACTTCAATGGGGTTCTAACGTTCGTACAAATTTGGGGTCCGTTCGAAAGTTCTGGTGCGAACCGAACCGGGGGGGTGTTCGGCTCATCCCTATTTGGGAGACATTCACTGTTGAGGACCCCCTGCTGGTCAAAGAGAGAACGGAGGCTACCTATTCTATTTGATGTGCCTATTTTTCCTGAAGTAGAGGTGAGAGTTTTGGGAGCCCATATTTTTTCCTTTCTACACGAATATGTTTTTAACTACTTCTCCTCTGAGTTGAGTCTATCTGAATACCTCTGGTGCCGTTAAATTATACCTAAAGACTTGCTATATGGACTAAATTTTGAACTCACTTTCTATATATTCATTTATTTATTTTAAGCACTTAGCACTTTTTACTATTACATGTTGTATTTGCGCAGGACCATTATTAATTTTATTTTTCATTTATTGGTATTATGTGAATACTACTAGGTCCAGCTGCAGCTATTAGCACTTGAATTGCTATTTGCACGTGTACACTTCTTAGTGACACTTGTTTGTTCTAATTGAATTTATTTTATTTATTATTACTTCATTTCTATTTTGTGTTTTGTGTATGAGATTGTTCACCACATTTATATATATTTATATATATATGTAAAATCACGAATAAAAAAAGTGATATATATATATATATATATATATATATATATATATATATATATCACTTTTTTTATTCGTGATTTTACACTTTCAAGTAGTAGCGCGAAGGCCTTTTTCTCACTTTATTCAATTATTTGTCTATTTTTATTTTATGAGTTAGTGTAAACCATAACATTTAGCTTGAATTTTATGGCCTTATCTGTTCCATTTATGTCTTCATTTATATTCACTTATATTCACTTATATGCTACATTCACTGGCGTTCAGCAGAGTTCTCCTTTAACCTTTCTGGCTCCTATGAGGTTTGGGACAGTATAGTCTGCACTCATTTGGATCCAGTTTTTGTAAGCGGATACCTCTATAGTTTTTTTCGATATACCTCTATTTATTATATTTAGGAGTAATTTATTTTGGTTACATGGAAGTCTTTACATTTTATACTATATTGCAATGCGTTTGTATAAAACTAAACCAAAAGAACCGCGCTCTCTAAATACACACACTTTCCACGGTTCATCCCTATGTGGGCTTAATTCCCACCTTAAACTTCTAGGGACCATATTTTCTCTAACATAGGTCTCGAGAAAGGCAATGTCCCACTGGGCATGAACCTCAGAAATAGTGAGATTCTTTAATCTAGTGAACAGACCCTTTATATCTGTGCCTAGAGACCCTGGAGTGGAGTCAAAAACTCCAGTAGTGTCAATAACTCTCTTAGTTCGAAATTCAAAGATGTCCATAATGTACACCTGGAGTTAACCACTGAAGCAGCGATAAATATATTTGGTAAATAGCTTTAAGAAAAAAAGGAAAAATCTCGCTACAGACAATAAGTAAAAGGAAATTTCAAATCCTGTGAATGCTGCAGTTCTGTTATATACCAAAAAAATATATATATATGAAAAACTAAACCAAAAGAACCGCACTCTCTAAATACACACACTTCCCACGTGATACCAGTATCCCAACTGAGTAACCGTGTATGTGAAGGATATAAAAATATATGAAAGATAATAAATGAATATAGTGCAAAGTGATTAAACAATCATGATAAACGTGACTACCACTAACCTATAGTTACAAATGTGAATTACATATAAACTTAGATACACATATGTAAACTAATACTCTAAACAATTAAAAAAAGAGCCAAAATGCACATGTGAATAAATAATCAAAAATGTCCTTGATGACAGTTAAACATGCCCTCATATAATAGTCCTCAAAATAGATCCAACTTATGAAGTCAATTATTATCAGATGTGAAACACCACGTGTTGAATATAGTGTCCAAAAATGATAATTCCTTGCTTCATATTCCCAAATCGTGAAACATACCACAGTGTACCACCACCAAGGTCAAGATTGGCTCCTTACCAGATGTCAAAAAATTATTGGCACATCAGAAGATCAGATCACCCTATATATACTCCTCAATCCTCCAGAGCTCCACCCTCCTTCAGGGTCATAGTTCAAACGGGCTCCAGTTTGTGTAAATTACCGAATTCACCATAAAAGAGGGAGAAAAGGTGCTCCAATAGTGTAAAATTGCTTATTTAATAAAAATCAAAAACTAAAAGACACACTTACAATCAAGCAGTGAGATATGGCATAAACAAGTGGGAAACGTCGGCCGTACGCTGATCTCCACAGGTCTCTCCTTCTCCAGCTGGTACAGTTCACAAGGCAATAAACAGCATGTCACACTGCCCGACGCGTTTCGTGATACTTCACGTCGTCTCGGGGCACGGGTGACACGCCATATTGCCTCTCTTATATAGTTAAAGATGGCCCAAACCTCCTCCTCCATGGAAAGCCCAGGCCCCGCCCATAATTCCGCGACGGAAGTGACGCACACGCGCATCCTACCCACACAACCAATCCCCACGTCGCCAGAGTCTAATGGCCAATGGTGTCTGGTTTACCGCCGTTCAAGTGCGAGGACCATAGCGGAAACAACACCTATATGATGCCAGAGGCGGAAGTGATGCACAAAAGCTTCCCTGTCAACACAGCTAGCTACAATGCGTTCCAGCCCCACAGCCAATCGTTAATGCTGTCCTGATGTCCGTGAGTGAGGGCCACGCCTCACTCTCGATAGTCATTAGTAAAGAGCACACTAGAGGCCAGGCCTCGCTTTCAATTGTAAAGCAAGGGCATGATATAATCTTAGTTCCATCCTATCGCCCGTCCCAGTGGTACATATATGCATAGAAATTCTTTTTTGATTTAAATATTCACTATATATATAGATTTGTAATCATGAGTATTGATAGGGTTAGTTTGATATCATGAACTCTGTATTATACGTTTTAATGGTAATGTTTTTGATGTAATTGTCATGAACTACGGTATTTGCAGACAGGATGTGGGTTCAAGCCTCCTCCTCCGTTGATACCACACTTTGCTCATTAATATGCATTAATACACTTGCGGCGACTCTTCGTTGTTCTTTCCCTCTATGACTGCAGCTTCGGGTGTGTGGGCTGAGAGGGGTGGGAGGATAGGGGAAGTATCGCTGGGACGGGCGATAGGATGGAACTAAGATTGTGTCATGCCTCTGCTTTACAATTGAAAGCGAGGCCTGGCCTCTAGCGTGCTCTTTACTAATGACTATCGAGAGTGAGGCGTGGCCCTCACTCACGGACATCAGGACAGCATTAACGATTGGCTGTGGGGCTGGAACGCATTGTAGCTAGCTGTGTTGACAGGGAAGCTTTTGTGCATCACTTCCACCTCTGGCATCATATAGGTGTTGTTTCCGCTATGGTCCTCGCACTTGAACGGCGGTAAACCAGACACCATTGGCCATTAGACTCTGGCGACATGGGGATTGGTTGTGTGGGTAGGACGCGCGTGTGCGTCACTTCCGTCGCGGAATTATGAGCGGGGCCTGGGCTTTCCATGGAGGAGGAGGTTTGGGCCATCTTTAACTATATAAGAGAGGCAATATGGTGTGTCATCCGTGCCCCGAGACGACGTGAAGTATCACTAAACGCGTCAGACGGTGCGACATGCTGTTTATTGCCTTGTGAACTGTACCAGCTGGAGAAGGAGAGACCTGTGGAGATCAGCGTACGGCCGACACTTCCCACTTGTTTATGCCATATCTCACTGCTTGATTGTAAGTGTGTCTTTTAGTTTTTGATTTTTATTAAATAAGCAATTTTACACTATTGGAGCACCTTTTCTCCCTCTTTTATGGTGAATTCGGTAATTTACACAAACTGGAGCCCGTTTGAACTATGACCCTGAAGGAGGGTGGAGCTATGGAGGATTGAGGAGTATATATAGTGCAATCTGATCTTTTGATGTGCCAATAATTTTTTGACATCTGGTAAGGAGCCAATTTTGACCTTGGTGGTGGTACACTTCGGCATGTTTCACGATTTGGGAATATGAAGCAAGGAATTATCATTTTTGGACACTATATTCAACACATGGTGTTTCGCATCTGATAATAATTGACTTCATAAGTTGGATCTATTTTGAGGACTATTATATGAGGACATGTTTAACTTTCATCAAGGACATTTTTGATTATTTATTCACATGTGCATTTTGGCTCTTTTTTTAATTGTTTAGAGTATTAGTTTACATATGTGTATCTAAGTTTATACGTAATTCACATTTGTAACTATAGGTTAGTGGTAGTCACGTTTATCATGATTGTTTAATCACTTTGCACTATATTCATTTATTATCTTTCATATATTTCTATATCGTTCACATACACGGTTACTCAGTTGGGATACTGGTATCACGTGGGAAGTGTGTGTATTTAGAGAGTGCGGTTCTTTTGGTTTAGTTTTTCACATATATATATTTTTTTGGTATATAACAGAACTGCAGCATTCACAGGATTTGAAATTTCCTTTTACTTATTGTCTGTAGCGAGATTTTTCCTTTTTTTCTTAATGCGTTTGTATAGGTTTATCCATTGAACAATTGATATCGATATTGGTACCGCTTAGTAGGCACTAATATTTGTGCATATAGTTTTATTTATTTTTTCACTTCTATGGAGTTTATGGATTGGTATTTTTTTCACTTTTGCCACTATAATTTTTTGTACATTATTCTGATGAAGGATTTTCATAAATTTTTCTTTTATTATGCATTTTCATGATGGTTATAAATGTTTATAGATCTAACCAGGATTTTATCTCCCCAGGCTTGTTACACAGGCGCATATATTTTGATGTGCATGTGCATTGGGTTCCCTCTGATGTGTGTCACTGAATTTGTAATGTCGACACAATGATTCCTAAGGTTTTTTATTATTATACACACATTCGGATACCCACTGATTAGATCTTGCGATTTTCACTCCCTGTTGCTTAGACGACCGCAATAATTGGCTTCAGCTGTACCTTATGGTAAGACAGGGATAGGACCTGGGAGCATTGCAATTTAGTTCGGGCACTTTACATGCCTGTGTTCATAGTGTTAGAGCCTCAGGCGGGTGTTCACAGTGTTAGAGCCTCAGGCGGGTGTTTGTTATTCTGTCCCCCATGAGTAGGCGGTAATATTCAAGTTTGCTTGCTTGTCTCTATTTGCTCAATTTATACACACTTTTTTTTAATATTCCTTCAGTTTTATTTCACTGATTTATGTCATTATATATTAGCATACATGTGGTTCACTTAATGGTATTGTAATGATGACATTTTTATGGATTGACAATTCAATTTATTCTGTCATACACCTATATATATATATATATATATATATATATATATATATATATATATATATAATTAATTAGTCACTATATTATTTATTTATATATTTATGGTCCATATATATATATATATATATATACATACATACATACATACATACATACATACATATATATATTATTTTCATCTTGCTTTTATTATTAGGTACATTTTTTGACTGTATTGCACATTATATATGATTTATACCAGTTCAATCAGGATAAAGCAACTCATTTTCAATGGTAATAGCCTGGGGTGTTCATCTGGAGGGGTGTAGGAGTACCATTAACTAATTCCTCTCCTTTTTTCTAAGATGTTAATGAAGTGACTCCTTTTCAGTGGTAAATGTCTGGAGTGTTCATCTGGAGGGGTGTAGGAGTACCATTAATGGATTTTTATGAATTTTTACTGAAAAATAAGGATGTGGTTTAGTGTAAAAATAAATCCGGCCACCTCCACCCCTTATAGCTGGCCAATTCCTCTCCTTTTTTCTAAAATGTTAATGAAGCGACTCCTTTTCAGTGGTAAATGTCTGGAGTGTTCATCTGAGAGGTGGTAGTTCAATCAGGATGAAGTGACTCCTTTTCAATGGTAATAGCCTGGAGTGTTCATCTGGAGGGGTGTAGGAGTACCATTAACCAGGGGTGCTGCTAGGTCTGCAAAAGATTTGGGGCTAAAGCCCATAGAGGTGTTCCCCAACCTTTTCGCAGACCGGGGGGTTGGGGGGGCACATCGGTGGTAAGCAACTTTCGCGGGCAAAGGCTGGCGTTTTCAAGCATCATGGGTGAGATGGTGTCAGGGTGATCAAAGCACATTGTTTCTATTGTTACATTCTAATATATAATGAAGTGGTTCAACTCGCCCTAATGCAGAATCAATGGGAGCCCTGGCCGTGTCACTTGCCACATTTCCTGCCACCAGATGCAGCTTTTTAACTTTCCACCATCACCTGCCACCAAATGTGGATTGTCACTTGCCATGTCACTTGGCACCATTTGCAGATTGTCAGTTGTCACCATTTGCCGATTGTCACTTGCCACCATTTGCAGATTGTTACTTGCCACGTCGCCTGCCACCTGATGCAGATTGTCACTTGCCATGTCACCTGCCACCTGATGCAGATTGTTACTTGCCACATCATCTGCCACCTGATGCAGATTGTCACTTGCCACATCACCTGCCAATAGATGTGGGTTGTCACTTGCCAACTTATGTGGATTGTCACTTGCCATGCCAGCCAGTGCCCCCAAATCTGCATTGTCGCTGCACTGGTCCATTTAATGAGGGCAGGAGACCGGAGATGCAGGGCGGGCAGTGAGAGATGATGTAATATCCCTGCTCCCCGCCGCACATTGCTCCCACATCGAAGTGGCCCGGCTGTGAGGGCGGAAGAGTGGTGACGTGGAGTGGACAGAGAGAGTTGATGTCATCTCTGCTCGTCTCTCTCCTCCACCTCTAATGACGCCCGCCCACCCCAGCTACGTCCCACTGGTTAGGCAGGGACGCAAGAGACTCGGGCTATGGGCTCCAGATTCGGGGGGCTCCAGCCTCAATAGCCACCCCATGGCGACACCTATGATCAGTACCCTCGGTCCTCCATATGACATTTTACTTACATTTACATGCATACAGTACTGAGTGTAAATATACGCTATCAGCCCTGAATGGCCACCTAACATTTTCACTTGCAAGTGGCCTGAATGGAAGATTGTGTCCTAGCTTGTATAAATGCTGTGCGGTGGGGACTACCTGCGTCCTAGCAGTCAAGAAGGTTAGGTGGCATGTATATTCTTGTGCTGTGTACTTGTGTGTTGAACTGGTTGGCTCTATACACTGTTTCACCCCTAGTATTTGTTGGGTGACTAGGTCCGCTTTACCTACTGAATGCATTCCTAAACCAATAAATATGCTTTACTGCTTTGTTTCACAATGCTATTATGGGAGTATGTGGGATGTAATTTGTCTCAGAAGTTAAAGTAGAGTAATAACACGGAGACACTGAGGGCTCCCACTAGTGTCTAAACTGCAAAATGCCCTAAGGTGTGTTGGGCCCCTTCCATATGGAGCAGGCTCCACTGAAGTCTGTCTGCACAGCAGGGAATCTATGTCAGCTAATCCCCACTGAGCAGGCAGATGGCTAGTCCATGTCTGCTCCACTTATGCAGACACAGCCTGCTCTATCGGCAGTTGAATGTAAATGGACCATCTCTCTGTCTCACCCAACTGTTATCTGATCTGCCAAATGGATGGGGAACGGATCCCGCCTGTTTTTAGTGGACCAACTGTCCATAGAGCAGACTGGAGGTCCAATTGGGTCCGCCCAATAAATTGACAGGTAGACCCGATTGGTCCTCTAGTGTAAAAGGGGCCTTAAAATATCCTACCAATTTTCTGGATGAAATGTCAGATTTTTACACAAAAAAATAAAAAAAAATCTGCAAATGCGTGTTCAAAAATAAACACATGGCAAAAAAGTCCCAGCAATTCTTCATGCATGAAACCCAACATGATATTGTGCTGCCATCCCAGTAAGTGGGAAATGTGGTGGGAAAATATAAAGGGGTCTGTTTATATATATATAAAAAAACAAAAAAGCGTTGCATGAATGTAACAAGCATTTGCCCATCCTTCACAGATTCTGATTGTATTTTGCTTTATTCAGTGACCTCATTGGCTCCATTTAGCAGCCATAATGCAGTATTTTCCTGTTTGAAGTATTCCAGGAAATGTATCACATTATGGGCACTAGCTGGTGCTGATGATTATAGGAAATCAACGTATTAAAGTGATACTAAAGTAACCCCTGGCGGCCAGGCTCCGAGCACACCCGGGAGTGGTCGGCCTTCGCAGTGGTTCCCTGGTAGAATCAGTGAGTATGTATGCGGACGATACTCTTTTGTATTTGGAGGATGAGGGGCCATCGCTGCAAACTGCCCTGGAGGTGATAGAGGAGTTTGGCAACCACTCTGGCTTACAAATAAACTGGTCCAAATCGCAGATTTTGCCCCTGGACGTGTCTGCGCCTGACCGTTGCGCGACCTCCCTCCCACTATCCAGGGTATCCGAGATCCAGTATTTGGGGATACGAATTACAAGGGAACCTCGGGACTACATCCTATATAATATCGAACCACTGTTTTTATTTTATTTTTTTTAAATCAGAGAAAGTTTATTGAATAACAACAAAACATACAACTTGCAGCTTACATCTCAAGTACAAAGTATTGTTACAGCGTATAAATGTGTACATCTCTACAAAAGGAATATGCAGACATTTATTTCTCCACTTCACATGCCACATCCTCCCATCCATCTCATATATTAACACCTTATATTCTAGCTGTACCCTGATTCACCCATACAGAATAATTTACAGTGGGTGTCTAACATTCAATGCCCCCCCCCCCCACTCTAATTTCGCTTCCCTTGCTCTTATCTCAGCATTCTATCCATAACTAGATCAACCGGTGAGAGGCCGGGAGTATCCAACCAAAGTGCCCAGAGTTTCTCAAATTTTTCCCGTCGCCCTCTATGTTGAAAAATGTACTTTTACATCCTAATAGTGTCCCCCATTTGGGCAATCCATTCCCCCAGTGTTGGAGGCTCGGTCGCCTTCCAATGCTGAAGAATCATCTTCCGTGCTTGGAACAGGGCCCTGGCCACGGCCTGTCCACTATTTTTCCCCAAGGAAATGTCATCTAGGATCCCAAGTAGACATGTTTTTGGGTCTGCGGGTATGATAATCTGAAACACTCTGTTAATAGTGTCCAGTACCCCTGTCCAGAATAGGTGTAGTTTGGGGCATCTCCACAGCAGGTGGATCAAATCCCCATGATCTCTTGCGCACCTGGGGCAGTCTGGGTCCTGTCGCACCCCCATCCTAAACAGTCTGTCAGGCATGTAGTGTACTCTGAGCACGATATATAATTGAGAAAGCCGCTGGGCCACATTTAGCGAGCAATATTGTACTGCCTGTAGTGCCTCCTCCCATTGCTCATCCTCAAATGTACCACAATCCCTCTTCCATTTATTTAGTGCCGTCTGCGGGAATCCCCCGAGGCAGGCATTTAGAAACATAGAGTAAGTTTTGGAAATAAAGCCCTGGAACTGTGTTACATTAGCCATAGATCAGAAGATCAGGGTCGGTGAAAGAGCCCCACGGGGTGCCCCCCGCCTGCGCCTTCACTGCATGTTGCAGTTGCAGGTAGTAGAAAAGCATAGACTGCGGTAGATGAAATCTCTCCCTCAAATCGGGGAAGGGAGTCAGCCTCCCTGCTGTAAAAATTTGTTCCAAATACTGAACCTCGTGTCTCCTCCACCGAGCACCACAATCCAGCAGTAGTAGCTCCTCATAGTGCCTATTCTCCCATATTGGGCTGTACTCAGTGAAGCCCTCCACCCCCTGTAGCTGTCGCCGTTTATTCCAGATTTTCTGCATAAGAGCATAGGTGGGCAATCGTTTGTTTAATTTTGCGTAGGCCAAGGCCTCCACTCCCGAGGGTACATCACCGTGGCCGGAGGCCAGGCACATCAGGGCCTTAACTGGGTCCAAGCATGTGGTCTCCTCCTCTCCCTCTGTCCCCCCCTGCATAGCCCTGGCTATATGCTGTGCCTGTGCTGCGAGGTAGTAGGCCCAAGGATTAGGGAGGACGAGGCCCCCTGCCTCCTTGGACCTTTGTAGTTGTTCTAGTTTAATCCATGGGGGTCTATCTAACCAAATGAAAGCTCTAAAAATTGAGTTAATAATGCGAAAGAACTTCAGAGGGATTACCATAGGGGTATTGTGCAGAATATATAGAAGTTGGGGCATAAAGATCATCTTTATCAAGTTAACTCTTCTGACCAGCGACATCTTAAGACGGAACCAAATTTTAGTTTTTTTTTCGAATTCTATTTAATAGTGGGGTTAGGTTAAGGGGAATATAGTCAAGCGGTTCCGACCTGACCTGTATACCCAGGTACTTCATACCCGTGGACACCGGCACGCCATGTATTAGCCGCCCTCCACTGTCTGGATCGGTATCCAGCAGCAGCAGGGAGGATTTTGTCCAGTTTATAGTCAGTCCTGAATAAACACCAAACTTTCCTATTGTCTCCATAGCCTCCCGCAGGGAATCAGATGTGTCTCCCAGAAGTAGCATAGTATCGTCTGCATATAGCATGATTTTTTCCTGAAATCTCCCATACTGGAAGCCTTGTATCCTCTGATTTTCTCTAATCAAGGATGCCATGAGTTCGATGGCCATGGCAAAAAGGAGGGGCGACAGTGAGCACCCTTGCCGAGTGCCCCTGTGCAGGGTGAATGGGGCGGAGATATGTCCCGCCTCTCTAATAGTCGCCCGGGGCGAGCAGTATAATAGCTTCACCCATGACAAGAACCCTTCACCGAAGCCAAACTTACCCATGACAGCCCATAAATATTCCCAATCCATGCTGTCAAACGCCATGTGGGCGTCCAGAGAGAGCAAGGCCCTGTCACCCACATTCTCTCCCTGCGTTTGAAGATTTAGGTAAAGCCTACGGAGATTAATGGCTGTAGACTTTTGGGGCATAAAACCTGCCTGGTCCGAGTGTATGATGGAGTAGATGACCCCATTCAGTCTCAAGGCCAAAACCTTGGCCAGGAGTTTGATATCACTCTGTAAAAGTGATATCGGTCTATAAGAGCCCGGGTCTAAGGGGTCCTTACCTGGTTTTAGGAGAAGCACAATGTTAGCCCTGGTCATAGAGTCGGGAAGGCTCTGGCACTCCCTTGCGTAGTTAAGAACCCTCAACAGGCGAGGCAGAATAGCCTCCCCATATTGTTTGAAGACCTCCATTGGGAGACCGTCGTCCCCCGGGGCCTTTGAGTTCAGAAAGAGGCTAAGAGCCCCTTGCAGTTCCTCCAGACTAATTGGAGAGTCAAGGAGTGCTCTGTGAGAGTCAGAAAGTTTAGGCAGTTCAATTCCCTGCAGGTAATCCCCTAAGTCAGTGGTCGAATAAGTCGCCCTGGTGTCAGGATGATCCTCCTCACGGACGTCCGAGCGGCGAAAGTCGCAGAAGATCTCTTGCCCAGTTCCAGGAGCGTTACCGCGATCGGCGGTGCGCGCGCGTGCACGTGCGCGTGCGCGCGCGGGCGTTTGACGCAAATTGGCGCCAATAGCGCTATTTAAACTGGATCCATGCCTCACTGCCTTGCTGCCTGATCAACAGCGTTCCTGTGCGTCCTGGTGATCCGTATCTGAATCTGAACCTGAACCTGTACCTGTATCTGTACCTGTACCCTGATCCGTATCGAACCCGGCTTGTTCCCGACTCTGCTGTTTGCTGCCTGCCCCCCGACTTTGGCTTGTACCCGACTACTCTTCTGGATTCCGTTTCTGTACCTGATCTGCCCGCCTGTGCCTGACCTGGACTGTTACACCATCCGTCAACTGTAAGTTGCTTGCTGTTGTACTACAGGACACCTCCCAGTCCTCCGCAATATCTGGCTGTACTCCTTCTGTGTTTGTAGCCTTCTATCTCTGGCCGCAGACTACTGGACTCTTCCGCTTCCGCTTATCCATTGCACCTGCATCCGTTGTTGGACTACAATACCCCTCCGTTGTTTGTCACTTCCTGCAATCACTTGTATACCGTTGCTGGACTACAGGAACCCTTCTGCTGTCTGCTGGAACTTATCTCACCTTTGCCTGCATTCAGACACCGGACTACAATACACCTCCTCCTTCAACGGTCTTCTGCCTCTACCACCTGCTATCCGGTCAGGCACTTGTGCCCCTCTGTGCTCCTGAGCCCCTGTCACCACTACCAGGGTCTCTCGAGTCAGAGGTCTACGAGAGGCCACTCCCTGCACTCCGGGCTCTGCTTAAAGGTACGTGACACCTGGATTTGTACAAATCAGAGTAAAACCTCACCAGTTCCACCATAACCTGAGTTTGGGTGTTTACCAGCCTCCCCCCCTCAGTGCGCAACGCTCCAATAGACGGAGACATTTGGGAGACCTTAACAATTTTGGCCAAAAGGCGGCCCGTTTGCTCTCCCTCCTCATAGAAGGCCTGCTTATTGAAAAATCTTTTCCTGTCAGCAGCTTCCCTGGAAATCCGGGTAACCGCCTCCTGCATGGCAAGCCACGCCACCCTAGCTGCTTCAGAGGGGTCGGCAATGTAATCTGCCTCAAGTCGGCTTACCAGTCGTTCTGTCTGCTCCCTGATAGCATGTGATTTAGATTTGATCTCCGCCAACCTCAGTGATCATGAGTCCCCTGAGATACGCTTTAAACGTATCCCATGCAAGCCTTAAATCAGGGTGGTCCTCATGTCGTCTCCAGAACTCAGAGATCTCAGTCAACACCCTGTCATGAGAAGGAAATAGATTAAGCCAAAACGCATTGAGTTTCCATGGTGCCCTCGGCAAATCTGTGGCCGGCTTGGCATACAAGGAAACCAATAGGGGCGAATGATCTGATATACCCCTCACCAGATATTTAATGTCTTCTAATAAATGTGTCGTTGGGGTGAGCAGAGACACAGATCAATTCTCGACAGAGAGAGGTGGAGCTTCGAGAAACAAGAAAATTGTTTCTGTAGTGGGTTACGATTGCGCCACGGATCAGCCCATCCAAATTCCTCCGTAAACTTCCGCAATGCCGTTCGAGCCCTCGTGCTGGAAGCCGCCGGAGGCGGATACTTATCCAAAACTGGATCCATGTAGCAATTGAAGTCTCCCACAATAATAAAGGGTACATCCGAGTTGATACGGCAACAGGACCCTCATCACCTCTATCGTGAAAGGAGGTGGCACATATATAGCAGCAATTATACAATGCAATTGGTAAATTTTACACAGTAGTATTACATATCGTCCCTCAGCATCTATGAATTTGTCCAACAGTTGAAATTCTATGGCCCGATGCACCAGCACACTCACCCCCCTGGAATAAGAGGTGTGAGTGGAATGGAATGCACTACCCACCCAGGAAAATCCCAGGCAGGAGATCGTCTCCGGCACCAAATGAGTCTCCTGCAGTGCATAAATGGCAGGGGAGTATTTCTTAAGGATAGTGGTTACCATGGATCATTTCAGAGGATTCTGAACGCCCCTAATGTTCCACGACAACACAGATACAGTACTCATCAAGATAATCGCTCATAGATATGATAGGGTAAGGCATCGTGTGTACCCTAGGCGCTTTAGGGTATGCATATGTGTGGGGCGCCAATTGTGACAAAGTCGTGATACCTGAGTTCCAATTAAAGGAGTCCGCTGTGGCATGAAAGGCGAAACAGCATATAACATAGTTCCTCCTGTACGCCTGCTGATTCCTACTCAAGCTGAAGCTGCGGCAATAACAGATCAAAAAAATAAGAATCATAACTGTCAAACAAAAAAATCTCCCAGTCCCCGTGAGTGCAGAGAGGGTAACACTCTCCAAAAAGTGAGAGTGGTCTCTCCAGCCGACAGAATAGGGGGTAAGTGTCATTCAATTGAATGGGGGAAAACCGAGAGAATGGGTATACAAAAAAACGTGGGTTGAACATACCCAAAATTCCAAATGTCTCTTTGGATAAACTACTAAATGTTCCAAACCAAAGTACTACTTAGCTGTATTCAAATTAACTTCACTTGCTCTCATCGCTTTGTAGAATAACAGTAGGTAATGGCTTCCCAGCCCAATTGTGTGATGATAACCGCTATACGATCGTGCTTATATGGAGGTCCGGTCAGTCTCCTTCTGCTGCATTTCTTCCCGCTTGCCTGATAATGTGTTCATTGGCATCCAACCACGCGGGCGCCTCAGCAGCCGTCTCAAAAAAGTGGGATTGGCCCCCGCCGTAATCCGCAGTTTCGGCGGGAACAACATGGCGTATAGCGCTCTAAGCCTTTGCAATCGTTTTTTAACATCAGTGAATCTTGCTCTGCGCTTCTGTATCTTCGCTGAGTAGTCAGGATAGAATGAGATGCGTGCCCTGTTATATTGGACATTGCGTGGCTCTCTTGCCTGGCGTAGCACTATTTCTTTTTCCTTAAAATTGAGTAACCTAGCTATCATAGTGCGGAGCGGGTGCCCTGGTGAAAGGGGCTTGGGCGGTACCCTGTGCGCACGTTCAACCGAGTACAATGGGGTGAACACATCCTTCCCAAACACCTCCAATAGCCATTGTTCAACAAAATCTATGGGGTCCCTACCATCCGTCTTCTCGGGGAGCCCCACAATACGGATATTATTCCGTCTCAAGCAGTTTTCAATTTCATCAGATTTAAGATTTAAGTTTGCTCTAGCAATCCTGGCTGTAATTTGTGTATCCCTCAGCAGGGGTGTCAGCTTGTCCTCTATCTCAATGATGTGGCCTTCCGCCGCGGTAGTGCGCTCCCTCGTTTTCTGTACATCATGCCTAATAAACCCCAGTTCTTCCTTCAGGCCACCAAACTGATCCTGCAGAGTATGAACTGAAGCTGTGCATCGCTGTACTGCCCTCAGTATGTCTGCTAGGGAGGGCTGAGCTGCTTCCTCTCCCTCATCCTCCTCCTCCATGTCAGGAAGGCTCTGGCTCGGGGACGCTACAGGGCCCTGTGCGTGGCTCCCCTCCTCCTGCTGAGTGTGGAATACCGCAGGGGTGGCCGACATGTCCTCCCCACTCCCCTGGGCCGTCTGGGGCACAATTTTCTGAGCGTAGTATAACATGTCCCTCCGGGGGTCTTTCACTGTACTTGTAGGGGGCTTAGGAGTCTTACCGGAATCTTTAAGCTTCTCCTTGCCGCGAGCAGGCTGTGAGAGAGTAGCTGCGGCGCCATGTTGGGAGTCTGGCATTCCGGCCTCCGCGTGTTTTCGGGTCAGCATAATCTCCCCAGACCTCGGCAGCTACTCCAGGCACACCAGTGGGGACCCCTGTGCTGAGTTCAGCCCGATTTCGGGTGTTTTAGCTGGCTGGGAAGAGGATCTTTACAGGATCAGTGCGGGAGCTCCGTGATGCACGTCCGCTCACATGCCGGTCTCGGCCACGCCCCCCCGTTTTTTTTTTAAAAGCACGTACCCAGGCCTTGTCCCGTCTCCCTCTTGGGGTTATGGGCAGGGTTAATCTGTCTAAAATGATTTTGTTGCCCAAGCTCCTCTATGCACTTTGGCACTCCCCGGTTATGATCCCACTCCGGATTTTTAAATTGCTAGACAATATTCTTAATACTTTTATTTGGGGCTCATCTAGACATAAGTTGGCTTGGAATACCCTTAAGAATCCGTCCTGTTCAGGGGGGGGCAGCCCTCCCAGACTTCCGCACTTATTATATGGCGGCACAACTTTCGCATTTTTCATCACCTGCACAGATCAGATGGGGAGAGATATCAGACGTTGGTGGGTAGAGGGGAGGGTCTCCACACTCATACTCCCATTCAGATGCTTTTTCGTGGGGGGAGGGCGGGAGACACCCAAACTCAACTTTTATCCTACCACAGAAAGATTTGGAGGATGGCTCTGGAGGTTATCGGCGCCGACTTCCACCACTCACATACCCCCCTGTGGTGCAACCCCCAGCTGCAGGAGCTACTGGGTATCCCTGAGGTCGAACTGTGGGCCTCTAGGGGTATTATATATCTACACCAAGTTATATCTCCACTTGGAATACGTGATTTTTCCTCGTTACAGGTGGAATTTGACCTGCCCCACTATATGCAATTCCGATGCTTGCAGCTACGACATGCACTTAGATCCCAGTTTGCTGAAGGCTTCCCAAACGTCCAATCATTAACCATGATTGATTTGATATTGAGTGACAACCCGGCTCAATTGATCTCAAATATGTATAATTTATTAAGGTCTCGGGCGGTGAAAAAACAAAAAAAATTTTTTTTCTTTTTTTTAAAAATAACAAACGTGTTAAACTTACCTGCTCTGTGCAGTGATTTTGCACAGAGAAGCCCAGATCCTCCTCTTCTTGGGTCTCTTGCTGGCACTTCTGGTCTGCGGTTCAGCCCTGACCCCTCTCTTATCATTGGCTAACTGATTTTGACAGCAGCAGGAGTCAAAGGCACCGCTGCTGTGTCTCAGCCAATCGGGAGGGAGAGTCCCGGACAGTGGACACACTCGGAGCTGCTGCACACTGAAGGTTTATCTTCTTGCATAGAATTCATGAAGATAAAAAACCTTCTGCCCTTACAACCTCCTTCAAGCTGTTTTTTAATAATAAAAATAATAATCTTTATATAGTGCCTTTTTAAAGGTAGCGTCTCAACACGCTTTTATACCTCACATGATTGAACTGCTCTAAATAGTTATTTGTTGATTTATTGTGCATTACAGCAAACTGCATTCCTAGTATAGAAATATTATCTATTATTCCTTGATCACACATCTTCATCACAGCCAAAGGGGAGGATCAGGGTTCAGATTGGCTTATCGTTCATTTTAGCAGATGCCGGTGATGGTCCTTTTAGACAAACTTCTACTGAAATGTGAGGACTGCCATTGCCAAGCTTCTCAATTTGCTAGTTGCTTACATTTTCCTTCAATATTTTCTTAGTCATGGGCCTGGAAAAATCCTGCACAAAAAGACATCAACATAACTCCTATTGTGCATATTAGTTTTGCGTCCGTAACTTTACAAAGTTGTGATGCCCAGGGATCAGCATTATAGCTGGGCAATGAGTGCACTGGGAACCCTAAAGGAACAATTCACAGTGGCAGCCTCTATATTCACTCCATAACTCCTAAATCTGTTGGTTTCAAGTCATAGCACCCACAGCTCTACACAGTACAGTTCAGATTTACTGTGATGATAAATCGAAAATCTATCCAAATCAATGACTAAACAGACTCTGCTTCTCTTAACAGGTACAAGAGAACTCTCCTGGACACAGAGCTGGGCTTGAACCTTTCTTTGACTTCATTGTTTCAATAACTGGCCTTAGACTGGTAAGTTGAAAATGTTCTAGTCTGTATTCTATGTTTACGTTATGTGTGTCTTACAACTTCACACACAAACCTAAAAAATTTAAAAAAAACAACAACTCTTGCGCTGCTATGTCCCTCTTTAGCGCTTGTTTAAAACGGAGTAGCAGCTCACACTTCATGCCATTCAACATAGTTCTGTTCAGACCAACACAAACTTCGAGAAAGATGAGGAAAATCCATCCACTTATGGGTTAATACAAACTGACTGGGTGGTATGACTGTAAAGAACTGTTAATTTTGTAGTGCCAGAGGCAGAACAAAATAGTGTTGTTTGGAGACTCCTCTCTGGCTTAGAAATCCATTAGAAAGAGAAAACTTCTCCTGCGCTCTGGTGTCAAGGTCCTCAGTATGTGGTGCAAACGGCTTCACAAGGTAGTGCCTAACGTCTTGCAGCCCTCCTGAGAATGATGGATATTTAACCACTTGCTTACTGGGCACTTAAACACCCTTCCTGCCCAGACCAATTTTCAGCTTTCGGTGCTCTCACACTTTGAATGACAATTACTCAGTCATGCAACACTGTACCCAAATGAATTTTTTGTCCTTTTTTTCCCACAAATAGAGCTTTCTTTTGGTGGTATTTGATTACCTCTGGGGTTTTTATTTTTTGCGCTATAAATGAAAAAAGACCGAAAATTTTTATGTTTCTGTGACAGAATTATGCAAATTATTAATTTTTCTTCATAAATTTTGGCCACAATTTATACTGCTACATATCTTTGGTAAAAATAACCCCAATTAGTGGATATTATTTGGTCTTTGTGAAAGTTAGAGAGTCTACAAGCTGTGGTGCGAATCGCACAAAATTGATCACATCTGATGTACTGGTGGACTATCTCGCTTCTTGTGACCCGAACAAGTCAGGAAAGTACAAATACCCCCCAAATGACACCTTTGTGGAAAGTAGACATTCCAAGGTATTTAGTAAGAGGCATAGTGAGCTTTTTGATGTTGTCATTTTTTTCCCACAATTCTTTGCAAAATTACGATTTTTCATTTTTTTTTTCTCCACAAAATTGTCATTGTAATAGGTTATTTCTCTCACATGGCATGTGTATACCACAAATGACACCCCCCAAAAAATTCTGCTACTCCTCCTGAGTATTACAATACCACATGTGTGGGACTTTTTCACAGCCTGGCCACATAGAGAGGCCCAACATGCAGGCAGGTAGCGCCATCATGTGTTCTAGGAACATAAATAACACATCTAACTTGTTGACTATTTATTACACTTTTGAAGCACCAGGACAATGACACGTGACACGTGACACTGATGACAGATGGCACTGATACGTGGCAATGATGACACTTATACGTGGCACTGATGACAGATGGCACTAATATGTGGCACTGATGACAGATGGTACTAATATGTGGCACTGATGACACGTGGCACTAATACGTGACACTGAAGACACGTGGCACTAATACGTGGCACTGATGACAGATGGCACTAATACGTGGCACTAATACGTGCCACCGATGACAGATGGCACTAATACATGGCACCGATGACGCATGACACTGATGACAGATGGCACTGATACGTGGCATTGATGACACGTGACACTGACAGGTGGCACTGGTGACAAATGGCACTGATACATGGTACTGATGACAGATGGCACTAATACGTGGCACTGATGACAGATGGCACTATGTGGCACGGATGACACGTGGCACTGATGACAGATGGCACTTATACGTGGCACTGATGACAGATGGCACTGGGGACAAATGGCACTGACAACAGGTGGTACTGGGGGCAGGTGGCACTGGGGTGGATGGCACTGGGGGCAGGTAGCACTGGGGCGGATGGCACTGGGGTGGATGGCACTGGGGCAGGATGGCACTGCTGGGTGAGGATGGATGGCACTGCTGGGGGAGGATGGATGGCACTGCTGGGGGAGGATGGCACTTTTTTATTTTTACTTTTTTTTTTATCAAAAAGCAAAGCAGAACGGCTGCCGCTGCAGCCGTTCATCTCTCCCCTCTCACACTCTGTCTGTGTGAGGAGGGAGAGCGGCGCTGAAAGATCATCTCATATGTTTACATATGAGATCATCTCCCATTGGACACGCCGATCGCGCTGTAAACGGCCGCTGTGATTGGGCGTTTACAGCGATCTGTGTTTGCCTGTCCCCGGGGGACACGGCGAACACAGAACTTCCGCAATGCGCGCCCGCGGCGGCGCGCATTGCGGAAGTAAACATTAGGACGTGCAGGGACGGCCTCCCGGACGAACGCGCCTGCTCTACGGCCGTCATTCGGCTATAGGGCGGGCGCAAGGTGGTTAAAGGCTAAAGGAAACAAAACAAAAAAGGGGGAGCACCAACCTAGTGCATTACCACTGATAGAGCTTTATTCAAATCAAACACAAAGCAAAATGAATACTCACAAACGAATATTGATAAAGGCATAATCAATACAACAGGGTCCACTTTTCTGAACATCAACAAGCCCAGACCTGATGTCAAGTAAATCGACCGATACCCCAACGCAATGGCTGATGTGTTTCAGGGGAGAACCCCTTTCCTCAGAGCCTAGACGGCCAATGGTAATGGGAGAAACCAAAGGGGTCCAAGGCACATCAGAAATGTAATTATATTTACATGTTACAATAGGACTGTTTTTGTTTTCATCTTCTATGCAAACTGTTGGATTCTCAGATCTGCTGTGCCCTGAAACATGGCAAGTACTAGGGTACTAATGAGAATGGGCACTGATTTTTAATGGATTGGCATACACTTCCTATGAGCACTCCAGGCTCATTATGCTGCTACGTATTTTGATGCTGTTATAATCTCACGTGCTGGTGTACGTTGGTGTTTAAAGGGATATTACAATCTTTGTTTGTTTTTTTTATAACATGTTCTACTTACCTGCTCTGTGTAATAGTTTTGCACACAGCATCCTAAATCCTGTTTTTAATAGGGTCCCACACTGGCACTTCTGGCCCCATCCCTCCTGCTGGGTGCCCCCCACAGCAAGCAGCTTACTGTGGGGGCACCCAAGCAGGCGAGCTCTGTCTCTTTATCGAGTGCGAGTCCCCAGAGAGAAAAGGATCAAGAGGGGGATCAGGTAAGTATTAGGGGGAGCTGCTGCACACAAGTTTTTTGTTACCTTCATGCATAGGCACGCAACCAAATAAAAAAAAGTACATTTCTTATCGTACAGGACACAGAGTCATAGTAGTTACTATGTTACTAGTATCTATGTGGGTTATAGGCCACCTTCAGGTTATGGACACTGGCACGCCCTAAATTAAAAAGTGCACTCCCTATATAACCCCTCCCACTGGTGGGAGTACCTCTGTTTTTTTGCCCGTGTCTAAGGTGTTGGTCACAAGTGAAGATGGGCTGAGCTCCATTGGAGCAATCCTTGCTGGGGCTACCCATGCAGACCGAAACCATTCAAAGTGTCTTTTTGGCTGAATTGAATGGTACCCGTGCCTCGTATCCGAAGAAACGAGGTCTCGCCTGTAACGCTTCTCTTTTTAGAGTGCTGGACCTCGGGATCCAGTACTTTTTGGTAGGCCATAAAGTTTACTGACGGAGGTGCTATGACAGGTCCAGGATTGTGGGTTTCCTCAAGGATCTTCGGCTCCTGAAGGTTTAACGGAACCCACCGTGAAGGGTGAAGATTGGGTCTCTTGGTTTTCCACAGAAAACCCTGAGGCGGGAAAGGTAAGTGGAGTTTTCTAAGAAATGTTTAAAATTTTCTTATGAATGTCTCCTTTAAATCAGTAAGTGTTGTCATGCCTATGTGTCACCACTGGGGGCTGTATTGAGCAATAATGCCTTATGCTTCTCAGAGAGCTCACATTGTCTCCAGAAAGCAGGAAGTTTCTCTCCTTCCCAGCAGCAAGACCTCCAGTAAGTCTGGGAGGTTCCCTCTCCCCACCAGATGCCCCCTGGTGCCGTTTTTTCCTCCCCTCTTCTCAGTGAAAGAGCGCCAATGGATTTTGATGGGGAAAAAATGGCCCGATCGGCTCGTCAACTACCAACCCCCCGCTATTCCTCCTTCCTCCCGGAGATCCCATAGAATCAGGAGCCCACTCACATGGGAAAAAATATATATTTTTTGGGTGAAAAAAAAGAGGGGAAGGGCTTTAGTTGGCGGGGGGGGGGGGGGTTAGCGCGGCGTTGGCGTCCTCCAACGTCCAGCACGGGAAGGTCCATTTTAAAAGCACTATTGTGTTATTACATGCTGCAGGAGGGACACTATTACTCAAGCAGTGGATGCATTCTTTCTGATAGTACCTCTGCTTTGTGCATCAGGCTATGGTCAGAAGGGGGGTGAAAAACACCTCAATAAGGGGCTCTAGAAAGACTTTTATAGTCACACAGAAGTCTAGATCCATCCCAGTAAGAGGGTATCCTCCCCTTAGCGTCATATGGCTGATCACGGTGAACCGCCAGGAGGGGCAAGTGTTGCAGCTGCTCTTAACACTGTAGCCCCTGTGTATTTTACTAACAGGGTTTTCCTTCAACTATTTTAAGCTTGAAGTAAAGGTTGATGCTTTAATCACATCCCAGAGTGGGACCAAGCGTAGCAGCTCCCCATCCATTGCTCAGCACCCTCATTCTGAGGAACAAGGGGTGAGAGATAGCAAATGTCTCTTAAGGACCAGGAAAAGAGCAGATCCCCAGGTGGAGTGTACTAATTATAAAGCTATGAGACTTTTTTTGCTGAGTTTTCCCTTTTCTACACCCTGCCCCACCCCACCCCATTGACCCGTAAGATCACACGTACAGTTGACCTGTCCCATACCTGTTTGTTACCAATCTAGGCTTGAACACTTGTCTAAAGAGTGAATTTCCCAGGCGGGGTCCATAGATAGCTGACACCGCGTGGGAGAGCTTCCGAGTATCACCTTTTTGAACGGTTATGACTGGACAAACAGTTGTGCGAATTCTTAGGATGCTTATAAGATGTTGTGTATACAATGCAATCCCTACCCTGTCCCCCCTCCCCACCTTTCTTTATTCTGTACCCCCCTCCCCACTTCCATTCTTACTGTATTAAAATGTTACCTGAATTGTAACAATAAACAAATATTCAACCTTAAGGACCAGGAAAAGACTGACGATTCCTCTTCCAAAGAACCTGATGCGGAGTATCGGGTTCACAGGAAAGGTTGTTGGTACAGTCTCTCACTGAAGTGGTCCGCTCCACATTTTTACTGGCAGTAAGTCTGCTTTCACACTGGGGCGGGAGCGGCGTCGGCGGTAAAGCGCCGCTAAAAATAGCGGCGCTTTACCGCCGACGCCGCCCCCCCCTGTCGTTTCAGCGGCGGTCTGCGGGCGCTAGCGGGATGGTTTTAACCCCCGCTAGCGGCCGAAAAAGGGTTAAACCTATTGCCGCGGTGTCCCATTGATTTCAATGGGTAGGAGCGGTATAGGAGCGGTGAATACACCGCTCCTTCACCGCTCCAAAGATGCGGCTAGCAGGACTTTTTTCACCGTCCTGCCAGCGCATCGCTCCAGTGTGAAAGCCCTCCGGCTTTCACACTGGAGGGAAAGGGGACGGTTTTTTTCAGGCGCTGCACAGGCGCTATTTTTAGCGCTGTAATGCCTGAATACCGCCCCAGTGTGAAAGCAGCCTAACGCAGTCAGTCAATGAGCCCACTTCTGATTTGGGTTCACTAAAGCCTCCCCAATCTGTTCATGCTTTTCTTACCCATTCATGGCTAAGAAAGCTTATGTATTCTGAGTGAGAGCACCCAGATTAACAGTTTTTTTCCCTCTGAAAAAGTTCTCTACTTTATTCTATGGAGGAAGGGTTTTATGGGTTGCTCCAGCAATTTATGCTGCTATATCCTCTGTAAATAAAAACCTGACTTGTCCAGTAGACAATGCTCATATGCTAAAGGGTCGAACAGATAAGAGGTTGGAGTTTCTTTTAAAAAAAATTATATTTCGCTCGCAGGTTCAGCCATTCAACCTGCACTGGCAGCGTTAAGAGCATCTCAGGCCTTAAAGAACCAGTTTATAATGGTACTCAAAGTTATTCCTGATTCGCAGGCCCAAGATTTGGCCAGCATATCAGAAGCGTTGTGTTTACAGTTGACGCTATGAAAGATTCTATTCTCCAGGCCTCATGGCTCATGCTAGGGCTGGTACATGTGCGTAGAATCCTATGGTTGAAAATTGGTAAGCCAAAGCACCATGCAAAAGCTCTTGGTCAGTTTCCCTTTTTATGGTGAACGGTTATTTGGAGGTGATCTGGACAAGTGTATCAAAAGAATTTCTAATGGGAAAAGTTCCCTTTTTCCGGTTAAGACGTTTTTCTCTTTTAAATATGCTTCTTCTCCAGTACCAGGGGCATCAGCCTCCAAACGGTCACGACGGCCTCCACTGACAAGTTTCAAGAGGTAAACCTCAGGGTCAGTCCCAAGGTCAAAGAGGACCTGGGGGAGGTAACCCACAAAACAAAATACTAAAGCCTTATGAGGGGGCGCCCCCCGCTCGCTCGAGCGGGGGAAAGGCTTCTACAGTTTTCAGGGATCTGGCAAGAACAATGTACAAGGGTTCCCGTCTCCTCGTTTCTCAGATCAAACGTTCCCAGAGAGCCAGTGAAAAGGAGTCTCTCTTTCTAACTTTGGACTATCTCTTCTCTCAAAGAATCCCTGCTCTACCCCCCCCCCCCCCCCCCCCCCCGGTAGAGCAGGGATTAGGGTTTTATTCAAACTTTTTTACTGTTCCAAAACCATATGGGATGTTAGACCCATTTTAGATCTCAAAGATCTAAACCGGTTTTGAATATCCGTTCTTTTTGCATGGAGTCAATCCAATCAGTAGTCTCCATCCTACAAGGGGGAGAACTTCTGCCATCAATCGACATCAAGGATGTTTTTCCATGTGCCGATTTTTTTTTTTTTTTCCCCGCTCACAAGACATTTCTACACTTTTTGGTAGAAAATGTTCATTTCCAGTTTGTAGCTCTGCCTTCGGTCTAGCTACTGCACCTCAAGTGTTTACAAAGGTCCTGGCTCCATATTTAGCCAGGTTAAGGGCTCAAGGTAGTAGCCCATTATGTGTCACTTACCTGACACAGGTAAGTAGCCCATTATGTGTCATAGTAGCCCATTATGTGTTACTTACCTGACACAGGAGCCAGCGATGTCACCGCTGTCCCCTGTAGTACGTCCATCTTCTTCCAGGTATCGCTGCTTCGGCCACTCACAGCGCCGGAGCAGCAATGACGTCACTCCCATGCATGCGCACAGGACTCGCCACTAACGGCATATATCGACGTTAGCAGCGGCTTGCTGCTAACAGCGATAGTTTGCCTGCATGCCGCTGTCTATGGTGCATGCGCCGTAGACAGTTGTGCCTGTCTTTTAGTAAATATCTCCTAAACCTAGATATTTCTTGGACCTACAGTTAAGCCTTAATCTAGGCTTACCTGTAGGTCAAAGTGGTTTTGTAAGGGTTTACAACCACTTTAATACAAATATATTTTAGACAACTGTGCATTCCCAACCATGTGGTAACAGTTTGGGGAAGGCCGTTGTCTTTTCCAGCATGAATGTACCCCTGTGTACAATTCCAGCTCCATGAAGACATGGTTGGTGTGGATGAACTTGAGTGTCCTATTCAGAGCCCTGACCTCAACCCCACTGAACACCATTGGGAATTGAAAATTGTGATGACCAGGTGTCCACAGACCTTTGGCCATATAGAATATATCAGGTGCTCTAACTTCTAAAGTCTAAAATATCAGTTTGGGGTGGACTGATCCTTAAAGCTGAACTCCAGCTTTTGATAATTACATAATAACTGAGCGCCGATCAGATACTCTACTGTGTTCCTGGTATGAGACAGGAGGATAACCTGTAGGTAACATCAATATCTCCTAAACTTGCACAGTTTAGGAGATATTTACTGTATCTGCATGTGCTGACATCATTGGAACATGTGCACTGAAGAAATGGCCCAGTGGTGCCGTTTCTTCAGGGCCTGTGTCGTGACCGGCAGCTCCCATGCACGTGTGTGGGGGAGTGATGTTATTGCGGCTCTGGCCAATCACTTTGCTGGAGCCCGCAAACCCGGAAATGACTTTGAAAGACATGTTGCCAGTCACAGAGGTGTGCGGGGACCACTGCAACAGCTTCGATCTAAGGTAAGTATTTCATATTTTTTTCATATATATTCATATCATTTTTTTTTATTTTTTTTTTGTTTATAACCACTTTAAAAATAATCCTATTGCATTGCTTTTTTTTCAATGGAGCACACGACAAATGTGTTGCTCTGCAATTTTGAGGTGCGTTAGGTTCCATTTAAAATCAATGGCACTGCAACATGTGTTCTACGCTTTACCAAGCTCTACGGTAATGTGCTGGAAAAGAACGTGATTTTTACTGCGTGTTGCAAATCAGCCCCAGTAGGTGAATTTCCCTCATTCTGAGAAGATTTCCATGTACTTTCTGCTACGTCTCTGGAACAGGAAGTGCAGGGAAATCTCCTTCAAGGGGATCAAGACAGAATTTAAAACCCGACATTGCTTCTAACCCATTCACACTCTATTCTACAACCAGTAATAAGCAAAGATTTGGCTGGTCACCCTATAAAGTGAACATAGTTTGAGAATTTTTCTATGAAAATTAATACATAAAGATATGAAAGTTAACATTTACTGCCATTGTATTACTACTTCTGAAATTGTCTTCACTGTTCTTTCTCCTTACTAGATGGACACCATCTTTATTTAGGCATTATTCAGAGTCGCCACCTGCTTCTGGAACTAAAACAAGCCATACAACTATAGATTTCTCTTGTTCAATCTGCCATGTACACCCGACCAGACTTTCCAGCAGAAAAGGTCCGACGGTCTTCCCGACGTAGTAACGATGGACTTCCAACCGAACGTACTTGCCCACACACGAACAGAGCAAAGTCCGTTCGTTATGAACGTGATGACTTATGACGGGACTAGAAAAGGAAGATCAACAGCCAGTAGGCAATAGCTGCCCGTTGGACCGTTTGACCAGCAGACAGACGAACGGTTTTCCAAATAGAAATTGATTCCGTCGTATGGATTTGAAACATGTTCTATTTCTATGTCCGTCTGAATTTTTTAAGAAAAAAGTCAGATGAAGCCCACACACAATAGTAATATCAGACGGAATGATTCCGTCAGACCTTTTCTACCGTAAAGTTCGGTCTTGTGTTTTTTTCTTTTGTTCTTAATAGCATGAATGGAGGAACCTCTGCTTCTGGCTGTTTTGCATTTAGGCTGTACTGCTGCTTAAATACCCCAAACATGACTGCAACTAATAGGTCTAAATCAGAAATTGAATGGGGCTAAATTCAAGGCAGGTTTAGGATGCCAAAAACGTATGTTCTTTGCTATGTTTTCGCATAGCTTCATACAGCTCAGCAAACTACTGCTTCCTCTCCATGACCATCCAGCATACAATGCGTCTTCCACAACTACTTCTGTGTTCCCTCTAAATCTGTGACCTTCCATTAGATAAGCACCTGAACAACCGCAACATACAGGGATATGCAATGTAATATGGACATATAATTACACACTGCACACATAGGTTGGACTTGATGGACTTGTGTCTTTTTTCAACCTCACCTACTATGTAAAAGCCAATAATGTGATTGGGAAGTCTGTCTGTCTTCTCAGAGTTAAGACCCACTTAAAGGGGCTGTAAAGTCAGAAGGTTTTTTTTATCTTAATGCAATCTATGCATTAAGATAAAAACCTTCTGTGTCCCCATCTCTGTCCAGCGATATCCATGATCGTCTCAGCCATCTGAGATTCTCCCTCCTAATTGGCTGAAACACAGCAGTGGCACCATTGGCTCCCTCTGCTGTCAATCAAAGGCAATTAGCCAATCAGAAGAGATGGGGTGGGGCCAAACCGCAGCTTTGTGTCTGAATGGACACAGGGAGCTGTGGCTCAGGTGCCTTCATAACAAGCTGCCTGTTGTGGGGCCACTCAACAGGAGGGAGGGATCAGGAGCTCCAGCGAGGGACCCAAGAAGAGGAGGATCTGGGCTGTTCTGTGCAAATCCACTACACAGGGCAGGTAAGTATAACATGTTTGTTTAGAGATGGATTGAGGACAGTAAAAGAAGGGGAGGATCAGAAAAGACAGGATCAAATGGCCTTTTAACACAAAGCTCAGGATTAGCCCCTTAGAGTTCACAGTGAGTATAACAAACATAATTTACTACATACACAGACTGATTTTACTGTTGTGGGTTTAGTAACACTATAAAGGGCTGCTGGGAATCATTGTAAAGGAGTAAAACCGAATACATTTGTAAATGTGTTTTTGCTTGCATGAAAGAGGATTGTGGCTTGTTTTTGAGCACTACATGTGGGCAACACATGTTGCACTAGGTGTAATTGAAAAGTGTATCTTATTAAAGTTGCTGCTTTTTTACTTTTTATTCCAATTGGATGGGGATAAAAAATATTTACTGTATGTCATTTTAGTTTTTATGGCAATAAATAGTTATGTGAATTAAAACTACAATCAAAGGGAAAAGAGTTGAATAGCCAAGAAGGGATACACAATGCAAGCATTTGAGGGCAGTGACTTATTCTAATGTGACCTTACAGCATCAGATTCGTTTCTAAATAACTTCCAGGCCTGGGCTGGCAATGTGGAAGTTCCTGGGAATGTGTAATGTGTCAGGGCATAACCTGGGGCTGGTTTGAACTTCATGTGGGATGTTCAACCTTACTGTGCCCAGTTTTAGTGAAATACCTATGTCTATGTTCGAAGATAACAACATTTTATATTCGTTTTCCAGTTCTGAGTTAGTGAGGACTTTTTTTAACTGACTATTTTTGCCTCACTGAGCCCAGTAAGTTTACGTTTTTATTGGCAGAATTTTTTGGAAATGAAGAAACATGCTGTTATTGTGGCAGGTATACAGTTACTTCACCCCAGACCAATATTACAGTTATTTGTTGATTACAGCATTGTTGATTTATGCAACGCTTTACATCTAAATTGTACATTCACATCAGTCCCTGCCCTCAAGGAGCTTACAATCTAAGGTAACTCACATTCATATACTAGGGACAATTTACCTAGCAGCATTTCTTTAGGAGGAAGCCAGAATACATGAAGGAAAACCACACAGGCACAAGAAGAACATGCACACTCCAGGCAGGTAGTGTCTTATTTTTTAAATCCACAAATAGATTTTTATTGAATAGAACGCCAGGCATTACATGGTGCAGTTACATAGGTATACAGTTCATGAAAGACAGGAGTTTCAATCTTCATAGCATTACATGAATGGTGGTAAATGTATAGCCAACTCATCTAGCAAGTGACTGAGAAACATTGCATAACACCCTGAGTTCCAAGTTCTCTTGAAGAGGAAAACAATAAAGCAGAATAAGCAAAAAAGAAGAAAGGTAAAAATTAAAAAGAAAAGGTCAGTCCAACTTGTAGTAGACAGCCATTACAACGGCAAATCACTTCTGACAGGTCACCCATAGTCTCATATGGTCACCTGAAGTCAGTGTAGGAAACCACCTATCCCTTTAGTAACCTGTCTAGAGCCATCAGTGGGGGTGCCACCTCTGGAGAGTTCAACCAACTCTGCCAGATGCTTATACATTTTATTGGGAGATTTCCTATGATGGTAGGTATTTTTTTCCTCAGATGAGAATGGTGTTAACCATTTGAATACACTGTGCTTCCTTTGGGGCCTGAGCCGAAAAGCCAAAGTTGAGAAATCAGCTTCCTAGCTAGGTATAAGAGTCTCATGAGGGCAATGTACACCAGAGGGGGGTACAGTTCCTCCTCTAGACTTCCCAACACACATGTCAACGGGTCTACCGCCAGTTGAACCTGATATACATTATTCATTTTGGTGACAATTCTGTTCCAATATCACACCAACTTGGGGCATCTGCATAGCATATGGATAAGGTCACCCAGACGAGCCTGACATTTTGGACATATGCAAGTCTCTCATCTTCCCAATTTATGTAGCTGTACAGGTATATGGTATACTCTGTGCAATGTGCACCAATGGTCCCACTCCAAAAATCTGATCCCACCATTCCCCATCAATGGGACCAACATCTCGCTCCCACCCCTCCCTGCAGAGTAAAAGGCCAGGGGCTTGTACATGTGATAGTAGATGGGTATACATTCTAGAGATGATACCTTTTCTCTCAGGGTCAGTTTATATGGATTCCAGAAATGCAGAGTCCTCTAACTTCAAGTTAGATTGTCTGCACTGCCAACCCATGGCATGTTGTAGCGGTATATATTGACCCTGGGAATTTCCGGAGAAGTTGAAGATGCAGTTATTTGACAGAATCATCTAGCACTTGATTAAGGAATCTAATCCCCGCTCTTTCCCAGATCGGATGTTTAGCCACCTTAGCTAAATCTGTGTAAAAGCGGTTCTGCCAAATGGGCGTTTGGCGGAGAAATCCAGTCAGTCCTAATGTATTATTGACCCCTTTCCAGATTTTTATTAGCAGTTGAACTGTGGGACAATTAAATGGGACCTTAGGGAGGCCCATTTCCATATGGGATAGGGCAGTGTAGTCTGTATCAGGGCCAAGGAGTAGATCCCTAGTAGGGATGAGCTTCGTGTTCGAGTCGAACATACGTTCGACTCGAACATCGGCTGTTTGCCCATTCTGCGAATTCCGAACATTATGGGCCGTTCGCGCCAAATTCGTGTGGCGCTCACGGCCCACAATGCACTGCGTCATCACAGTGCATTGCTGGCTCATGATTGGCCAAGCATGCACTGTGACCCCGCATGCTTGGCCAATCACAGCGCCAGCAGCGAGGAGAGCCATGATTGGCCACAGGCAGGATGCCTGTGGCCAATCATAGCTCAGGCTGTGTAGTACACACCCCACACTATATAAGGCCGCCAGCGCGGCGGCCTTGTGTAGTGTGTTGGCGTCTGAAGCAGTTAGTGGGTGTTCTGTGTACCTTCAACACAGTACACACCGATCGTTATCGGCCGATTTTCGATCTTGCTCTTCTGTAGTGGTTGTTGTCTGCTTGCCCTGACCGCAGTATACACCGCTATATTCACCTCAACTATATAGCTAGTGATCTATCTTTTATAATAGAGCTTGCAGTCAGTAGTGTTAGGAGCTTGTGCGTGCTGTCTGCGTGCTCTGTACCCAGTACACACCGCTATATCCACCTACATAGCTCTTCTCTATTTGAGCCCACTTGCCATCTGCAGGAGTTATTGGAAGTTGTGTGTGCCTCCAGCACAGCACAGTATACATCTGTATATACCCCTTTATCTCTGGTGTTCTATAAAAAAGGCATCTGCAGGAGTTAGTGGGTGTTTTGTGCCTCCAGCACAATATACACCTGTATCTACCCTTTATTGCTGTTCTCTAATAGAGCCATCTGCAGGGCTTAGTGGGTGTTGTGTGACTCCATTACAGTATATCCCTTTATCTCTGGTGTTCTATAATAAAGGCATCTGCAGGAGTTAGTGGGTATTGTGTGCCTCCAGCACAATATACACTACCCAACTGCTGTTTTACCCAACTCCCTTCAGGCCATTAGCATGTCTGGAAGGCCAGCAAGGAGAGGCAGACAGGCGCAAGCCGATAAAAGAGGGCAAGCAGGCTCTGTGTCTAGAGACAACAGTGCTGGTCGTGGACGCGGTGCATTGTCATCAGCACGTGGCCATGGGACACGCTTGTCCTTCTTTTCGGCAGCTGGACATGTTGAACCGCAACATGCCAATGACTTGGTAGAGTGGATGACCAAGCCCTCTTCATCCTCCTCATCCTCTCTCACCCAGTCTCAGGGCACTAGCAAAGCAGCTGCTGAACTCTTTGAGCACAGTGTTGGGTACATGCTCCAGGAGGATGCCCAGTGTTTTGTAGCCTCTGATGATGACACTCAGCTAGAGGAAGGCAGTAGCGTGAATGCAGAGAGAGGGGATGCTCAAGAAGGACAGCAATCTGGCAGTCATGTTCCACAAGCTGCAGCATATTGCCAGGTTTGCTACAGCGATGAAGAGGGAGGGGATGATGAGGGCACTGACTCCATGTGGGTGCCTGGTAGGAGAGAGGAGGAGGAGGAGGCACATGTCCAACGAGGCAGGATGCCCTCCGGGGGCCAGCTTAGGGGCAGTACACCGACTTAATCACACCGCAGAGCTCCGCCTGTGCAGGGCGCTGCCTCTGCGCGTTATTCTAAAAGTTCTTTGGTGTGGGCCTTTTTTGAGACGAGTGCATCAGATCGCACCGCTGCTATTTGCAACATATGTCTCAAGCGTATCTCGCGTGGCCAAAACTTCAGCCGCTTGGGCACCACATGCTTGACCAGACATATGTTGACCTGCCATGCAGCTCGTTGGCAAGCGTACCTCAAAGACCCACACCAAAGAACAAAGCGGACCTCTCCTTGCTCCTCATCAGCTGGCATCTCCAACCCCACTAGACCTTCAGTCCTCTCTAAAACCTGCTCTGAGAGGAATGAAGGTGTAGAATTAGGTGTGTCACAGCCAAGTGCTTCCGGGCACTCTGCTAGCAGTACACCCACGTCCGATTATAGCAGGCAAATGTCCCTGCCCCAGCTGCTGGACCGGCGAAAGAAGTTCACTCCCAGCCATCCACATGCCCAGCGGTTGAATGCTAGCTTGGCTAAATTGCTAGCACTTCAACTGCTGCCTTTTCAGTTGGTAGACTCGGCCCCCTTCCGTGAGTTTGTACAATGTGCGGTTCCTCAGTGGCAGGTCCCCAAACGCCACTTTTTCTCACGGAAGGCGATTCCGGCTCTCTACCGGCATGTGGAAGGCAATGTCCTTGCCTCGCTGGACAGGGCGGTCAGCAGTAAGGTGCATATTACCGCTGACTCATGGTCCAGCAGGCATGGACAGGGACATTACCTGTCTTTCACGGCCCATTGGGTCACTCTTCTGGCAGCTGGGAAGGATGCAGGACAAGGTGCAGTAGTGTTGGAGATTGTTCCGCCACCACGCCTCCAAAATGCTACTATTGGTTGTGACACACCTCTCTCCTCCACCCCCTCCTCTTCTTCTTCCTCCATAACCTCTTCCAGTGCTCTGTCCTCAGAACCAGCGGTGCTCCGTAGGCGTTCCAGGGGCTACGCAAGTACGCAGGCAAAACAATGCCATGCCGTGCTTGCGCTGGTTTGTTTGGGGGACAGGAGCCACACTGGGGCGGATGTTTTGTCAGCTCTGCAGGGGCAGGCCGAGAGGTGGTTGACGCCACGCCAGCTTAAGCCAGGAATGGTGGTTTGCGACAATGGCAGCAACCTCCTCTCCGCCCTCCGACAGGGACAACTGACCCATGTGCCCTGTGTAGCTCACGTCCTTAACCTGGTGGTGCAGCGGTTCTTGGGCAGGTACCCCGGCTTACAGGATGTCCTGAAGCAGGCCAGAAAAGTCTGTGTGCATTTCCGCCGATCATTTAATGCCTGTGCTCGGCTGGCTGAGCTCCAAAAGGAGTTGAACCTGCCCAAGAACTGCCTTATATGTGACATGCCCACCAGGTGGAACTCAACGTTGGCCATGCTGCAGCGGCTGCACACGCAGCAGAGGGCCATTAATAAGTACCTGTGCGACTACGGCACCAGGACAGGGTCAGGGGAGCTCGGTTTTTTCTCACCACGCCAGTGGGGCATGATCAGGATGCATGCACTGTCCTGTCACCGTTTGAGGAGGCCACAAGGATGGTGAGCAGTGACAGTGCATGCATCAGTGACACTGCGTGGAATAATGGACAGGGCACTTGAGGCAGAACAGAGGCAGGAAGAGGAGGACTTCCTTGCCTCTCAAGGCCCCCTTTATCCAGACAGTGTTCCTGCTGTGCCACCCATCACACAGGAAGAGGATGAGGAGGAGAAAAGAGGAGGAGGATGATTGTGTCAGCATGGAGGTGGAGGCTGGCACTCAGCATCAGCAGCAGCAGTCTTGTAGGGATGATTTACAGTCCCAAGAAACACGTGGACTTGTACGTGGCTGGGAGGAGGTAGCTGCGGATCATGTTGTCCTTAGTGACCCAGAGGACTCCGGACCGAATGCCTCAGCTAACCTACGCTGCATGGCCTCCCTGATCCTGCAAAGCCTGTGGAAGGATCCTCGTATTCTTCGGATCAAGGAGAGGGACCATTACTGGCTGGCCACTCTCCTTGATCCACGGTACAAGGGTAAGGTTGCCGACCTTATATTGCCATCGCAGAGGGAGCAGAGGATGAGACATCTCCGGGAGGCCTTGCAGAAAGGTCTGTGCAATGCGTTCCCAGAGACTGGGAGGTTACAAACTCCTGGTCCTGGACAATGTGTTGCTGAGGCATCGGTCAGAAGGAGCGGTGGAGAAGGTGGCCGTCTGATGCTTTCAGACAATTTTTTAGTCCGCAGCCCCAAGGTATGATCGGTTCAGCAACCATCGCCAGCGTCTGATATACATGGTGCAGGAATACCTAGGGGCAAGGTCAGACTTGGACACCTTTCCCACCGAAAATCCTCTGGCTTACTGGGTCTTGAGGATGGATCACTGGCCAGAGCTTGCACAGTATGCAATTGAGCTACTGGCCTGTCCTGCATCCAGCGTTCTTTCGGAACGCACCTTCAGTGCTGCTGGTGGCTTTGTTACCGATCACAGGGTGCGCCTGTCCACCGAATCAGTTGATCGACTGACCTTCATCAAGATGAATCAGTCTTGGATCACCCACAGCTACCAAGCACCTGAAGCTGATGTAACCGAATAATTTTTTTTGAAATATCACATCCCTTCAAGACTGCCTATGCTGATGCTGAGTGACTGTCCTGTTATGTTGATTGTCTATCCTCTTCCTCCTCCGCTGATATGTTGGAAGAACATTTCTGGTTCTGGGTGATGCCATCAGCCCAATTTTTCTGCCCCTGTTTAACAGGGGCGTTTAATTACAATTTTTGATGCAATGCTTTTGCAGCAGGGCTAATTCCTGCAATAAAAATAGAGTATATGGGAGAGGTTGCAGTGTCATGGCACCAGCACCAGTGCCTAAGGCCCAATTTTTCTGCCCCTGTTTAACAGGGGCGTTTAATTACAATTTTTGATGCAATGCTTTGCAGCAGGGCTAATTCCTGCAATAAAACAAGAGTATATGGGAGAGGTTGCAGTGTGGTGGCACCAGCACCAGTGCCTAAGGCCCAATTTTTCTGACTCTGTTTAACAGGGGCGTTTAATTACAATTTTTTATGCAATGCTTTGCAGCAGGGCTAATTCCTGCAATAAAACAAGAGTATATGGGAGAGGTTGCAGTATGGTGGCACCAGCACCAGTGCCTAAGGCCCAATTTTTCTGCCCCTGTTTAACAGGGACATGTAATTACAATTCTTGATATAATATTTCACAGGAGGGCCCGTTCCTGTGCCCACCCAGAGTAACTGTGAGGACTTATAGTGTTGTGGCACCAGCACCACAACCACCAAAGGTCAATTTTTCTACCACTGTTCAACAATGGCATGTAATTACAATTCTTGATATAATCGTTCACAGCAGGGTGCTCCAGCACCCACCAAGAGTCACTTTGAGGGCTTACAATGTTATGGCAAAACCAACACCTTGTTCCGCCATTTCTGCAGAG
This sequence comes from Lithobates pipiens, assembly GCF_037356315.1. Classification (NCBI taxonomy): domain Eukaryota; kingdom Metazoa; phylum Chordata; class Amphibia; order Anura; family Ranidae; genus Lithobates; species Lithobates pipiens. The sequence continues at coordinate 393,363,877 of NW_027507748.1, read as the reverse complement.
CATATAGGGCAGGCCCCTACTTTCAAACATCCAACTTACAAACATCTCCTACTTGCAAACGGAAGGAGACAACAGCAAGTGAGATGAAAAAAGACGGACAGCAAAACAAATTATACAGGGGTGATAACCCTTCCCTATGTTTTCCAAAAAGCTTAAAAATAGTTTTTTTGACTGGAGCTACAGTTTAAAAATGTACCAGTTGAAAATTACAAACAGATTCAACTTAACACAACAAACCTACACAGTCCCTGTCTTGTTTGCACCGCCTTTATACTGCTGTTCTGAGTATATAGGGCCTGGGGGCCACACGCATTTCCTTTTTTTAATATGGGTACTGGATTCCCCTTAATATGCGTACAAGACCCAAAGGGGCTGGTAATGGGCAGGGAGGGCTACCCATGCCATTTTTCTCAATGATTTTCAACCATATTGCAGGAACCAGATATAACATTAAAACCGCAAGCACTTTTAAATGATGTTATTTCCATTTAATGTCATTTTGTGCAGGGACTGTTCTAAACACGGGAAACAGGTGGCACTTCACTGGCATACTACAGACACCCCCCAGGCACCATATTTAAAGGAATATTTCACTTTTTTTTTTCACTTTAATCGTCATTAAAATTAGTGCTCCTGCCAAAACGGCCATTTTTAAAAACATTTTAGGCATTGACCCATGTCCCCTGGGGCAGGAGCCAGGTCCCCAAACCCTTTTTAGGACAGTATCTTGCATATTAGCCGTTAAAATTAGCACTTTTAATTTCGAATGTTCGGGTCCCATAGACTTCAATGGGGTTCTAAAGTTCGTACGAATTTGGGGTCCATTCGAAAGTTCTGGTGCGAACCGAACCAGGGGGGTGTTCGGCTCATCCCTAATCCCTAGAAGAGTCTGTAGCCGTCGCAAGATCTCAACCTGTAAAGTGTTGTAATTGGGCTGCAAAGTAGTACATTTGTGGGTGCGGAACAGCTATTCCACCCTGATCTTTGGGAAGCTGCAGAGTGGCAAGCTTAATGTGCGCCACTCCACCTCTCTAGATCAGAGCGCAGAGTCTATATGCCGCAAAAAATCCAATGTGGTATCCAGATCGGGGCATTGTGCAAGATGTACAGTAGTTGCGGGGGCCCAAATCATCTTTATGAGATTTACACGTCCAGGTACTGACAGTGGTAACCTACACCAACTGACATGTTTGTGCTGGAACTTTTGAAGTATTGGATTCAACTATACCCAAATATCTGAATGAAGTGACTACTTGTATGTGAGATAAATCTCCTGGCAGGGGTGCAAGAAGAGGATCCAATGGCTAAGGAGCCGACGTGTCATTTTATGGCAAAGCCAGACAGCTGCCTAAACTGATCGATTAGGCACATCACTGCCCTCAAGGAGTCCTCAGTATTTCCCAGGTACAGCAGAGTGTCGTCTGCGTACAGGGAGATTTTTTCCTCCCTCTGTCTCCTATGAAAACCCTCCATGTTGGGGGAGGCTTGTACCATAGCTGCCAGGGGTTCCAATGCAAGGGCAAACAGCAGGGGTGACAATGGGCACCCCTGCTGTGTCCCACAAAACAGAAGAAAAGGCTCAGAAAAGATATTGTTAATCCTTATCCTCATCTTTGGGTCAGCATATAGAAGTGGCACCCAAGATATGAATCTGTCACCTAGACCGAATCGACACAGAACCTCCCACAAATGGTTCCATTTCATGCTGTCAAAAGTGTTGGCAGCATCGAGGGAAAAAATAACCCTGTTGCCCGGGTTAGCTATGGGGATTTGAGTGTTTAGGATCAATCTGCGGATGTTTAGATGGGGTAGAAATGAAGCCAGACTGGTTGTGATGGACCAAGTCTGCCACAATTCCTGACATTCTAGTGGTCAACACCCGTGCTAGTAGTTTGACGTCTGCGTTGAGCAGTGAGATAGACCTATAGGACTCAGGCTGTAGTGTATCCTTGCCAGTCTTTGGGATAACTACTATGATGGGCTCATTCATAGAGGCAGGTAAGCCACCATCCTGAATGGAAACATTTAGGGTTTTTAGCAGGGCGGGCAGAAGAGTATCCCTGTATTTTCTGTACGTTTCCATGGGCAGGCCACCAGCTCCCGGTGATTTATTATTGGCCATCTGCTGCTTTATTATGTGCCACTGCTAAAGATAGTTCCTCAAGTGTTAATGGGTCATTAAGTGCAGCAAGGCCCTGCCTTGCTATACGTGGTAGTGAGCACTGGTCTAAAAAATTACCCAGCTCCTCTTGTGTGGGATGCACTTTAGATGTGTACAAATCCTGGAATAAATTTGAAAATACTTCGGGAATTTGGGTCTGGTCAGCAACCGTTTCCACCTCTACATTGCCAAGGGCCTCTATATGGGTCATTACCTGCTGGGCTTTAGCTATCATTGCTAGCAAATGTCCTGTGTTTACCCCCTCATTAAATCATTTTTGCTGCAGGAAGAATCTCTTGTTCTCCGCCACAGTAGTGGAAATCCTGTGATCTATGCTCAGACAATGAGGTGGGGGCAGCTACATATGACTCTTCTTTCTTGGCCGCTTCACACATTACCAGGTTCTCCCACTCTTTGGTTTTAGTTTTAATAGCAGTAATCTGTGTGATAATTAAACCCCTCAGATGAGCCTTCAGGGCATCCCAAACCACTGTAGATTTTGTTGTGCACTGATTAAAGTGCAGGAACTCCGTAAGAGCTTTGGGGATGGGATCATTTTCTGGAAAAATTGTAAACCAGAAGGGGTTGATCTTCCACATCCTATGCTGATGGCTAGGAGAGACAGCTATGCAAGCACATAGGGGAGAGTGGTCCGAGGGATTGCGTGGAGCATACAGCACAGAGTCAGTCAGCTGATGTGCCAAGTTGTTATACCGCATACACACGACCGGTTTTTCCGTCAGATGGAGTTCCACTGAAACGGACCTACACGCGATCACACCAAAGTCCAATAGTTTAGAACGCAGTGACGTACAACACGTACAAAGGAACTAGTAAAAATGAAGTTCAATAGCCAGTTGCCAAAAGCTGCCCTTGCGTAGTTTTTGGTCCGTCGGAACAGCATACAGACAAACCGTTTTCCAGATTAGGAATTGATTCCATCGGAAAGATTTAAAGCATGTTCTATTTCTTGGTCCATCAGAATTTTCGAAAAAAAAAAAGTCAGCTGAAGCCCATACACAATCGGAATATCTGATGAAATGATTCCATCTGACTTTTTCTGCCAGAAAGTCCTACCGTGTGTACGCGGCATAACCCAGACATAGGTCTATGCGAGAGAGGCATTTGTAGGACGCTGAGTAACAAGAAAAGCAGAGCACATTAGGAAACTGGTCCTTCCACACATCTCGCAGGCCTATTTCTGTAAGGAACCGGGCAAAGGGGGTGGGGCCCCCCGGCTGGGGATTGCCACTCGCTCTGGGTGAAAATGTATTCATATGCCTATCCATAATATTGCTAAAATCACCCAACACCCAAACAGGGATGTTAGAGTAGGGCCCCTTTCACACTGACGGACCGTTCAGGTCCGCCTGTCAGTTTTGACAGCGATCCTGAATGGGCACTCCATGCTAGTCTATGGAACGACGGATGTCAGCAGTGACATGTCCGCTGACATCCGACCTGGTCCGATCCGCCAAAAGCAGACGGATGGCCCTACATCCAGATCCGTCGCTGGCGATCATCCGATCTCTCCATAGAATCCAGTGGCGCTCGACAAGCCCCTCCCCGCTCAGTGAGCAGAGAGGGACCTGTCATCCGCTGGCTCAGCGGAGATCTCCCGATAAGCCGGCAGACAGAGGCAGACTCTGTGCAAGCGGAACCACCTTGTCTGAATGAGGCCTAAAAGGCTATACATTGTACTAGACTTTTCAGGCTGTCAAAGGAGAAGAGTGGAGGGATGTAGATATTTGCAACAATACATGCCAGTTTGCATAGTAAAAAAAATGTGCCATCCCTGATCATCAATCAGGGAGTGCAGTAACTGAAAGGGAGACAGCATGCAAAATGAGTATGCTGACACCCCTTCAGTAAGCTGTGTGAGTGGAGTGAAACTAGGTTGGATAGCTGCGGCTTTTAAGTGTGGATATAGATTTAGCTTGTAAGTGTGTTTCCTGTAAGCACACCACAGCAGATTTGTTTGCCTATTCACTGCGGAAAAAAATGTCACCCGTTTCACTCTATCACCCAGCCCCCTCACATTCCACGAAATCAAAGTACACACATTAGACATATAACAACAAACTGGTGAGCAATTTGTAGGGACATTTTCAGGTGCAGGAAGTCATCAGGGGGACTTCCCACATCTCCACTTAATATCTGGAAAAAGGGTTCCCCAGACTAAGTCCAGGTAAATGGGTAGCATTGTCTGCCACAAAAAAGTATTCCCAGTTGGACAAACAAAAAAAGAACAAAACGTTCACCCTGCAACCAGCAAGAAAAACATTAGGTAACCAAAACGGGAAAAGAAAGGTAAAGAAGGTTTTTGTATACTTTAAGCAAGTAAGGAGCTCGGTAACATATAGCATGTCCATGCAGGACGATGTTAGTGGGGGCCCCAAGTCTCAGTTCAACTCTTATTCAAGGGAACATGTGAGTCCAAGTCATTGGTGAAATGTAGTGCAAGCAAGTTATGTCTGCCTCTCCACCTGAAAGGAAGGATTAAGAGAAAAAAAAAAGGGAGTAACATGCTCATATCTACTCCTATGGTATCATCATTCAGCAGTAGTAGGAAGTACAAGGTCAAACACAATTAGGCCCAGGACCGTCTTTAATTTTGATTGGGCCCTGGGCAAACATTTTCTTGGGGGCCCCCCTCCATTCTGAGACATACAAAAAATAGCAGGTAGACTCAAAATCAGTTTACTGCAGCAGATCACGCAGTGATTGCAATTGTTTGCCAGAGGTTATCCTTACTGCTCGCTGGCTGGTTGCTAGAGGTTACAACACATAATTTCTGCTTGCCGATTGGTTGCTAAAGGTTAATGCACATCATTACCACTTACTGATTGGCTGTTAGAGAATAAAGCTGATCACTACTGTTCGCTGATTGGTTGCTACAGGTAGATGTACATCATTACCTCTCACTGAGCAGTGGAGCAATCCTAAATAATTGAGCAAGTAAAGGGGCACATTAATACACATACTACAGGAGAGGTTCAGAGACTGCAGACATACTGCAGGAGACAATCAGAGACTGCGGACATACTGCAGGAAACAATCAGAGACTGGGGACATACTGCAGGAGACAGAGACTGCGGACATACTGCAGGAGACAATCAGAGACTGGGGACATACTACAGGAGACAATCAGAGACTGCGGACATACTGCAGGAGATTACCAAAGACTGGGGACATACTGCAAGAGACAATCAGAGACTGGCGACATACTGCAGGAGACAATCAGAGACTGGGGACATACTACAGGAGACAATCAGAGACTGTGAACATACTGCAGGAGACAATCAGAGACTGCGGACATACTGCAGGAGACAATCAGAGACTGCGGACATACTGCAGGAGACAATCAGAGACTGTGGACATACTGCAGGAGACAATCAGAGACTGCGGACATACTACAGGAGACAAAGACTGCGGACATACTGCAGGAGACAATAAGAGACTGCGGACATACTGCAGGAGACAATCAGAGACTGCGGACATACTGCAGGAGACAATCAGAGACTGCGGACATACTGCAGGAGACAATCAGAGACTGCGGACATACTACAGGAGACAATCAGTGACTGTGGACATACTACAGGAGACAATCAGAAACTGCGGACATACTGCAGGAGACAATCAGAGACTGCGGACATACTGCAGAAGACAATCAGAGACTGCGGACATACTGCAGGAGACAATCAGAGACTGCGGACATACTGCAGGAGACAATCAGAAACTGCGGACATACTGCAGGAGAAAATCAGAGACTGCGGACATACTGCAGAAGACAATCAGAGACTGCGGACATACTGCAGGAGACAATCAGAGACTGCGGACATACTACAGGAGACAATCAAAGACTGCGGACATACTGCAGGAGACAATAAGAGACTGCGGACATACTGCAGGAGACAATCAGAGACTGCGGACATACTGCAGGAGACAATCAGAGACTGCGGACATACTGCAGGAGACAATCAGAGACTGCGGACATACTACAGGAGACAATCAGTGACTGCGGACATACTACAGGAGACAATCAAAGACTGCGGACATACTGCAGGAGACAATCAGAGACTGCGGACATGCTACAGGTGATGGTCAGAGAACTTTCAGCAATGCACAGCTTGACAGTTGAATAACACAGCTCAGGGTTTAAGCAGTCAGGCATTTTATGGGTGCAAGGACATACCTGGGCAGCCAAACTCACTACATACATTTAGAGGTATGTGGGCGGGGCTTCCATTCTCTGATCTCACTACAACAGCCGGGAGCTCCACTGATGCTTTGTAGGGGGGCCCCGTTACCCGTGAATTGGGGCCCTGATGAAGGTTTTGCAGAATGCACAGAGGACACGGGAGGCTGTATTCCCGCGCTAGCCAACTGAGAGGGGGCGGGGCCAGGAGCTCCACTGATGCTCTGACCCCGCCCCGTGCAGCCTGTATGCTCGGAACAGAGCAGCTGTATTGAGAGCCAGTGATCGGAGTGGGAGCGTCAGTGGAGCCCCCGCCCCCTCTCAGCTGGCTAGCACGGGAATACAGCCTCCCGTGTCCTCTGTGCACTCTGCAAAACCTTCATTGGGGCCCCAATTCGCAGGTAGCAGTGCGGACCCCCCTACAAACATTGTGCCCAGGGCAGGTGCCCCGTTTGCCCTGCGCTAAAGACGGCCCTGATTAGGCCATGGGTGCTAGTGCTTTTTTAAGGGTGTGCTCCATATGATCCAGCCAATTGGACATATTAGCAGGGGTATCAAAATAAATTGCGTCTCGCCGTTTGCTGCGATTCTGAGCTTGGCAGGGTACAACATAGCATATGTGACATCATATTTGTAGAGACGTTTCTTCACTTAGGTAAACCTGGCCCTGCAGGGCTGTAAGTCAGCAGAAAAATCAAGGAAGGATGATATGCGAACATTATCCATTTTCATAAGGGCTCCTCTGGTTCTGGTCTGATACAATATAGCATCCCAGTCCTTGAAGTTAACTATTTTAAATAGGAGGCTCAGGCAGGTAGTGTCTTGGTTGGGATTTGAACTGATGATGACTAATACTTAGCACTTAGCCATGGTGGGAGGAACATACCTCCCTGGGTTATGTGCTCTGTCCTCTTGCCACAGAGTCTCACTCTTCCAGCTACATTCTTCATGCCATCAATAAAATACAAACTAATCATTAGGAGCCACCTTGAAACAGTGACAATAATGAGTACCACCAAAGTGGACTTTAAAGGCATTAATATCTATAGCAAAAGTATTAGACATAACTGAAGTATAACAAAGTTATTTATTTTACTAAACATGTTAAAAGCATGATGATTTAAGGCAACAAATGGATATATGGAATGTATACAAATCTGTATGTAGGACAAGGACACCGATATTGCAGCACAAAGTGTAATGTGATCTTTCACCCAACGTTTCAGATAAATTCTTTCCACAGGGGTGTTCTTCAGGAAACATACATGTGCATCTATGACATTGAAAAAACATGTGCTGTCAATAGACATTATTTCTGAAAAGTGCATATATTCTTGTAAACTATTTTTAGATATATTATATTATATTAGATGCACTTACATGTACCGTGGTGGTGTTACAGATAAAACATTCCGTGTTTGTATTTAAAACAAGAGGGAGAGCTGTATCTCATAAAGAGATTTGAATAACCACCAGAGGATAGTATTCTCTGTGTTGGAAGAACAAGTCAAGAAGCCGGGAATGACGGGCCTTCTCCCCTCCCAATAGGAGAGATCCTTCTAGACAGAGCAGACAAAAGCACTGAGGCCAAACAGTTGGAAGGACGGCCTATAATTGAAAATAAATATAAAAGGATATCAATAAATACCCATGACTAATTGGTCATGATTATAATACAAAGAATAAAAAAAAAATGATACCATAGGGCAGGGCTATGCAATTAGTGGACCTCCAGCTGTTGCAAAACTACAAGTCCCATCATGCCTCTGGGTGTCATGCTTGTGGCTGTCAGAGTCTTGCTATGCCTCATGGGAGTTGAAGTTCTGCAACAGCTGGAGGTCCGCTAATTGCATATCCCTGCCATAGGGTTACTACCTGAGTGATGTTCCAATCCAAAATTCGGACAGAAACGTTTATACAATCATATAAACCTCCAGTATCTATGTAATAGACTAGGACTAAGATAGACTAAGACTAAGTATCTATGTAATAGAATGGACTAAGATAAATATCTGCATCTATATAGTAGCTAGTTATAATCCAAAATATACCCAAAGTGCTAAATATATGCAGACCAATTTCCTATGTCTGCTAAAGCTTTAGTTCAAAGATTTAAACTAGATTATTACCTTGAAAGGGGGATTTAGAAGACATACAGCATCCAGACATCCAGCTACTGCGTAGCGGATGCCATAAATGAGCTGCTGTGTGGATTATAACTAGTGGCTAATTGCATCATTAACACAGCTGACTGGGCTGTGGACCACACCACTCCGACCACCCATGTGACGTCAGCGCGGCAAAACGGCAAGTTGCGCGTGCAGCCCACCGACACACACAGCCTCACCAGCGGACTGTGCAGTGGCAAGATGAAGGAGAAGCGAGCAGGAAGCTCGATGTACTCCAGATATCCACCGCAGGTTGAAAAACCTATAGGCGGCTTTGTGTGTCGAGTGATTGTGTGCCTATTCAAGGAGAAAACCAAGAAGGGGGAGGAAAAACCCCGCTGCCACCAGCAACCCGATATTGTGTGGTGCTACAAAAAAAGATATAGTATATATTGAGAATAAATACCTCCATTATAAATCCAAACTTAATAACAGTTTGTTGCCCCCTAGAGGATATGATAAAATATGAGATGAAAATAGTTTATATATATCTCTTTGTCTTTTAGAAAAAAAACAAAGGTATACAGGGGTTAGTGTATATAAATAAGAACTTGTTATATATATATATTGTCATGGTTATGCACTAGAGTTTGTCTGCTTACCTGTTTCCATGTGTTCATCTCTAGAGACCAGCCGACCCTCACCTGACTGCTTTTGTAATCCATCCTCTGGCATGACTCCACCCTAGCTCCTATCAGAGAACTCTATATTAACCTGTGCACTGCAGGCCAACCCTGCTGATCAACCATTGTGTATTCCTTTGTGTGTTTAGCTTCCTGTTACCTGCCGTGTGCTCTTCTGTTGTTCCGTTACCGACTTTGGCGTGTCCTTGACTATCCCTGTTTGCCTGTGGTCCTTTTCTTGATGCCCAGTTCATCTTTAAGGGTCTGGGGGACCCTGCTCAGGCTCCTGATCTTCTCATGCCCTTACCCATTCCTAAAAAGCCTTTAGTCCTCAAGTCCTCTCGTCCTCTCCCTACCTCGGTTCCAGTCTCTGAGGATAATCTAAAATACAAGGTTAGTCAAGTTTTGGATTCCCGTCTCCGTAAAGACATTCTTCAGTACCTCGTACATTGGAAAGGGTTGGGCCCTGAGGAGAGGTCTTGGATCACTGCATCTGAGGTCTTTGCTCCTAGTCTGTTGAGGAGGTTCCATCTGGAGTTTCCCTTTAAGCCTGGACCCAGGCGGGGGAGGGGGAGGCCTCGTAAGAGGGAGGGTACTGTCATGGTTATGCAATAGAGTTTGTCTGCTTACCTGTTTCCATGTGTTCATCTCTAGAGATCAGCCGACCCTCACATGACTGCTTTTGTAATCCATCTTCTGGCATGACTCCACCCTAGCTCCTATCAGAGAACTCTATATTAACCTGTGCACTGCAGGCCAACCCTGCTGATCAACCATTGTGTATTCCTTTGTGTGTTTAGCTTCCTGTTACCTGCCGTGTGCTCTTCTGTTGTTCCGTTACCGACTTTGGCGTGCCCTTGACTATCCCAGTTTGCCTGTGATCCTGACCTATTGGCATGTCCCTGACTATTCCTGTCTGCTTGTGGCCCCGACCTTGGCTTTATCCTTCACTATCCCTATCCTCCTGTTGCCTACTGTGGGTGCGAGCTGGGGGACGCTGGGGGTCGCGACCTGGAGCCAGTTGCAGCCAAGTCCATACTCACCACTAGAGGCTCTGGTGAACACCTGCTGGCTCTTAGACTCCGCGCCCCAGGGAATCTTACGCTCTAACCTCGGTGGGATCTGTCTCCCATCTGCAGCAGTCAGCCTTAGGGTCCACAACCTTGCGATGCACTCCTGATCCCTACGGTGTGCATCGGTCACCTCGCCTCAAGGTGACCTGACATATATATGTATGTATAACTAAATTTTAATAGTATTTTCAGGATTATCAGGATAATTGTTTGCCCCTATTGAATAAAATTAAACAAGATTTAAGAGGACACCCTGCACATAGACTGTCATGGTTCGGCTGGACAAGTGTCATCAAAAGGATGACTCTCCTGAAAGCCTTGTATATTTTCCAGTGTCTCACGATAAATATCCCCATGGCCTATTTTAAAACCCTTAGATTGATATTACAAAAGTTTATATGGAATAACAGAGGCAATCGTATTGCCTACAAAATTTTGAGTAGATCAAAGGAAAGGGGGGATTATTCCTTCCAGATTTGCAAAAATATCATGCAGTGGCAGTATTGCGGAGAGTCATGGACTGGGTGCACGCTTCTCCATATAAAAAATGGGTGTCGTTAGAGGCAGAGCTGAGTAAATTAGCCCTGAGTGAGATTATTTGGATTCCAAGGCAGTATAGAGGTTCCTCTAGAGAATTGGCCCCAATTACAATAGAAACACTGAGAGTATGGGATAAACGTTTTAAAAATAAATTTTTGCAGCAAAATAGTCCTATGATGCCGTTGACAGGTAATAATTATTTCCCTCCAGGTAAGGATAATAAATTGTTCTTAAAATTGACCTACTCGGATTATCTGAGGTTGAAGGACGTCCTGAATGGAAATGCCCTCTGTTCACTATTGGAACTGCAAGGAAAATATGAGGTAACATCATGGGATACATGGAGATATAGACAACTTCAACATTTTGTAGAATCTCTTCCCGAAACCCCTTCCCTCAGTTGGTGGGCTAAATTCATGTGGAATAAATAGATAAGGGATTTCCAGTGTATATAGGATGTTGATGACACACCAAAATGAGGAATCCTTGTGTTCCTTGGAGGGGTGGGGACTGGAACTGAATCAGTTATTGCCTGAAACAATGAAAAGTAAAGTTTTTGACTATGTTCACTCATCTTCAATGGACACGAGGATGAATTAAACCATTAATTAAATGGTTTTATGTTCCAATAAATTTGTATAAAATCAGGTCAGACCTGTCCCCTTTATGTTGGAGGGAATGTGGGGAGGATGGAATGCATGCACATCTATGGTGGCAGTGTCCCTTTATTCAACCCTATTGGAGGGAAGTAGTGGACTGGTTAAAGAAAATCAGTGGGAATGAAATTGGATTTGATCCTTGGCAATGCTTGTTCCATGCAACGGGGATGCAGAGGAAGAAATATAGAGCACTAGAGTACTAGTTTGCTAGTACTATAGAAATATAGAGCAGCAATTACAAGGCATTAATTCTGAAACAATGGAAATCAAAGGTAGTCCTGACAATAAAGGATTGCTTTAGGGCGGTAAATAAATTAAAGTTAATGGAAAAAGTAATACATATGCAAAATAATTTCGAAACAAAATTTGCTAGTACTTGGAGGAGCTGGTTGGAATTTAGACAAACCCAGGTTTATGTGAACTATATGGGAAGTAATTAGGTGTTCTGCCATTCCCTGACTTTGCCCCCCCCCCCCTTTTTTTTCTTTTTGGTGTTACACAGTACCTTGGTACACTTTATTGGAGAAATTCTCGATGGAAGTAAAAATTGAGCGTTTCTCCTCTTTATAAATTAATAAAAGGGAATTGGAAAATGCGCGCGGGGGCTTTTCCCTTATTATATATTTTTTTGTTTTTTTTGTTTTTTCTCACAAGGAAACTGTACTTTTTAGAGGGAAAATTTTTAATAGGTGGTAAAAGTAGGATAATTTATGCTTTATTTAGATAAGAAGGAATGTCATTAAGAGAATTCCATATTATAGTTACGGAACAAAGGTAGGACACTGTTGGTATATAGTAATTAGGTACATTTTTATTGGAGTAGTTCTTAACGGAAGTAAAAATCGATAATTTCTCCTCTTTATAAATTTATAAATTTATAAAAAGGGTTTTGGGAAAATCACAGCGTTTTTTATTTTTTTTGTGTGTGCGTGTTGTTCTAATGTGGGAGTGGGGGGGACTGCGTGGCGTGGGACGATGGTATACCTTTTAACATGGTGGAACACCCCTAATATGATGGAGTTTATTATGAGATAGGTCCATGTTTATGTTGATTGTGTTTTATGTTTTGTTTACTATGAATGTTTTGTATACGCTTGTATATATTTATATGGAATTGAAATTAAATGGAATATTTCTATATGTATAAAAATGTAATAAAAATGATTGAAAACATTTAAAAAAAAAAAAGTATTTTACGGGTAAGGTTCCATAGATAGCGAACACGTGAGCATATTAGAAGAGCAGAGATAAACAGTGTAAATAGAAGGATTATCATCTAGTAGTGAGATGCCCAATCCCTACATTTCCATGCCTCCAGATAAAAAACCCTCTAAGAAGGGTTTAAAACATATAGCTTCATTAAGACCTGGTGGACATGTAGCTATTAAATTATGTCGATACATACTCTGTCTGCATTTTGGATTCGAATATCACTCAGGTAGTAACCCTAGGGTATCATTTTTTCTTCATTCTTTGTATTATAATCGTGACCAATTGGTCATGGATATTTATTGGTATCCTTTATATTTATTTTGAATTATAGGCCGTACTTTTCATTGTTTGGGCTCGGTGTTTTTTTCTGCTCTGTCCTGGAGGATCTCCCCTTTTTTGGGAGGGGGAAGCCCCATCATTCCCGGCTTCTTGACCTGTTCTTCCAACACAGAGAATAATATCCTCTGGTGGGGTTATTCAAATCTCTTTATGAGATACAGCTCTCCCTCTTGTTTTTAATATAATCACGGAATGTTTTATCTGTAACACCACCACACTAAATGTAAATGCATCTAATATGATATAATATATATATATATATATATATATATATATATAAATGTTTACAAGAATATAAGCACTTTTCAGAAATAATGTGTATTGACAGCACATGTTTTTTGCAATGTCATTTAAAGAATTTATCTGAACCATCGGTTGAAGGATCACATCTGTGTGCTGCAATATTGGTGTCCTACATACAGATTTGTATACGTTCCCAATTATCCATTTGTTGTCTTAAATCATCACGCTTTTAACATTTTTGTTAAATAAATAACTTTATTATACTTCAATTACGTCTAATACTTTTTGTATAGATATTAATGCCTTTAAAGTCCACTTTGGGGATACTCATTTTTTTGCTCATGACCTAGAAGCCAGTCACCAACTGCCCCATTTTGAGTGTAGGACAACAGGTGATTGAGCCTACATGCCTCAATGCAAAACTGAAATATTAGTGTGGGCAGGAGAAACCTTTAAAATACGAAGCTTTGTAGACACGGACATCATTGATGTGGAAGTCACACACAAGAGGAGAAGGTTTTGGAAATAAAGCACGGAGCTGATTGGTTCCCATGCACTACTGCTCAAGATTCCGTCTGCTCCAGTCTTAGCAAATCTCTCTTATTGCACCTGTGATGTGAGCTGTCAAATGACTGGCTGCCCATGTGTGTTTTCTACAGCACCATTTTTAAATGACACTACAGAAATACATGTCCATCTCTCTGCTGTTTTCTTACAATGTGGGGGTAAAGAGGCAGTTAAAGGTTAAAAAAAAAAAAACTATACACTTGCATGACTATGTTGTGGATATGTGCAAATATACTGTAGTAAAAATATATACTTGTTTTACCTTTGTCCTTAATATGTACATTAGCTCCCTCATTCATGGCATATAAGTCATAGTTCTGCCTGAGGAGATGAAGGAAGAGAGTAACCGACATTCCGCAGCTGTACAGAATGCAAAGCCTGTGTAATGACATTTCCAGGACCCACTGACCCTGCCTGCAGCCATGAATTGAGATGCATTCAAAGAGGCAGCTGTATGCAGTCATGTGCCTATGGTTTATTAAAGCACCCACATGCACGTATGCAGGTGAAGCTCATGTAGCACCCTCCTAGGTTAGGTAAATTTAGTTCTTGGTTCACTGTAACTAGTGAGCTGTGTGTGATTGCTTTGTCTGTTCTGTGTTTCATGGCGGCAGGGTTGATCCTTCCCCCTATGTGTCTGGAAAGGATATGGAAGATAGTGGGCTGGGAGAGTCTAATCAGCAGCTGAATATTAATGCAGCCCTGGAAAATCTCTGGAAGGGGTGCCCAGATGGTGGCTGGGAGAGTGTATAAATACTTGGAGGAGAAGTGTAAACTAACCAATTTTACTTTCAGGTCTCATTCACACTAGTGCACAATTTCATGGCTTGTTTTTCCCATGATAGGCATAGGGCAGCCCATCGATGTCAATGCGCTGTGTTACATACGGCAAAGTAGCTCATGGTATATTTTGGCAAGTTTTTACTGTGTATTTTGCTGCCCTTTTCACTTGTTTTTTCAGATGGCAAAATGTGTACTTCTGTGTTTGGTGTGCCGTTAACAATTAATGGCACTAAAAGCACAACTAGTTCATTTTAGGTGAATAAAGGTGGCAATACACCATACAATCTGATTGCAAGATCTTTTTACTTTTTAGATTTACCAAAACAATATACTAGGAAGGCACACCATCTATCCAATCACACTGTATCCAATCAGACAGGTTCTTGCACTACATAGTTGATGGTAGATCTAATGGAGATTGTACAATCTGACTATAATGTATGGTGAGCTTTACAGAACCCAGGACATACTTCTCCCGTTTTCAATATTACAGCTCAATACACATAGGCTGTTATCTGATTACTCAGCTTCTGCCAAATTAACATTCTATAGCTGTGTATTTAGTGAGAATGGTATACATTGATTGCATGAGAAAAATGTGCACCTAATGATGGTTGATAGTGATCTGCTGGAAGTAGGGAGGGCTAATTCCGGGTGTGTGCTAATGAGGTCAGCTGGTAAACTCTTTCCTGTGTCACATCCCAAGGTCTGTCCAGGGTATAGTCTCGGGAGTGGCACTGCCAGAAAAACTGAAAATTGTTTCATACTTACTGTAATTTTCCTTTCCTGGTGCCTATCCATGGCAGCATACCAGTGATAGCTCCGCCCCGGAGTCCTCCCCTCAGGATAGTTACTAGCTTATAAAAAGGAAACCCATATCCCCCCCTAGCATTCTCCAATTATATCGAATACCAGGGAGGGTATGTATGCTGCCATGGATAGGCACCAGGAAAGGAAAATTACAGTAAGTATGAAACAATTTTCCGTTTTCCTGGTGCCTCCATGGCAGCATACCAGTGATACAATGAATAGCTAAAACCAGGGTGGGTAATGATTCAAAGGAAAACTTTATTTAAGGCAATGCCAGGGCTGACTCAATAGTCCTTCTACCAAATTCCACCAAAGTTAGTGCCCCTGGGTCAATTCTGTAGTGACGCATGAACGTATTTGGAGACGTCCATGTGGCTGCCTTGCAGATATTCTCTAAAGATACACATGTCCTTACCGCCCATGAGGACGAAACAGCTCTAGTGGAATGAGCTCTGACCGCCGGCAGATCCAACCCTCGTACTCTATACACCTTTTGAATTAATTTGCAGATTCCAGAGGCGATACTCCTAGATGTGGCTTCTTTCCCTTTATTCCTACCCCATGGTATTATGAATAGCCTATTCGAGGACCTAAAGGGACTCGTGACCTGTAAGTAGCGTGTTAAAACGTTTGAAATGTCCAGTTCTTGTACCGCCCCAGAGCGCGGGTCTGTAAAGGTTGGTAGTGCCCAGGCTTCAGAGAGTGTGGCACGGGAAGAAACTTTCGGGACAAAACCATGCACTGTCCATAGTTCTACCCTGTCCGGAAAAAGGTTATGTGCTCTTTTTCTGCCCTCAACGCTTGCAACTCTGAAGCTTTTCTTCCTGAAGTAATAGCCACCAAGAAAACCGGTTTTAGGGTTAGATTCCAAAGTGAAGCAGAATCCAATGGGATGAACGGTTGAGACTTTCTAGAACCAGAGGTAGATCCCCGGCTGGAAAGGAACATTTTAGCGGTGGGCGAATCTTCTTGACTGCCTTAAGGAACTGTACAATGAGTGCATCTTCTGCCCATCTTTTCTGGGTACTCGCTGAAATAGCTGCCACTTGGACTTTTAGGGAGCTTAGGCTGAGTCCCAAGTCCGAGCCTAATTGTAAGAATTCTAAGATTACTGAGGTGGACAGCACAGCTGGGTTCAACTGTCTGTCTTCCGCAAACTGTTTGAACTTATGCCATATCTTTGAGTAAATGTAATTAGTAGAGGGCATCCTTGCCTTTAATAGGGTTGAAATTACGCCCGCCGAACATCCTAGGGATTGGAATCTTTTCTGTTCAAGATCCAGGCATGTAAGTTCAGCTTGTGTGGGGCTGGATGAAAAATACTTTCCCTGTGAAAGCAGTTGCGGGAATACTGGGATCTTGACCGGAGGACGTACACTGAGGCTCATTGTCCAAGAGAACCATGGCCTCTTCGGCCAATAGGAAAGAACTGTCACAACCCTGACCGGCTCCCTTGATAATCTAAGCAGAAATTTCGCAACCAATGGTCTGGGAGGAAATGCATATGCCGTCTTGCAGTGCCACGGGCACGATAAGGCATCTATCGCCTCTGCTCCAGGGTGAGGTAGGCGGGACAGGAACCTTGGCAACTTTACTTTTGTCGGGGAGGCGAATAGGTCTATTTCCGGAGGTTTCTGTAACTTCGCAATCCACCTGAACACCGCCAGATGGAGCGACCATTTGTTGCTGTCTGGGAAACAGCGAGATAGGAGATCCGCCTGTTGATTCAAACGGCCCCGGGAGATAAATTGCTTTCAAATCCACCAGATTTCTCTCTGCCCACAAAATAATAGGCTCTACCTCTCTCAACAGCATGAGGCTGTGAGTTCCCCCTTGACGTTGTATATATGCTACCGCTGCTTTATTGTCCAGACGGACCAGCACCTGTTTCTGACGTACATGTTCCTCCAAATTTATCAGTGCCAAATATACCACTTGCAGCTCCAGTATATTGGATATTATTCCCTCCGTGAGGATATCCCATCTCCCTTGTACCTCCAGGTGACCACAGTGTGCCCGCCACCCCTTCGCGCTCGCATCGGTGGTAAGGCTGGTCCAAGAGGGCCCTGTAGGAGGTGGGGCCTCGAGATGTTGTCTTCTTTTGTCCACCATAGCAGACCCCTTTTCCTGGATGTCAATATCGCTATCCTTTGATACAGTGAGTTCCTCTTCCATTGTGTGAAAAAGCCCCATTGAAAAGTCCTCAGATGCCAATGGGACCAGGGCACCATCGGTATACAGGCTGACATGGTCCCTATCAGACTTAGGCAATTTGACACCGAAAGGTGAGATAGCGTTCTTACGTGGCCCATTTTCTGAGGGATCGCTGTCATTTTCTGGGGGGGGGGGGAGGCGCACTGTGCCTGCCTTGGTGTCAAAGAGGGCACCTAGATAAACCATTGCTTGCGTCGAGATCAGGACCCTCTTTCCTGTGTTTATTAGCCACCCAAACTCTTTCAGAGTTGACAGAAGAATTTGCCTATGCTCTACCAATTGGTCTGAACTTTATGCTAGCGATAGGATGTCGTCCAGACAATGGAAAACTCGAAGTCCCTTTTCTCTGAGGAATGCTAGAACTGCAATCAACACCTTTGAGAATATTCTTGGTGATGTGCACAGACCAAAAAGGAAGGCACTGAAATTGAAGGTGAGTTGATCTTACTGCCACCTTCAAAAACCTTTGGAAGGCAGGCAGCATGGGCACATGGAAATACGCATCTTGCAAATCCACCGAGATCATCCAGTCTCCTGGTTGAACGTCTGTAATGATTCTATCTTGAAGGATTCCAACTGAATAAATTGATTTAACCTTTTCAGATCCACTACCGGCCTCCACTCTCCACCCATTTTGCACTAGATCTTTTAATTCCTCCAGGAAGGGGAAACAATTTTGTTTTTTGGAGGCTCTACTGCTTCTTCCCAACCAGTGGCTTGTTTAACCGCCAATACAACTGGTTGCGTTAGCGAAAAAATGGAATCCACACGGATCCGATTCATCTATGGAGTCCTCCGAGTCACATTTGTCTCCTGCTCGGGTAGGTGGGCTTGATGTAGCGACTGCAGGGGCTGCAAAAGACAGGCCAGGAATGGATAACTCCTGCCAGAGGAACCCTGTGGAGAGGGGTTCACCTGCATTAGTTCAGTTGAGGAGTCTTTGACCTGCTCAACTTCAGAGGTCTGTGACCTGCTCAACTTCGGTCCCCTGAATCGCATAACCCTGCAAGCAATTTTGGCAGATATGTTTATCTGGTAAAGGCGTCCCTCCACATGCCCTACACTCTTTGATCTCTCATCTGGATGGGCTGCTTGACTGCTGCCTTTTGGAGGATGACCTTTAGACTGATGAGAGCTAGACGAACGGCTGTGTCTTGAGCTTGGACTGGAGCGTCCATTTTGGTGGCCAGAAGTCTGGTTAGACGTGTTCTGGTGTATAGGGCTGAAACGAGAGTAACAGCCCAAGGCACTCTTTTAGTCTAATTCCTTTCTTCTTCCTTTTTTTATAAAGTATGTATGTGCCCTTTCCTAAGAAAGCGAGGGTCTTGGTCAAACGGCGGCTGGCTCATAATTGTGAAGTCAAGTAAGGGCGGAAAAGGCGACTGAAATAGAAGCTAAAAGAATGGACAGGAAAGAATAAAAAGGCTCCTAAAAAATTGTCATTATCTAGTTCTACAATTTTTTTTTATATATATTATTTTTCTTTATTACAGATGAGATACATACATATACACATATACACACACACATATATATATATATATATATATATATATACACACATATATACATACACACATACATACACTATATACATATTTTTAACTAACTGCAAGCGAAAAAAGCAAATACTCCCCAAAGACCCCATGTTCCCTAGAATTATATAGGTATACATATATACCTTATTTATCGGCATATAACACGCACTTTTCCCCCTTAAAATCGAGGGAAAGTCGTGGGTGCGTGTTATATGGCGATCCCCACTGTCTGTGAGTCTAAAAGACCGAGCGCCGCCGAAAAAGACCGAGCGCCGCCGAAAAAGACCGAGCCGTCTGCTCCGCTCCGCTCGTAGTCCCGCCTCCCTGCTGTTTCTGGAGCGAGCGCTGCCGAAAAAGACCGAGCCGACTGTACTGTGTACTCGGCTCGGATCGGCTTGCAGTCCCTACTGGGCGGCTCGGTCTTTTTCGGCAGCGCTCGGTCTTTTTCGGCGGCGCTCGCTCGGTCTGTCTCGGCGGCGGGATATTTAAATATGGGCAAGGCTGCAAACGGCGCTGGGCAAGCTGGAAATGATACTGGCAAGCTGAAAATGACACTCTGCAAGGCTGCAAACAGCGCTGGGCAAGCTGCAAATGATGCTGGGCGAGCTGCAAATGACACTGATCATTCTGCAATGATGGACAAGGCTGCAGATGCACACTGATAAGGCTGCATTGACGGGCATTTAAATGTAAGTTTTTTTTTCCTTAAACTTCCCTCCTAAAACTTTTTTTATTAAAATGCCCTCCTAAACTTGGGGTGCGTGTTATACGCCGGTGCGTGTTATACCCCGATAAATACGTATATGTACATTCACAAACATAATGACTAATCCTTACCGCATACCAAAGTATACAAAGGTTTAATCACTCAATTAAATTAAATAAATTAAACACATATATACATATACACCTATATACACACCTACCCACATACATCTCTGAGAAAGGTAAGGAATAGACCACTTACTAAGTTGAAATGGTAGAGTTGCAGAAGCACTCCCAGGCAGGACAATTTTATCAGAGCCTGCCACCTTTAGGGCCGGTTCACACTGCGACGCGAGGCGAGGCGACACGGCTCGCCTCGCCTCGCTCCCGCAAGTCGCCCCCATTCTGTACAATGGAACCGTTCTGAGAGGAGCGACTCGAGTCGCTCCGACTCAGAAAAAAGGTTCCTGTACTACTTTGGGGCGACTTCGGGGGCGACTTGCATTGACTTCTATACAGAAGTCCTCTGCAAGTCGCCGCTGAGGTCCGTGCAGGTCGCGGCGAGGCAAGTCGGAGACGCCTCGCCGCGCATCGCTGTGTGAACCGGCCCTTAGCTTGTTTGAGCTTAAATGGAGAGGGGGGAGGGGAAAAGGTAAGCAAAGGAAAATAGACTCAGAAAGAGCCCCTACCTGCCTTCAAAGACCATCATAGCCTGTCTGCAGAACTGAAGTCCCTGTTAGGAAGCTGTTGCTGCTGCTCCAAAAGACCCTCAGAAGGGGCTCCCCTCTTTTCAGTGCTGTTAGCAACCCAAGACAGGGGACTGCGTCTGGGAGAGGCCAGAACCCAGACTGAAGCTGCGCCAGGCAGATGTAAGAACACATACAAAACTTTCCATCAGGTATGAGGAAAAAAAAGGAGAATGCTAGGGGGGGATATGGGTTTCCTTTTTATAAGCTAGTAACTATCCTGAGGGGAGGACTCCGGGGCGGAGCTATCACTGGTATGCTGCCATGGAGGCACCAGGAAATAAGGTTTTTCACGGGCAATTTGTCAGTGTAATGGCTGGTGTTGGCACTTCAATCATCATGGCACCATGGTGGATATGGTTTCAGGATGATTGAATCGCATTATTTCTATTATTACATTTTAATATAAAATTTAATAGTTCAACGCACTATAATGCTGAATCAGTGGGAGCCCTGAGTGTATCACATGCCATTGTCACCTGCCACCAGATGCAGCTTGGCACTTGCCACGTTACTTGCCACCAGATGCGGATTGTCACTTGGCACCATCGCCTGCCACCAGATGCAGCTTGTCACTTGCCACGTCGCCTGCCACCAGATGCAGATTGTCACTTGTCATGTCACATGCCTTCAGATGCAGACTGTCACTTGCCACGCCACTTGCCACGTGGCCTGCCACAAGATGCGGATTGTCATTTGCAAGTGGCTGTGTCCCAGAGTGAGGGCAGGCAGTGAGAGATGATGTAATCTCTCTGCTGCCCATGGCTGCACAGTGTGGGCGGGGTGGGTGGTGAGAGATGATGTCATCTCTATTCTCGTTTTCCTTCCCGCTCACTGGAGTATCTCACAGTTGCCCTGAACCTATCCAAGTTGAAGTTCTGCAATAAAGCATCAGAAAAGCATACCCCTAGCGTGTTCATTGAGCCAAAGGAGTGACCGCGTGCCTGGATGTGGGGTAATTACTGGAAATAGAATCCTGGGTATCTATTCAGTGGCCTAGTGGGGCTGAGCTCTACATTTGAAGTATTTCCTCCAACCTGAAGGTGGCACTGTGCTGTTTCTTCATGCTGGCAGGATTCTACTGAGGAATAACTGTCTCTTGCTATGGGCTTCCGGCAACCATCTTGGGAGGACAGCAATTCTGTTGGATATTGAAGTCTCGTGAGATTTTGGCAGCAAACTTCCATAAATAGGGAATTATGCATCATTTGGTGCACCAGCAGTGTGGGAGTAAGATAGGACCAGAGCCCTCGCTTGGAGAGAGTAGAAGAATTAGGGAGAGGTACCTGTCAAGGAGGGAAAGAGTAGGTTTCCATTCACAGTGTAGCTCTATCAGCTTGCTGGAACAGACACCCACTAGCAGTCCTTGCAGACATTTGGGGATCTTAGTATGAACAAGCTAGTTTAAATCTCCTCCATGAGACATTCTGTGGTGGTATGTTGTGCAATTGCTGTAATATTACTATTGAAAAGTTCCTTGTAGGTAAACAGTGCACTCTTCTGCCTGAAGAAGTGTATGACCTGCAACATGTGTACATGTGTCTATACTCGTGAGTGTACATAAAGTGAGGGTATGTAAAGCGGAGTATGCCTGTAGTGCTATTCCTGTAATAGCACTATTGGAAAATGACTTGTGGATAAACAGTGCTCTCTTCTGTCTGAAGAAGTGTATGACATTTAACATATGTTGTGCCATTGCTGCAAAATGGTCTTATTACTGTGAAAACTCAATTTCTACAATATAGATAAAGTTTAAGTACTGTGTCCATGTGTGTTTATTCAATTCTTGGGTATACTGTTTTGGCCCCCTGCCTACATGTGCACTGACGGGGTTATTTACTAAAGGCAAATCCAATTTGCCCTACAAATGCAAACTAAAAGTGCACTTGAAATTGCACTGCAAGTGCAGTCTGAGGAGGACATGCAAGGAAAATAATAAACTCAATTTTAGCTTGAACATCATTGGATGATAAAATCAGCAGAGCTTCCCCTCATTTCAGATCTTCCCCTCAGATCTACAGCGACTGCACTTCCACTTGTAGTGCAAAGTAGATTTGCCTTTCGTAAATAACCCCCATATGATGCATTCAGCACCTTTTTTCTCCCTTAATGGTGTGTTACTTTTTTTTTTTAATGGGTGTTGCAGATCCCATATGTAGCGCACCATCTGGCACCTAAAGCAGAAATTCACATTTGTAGGATACCAAGGGATTTTTGTATGATTTCATGCAAGAGGAGGAGGGGAAGCTACACAGAAATATTGGATTTGTTTCATATATTACTGCACTTTAGGAGTTGCTAGAGACATATGGATCAAAAAAGAGGGTTTTTATTTGAAAAAAAAGCACATCCTACAGCTTTTTCACACAGACATGTGCATATTCTCTGCATGAATGCAGATTCTTGCTAGCAGAGTTAGCAGAAGATTCTGCATAAAATAAACCCCTGTATGTATATATATATATATATATATATATATACCTAAATAATGTATATTTTAGATACCCGAGCGCATAAGTCCTAAAATGAAAATTTTTCCAGGGCAGCAGGACAAATAAAATGTGAATCTACCCAGCAGCGACATGGAGAACAATACAAATCTGACAGTTTCTGTTCCCTACACTATTTAAAACTAAAAATAAAACATTTGAGCTTTACATAAAATTTAAACCAGGCGTCTCGGAACTATCCAAACAAGGGGCCAGTTTTCTGTGCTTCACACTTTAGGTGGGAGCCAGACTGTGGCCAGTGGGGGTAGAAAATGTCCTGCCTGATGCCATTAGGAGTAAACAATGCCTCAATGCCTCATCTTTAGTGGAAGGAATAATATCCCATCATTGGTGTTTGTGGCAGGAATAGTGCTCCGTTGTTGGTGTATGAGAGAGGAATAGTGCCCCATCACTGGTGTCAGTGGGAGAAATAGTGCCCCATTGTTGGTGTCAGTGACAAGAATTATGCCCCTATTGGCAATGCCAGTGGGAGGAATAGTGCCCCATCATTACTGTCAGTGGGAGGAATAGTGCCCCGTTGTTGGTGTCAGTGACAGAAATTATTCCCCTATTGGTGGTGTCAGTGGGAGGAATAGTGCCCCATCATTACTGCCAGTGGGAGGAATAGTGTCCCATTGTTGATGTCAATGACAGGAATGATGCCCCTATTGGTGGTGTCAGTGAGAGGAATAGTGTCCCATCATTACTGTCAGTGGGAGGAATAGTGCCCCATCATTACTGTCAGTGGGAAGAATAGTGCCCGATTGTTGGTGTCAGTGACAGAAATTATGCCCCTATTGGTGGTGTCAGTGGGAGGAATAGTGTTCCATCATTGGTAGTGCCCCATTGTTGATGTCAGTTGCAAGAATTATGCCCCATTGTCAGTGACAGTAGGAAGAATAGTGCCCCAAGAGCCAGATAGTACCAAGCAAAGGGCCACATCCAGCCCCTGGGCCACAATTCAGGGACCAATTCTCGAAACAATGCATTATGAATACATTTTATTACGCTGTCAAAAATATGCAGACACTATATAGGTATAGATGTTATCAACATCTGCATTTGGCTAACAGTTTATAATCTATGTTTATAATGTTTTATCCATGCTCTTTTAATATATACACATCTGTTTCCAAGCAATGTACTGAAAATTCAGTTTATAAGTAATCCAGACACTTTAAAGGAAGCTCTGGAATAGCTTGGCTACTCTTCTGTGCACTGGGGGTGGATAGAGTGGTATCTTGGCAACTCATACAGATTTATTCACTCAGGCAGCCAGCAAAGTCAAAAGTATAAAACCAACCAGATTTAAATCTTTCAGTGATAAGAAACTTAACTAGTCATGTTTGGCTACAGCATTTTGCTTTTTATACAGCTTAAAATAAACCTGCAACTCAACAACCAACTCGCTTGCAGTGGCAAAGCTAGACGTTCTTTCACCTGTGTCAGTAGGGCAGAGGTTGGAGATAGTAGGGCAGTGGATGGTGTCAGTAGTTTTCAACATTTTCATTATTTTTTATTACTTTTTATAATTTTACTATTTTTTACAATATTATTTTTTATAATTTTTAGGAGCTCTCTTGGAGGGCTTTGATGAAATATCAGGGGTCTAAAAAAAGACCTCTGATGCCTCACATTTGATACAGAGAAAGGGATTTAGGACAGATTTCCCGGTTACTTTCTCTTCTGGGGTATCATTCAGGTATGGTATATACTGAATATAGTTACTGAGGTCCAAGCTGGAACAATGTAACTTTGTATAATATAGCCTATGCCTGGAATTATTGACCAGGGATGTACAGTACTGCAGCCATCCCCATGGAAGGACAATGCAGCTGCAGGAAAGCTGTCTAGAAAACAGGACTGTCCCAGCAGATCTGGGACACTTGGCAACTATAGGGGGTAGCTTTCCTCAGCTCTGAAATTTACTGACTAAGGTCCCTTTCACACAAAGGGTCTGATCAGATCTGCCTGTCAGTTTTTCAGGTGGACCTGATCAAAGCCACCATTCACCCCTATGGACCAGCAGGTGTAACAGACAACTGTTCGAGCAGTGGGCTGTGTCCGTGTCCCACTAGAGGTTCTAACATTTATTACAGAGGTATTTATAATACAGCACAGAAAACTTACATAGCACGGAGACGGAAAGTAGGGAAACCAGTGGCCAGGCGCCCTAGGCAGCAGGGCGCCCTAGGCGGCCGCCTAGTGGTAGCACCGGCCCTGGTAGTGACCATATACACTGTGAATGTGAATTTATAATAATTTAATGACAACATGTGCCACATGTAAACATTTGAACTTATTATTATAGCTATTATAAACTATATTAACAAATCTAAATAAAAATCTACATGTTCCTATTACCAATAAATAAATATAAATGCACATTCACAGTGCATATGGACACTTTAGTAACTTTCCACATCATCATACACATTATGAGGTCAGTATGACATTTCTAATAGCAAACATAAAGAATGAGCGCCTAGCGCTTATGCGGGGCTCCATGGGACAGTACATAGGGCAATAGTTAGGATGTCCCCCCCCCTCCCTTATTCTTTTAGGTTGCCCCAGGTGATGGTAGACTGTGCAGCGGCATAGCAACAGGTTCCGATTGGAATCGGGCGGGATTGAGTCGGGCTGTGTTTATATAAGCCGGCGCCTTTCCCGCTGCATTCACCACCTGAGGAGACCCTGCCGAGGACAGACCCCCGCGCTCAGGGGTGGACTGACAACTCTTGGGGCCCCCGGGCAATAGATTATGGGGCCCAAGCAATAGGAGAAGATTATGGGGCCCTCGGGCAATAGGAGATTATGGGGCTCCCAGGCAATAGGAGATTATGGGGCCCCCAGGAAATAGATTATGGGGCCACACAGTATACACACACAGACACACAATATACACCCACAGCATACACACACAGAATACACATACACACACTGAAAAGGTACTGGAGAGGTGGGGCAGCTATAATCTTGGGATTTTTAAAAAACCTGGTTTTTACATACTGTCCCTGGTTTTATTGAGGCTGGCAACCCTGATGGGGCCCCTGAGTGTCACAGGGCCCTCTGGCATTGCCCGAGTTCCCGAATCGTCAGTCCGCCCCTACCCACGCTGCTCCAAGCAGTTACCTGAAAGATGGAAGAGTTACTGCACCGTCTTTTCCACAAAGCTGAGAGCTGTGGAGGGGCGGAGTGGTTGAGGCGGTGTTTAGAGGAAGATGTGGTCCCTTCTGTGTCAGCTTCGGCTGATATAAAGCATGCTCAGACTGTGACCATTGAAGTAATGGAGACTGTCGGTCACAAGGCTCCCTATGCTGGCCAGAAGAGAGGTCGCAAAGGTAACAGGGGAAAAAGGTTGAGAATGGAAGATTATCCCTCTTCCCCTGTGACAGAACAGGTGAAACAGGCAAGGTCACTCTCATCTAACAGAGCCATGATGGAATCACCTCAGCTAGATTCTGCGGGCATATCAAATGAGGTACCAACATCTGGGCAGTCTGTTAGTGTGGACCATAATTCTGGTGAGAGAAATTATTTGAATTTATTAGAATTGGGTAAAATAGTTGGTTCTTTAGCCAATGTACTTGCAAGAATGGGTGAGCCTATTAATATTGGCAATGTATGGAGTGGCAGTGGAGCAAGTGGTTTGAATGTACCAGTTAATGATGTTTTTTCACAGGGTAACCCCGCCACTGCAGTGAGTATTAACCCTTTGAGTAAGAATGTTTCTATGGATAAGTTACCTGTTAAGACCAGTATTAATTCATCTATTCCTGTTTCTGTCTCTGATACTACTATAAATCTACCTATTAATACTATGGTTTCTGAATCCTGTTTTAAAGAACCCCTCCCTTATGAATTATCCCTTTGGGATATCATTTATCCACAGCAGTCAAAGAAAGAATTTGGTGGGGAGAATTCATAGACATTTTGTCATTGCTCCTGTCATCTAAGGAATTTTTGTTAAAATCTGAGAAAAGAATGGATGACAGTTCTGAGGAAGATAGGAGGAGGGCAATTCCCTGCACTTTTCAGAACTGGCTTCAGGCCTTTTGTATTTTTGCTTCTGTCTTGGGTGAACGTTTTCCTGACAAATGCTCGGGATTGTTTCAACACCTTGATATAGTTACGGAAGCATACCGCCACTTTGGTGCCATTGCATGGTTTAGCTATGTTGAGAGCTTCAGACAGAAGCTTTCAGTTAACACATCCCTCCGTTGGGGAGAGTTAAGGATGTGGGTCTGTGGCTGAATTTGATGCTGCCGCAAAGACCTCAATATACACAGAGGCCTCAAATTTTGAATGTTCAATTGACTTTTCGTAAAGGAGTGTGCTTTGCATACAATGATTCACAATGCAGATTCTTATCGAACTGCGATATAAACACGAGTGCTCATTTTGTGCGGGTACCCATCCAGCAGCCCGCTGTTTCAAAAAATTAGCTAACACATCTCAATCAAGGGACAATATTTTAAAAGGCATGGATGCCAATGAAGTTGTCAAAAATTCAGTTCTGGCTGGATCATTATCCAGACCGCAAGATGGTGGACCTTCTTTATGAAGGCTTTAAGTTTGGCTTTTTAGTCCCTGCTTTCTGGACCTTTTTCTTCTCCCCCCTTTTTACATTTTTGTTTATCCCCTTTAGGCCTTGTCCCAAAAAAGGAGCGAGGCTCCTTTCGGCTGATCCATCATTTATCTTTTCCACATGGGAATTTTTTAAATGATGAAATAGCGGCGTTTGAATCAACAGTGTCATATGCTTCGTTTGGCGAGGCTCTTTGTCTTTTAAAGCATTTTAGCAAAGCAGCGTATATGGCGAAAGCAGATATAAAATCTGCATTTTAACTTTTGCCAGTCAATCCCATAGGTTTGAATTAATTTGGGTTTTTATTTTGAAGATCAATTTTACTTTGATAAATGCCTACCAATGGGTTTTTCCAAGTCATGCAGTTATTTTGAGGCATTTTCTACTTTTTTGCAATGGGTCTTTTCGCAAAATTCCCCTCAGGGTGGCGCTATTCATTATTTAGATGATTTCTTTATTATAGGCCCTGGAGAGGTTCTAGTTTGTTATGAAATGTTGACTTGTTTTTTCAACATATGCTAGTCGTTTGGCATTCCCTTAGCACATGAAAAAACAGTGGGTCCAGTGACGGTGATTGAATTCTTGGGCATCACAATTGATTCCGTTGCCATGGAATTCCGTCTGCCAATGGAGAAAAATTTTCTAAATGAGATTAATTATCAACATTTTTTTGTCAAAAAGAAAAGTTCTTGAGGTTCGTGAGATTCAGTCCTTGTTGGATCTCTTTGCGTTTGCGTCTAGAGTAATCCCAGTAGCCAGAATTTTTCCTCGTCAATTTGCTCTAGCCACTAGGGGTCTTAAAAACTCTTTTCACATGTCAATTACTCGACCCATTAAGGAGGACTAAAAAGATAGGGACCAATTGTTGAACAATTTTAATGGGTGCACGGTATGGCAGAGTAAATTCGTTGAAGATTTTGAAATTCACTTGTTTACTGATGCATCCGGTTCAGTTGGTTTTGGTGCCTTCCTGGTCATTGGTGTGCTAAGGAATGGCCTGATTCTTGGAGGTCTCTGGATATTATCCGTAATTTAGTATTATTAGAGTTGTTTCCTGTAGTGGTGACTATTTCCATTTGGAAAGAATTCTTCAGAAATAAATGAGTCATACTGCATACGGATAATAAAGGAGTATTCTTTGCATTAAACTGTCGGCAAAGTCAGAATTTGTGATAAAATTACTCAGTTTTTTGGTTTTGCAATGCATGACGTTTAACATTTGGCTGAAATCAAAACATGTTCCAGGTATTACTAATGAGATTGCTGATTCATTATCTCGTTCGCAGTTCCAGAGGTTTCGGAAACTCGCTCTGGAGGTTGATCAGGAAGGTTTCCCTTGCCCAGATTTTCTCTGGGGCCTCATTTGGGAATAATCAAAGAAAATATAAGAAATTCAATCGCTCCCAAAACTTGGTAAGAATACTCACAAGCCTGGTTTAAATGGTGTAATTTTTGTGCAGAGTCGAATTTTTCTGTTGATACAGTTAGTGTGCATATGGCTTTATGTTTTGTTTCTTCTCTGATTCAAGCTAAACTTAGCCCTGCTTCAGTTAGCAAAATTTTAGTAGGGGCCTCATTATTTTTGTAATTATCAGGACTTCCTGCTCTCAATTCCTTTTTTCCAATTAAGGAAATGCTGAAAGGTTTTAGACCATCCTCTCCAGCTGTTGACAGTAGACACCCTATTTCTTCAGAATTACTGATAAAATTGATGTCTTCCCTTGAATCAGTTTGCTTTTCCTCTTTTTAGTCTTCGCTGTTCAGAACGGCATTTGTCATTGCATTTTTTGGCGCTCTTAGGTTGGGGGAATTCACTGCACCTAATACATTTTCTTCTTCCTTTTTGATTTTCTCAGACATCTGTTTCAGAAGATTCAGTTAAGATTTTTTTCCGTAGATCTAAGATGGATCAATTAGGCAAGGGTTGCTGTTTAACTCTTTATAGAGCCCCTTTTCAGATAATATGTCCAGTCTTTAGCGTTTAGCGTATCTTTCTTCACGACCCCAATTTTTAGGTTCATTTTTTATTCATGACAATTTATCACCTTTAACAAGATTTCAGTTCTCTTCTGTCCTGTCTTCTTGCCTTAAGCAACTTAATCTATCTGGTTTCCATTTTTCCTCACATTCATTTAGAATTGGGGCTGCTACAGAAGCTAGCTTGCTTGGGTTTTCTAAGGATGGTTTAACCACTTGCTTACTGGGCACTTAAACCCCCCTCCTGCCCAGACCAATTTTCAGCTTTCAGCGCTGATGCACTTTGAATGACAATTGCGTGGCCATACAACACTGTACCCAAATGAAATTTTTATCATTTTTTTCCCACAAATAGAGCTTTCTTCTGGTGGTATTTAATTACAGCTGGGAGTTTTATTTTTTGCTAAACAAACAAAAAAAGATGCAAAATAAAAAAAAAAAAAAAATCATGTTTAATAGTTTGTTATAAAATTTTGCAAACAGGTCATTTTTCTCCTTCATTGAAGTGCACTGATGAGGCGGCACTGGTGGGCACTGATTGGCTGCACTGGTGGGCACTGATAGGCTGCACTGGTGGGCACTGATAGGCTGCACTGGTGGGCACTGATAGGCATAGTTAAGGCGGCACTAATAGGCACAGATAAGGTGGCACCGATAGGCACAGATAAGGCAGTACTGATGGGCACAGATAAGGCGGCACTGATGGGCAAAGATGGGCACAGATAAGATGGCACGGATGGGTGGCCACGGATGGGTGGCATGGATGGGTGGCACAGATGGGTGGCACTAAGGGGCACTGATAGGTACCACTGATAGATGGGACTGATGGGCACTGATAAGTGGAACTGATAGGTGGCTCTGATAGGTGGCACTGCTGGGCACTGATGGGCGGCACTGATGGGCACTGATGGGCACTGGTAGATGACACTGATGGGCATGGATATGTGGCACTAGGGTGCAGCACCGTTGTTGAGGCAGATTGTGGGTACTGATGGGTGGCACTGTGGGCACTGATGTGTGGCACTGTGGGCACTGATGGGTGGCACTATGGGCACTGATGGGTGGCACTGATGGGGGGCACTTTTTAATCACTGAGGTGGCACTGGCAGGGGGCAGGTGGGCACTGGTAAGCTGGCCGTGATCGGGACATCACCGGTGATCGGCTCTTTTTTTTTCTCCTCGCACTGTCAGCGCAAGGAGGAAAAATAGCCGATTACCGGCTCCGTTGTATCACATGATCAGCTGTCATTGGCTGACAGCTGATCACGTGGTAAGGGGTCGGGATCGACCCCTTACTTCGATCCGTGATCAGGCGAGTCTCATAGACTCGCTGATCACAGAGCGCGCCGCTCGCGCCCCTCAGGGGGCGCGTAGGCCGCTCGTGCACAAGACGACGTCAATAGACGTAGTCCCGGCAAAGGAGGTCCACGCTGTAGCAGTCATTTGGCTATAGCGCGGATCTCTAGTGGTTAAAGCAATTTGGGCATTGGGATAGTGATAGATTTAAATTGTATGTTCTTAGGCTGGGGGGGTTGGTGGGGGGGGGGGGGTCCTTTCTTGTTATTTACTGTGGTTTTTGTATTGAGGAGGGAGGTCTCGGGGAGTGTCTGTAATCTGTACTGCAATGACTAATGACTCTACACATTGCTAGGAAATGACTGTGATCCATATATGCTGCAATTTGGTTATCTGTCTGCACATGATCTGTATGTACCCTGTTGATGCATGTTTGTTTTCTATTTTCTTTTTGAAATAAAAAAAAATAATATTTGTTAAAAATAAATAAAAAATTGTATGTTCGTCCTAATCTTATCATTGTTTAATTTTTTCCTTAGGTTCTTCCAAGCGTGTAATTTGGATAATAGGACATTCCTTTATATTTTGGGCCAAAAGGAGAGCTTCCATCAAGAAAGGCAGAATCAATTTGGGTTTCTGAAAGGTTGTCCTATCTCAGCCCCTCTTTCCTGTGCTCGAGCTGGACTTTGATGGTCAATGGAAAAACTCTCTGACCGGTCGGGTAGTCAAGACACCATACACAAGGTGTGGATAATCAAGAATACAAAGGTTTATGCCAGCTTCACAGAATAATATGCAATAAACAAAAAAGAGGTCATATAGAGGGAAGGCCCCATGAACAACCAATCACATTTAAGCATTATGTTAATACAATATACAATTCATATTAACCTAAAAGATATTCATAGGAATTCTGCCTAGAGACAGACTCAACGTCACAATGTTTGACCTTATCACCTTGGCTTGAGACTCTAACCGCAGACGCATACTGCTTCACACTTCGCCTTAGCACTTCTAGTAATTTTAGCACAAGCTTAGCATGAGATGAAAACATTTTCTAAAACATTATCTACTAAAACAGACCTAAGGAGTAACTCTACCTTTCTTTACAATATCTTAAGAGTAACTCTAAATTTCCTTACATTTGGATGAGAGACGTTTTCAGGTTTTATGGTGGGGAATAAAGGGGCTGAGGTAGAGAAATTTCAAAAGATCAATTAATTTACATGTTAGGTCAGTGGCCTCCTGATGTGCTTATACTTCATGCCGGGGATAATGACCTGGGAAAAGTAAAAACTTGGGATCTGATCTGTGAGATGAAAACAGATTTATCTGCCTTTAAGTTATTATTTCCTTCCACAGTTATGCTTTTTTCAGAAATGGTCCCAAGACTTATTTGGTCAGATTTAAGTAATCTTCACTATTTAGACAGAATTAGGAAACATGTGAATAGCACTATACGCAATTTAGTTGTTTCACAAGGCGGTCTTGAGGGTTTTCTGCCTGGTCTATACAAATTTGATTTTGTACACCTTTTTGAAGTTGGTTTAGATATATTTATTTAAGGTTTACAGAATATGGTTGAGCAGGCCACGGCATTTTGGGGGCTTCAGCCACTCTTGAGTGACTTTCAGCTGTTGGGGTTTGTCATCCAGTTCAGTTCTGGATAGACTACATGATATTAATAAATTAAATAATTTATGGTTATGGAATTTTAAGATTAAAGATTTTGTTATGAGTGATTATTGTTATCTTGGGTAACCCCTTAATAAATGCCGTGGGCATTTTTTGCCAAACATGAATTTGTTTGTGTCTCTTTATTTATATATCTTTATCTATATGTATTTTAGTCCTTTCTGCTGTCCCATTAATGAGCCCCTAGCGCGAATGCGGGCTCCATGGGACAGTACATAGGTTAGTTAGGCTGCCCCCCCCCTTATTTTTTTAGGTTGCCCCAGGTTATGGTAGACTGTGCAGCGGCATGGCAACAGGTCCCGATTGGCTGAATCAGGCGGGATTGAGCCGGGCTGTGTTTATATAAGCCTGCGGCTTTCCCGCTCCGTTCACTGCCTGAGGAGACCCTGCCGAGGACGGACCCCCGCGCTGCTCCCACCCTCCCTCCCTGAAATATAAATACATTTTGAATTTGTCATGGCATTTTTTAGTGGGGTTTGTCATCCAGTTCAGTTCTGGATGGACTACGTGATATTAATAAATTAAATAATTTATGGTTGTGGAATTTTACTATTAAAGATTTTGTTATGAGTAATTATTATATTATTATATAGTAATTATTGTTATCTTGGGTAACCCCTTAATAAATGCCGTGGCCATTTTTTGCCAAACATGAAATTGTTTGTGTCTATTTATATATCTTTATTTATATGTATTTTAGTCCTTTGTGCTGTGCCATGTCCTAGTGACAATGATAAGCATGGAGACCTGCAAATGTTATCACTGCACTACCATTTACAAAGATGTTGACAAAAAAATCTAATCAAACCGGCACAGATGTCTGTGACCATGCTGGATTCCTCAGCACTCACTACATTATGCTCCAGACAGCAGCCATCTCACCTTTTCCTTCCATGCAGGCAGCCTGTGCCCCCCTCTCTCTCTCTGGCAGAGAAAGATGCCCCCGCTCCTCACCCCAGCAGCTGTGTCCTCTGTGCAGAGGTCTCACTGGAAGTACTGAGGTGTGGAGGAGGAAGGGGAAAGAGGCTGTCGGCTCTAACAGTCTGTACATTTCGGTAAAGGAGACACACTCTGTTCTTTGGAAGGAGCCCAAGCTGAAAACTTCCAGGGACAAACAGCAAACAAGTGGGACTGTTGAGAGCTATGCACAACCAGCAATTCCTCCTGCCTCTCACCTCCATACGCCCTTGGCTGAGCTGACAGTAGTGATGCCGCTGTCACTACTCCTGGCAGTGGCAGTGCCCCTCCCAATGCGGCGCCGGTGGCACATCCCCCGCGCCCCCCCCCCCCAGTTTTGGTTCTGGGGGCTCCTTCACACCATATCTACATGAAAACTGAAGAAGAACTAAAGGGAAAACCGCACAGATTTCACTTGCAGAGACATCAGTTTCACATCAGTTTTCATGCACAATGACATCAGTTTTCATGCATGTCAGTTATGTGCCCTATTCACACCAATGTTGATATCAGGTAAAAAAAAATTCCCGTGCAGAGAACTGCATACACTTTACAGATTCCTGTGCAGAAAAAATCTACACATTGTGATGTGATCAGCGAACATAGAGAACAATTATTTTTTTGTGCTGTTGCAGAAAAACTGACACCTCTGCACCATGGTGTGAATGAGGCCTAAAGCATTCATATACTTAGCAGAGCCATAGAACTTCTGTTTTGCTAAATGGATCTCCACGATACCACCAAAAGCTGCAGAATCCAGTATTTATTTCAAATACAAACTTTCCCTAAACTAGCCCTTAAAATGCATTTACACTTAAAGCTAACCCTGGATTCTGCATGACTTTCCTTGGAATGTAACACAATTCCAGCATCCCACAGATCTGGCTCTTTCATGGAACCCAGTGGTGGAGTGCTTGTTCAAGCTCCAGCTCCCTGCAGACTCTATGTCACAGAATGATCTCCTGTCCATCAAAGTCTACATAATCAAAATAGAAAAAACATCTTGCGAGCTACCAGAGATAGTCACTTTAAAGAGGAAGTAAACTCTCCCACTCTGATGCTTCTTTTCATTTAGTCCATTATAATAAGTAATTATCAGACTATAGCCACTGTAATTCAGCCCAAATCGCATATTACTTACTGTTTAACCACTTGCTTACTGGGCACTTAAACCCCCCTCAGTCCCAGACCAATTTTCAGCTTTCAGCGCTGATGCACTTTGAGTGACAATTACGCGGTCATACAACACTGTACCCAAATGAAATTTTTATCATTTTTTTCCCACAAATAGAGCTTTCTTTTGGTGGTATTTAGTTACAGCTCGGAGTTTTATTTTTTGCTAAACAAACAAAAAAAGATGCAAAAAAAAAAAAAATCATGTTTTAATAGTTTGTTATAAAATTTTGCAAACGGGTCATTTTTCTCCTTCATTGAAGTGCGCTGATTAGGCGGCACTGATAGGCTGCATTGGTGGGCACTGATGGGCTGCATTGGTGGGCACTGATGGGCTGCATTGGTGGGCACTGATAGGCTGCACTGGTGGGCACTGATAGGCATAGTTAAGGCGGCACTAATAGGCACAGATAAGGCGGCACCGATGGGCACAGATAAGGCGGCACTGATGGGCAAAGATGGGCACAGATAAGATGGCACGGATGGGTGGCACGGATAAGTGGCACGGATGGGTGGCACGGATGGGCACTGATAGGTACCACAGATAGATTGGGACTGATGGGCACTGATAGGTGGCACTGATAGGTGGCTCTGATAGGTGGCACTGCTGGGCACTGATGGGCGGCACTGCTGGGCACTGATGGGTGGCACTGCTGGGCACTGATGGGCGGCACTGGGGTGCAGCACCTTTGAGGCAGATTTTGGGTGGCACTGTGGGTGGCACTGTGGGTGGCACTGTGGGTGGCACTGTGGGCACTGCTGGGTGGCACTGTGGGCACTATGGGCACTGCTGGGTGGCACTGACAGGGGGGCACTTACTTTATTTCAGGATGGCACTGCGGGTGGCAGGTGGGCACTGGCAGGGGGCAGGTGTCCGCTTGAATTGCTGGCCGTGATCGGGACTGATGTCCCGAACACGGCCGCCGGCGATCGGCTTTTTTTTTTCTCCTCGCGCTGTCAGCGCGAGGAGGAATACTAGCCGATTACCGGCTCCGTTTTATCACATGATCAGCTGTCATTGGCTGACAGCTGATCACGTGATAAGGGGTCGGGATCGACCCCTTACACGGATCGGTGATCAGGCGAGTCTCACGGACTCGCCGATCACAGAGTGCGCCGCGCGCGCCCCTCAGGGGGCGCGCAGGCCGCTCGTAACCGGGACTACGTCAATAGACGTAGTCCCGGCAATCTAGGTCCGCGCTAATGCCGTCATTCGGCAATAGCGCGGATCCCAAGTGGTTAAAGAAACTTTAAAAAACTTGTTTCCAGGGGTTAGGCAGCATCATCTTAAGTATTGTTTTCTGAGTCCACAGTGGAGTGTATTTCTGCTCTTACATTGAGCACTTCCTGTTATGTTAACAAAGCCTCCTTCTCAATCCAACATTTCTATGCCAACCCTGCTTCCCTCCTCATAGCTGACTTTTTATTTCATAGTATTTACTTGTTCTGATTATCTAGTGTTTGCCTGTTTCAGTTTTATCAGCTTCAGCTGATAAGACTGCAGTAATGCTGTCCAATGCCGCGATTTACACTGCATGTGATGTCACATGGTCACATGGGGTGTAGGAGGAAGCTCTCAGTCTCCTGGTATTTCAGTGTTGTGTGCCGTAGGAAGTCCTGATAATAAATAGACAAGTACACAGAGTGTGCCGTAAATCAGGGGAGATCTGGGCATGCTCAGTGATGTCATTCTAAAAAACAAAAACGATTACAACAATACTAAGCAAGTAAGGAGATATCTACAAGCAGTGTTCATTAAGGTTTTTTATGCTGATTTACATGGGACAAAGTTGTGGGGGAGAGTTTACAACAACTTTAAATGTCTGTATGTATATGTATATAAAAAAATTGTTTTTTCAGCTGCTGGCTGATCAACTCCCATATGAATGCGTTAAAAAATATAATTAAACCAATGTGCCACACTGTACTCTGCAATAGACATGTGCAAATCGTTTAGCTCCAAATTAATTTTTTTAACTAATTTAGACAAATTTGGAAATACCGAAATTCCAAATTTTCAAATAATTACATTTTTCCGAAAATTCGGAAATTCAAAAATAAAAAATTTTGGAAATTCAAAAATTCAAAATTTTTTAAATTCGAATTTGGAAATGTGAAAATCCGAAAATTTGGAAATTCGGAAATCCAAAATTAAGAATAAAAAATCTGAAAAATCAAAAATTCAAAAACCTGAAAATCTGAAATAATAACTAACTAATAATATCTTAACTATTACTAACTATTAAATTCGTTGAAGTTGGAGTTTTCTTTCAAATTTGGCTGTTAGTGATCCCAATAAATACGAATTTATCCGAAGTTATGAATTATCCATAATAACGAATGTCGTATCTAATCGAATGGAACGTAACAAATTAATAATAATAATAATAATAATTATAATACAAACTTATTACTATTAGTTAATATTATTTTGTTCTGTTCCATTTGTTTAGATGCGGCATTCTTTATTTCGGGTAATTCGTAGCTTCAAATAAATTTGTATTTGTTACGTTCACTAACAGCCAAATTCCAGTACCTATAATTTAATAGTTAATTATTATTTTGAATTTTTGGACTTTTGAATTTTTGGATTTTCTAATTTTCTAATTCCGAATGTTCAAATTTATGAATTTTCAAAATTTATGAATTTTTGAATTTACGAATGTTTGAATTTATGAATTTACAAATTCCAAATTTTTGAATTGACGAATTTTTGAATTTACGAAAAAAACAAAACACGAATAACGAAAACTAACAAATTTTTCGGCAGTGCACATATCTACTCTGCAAACAAAATAAACATATACAATATATTTTATCCAGTACTTAATATTAATCAAAGAGTGAAAAAAGCGAAATATTAATAAATTGCTGAAGTGTTAACAACGCAAACAAATATAAATACACTTGTATATAGTATTCACTCACTTAACCTCCCTAGCGGTATGATTAGTTCTGGTTTTAGGTGCTGAAAGCGGTACAATTATTTTTGCATGGAAATTTGGCGTTTTATATTGTAGTCCTGTAATTCTTAGGAATAACTCTCTTAAATCTGTTCAAACCAGAGTCTAGCAGACATCCCAGGTATGATAAAGTTTATAATATAATAAATAATAATAAAAATGATTAAATAATGTAATCAAATCCAAAAACACTGAAATTTGCTCATTTGCAGAATTGTCGCTGTCATTAGATTTAGTGTTTGATGACGAATTTCCCCACAAATCGCTATCGCTCAATTCTGCAAGTGATTATAATTTATTATCGCTGTTTTCTAGTTGGTCTAAAATCACTTTTGACATAAAGGGACACTTTTTGGTTGCTATGGACAATCTCCAAATTCCAGGCAGAAAAAACTGTATTTATAATATAAAAGTGCATGCAGGGCACTGCACAGACCACTAGGGACAAAGGGGGTGTGTCATTTTTTTATTTGTAAGATTACAGTACTGTGTGTGT
Source organism: Lithobates pipiens (assembly GCF_037356315.1). Taxonomy (NCBI): domain Eukaryota; kingdom Metazoa; phylum Chordata; class Amphibia; order Anura; family Ranidae; genus Lithobates; species Lithobates pipiens. The sequence continues at coordinate 393,325,664 of NW_027507748.1, read as the reverse complement.
TTTGTGTGTTTTAACTTTTTTGAATTTGGTGCCGATCTTTGCTCCCGTGCGTCGTAACGTCGCAGGGAACGGAGCTCGGCGGCATTCGGACACTGTGTGAATCAAGTGGAGGACAGCTCGATCACACAGCACGGAGGACATCGCTGGATCCAGGGGACAAGGTAAGTAACTTCTCCCTGTGTCCTCCCTGTATCCAGCGATGCGATCCCGAGTCTGGCTCGGGGTTACCGCTTATGGTACTGAAATCCCAACCCGAACCAGACTCGGATCACCGCTAGGGAGGTTAAAGAGAAGTTCTGCCTGGGAATTTTTTATTTTTTTTAAGTCAGCAGCAATGCTGGAGCTGTTGACTTTTAATATAAGGACACTTACCTGTCCAGGGAGCCCTCGATATCGGCACCCGAAGCCAACCCATCCCTTGGCTCAGTGTGCAGGTGATGGCATCCTTACTAAGGGAAACAGGAAGTGGAGCCTTGCGGCTTTACAGCCTGTTTCCTACTGAGCATGCGCAAATTTTGTTGCACGATATGAATGGTCCCTGCTGTCTTCGGGGACTTGTGTGTCTCCCAGAAGAGAAATGTGGCACCGGAGGGGAGGGGGGAATCAGATCAGCGAAAGTTGCATTTCTGTGTGGAACTCCGCTTTAACTGTGCTTGTGCTCAATAATATAAGTTCATCAATAAATGTCCTTAAAGTATTTTCAATTAAGCTGAATCCCTGTGATGGTGCTCCAAACTTATCCAAAGGGGCAGCAATCTTATGCCCCCCTTTGTTATTATCCTCACCTCAGGGGCACGTGACCGCACAGTTAAGTTTGGTCTAACAACGCTGTCGAACTACCCTTGGGCTCTGTGATATATGGACTCTGCAGGATCCTGATACAAAATACATATATGAAAGATAAACTACATAGCGCTTTATCATTTAAAAAACAAATTTATTAAAAGTAATTTATCCAGGGTACTTACACATTTAAGGTGCTTGTAGCGCACCACTCTGTATCAGGCAAAACTTTACAAAAATGCGTACGTCCGTATATTTGTTCCCAGCTGCTTGTTGTGCGATAAGGCTACTTCCTACACCATCCTGTCCCCTCCACAAGGCGTGTCGACACAGAGATGATGTGTCTTCGTCAGGGGGATTGTGACACCAATAAACATAAGCAGGAGGAGCTTCTAGTTCTTTGTTGCTAGTCACATGTTCAAAATGGAAAAAAAACAGCCTAAACAGAGTAAAAATAAATAATTAAAATAAAAAAGTTGTTTTAAATCGTCATACATATATATATATATATTTATATTTGTATGACGATTTAAAACAACTTTTTTATTTTAATTATTTATTTTTACTCTGTTTAGGCTGTTTTTTTTCCATTTTGAACATGTGACTAGCAGCAAAGAACTTGTCAGGGAAATAGGCGTAACCTCGCGAGGTACAACTTTTTTATTTTAATTATTTATTTTTACTCTGTTTAGGCTGTTTTTTTTCCATTTTGAACATGTGACTAGCAGCAAAGAACTTGTCAGGGAAATAGGCGTAACCTCGCGAGGTACCGTGTTAACGCGCGTCAGCGCTCACGGAGGCGCAATGTGGTTCCCAGACGAACGCCCGATGTTGCATCCGATCGAGTGCAAGTACGCGGTGTAGGACGAGCGCATAACGTTACACGTCGTAGGCGTACGAACGCGATGGCGTGCTCACGACGTAACCCAAGCACCGTGCCTATTTAAACGTTCACCTGACAGTGCCGCATCGCTGGATTATCGTCAGCTTCTCCTGAGTACCTGTGCCCGTGATTCCTGCTGTTTGATCTCCTGTTTACCGACCCGGCTTGTTTGACCTGCTTCTGTTGTTCTCCTGGCTCCGACCTCTGGCTTGTACCCGATATTCCTTGTCTGCTCCCGGCACCCGACCTCGGCTTGGCTTGGCTTCTGCTCTCCGGTCTCCAGCTCAGGACCCGTTGCTCTGACCTCTGGACTGATCTCCCGTGTTGACCCTCGGCCTGGCCTTGACCCTGCCTTTGGACTTCCTTGCACAGTTGCCCCCGGAGACTAGTCTTCTCAGCTCTTCCATCTACTACTGCTACCCGGCAACCCGTGCTACTGTGGGCACTGCATCCCTGTGTCATCTTCAGGGTTGTACTGCACTCGGCCGCAAGGGGAGCCCTCTCAGCATCTCGGCCTCCTTACCTTGATTGTGACAGAACTAGAAGCTCCTCCTGCTTATGTTATTAAGTTTTGTTTATTGTTTTTTCACATAACAAGTAAACACCAGACCCAATGGGCCACACACAAAAATTATTATTTAAATTTCTTCAGGACTGACTCTCTCCTCCTTCTCCAGACCCTCACTCAGTGACAGGATCAGAATAATAATAATAATAAGGCCACTGTCAGGTCCCCTTGAGGCGAGGTGACAGATGCACACCGTAGGGATCAGGAGTGCACCGCAAGGTTGTGGACCCTAAGGCTGACTTAGGTAACTCCCCGATGGAGGCCATCCTACAGGAAGTTATGGCCCTTACCCCAGCGATTGAGGGACTCCAAGAGAAGTATCTCCGGCTGAAGGAACATCTGCAGCACTCTCCTGAGCCACCCATCCCCTCCGGCCAAGGTTCTACCACTATAATTACAACCTCTCCAGAGCCACGAGTCCCTGCACCAGAGTATTTCCATGGGGACCGAAGAAAATTTAGATCCTTCAGGAACTCATGCTATTTATACTTCTCCCTTCAACCTCAGACTTTTGCTTCTGAAGTAACCAAAGTGGGTTTTACCATTTCTCTACTAAGGGACGATCCCCAGACATGGGCCCACGGCCTACTAGAGCAACGCAGCTCTTTCATTAATACTTTGGATCAGTTTTTTCAAGCTATGGCTCGCTTATATGATGACCCCTTTCGGACAGCTACCGCCGAAGCAACCCTGTACTCCCTTCGTCAGGGTGAGCGGCCTGCGGAGGACTATACAGTGGAGTTCCGTACTTGGTCTACAGATGCTGGCTGGAATGAGGCAGCTCTAAAATATCAATACCGGATGGGGTTGTCAGAAGTCCTCAAGGATGAGCTAGCCAGATTAGAGGTTCCCCCAACACTTGAGGATCTTATCCGACTTACCATTCAGCTTGATAGGCGCCTACGGGAGCGCCAGTCTGAACGCGCTCGGACTCTTAATCCTATCCAGGCTCCACCTTCGGTCTGCCCGATGGCAACCTCTGTTCCGAATGGCCTGTTCCGCTCCTCCTTAACCACTGAAGAAAGACTTCACCGCCGACAGGCACACCTTTGCTTCTATTGTGGGGAGTCAGGACATTTTATAAACAACTGTCCCACAAGACCAAGTAAACCGACCCTCTGTACTCCATTTCACCTCCAAGTAACGAAGCCCGCTTCAGCCCACATCACCCTTCCTGTCACGTTGATGGTGGCAGGTCAAGAAGTCCACTTACAGGCAATACTTGATTCTGGGGCCTGCAGCTGCTTTTTGGATTTAACCTTGGCTAAGAGTCTTGCTCTCCCACTTCTTCTAAAGAAACAAAGACTGACTGTCCATCTGGCCGATGGCTCCCTACCTAGCTCTGGCCATGTCACCAGGGAAACAAGACCCATTCTAACGACCACAGATTCGGGTCATCGGGAGTTTCTTAAATTTGATGTCCTGTGTTCTCCCATGTTTCCCGTCATCCTAGGAATCCCATGGCTTCAGGCATACAACCCTCGGATTGATTGGTTTCAAGAAAGAAATATCCTTTACTTCCGCCTACTGCCAACAATATTGTCTGGATTCCGAATCTAGAGACTTGTCCAGTTGTTTGACCGTTCAACCCATATCCAGTCCAGCTCCTAACATACCAGCAGCTTACCAGGAATTCAGAGATGTGTTCGACAAGAAAAAGGCAGATATCTTACCTCCTCATCGTCCCTATGACTGCCCCATCGAATTATTGCCGGGAGCTCCCATTCCCTTTGGCCGGATATTTCCTCTTTCCGAGACTGAACTTGGGGCCCTGAGACAGTATATAGACGAGAATCTGGCAAAGGGATTCATTCGTCCCTCTTCATCCCCTGCCGGTGCAGGCATCTTCTTTGTAGAAAAAAAAGACAAGACTTTAAGACCATGTGTGGACTACAGGGAATTAAATAATATCACCCTTAAGAACCGCTACCCACTTCCGCTCATCCCAGAACTTTTCCAAAGATTCCACACTTCCCGCATTTTTACCAAACTTGATCTACGTGGAGCCTACAACCTTGTCCGTATCCGGGAGGGGGACGAGTGGAAGACGGCATTCAGAACAAGATTTGGGCATTTCGAATATTTAGTCATGCCTTTCGGATTGTGCAATGCCCCAGCAACCTTCCAGCACTTTATTAATGACATCTTCCGGTAGTACTTAGACCACTTTGTTGTCGCTTATCTGGACGACATTCTTATCTTTTCGACCACTCTGGAACTCCACAGAATACATGTTAGGAAAGTATTATGCATTCTTAGGACCCATGGATTATTCGTTAAAGCCGAGAAGTGCGACTTTGAAAAAGAATCCATTCAATTCTTGGGACTCATCATCACCACAGGTGGAATTGCCATGGACCCCCAAAAAGTGAAATCTATCCTAGACTGGTCCGCTCCTTCTGACAAGAAGGGTGTTCAGAGATTTATCGGGTTCGCAAATTTCTACCGAAGATTCATAAGGAACTTCTCCACCATTGTAGCACCCATCACGCAGACCACTCGTCAGCATACCAAGTTCCTCTGGTCCTCAGCAGCACAGTCCGCCTTTGACCAGCTCAAGACCCTCTTCACTACCGCACCAATTCTGCAGCATCCAGATCCCGCCTTACCCTACGTGCTGGAGGTTGATGCCTCAGAGGTGGCCACAGGGGCGATTCTATCCCAGCGTCAAGGCCCCAAGGCATTACTGCATCCCGTAGCCTTTTTCTCACGGAAGATGAGCTCCCCGGAAAAGAACTACGATGTAGGTGACCGGGAACTTCTGGCGATCAAGACCGCCCTCGAAGAGTGGAGGTATCTCCTGGAAGGTGCCGCTTACCCCATTCTGGTTTTTACTGATCACAAAAACGTAGAATATCTCCGCACGGCCAAACGTCTAAGACCCCGACAAGCCCGATGGGCTTTATTCTTCTCGAGGTTCAACTTCCATGTGACCTATCGCCCAGGATCAAAGAATGGCAAGGCAGATGCTTTGTCCCGAATGTTCCCAGATTCCCCAGAAAGAATCCCACCCAGTACAATTTTGTCTCCTCAGAATTTCCTACTAATCCAACCGGATCTAAGAGCTTCAATAGTGCAGGCCTCTAGCCAGTGTACAGAAACAGAAGTTTCTTCCCTGAGAAGCCAAGAAGGGCTTCTATGGCATCAGAATAAAATTTTTGTTCCTCAGCAAGCCAGGTTACTCGTATTAAGGACCTTCCACGACCATCAACTAGCCGGCCACTTCGGAGTCCGGAAGACGATTGATCTTGTGCAGCGGTCCTTATGGTGGCCTACCCTAAGATCTGACTGTAAGAAGTACGTTGACTCCTGTACAACCTGCCAACGTAACAAGGGGTCTAACGCTAGATCCTGGGGCCTGCTAAGGCCGCTACCAGTCCCAGAAAAACCTTGGAAGGAAATTTCTATGGATTTCATTGTGGAGTTACCTCTTTCTGAAGAGTATACTACCATCTTGGTGGTGGTGGACCGTTTATCCAAAATGGCGCACTTTTTGCCGATGAAAGGGACCCCCTCTACCTTGGATACCGCAAGAATCTTTATAAAGGAAATTGTCCGATTACATGGTGTGCCCGACAGCATTGTATCGGATAGAGGGGTACAATTTACCTCCAGGTTTTGGAAGGAGCTCTGTAAGTTGCTGTCAATTAGAATATGTCTATCCTCGGCCTATCATCCACAGAGTAACGGTCAAACGGAAAGAACCAACCAGACGCTTGAACAATACCTACGATGCTTCTGTTCTTTTTCCCAGGATGATTGGGTTTCCTTGCTACCTTGTGCGGAATTCGCTTATAACAACTCAGTGCACGCCTCTACCAACCAATCACCCTTTTGGGCAAATTACGGTTTCCATCCTTCATTTTTACCCAATACCATTCCTGAATCCACGGTCCCAGCAGTTCAGGACAGAGTAAACCTCATCCAAGCAAATTATCAAATGCTCCAGGATACCATGAAGAAGGCTCAGGAGGAGTACAAGAAACATTATGACAAGAGGAAGAGAATTAACCTTACCTTTAAGATAGGGGACAAAGTGTGGCTCTCAGCAGTGAATCTGAAATTGTCATGTCCATCTCGGAAGTTGGGACCCAAATTCCTGGGCCCTTTTGAGATTAGACGTGAAATTAACCCTGTAGCATTTGAACTTGCTTTGCCTAAATCTTTCAGAATCCATCCTGTGTTTCATGTCTCTCTTCTCAAACGTGTCATCTTCAGTCCTTTTTCAGGGAGAGAAGAAGTGCCCCCGCCTCTGGTTCAGGTTGGTGACGAAACCGAATTCGAAGTCGAGTCTATCCTTGACTGTTGTCGGAGAGGTAGGACAATCCAATTTCTAATTAAGTGGAAGGGGTATTCTGCTGAAGAGAATTCTTGGGAACCTGCAAGTTTTGTACACGCCCCTAGGCTCATACACAGGTTTTGTAGCCTTCATCCCAAAAAATGGTCTCGTTTAGGCATCCGGAGGCTGTCCCTTGGGGGGAGGCACTGTCAGGGAAATAGGCGTAACCTCGCGAGGTACGATCGTGTTAACGCGCGTCAGCGCTCACGGAGGCGCAATGTGGTTCCCAGACGAACGCCCGATGTTGCATCCGATCGAGTGCGAGTACGCGGTGTAGGACGAGCACATAACGTTACACGTCGTAGGCGTACGAACGCGATGGCGCGCTCACGACGTAACCCAAGCACCGTGCCTATTTAAACGTTCACCTGACAGTGCCGCATCGCTGGATTATCGTCAGCTTCTCCTGAGTACCTGTGCCCGTGATTCCTGCTGTTTGATCTCCTGTTTACCGACCCGGCTTGTTTGACCTGCTTCTGTTGTTCTCCTGGCTCCGACCTCTGGCTTGTACCCGATATTCCTTGTCTGCTCCCGGCACCCGACCTCGGCTTGGCTTGGATTCTGCTCTCCGGTCTCCAGCTCAGGACCCGTTGCTCTGACCTCTGGACTGATCTCCCGTGTTGACCCTCGGCCTGGCCTTGACCCTGCCTTTGGACTTCCTTGCACAGTTGCCCCCGGAGACTAGTCTTCTCAGCTCTTCCATCTACTACTGCTACCCGGCAACCTGTGCTACTGTGGGCACTGCATCCCTGTGTCATCTTCAGGGTTGTACTGCACTCGGCCGCAAGGGGAGCCCTCTCAGCATCTCGGCCTCCTTACCTTGATTGTGACAGAACTAGAAGCTCCTCCTGCTTATGTTATTAAGTTTTGTTTATTGTTTTTTCACATAACAAGTAAACACCAGACCCAATGGGCCACACACAAAAATTATTATTTAAATTTCTTCAGGACTGACTCTCTCCTCCTTCTCCAGACCCTCACTCAGTGACAGGATCAGAATAATAATAATAATAAGGCCACTGTCAGGTCCCCTTGAGGCGAGGTGACAGATGCACACCGTAGGGATCAGGAGTGCACCGCAAGGTTGTGGACCCTAAGGCTGACTGCTGCGGACGGGAGACAGATCCCACTGAGGTTAGAGCGTAAGATTTCCTGAGGTGCGGAGTCTAAGAGCCAGCAGGTGTTTACCAGAGCCTCTAGTGGTGAGGATAGACTTGGCTGCAACTGGCTCCAGGTCGCGACCCCCAGGGTCCCCCAGCTCGCACCCACAGTAGGCAACAGGAGGATAGGGATAGTGAGGGATAAAGCCAAGGTCGGGGCCACAAGCAGACAGGAATAGTCAGGGACACACCAATAGGTCAGGATCACAGGCAAACAGGGATAGTCAAGGACACGCCAAAGTCAGTAACGGAACAACAGAAGAGCACACGGCAGGTAACAGGAAGCTAAACACACAAAGGAATACACAATGGTTGATCAGCAGGGTTGGCCTGCAGTGCACAGGTTAATATAGAGTTCTCTGATAGGAGCTAGGGTGGAGTCATGCCAGAGGATGGATTACAAAAGCAGTCAGGTGAGGGTCGGTTGGTCTCTAGGGATGAACACATGGAAACAGGTAAGCAGACAAACTCTATTGCATAACCATGACAGCCACCTTTCCCTAATGACATTCAATAATACATTTCAATATGTCAAATAGTAACATACATGTTGAATCCCACAGCAGGTGCATTCATTATGTGCCACTCAATCCGCCACTGTAGTTTCATTATTCATCCAACTACCCCACACTTTATCAAATTTCTGTGGTATGCCCCTGCTAATGTATGTAGCCTTGTAGAAAGGTGCAGTTCTATTTACCACACCCTTCCATGCTGATACAGATAGAGAATTAGGATTTTTCCATGATAACACTATCATTTTCCTAGCGTAATAGATTAGGATCATCAGTAAGGTACGTAATACTCTTTTTGGTGCTAGATTGTCAACCAAACCCAAAAGGCACACCTCTATTGTGGGTTGTATAGGAATGGCTGTTACTTCTGCTATACATTCTGTGACCCCCTTCCAAAAAGCCTGGATGCTCGAGCAAGATATGCATGAAATCTGCAGTGAGGGAACCGCACCACCAGCAACCAAGCGACTGGGCAAGGAACATTTTAGCCAATTTAGCTGGGGTAAAATAGATACTATGTAGGAATTTAAATTGGATGAGTTGGTCCCTAGCAGAGACCAATCTAGTAAAATTAATGTCCCATATATCATCCCAGTCATCCCCATCCATCTGGGGGAACACCTCGCCCCACACTTTGCAAGGAGATCTCCCCCTTCACCGAACATATGTTTATATATTGTAGACAGGGCCTTGTTCAATGTGTCCTCCCTCAGCAGAGACTCCATATCACTCATTTTCAGGGTAATACCAATATCTCCAAATTGGGCATTGTATGCATGTCTGAGCTGATGATAATGGAACAAGTGAGTGTTGGGAAGATTAAACTTAGTTTTCAGGGCATCAAACTTCAAAAGTTTCCCACCACCCACTATGTCTTTCAGCGTCTTAATACCAAATTTAGTCCAGATGATTGGATTGGGGTACTCACAGAAGTGTATTAATTTAGGATTCTTCCAAAGTGGTGTGTAAGGAGAAATCTCAGAAGTGCTACCCATCTTGGTCACTGCTACCCATGCCCTACTATTTGCACGCATGGATATCGTAAGCCTATATGGAGCCCTGACATCCCGGGAGGTGTGCCAGCGCCTCATACAAACCAACAACAGCCGCCTCTAGTGTATTGGCAGTGTAATCCTCAGCTTGAGTAAACCACCTGTGTACAAATACTAGCTGATCTGCTAGGAAATATCTGTGAAAATCCGGGACCGCCAGACCCCCTTGTTTCCACGGCAGTTGCAGCACCCGGAGTTTATTTCAAGGGTGTCGCCCCTACCACAGGAAATTCGTTATAAGTTTATCTATTTTTTTAAATATACAGTGCCTTGCGAAAGTATTCGGCCCCCTTGAACTTTTCAACCTTTTGTCACATTTCAGGCTTCAAACATAAAGATATAAAATTTTTATTTTTTGTGAAGAATAACCAACAAGTAGGACACAATTGTGAAGTGGAACGAAATCTATTGGATTTTTGAAACTTTTTTAACTAATAAAAAAATGAAAAGTGGGGCGTGCAAAATTATTCGCCCCCCTTACGTTAATACTTTGTAGAGCCACCTTTTGCTGCGATTAGAGCTGCAAGTCGCTTGGGGTATGTCTCTATCAGTTTTGCACATCGAGAGACTGAAATTCTTGCCCATTTTTCCTTGCAAAACAGCTCAAGCTCAGTGAGGTTGGATGGAGAGCGTTTGTGAACAGCAGTTTTCAGCTCTTTCCACAGATTCTCGATTGGATTCAGGTCTGGACTTTGACTTGGCCATTCTAACACCTGGATACGTTTATTTGTGAACCATTCCTTTGTAGATTTTGCTGTATGTTTGGGATCATTGTCTTGTTGGAAGATAAATCTCCGTCCCAGTTTCAGGTCTTTTGCAGACTCCAACAGGTTTTCATCCAGAATGGTCCTGTATTTGGCTGCATCCATCTTCCCCTCAATTTTAACCATCTTCCCTGTCCCTGCTGAAGAAAAGCAGGCCCAAACCATGATGCTGCCACCACCATGTTTGACAGTGGGGATGGTGTGTTGAGGGTGATGAGCTGTGTTGCTTTTACGCCAAACATATCGTTTTGCATTGTGGGCAAAAGTTCGATTTTGGTTTCATTTGACCAGAGCACCTTCTTCCACATGTTTGGTGTGTCTCCCAGGTGGCTTGTGGCAAACTTTAGACAAGACTTTTTATGGATATCTTTGAGATAGCTTTCTTCTTGCCACTCTTCCATAAAGGCCAGATTTGTGCAGTGTACGACTGATTGTTGTCCTATGGACAGACTCTCCCACCTCAGCTGTAGTTCTCTGCAGTTCATCCAGAGTGATCATGGGCCTCTTGGCTGCATCTCTGATCAGTCTTCTCCTTGTCTGAGCTGAAAGTTTAGAGGGACGGCCAGGTCTTGGTAGATTTGCAGTGGTCTGATACTCCTTCCATTTCAAAATGATCACTTGTACAGTGCTCCTTGGGATGTTTAAAACTTGGGAAATCTTTTTGTATCCAAATCCGGCTTTAAACTTCTCCACAACAGTATTACGGACCTGCCTGGTGTGTTCCTTGGTCTTCATGATGCTCTCTGTGCTTTCAACAGAACCCTGAGACTATCACAGAGCAGATGCATTTATACAGAGACTTGATTACACACAGGTGGATTCTATTTATCACCATCAGTCATTTAGGACAACATTGGATCATTTAGAGATCCTCGCTGAACTTCTGGAGTGAGTTTACTGAAAGTAAAGGGGCCGAATAATTTTGCACGCACCACTTTTCAGTTTTTATTTGCTAAAAAAGTTTAAAATATCCAATAGATTTCGTTCCACTTCACAATTGTGTCCCACTTGTTGGTGATTCTTCACAAAAAATAAAAATTTTATATCTTTATGTTTGAAGCCTGAAATGTGGCAAAAGGTTCAAAAGTTCAAGGGGGCCGAATACTTTCGCAAGGCACTGTATATCTCGGTATCCAAACAGGAGAATTCCAAAATGTATATAAAAATAGAGGTAAAAATTTAATTTTTACTAAATTTACCCTACCTATGAGTGTCAGAGGCAGATTCTGCCACACCTGTAATCTGGATTTTAGTTTGGTCAAAAGTGGATCGACATTCAAAGCAATAAAGTCTGATACCGAGTTGTAACCCCAGATATTTGATCACCTCTACCCTCTGCAAGGGACAATTTACAGGAATCTCACATCTGCGGGATGGCGTCTTGAGTGAATCTGGGATTTTCCCCAGTTGACTTTCAGACCTGAAAAATGAACAAAGGAATTAAGAATGTCTAAAGCTGCCGACAGGGAATTCTTGGAGTCTCGCAAAACAAGAACCATATCGTCTGCATATAATGCAGTTTTTTCGGTCAAGCTGCCCACCATTATCCCCTATACCTCCTCAGAGGCTCGTAAGGCCACAGCCAAGGGTTCAATCATAATAGAGAAAAGATCCGGAGATAAATGGCATCCTTGGCGAGTGCCCCTATGCACTGGAAAAAATATTTTTTTTATACGGAAAATATTGTTCCATTTTATGGCTGCTGTGGGGCAATGATATAGAATGTCGATCAACTTCCGGAACTGGGGACCAAAACCAAACATCTCTAGTATCACCTTTATGTAATTCCAGTCTACGGAATCAAAGGCCTTCCCTAAATCGAGAAAGGCCAGTATCCCACCGCTAGAAGTTTCCAGGCCTAACTGAGTGTGGGTGAATATTCGTGGCCTTTTTGGGCATAAAACCTGTCTGGTCTGGTGAAATAACATGCTGTAGGACCAACATAAGTATAGTAGTTAACAGTTCGGTCAGTATTTTGAAGTCTATATTTATTAATGAGATGGGCCTATAAGACAAACGCTGCAGTGGGACTTTATCCGGCTTAGACAATAATACAATATGAGCCTCATAAAAGGAGGCAGGCTTCCCTTTGGGAAACAATCTGTGTATAATTGCAGCAATCTGGGTGCCAGGGTCTCTGAGTATTGATGGTACCACTCAATTGGTAGACCATTGGGTCCAGGAGCCTTACCACTAGGGAATGATCCTATTGCGGAGACTACTTCCTCCTCCCTGAACGCAGCATCCAGAAAACCGCCAGTTTCCTCTTGCAGCTCAGGCAACTGCAGGGACCCCAATGTGTGCCTGAGGACACCAGTGTCATTGGGATCTATAGGAGAGTATAGAGGCCTATAAAAGGATACAAACTCCTGTACTTTGTCCTCTCTGTCTCTTAGCAGTTGTCCGGACGGGGATAGTATGCAGGGAACTACTGTTGGGGATGTATCCCCTGCCGTCAGGAGAGCCAAGAGTTTGCATTTTTATCACCCATTTCAAAAACACGCGCCACACTCGTTTTCAGCTGACAAGTAGTCTCCTCTTGATAATGAAGGGATAAATTCCTTCTTACGAACTGCAATTGAGCCAACGTGTCAGGAGAAGGTAAATCTGCATGTGCCTTAGCGCATTCTTGTTTTTTATCCTGAAGTTGTTTTCCTACACTATTCTGTTTAGTTCTCTGGGCTTTTATGCCTGATATGTACACCCCCTAGTGGTGGCCTTGAAGGCCTCCCATTCAGTGTGTACTGTTGCTGATCCTTCATTAATCTGACAAAATGTATCCATGTGTGGTTTCAGCATCTCCTCCACAGTGGGTTCCCCCACCCATCTAGGGGACAGACACCAAACCCACCTTGTACTCTGGAAGCCTAGTTGCAAGGTAATCTGACGTGGGGTGTGGTCCGATACACCCCCAACAATGCCCCATTTTACAAAAAAGACAAAAGGTGGGGCTTCTGGACTTTTTAGGCACCATGTATAAAATAACAATCATAGAATAAAGATAAAAATCAACATTTTATTAAGAACATATTATTTTTTCATTGTACTAGACAACAGAGATTGCTAAAAGAGCATCTAATCACAGCAGGACTCATATCCTCCATAATATACAGACTATACCGCCATTTCACATTTTCACTTTTAAAAAAATAGATAGTAAACATTTAATACATAATCTTCAGAAATATGATTATTCTACTCGCGGTATTAAGTGTACTGCTTGAGAAGGAGAAAGCTCTACATGTTTTGCGTGTTTTAACACGCTTCTTCTGGAGCAAGAGATTTGTATGACTAGCAAACTAACAAAGAAACAAAACAAAAAAAATGAATTATTATTATTAATTAATCATACAAAAATATTATACAACATCATATCCCTAACAGAATAGGAACTAAACAACATAAGTCAACATATGGTGTATTGCAGATTAATAACAGGAATGGGGATCACACTGTCAAAACCAGGGGGGGGGGGGGGCAGCAGCAGGTCACCATGGGGACATGTAAAACATAATAGCTAAATTTCAATAGTAACAAGAGGTAAAAAAAGAAAGAGACAGAAACTCACTCAAAAAAGTGGGTTCAAAACGAGGGACCCCGCAAGGCTGATTCCCAATCCTATAGAAGACTGCTGCAGTTTAAATGTTCAAATGGTTGATAGCACCTAAACGCAAGCATCAATGCCTCCAGTTCAGGAGAAAGGTTTTTTATTTTATTTTTACTATTTTATTGTTTTACTTTTTGGCCAAGATATCCTAAGAGTAAGAGAGCCACCAATTATTTAGTAGGTCACAAGGGCAATCATAGTAAAAAAATATATATAAATAAAATATGTTATATTAGGAGCACTCACCACACCATAAAGTATGGCCTCTCCTGCAAACATCTAGTGTTTGTAAGCCTGAAATCAGGAGACTGTATAAATCAGTAAACGCCAGGTCTATTCTGGATGATGAAACATGTACCAAGGACAGATATGAATAGCATCTGTTTGCGGGATGCTTCCACCGCCAGATCTCAGTGAGACCCGCAGCTTCCGCCCAGTGTGTCAAGTCATGGTTTGGAGGCCAGCATGGATTGGACATGTCTAGTGTATAATTGAGAACATTATTGAAATCTCCAGCTTCCAATAACTGGAATGGAGTGTGAGGTGCCAGTTTCTCCAACACCTCGTACAGTATAGTCTCTGTAAAAGGAGGGGGAATATATACATTTACCAGGGCCAACCTGCCAGAGTATAAGTATCTAAGTAACTAAGTATCTTCCCCCGGGATCTGTAATCACCTTTTCTACAGAGCAAGGTAAGGATTTGTGCAACAAAATAGACACACCCCTCGCATAAGATGAAAAAGTGGCATGTATGGCTCTGTGCATCCAGGGACGTTTCATGGCCAAGATTTTATTACCTAATAAATTAGTTTCCTGCAATAACATTATGTGGGGATGCTGGGCCTGTAAGAATTTCAACACATACAAATATATATTTAAAATCAAATATTTATTATTTTTTGGCAATAACATGGTGTGGACAGATTTCTGCCAGTCACAGACTGTGTTACGCCCCTCCAGCCTATGTCTTAGAATAGTAGGGAGGTGAGGCCTCCATCAATCTACATGTAGTATCCTGCCACTATTGTGTTTAGCTGGTTAGAGGGCAAGAAGGAAGAGGAGGAAGGGGGGGAAGTTTCATTTACCAGTGTATATACACCCACATGTATGACTTCATAGTTACATGAGCTGTTTAGATGTGATAGGGAGGAAATGAATGAGAGGGAGGAAAACTGAGCATGTGGGGACTTGAATATGGAGGTGGAGATAGAGAACGGCAGGGTCAGCCAGGATTTTTTACAGAATACAGGAAACGAATATCCTAGTGACTGATTATGAACAGCATGTATTACACCATTTATTGATAGTGTTTTATGGTGTGGGATTAGTGACGCTTTAATTTGTACTCTTTTATCCTTTGGTCTGGTGCTTCTTCCATTCATGCGTGCTTTTTTTCTAGTAACCTCCAAGGTTCCTCCTTAATTTTTAGCATCTTCTCTCCCAGTTCTTCTGGGTCTCACACATGTACGGGAGTGCAGTCATCCCATATATATTTTTTTATACACGTCACTTTAGTACATTTGTTATTCATATATTTCCTCTTATATACCAATATAAGTGCATTTGTGTTAGCGTATGTTTTATATGAGTGTGTATAAATACTCTGAGACTTGGAGGAGAAGTGTAAACAAACCAATTTCACTTTCAGGCCCCATTCACACTTAGGGTAGTTAAAGCAAATGTTTTTTTCTGTTTCTTTTTCCAATGACACTCATAGGGCAGCCCTAGGAGTTTCGCCCAACTCTAATCGGGAATATGAAGTGTTGGGGTAATAAATGCTTTAAGTGTTTTTGCCCCCATAACAAGTAACTTGCTATGGGGACACTCACCGAAGAGGAAGAGCAGCGGTGGGGACACCAGAAGAGGAGGATCAGGGCTGCTTTGTGCAATCCCAGATAGCAAGGATAACTTGCCACAAATTTGTGACGGTGTTGCATTGTCTTGTTAACTTGCTGTACATTTTCACTGATAATTTTGTACACTTGCAGAGCACTTGAAGCACAAGTTCTAGTTGACACTTTTCCAATTTTTAGCATATTTGCATGGCAAGTCTCTAGCTAGAGCAAAGTTGCAGTGGTGAGTCTACAGCAAGAGCTCTGCAAGTCACAGTGACCCCTGTGGTGGGATTACTATTGCACAGCATAACTGAACCAGAACTTGCAGAAGACTTGCAGAATTTTTGTAAAGAAGGTTGATCTGGAGTCATGCGATGCAGACTTGCTGCAATTATGCAACAATATTGTGAAGCCTGGCAAGTTTAGCATTAGCTTAACATGTAATTTTCAAACTTGCAGCAAAATTGCTTGCTATTTGGGGTGCCATCACAGAAAATATAACTTGTACTCTGAGTCTCTTAAAGATATTCAAGGAAATGTAATAGAGGAAAACGGGAAAGTGACCTGGGGTGTGCCGTGGTCACATGGTCATTATGCCTAAAAGGGGGCATACCCAAGAAGTAATTGGAAATAAAGAAGAAGTAAAACAAAGGGAATGGGTGGGTGGCATAACTTGAGGAGAAACGCAGACAGAAGGGGGGGGGGGTTAATGGGGCAGATATTTATAGGGCAAGCTTCCTCCTACAAATTCAGGCTGGCCTGCAGCCAGCCTTCCTACTTGTACTTGGAGTTTCTTGAAGATAATCAAGGAAATGTAATAGAGGAAAGCGGGAAAGTGACCTGGGGTGTGCTATTATCACGTGGCCAGTATGCCTAAGGGGAAAAAATAAAGAAAGTAGGATAAGCATGAAAAGGAGGTTTATTTGAAACAAATGCACCACAAATTAATCAGCCAAGTGTGCCAATGGGACATCTCGACATGTGGATCTGAATATATCCCTGGAGTAGGATGACGACTTCCACCTACCTAACCTCTTGATAATGGGAATGGGAAGACCCTGGCAAGAGGCAGCCCCTATACTGAAAGACCTGAGTATGACTTAGGGTCCAACCCTAAGTTCATCAGAAGGGTGAGGTAATGTTTGACCAAGAGCGCTGTGCCATGGTAGAGGGGTTACCCATCTGGATACCCTTAAGAATGGCTTCAGTTGAATGTGCTGAGAATATAGATGCCCTATCAGGATGCCTTAAGGATGCAAATGTTGTATTCCTGCCAAGTGTGTCTTAATGGTGTTGTGGGACAGTTCTAGCTGTGAGAGGCAGTAGGGCCACAAAACCAGAAGGTATTGAAGTGAAGTATTCCAGGCGGCGTTATAAGCCTTCCCCGTGTTGGCAGATAACCTGTTGACCAACCCTACTGCGATAGCCCAGTGAGTGAGTATCTAATCCATCATTAGAAGCAGGAAGTGTGGGGACGGAATGGCACAAGCGTCTGCATCTGGGACCTGCTGGAAAACAACTGATAATTAAAAACGAGATATAGAGCGTCCACAGCTGTATTCTGTATATCACTTAATGAACCTATAGTGCAACTGGAATTTGAACTGGAGAGACAGCCAAATGAGCCTGCATATGAAAGCCATGATGAGTAATGAACTGGACCTACCTTGTTGAAGATCTCAGAGGTAGCCTGATTGAACCTTACATTTACTTGTCCATAAGTGACCCCACACCTGCGCTGCAGACCCTATGGGGTAATCTCAACCAAAGCTGATGTTTGTGCAAACCTGGGAATTGCCAGACATTCGTTTGGCCATGGTCCTGCTAACCAGTGAGTGCCAAAAATTGCTGCATAGCCTTTGGTGGCTGCAGCATCAGTAATGACCTGAGGAGACAAGACCGCAACTGCAGGGATGAACATGGTGATGCCATTCCAGTGCTGGAAGAACTCGTCCCAAAAATGTAAATCAGAAAAAAAACACGGAATCTAGTTTGACCCGAGAATCTGAGTCGGGGGCTAAAGGTAACAGTGCCAACAACCGAAAAATAAAAATCCTGCCTTGGGAAATGATTCTCATGGCAAAGTTTGCATGCCTAGCAGTGATTGCAAATCCTTCCTGGAACAGACTTGGGAGATTGTAACCCATGGACACGGTCTGATTCTTGCTACCTTATTTGCAGGCAGACTAGCCTACACAGACCGAGTGTCTAACATGATCCCCAGGAAAGTGAGCGTAGTAGCCAGGCCTTCAATTTCCTTATTTGCCAGTGGGGTGTTGAGTGCAGAAAAACTGCCATAAGCTTCTGTAGATCAGCTGAGTTTGTCTACAAAGCTAATAACGACCCTAAAGACACCAACGCAAGGGCTAAATCTGGAAAGGAGAGCTTACGGTTAAGCCTGTGGTCCTGGTCTTGCCACTACAGAGACCTGACCACCAACATATGATTGTTGTCAGCTATAGCATGGGCCACTAACAAAAGGAAAGAGAAATTTATGCCTTTACCATCTAGAATATATTCTTGATATTTGCTGGAATGAAATGAGCCAGAGTAACAGAAAGAGAACTGGCGTCATTACCTGAGGCTAAAGGTCCAACCAAGGGAGACCCGGAAACCGCTGATGTGCCAAGAACGGCGACTGCCTCCAGGGCCAGGCATGGATAGCTTTCCAACACCTCAACCCTGGCTCGTAGCTCCTGACAGGAGGTTGCCAATGAGCTCAGGGTGGAGTGAATTGTGAGTGGGATAACCCGACCGAATGAAGGGTGGCTCACAAATGAAGCCTGATGCTCTAGGAATAAAATTCTTAGAAATACGGCTTTGTGACCGGAAACCGGGTACGAGATACCCCTGTGCTGCATTTGAGCCATGAGCCTGGGGATGGTCCAGGATCTCAGGGAGGGCATGCTGCCATGTACTGAACCCCTGGCCAGAGAAGGAGGTATGGAAGCAAAATCTTCAATATCCGCTGCCTGTGACATGACCTATTTGACTGAGAAAAAAGACTTGTCATGAGCAAATAATTTATTCACGAAAAAGCAATAAACCCCCCCCCCCCCCCTTTTTTTTCCCCCTTAGAAAAAAGGTGCTATGAGTGTATTCCATATGGTGGAAGTGAATTTGTTAACAAAATTCTTGTTAGTGTAGGCCTGAAAATGTGAATTGGCTAAAGGCCGAGTTAGCTGAGGCGTAGCAGGCAAATTATAAACGTAAACGTAGGCCTTGGATACTTGAAAAAGTGTCAGACAAAGATATGAGAGTTGTGAAATCAAAACGTATGGCATATGTGTAATGGGTGAGGAGACTTGCCACTGCACAAGCCAAATAAAAATGATCATCTCAATCCGTTAATACCCATAAACGTGACGGTAACAATGTAAACAGTGTAACGCCATAAAACCTAAAAGTGAAATATAACCTTGACCATGTATGTAATGAATGAAGAAGTATACGTAGCGCAGGACTGCAACGTGTCAGTCTCCTGAATTTACCAAAGCTGAGTTACCGGAGGCGTATCAGGCAAATTAAAAACGTAAACTCAGGCCTATGAACCTGAAGACATGTCAGGCAACTGAAGTGAGTAGTGAAAGGCATCCCCCTCTGCAAAGCGGTGAGCAGTCATTTAAAGTATGGCAGAAATGTGAGCTGTCAGTGCAGGGCTGGCTCCAGCCGCCACTACAGTGCTAAGTAGACATGGGGGGACTGAGCCACAGAGACGTCTGTACTGATACTGGGACCAGGCTCCTGGCGGGGCTCTGAACTCTATAACCGGACCCGGGAGGGGGAGAGTAGCAGCACCTGGATCGGGCTGTAACGGTGGAGCAGTGTGCCCCAGTGATCAGGAGAGGGGAGCCTCATCATCTCACCATCCGAGCCGGGAACATTAGTGCTGCAGCCACCGGAGGAGGTTGTGCCGGAACTTATCCTGTAAGCATAATAATGTGAAAAGAAGGTGGAAAGGGGAGTAATGGGGCAGATATTTATAGGGCGAGTCTCCTCCTACAAATTCAGGCTGGCTGCAGGCCAAAATGTTTATTTTAATTTTTAAAAAAGTGAACCTTATACTCACTTTAAAAGTATAACTAAAGGAAAAACTTTTTTTTTTTGGATAGAGTGGAGAAGGGTTAGAAACCCTGTCAGTTTTTATTGCTGTCTGTGGCGCCGTTACAGAGCTTCCCCCTCTCTATTTGTCCTGTTTACCATTAGCATTGAAAGGGAAATTAAAATAAAATCCAACATTTTTGGTTGTCCCCGAAAAGGGGGAATCTTCCAATGCAGGCACTAGTTCTGATGACATGGGGGTCCCCAAGGAGTTCCCCTAATTTGCAGAGATTTACTCTCACTTCCTGTTTGGCTATGGGACAGGAAGTAAAGGGAAATCTCTGCAATGGTACACAGATGGTGAAAAAAAATCTGACATCGGTTATAACCAGTGGCGGCTGCTTATATGGTGGTTCTGACCCCTAATCCATACGTCCGGCCCCTAATCTACATGCATGGTTTTCAATTACTTTTTTTTTAAGCACGTGATTAGAGCCTGAGGCACTGTGCCCAGAGCACACCCAGTTGTGTGACATTAGCAAATTAATATGTAGCAAGGTGTTTTAGCTCGTTTGGTCTAATGAAGGACCTCCAAGGCCAAAGATAGCTGACATCATTCAATATGTGATGGGTTGTGAGGCATAGTGGGTGAAAAGATTGTGGCGCAAGACACTTTGTGGATGTAAAAAGGGGATTTAATTTCTTTTGACAGTCCTTTTTAGATATTTTTGGGGGAAAGGGGGTTAGGGCCAGGACACCCTTAGATCAGTGGCCGCTGGTGCTCCAAATTTTTGGGGGGACACAAACAAACTGAAAAATATTGAAACCCCCCCTATCAATTAACGCCGTGCCTCCTGATTGGTGGGGAGGAAGGTTAGTGTGAAAATTAATTTGCTATGGTCACTCTCTGCGCCCCGAGCCCACCCTATTTTGAAGATTATTAGAGCCTCTGGCTCTAATCAGATGCTTCAAAAAGTACCACCCCCTCCCGCCCCCGCTATAGGAATCCATATGTCTGGTGTCCTGAAAGGGGCCGATGCATGGGTGGGGGGGGAGGCGCCCGTGTGCCCACAGTGCACGGGATGCCGCTGCCGTAGATAGTTGGCAATTGGCAGACCCCAAGACTTCAATAGGAAGACAACCATGCAGGGAAAGGCCCCAGCAAGAAGCCACATCTGCACTTGCAGGAATGCTGTCTCCTATGGTAACAGTCCTTTAACAGTTCCTAACTCAAACATAACAGTTCTTTCAGCTCCACTAGAATTGCTCCTTGTAGTTCTTCAATACTGAGCTCCTGGTCTCTCACTAGACCCTCTGATTCACTGACTATGAGAAGCCTTGAGCCCCTCCAAGGTTTGTGGTGGTATTTCCTCAAGCATCACTTCTCTGCTGGGTCCCTAGCTTGGCACTCCAGATACTTCTCAAGCTTCACCCCTGCTAACCGACTCGGTCCCTGGCTCGACACACAAGACTGCTCTGCAAGCGTCTCCTCCACTGGTTGGGTCCCTGACTTGATCACGGCCTGAAGTTTCCCGATTCTCCACCGTGCCCTTTCGGTGAGAATATGGTTCTGAAAATTGCTTTAGTTACTCACTGTGGTCCCTGGTAAAGGCGATTGGTCCCTTTGTGGCAACAGCTTCCCTTCTATCTCCAAACACTGACAGGTTCTCCTGCCGGCAGAACCGTCACTTCTGCTTGGACTGCAAGCCGCAGTCCCAACCCTGTGCTGCTCTCCTTCTTCTGGATAGGCCCTCAGACAGCCTAGAAGCCAGATGCCCCTGGGATAGGCCCAATCTCCTGCCTGGGGCAGACTACACACGTCCACCCAGATGGCCGTCCACCCAGATGGCCGTCCGGGTGGCACAGAACATAGATCACCTCACCCAAATATATAGGTTCTCCCAGCAGGCCAAGGGATTCAAGAAATCCCCTGCCCAGTGGCTGAGATACCCATATACCCACAACTTGACCTTCTCGTATCTAGTACCACCAAGTGCGCGGCCACCTAGTGGTTGAAGTGAAAAGTGCAACAAGGCTAAACTTAGAGAGAAATCAATAGATCCCTATCAATCAAGCAAGATAACTACTCTTGGCAAGCAAATTTGTGAGGAGCTCCCTGACTAAACTCCAGAGCCCTACAAATATTTGCTATTGTCTTCCTTTTTCTCCTCCCGACCAATTAGGAAGAGGGATCTGAGACCCAATTGGCTGGAAGGAGAAGTGACCAGCAAAAAGCGGAAGGACACATAGGGGGAAGCTGCGACCTGGATGGGGTAAGTGCTGGGTTGGTGGAGCGCCTGGCAGCTGATCGATCCACGAGGGAGGGAGGTCAAGCAAGGGTGGGGGTTGTTGGCTTGCTGGGGGCCACAGGCACCCCCCAGAAAACTAAGCACCAGGTGCTTATAACCCTCTCTTATATCCAAAATGGAGAAAAAAAAAAACATTTTGCCTATAGTTCTACTTAAAGCGGTAGTAAACCCGCACATTTTTTTTTTTTTTTAAACCTGCAAAGCAAAAGGCATAATGAGCTAGTATGCACCGCATACTAGCTCATTATGAAATACTTACCTTAGAACGAGGCCCCGACATCTGGCCCGATCCACGCCGAGGGAGCTGACATGCTCCCTCGGCGTTTCTTCCGGGTATCGCGGCTCCGGCGCTGTGAGTGGCCGGAGCCGCGATATCGTCACTCCCGCGAATGCGCGTGGGAGATTTCATTCCGGCGCTGGCCACTGCCGGATTTTCAGGCCGAGAATCCCCTTGTGCGCATGTGCCGCTGCAGTCAGCGGCGCATACCGAGGGGAATATCTCCTAAACTGTACAGGTTTAGGAGATATTTTTTTTACCTACAGGTAAGCCTTATTATAGGCTTTCCTGTAGGTAAAAGTTAAAAAACTGAGTATACAACCACTTTAATACCAATGGTTGTCTATATATATTATTTTAGGGTGCTGCTTTATGTTGAGGAATGCGTCATTATATGGAATTCCATAAAGCAATGAAGGAATGTTGGGATAGAGATGGGGAGTTTCCTCTGATATTGCAGTTTTATTCCTGTCTTTATGAATAGCAGTGGCCCACTTCCCACACCCAGCTCTCCCCCCATGGCACCCAGGTGGCACTCTTTCCCACACACACACACACATAGCCCCCCTTGGTCTCCTCCCCCTCTCTCCCTGTGCCCATGTGCAGCCGGCTCTGTCGGCCGCAGCCAATCGACGGAGTGCAGCCCGGACTCCGGCGCAGCTCGTGTGGCGCACGCGGCTCGTCCCCTCCCGGCCGCCGGGGAGCGCGTCTGTGAAGCCCGAGCCTGTCCAGGAGCCATAGCTGGGAGGGCCGAGCAGAATGTCGGCACCGCAAGGGGAGAAGCGGGGCGGTGGCGAGTCTGGGCTGCTGCTGGAACTGCTGGGGGAGAAGCTGGTGACGGCGGAACGGGAGGAGGTGGACGTACAGTCTCTGTGCTCCCGGGTCACTCTCATAGGGCTGCTGTTCGGCTGTGGGGTGAGCGCCCCTTGTCAGCAGCTGCTACCCGGCCTTACTGACTTCTACTGCAAGACACGGGAGCGCCTGGAGATCGTCTTCATCTCTTCAGACCCAGATCAGAAGAAATGGCAGCTCTTCCTCAAGGACATGCCCTGGCTGGCACTGCCCTACCAGGAGAAACACAAGAAGGTGAGGAGGGCTTGGGGGAAGACTGCCATTGTTACCGAGCCTGGCTGTACTGTGTACAAGGGGTGGGGGACCCTCTGATTGGTACAGGTGCACCATCTCACCATAGACAGCATAGTCCCCAGTGACAGCCACCCACAACTCATCCTACACCTGGCATGGTCAGCAAAGATCTATGGGAGTCATCATTCATGGGATCCCTTTTATTAGGACTTCACAATCCTATATCCCTATGATACAAAAGAGGGAGGATCTTGTTTATCAGTGTTGGGCAATGCTATTCTAGAACCATGATAGGATTGCAGTCTCATCTCTCTGCCATAGGATCATCAGATGCTCGGTTAGCTGTGAAGGCTGTGCATTCCTTCCTTGGGGATTGAAAAACCCAACACATAAGAACATGTATTCTAGTGGCTAAGTTAATGCTCACTGGGTATCTGAGTACGTGATCTTTACCAAAGTGTCTTTTAACCTTACTGGGTATAAACTTTTTTTATGTTTGTTATATGCTGCAACCAGTATTGGAAGAAGTCAGCAAAGGGTCAATGCTGGAACCATTTTCTATACCCCCCCCCCACTTTCCTCCCTTTGTAATTTACATGCCAAATACAAACACTGTACATTCACTGTGTACAGATAGATGTAGATGACAAGTAGCCTTTAGGATGCCCTCTGAACTCTCTCACGGTCCATAGATAAATATATGTAGATGAAGAGAAGTTGGGATGCACCCTGAACTCAGTCAATAGATGGAGGAAGGTGGGGAGCAACCTTTGGGATGCTGTCCAAACTCTGTCAGTCCATACATAAATTAGATGTAGGCGAAGAGCAGTTGGGGTGCACCCTGAACTCTCTCACAGTCCATAGATGTAGGTGGGGAGCAGCCTTTTGGATGCTCTCCAAACTCTCACTGTCCATGGATAATTAGATGTAGGAGGTGAATAGCAGCCTTTAGGATGCACTCTGGGTTCTCTCAAAATCCATAGGTAGATAGATGTTGGGGAAGGGTAGCTTTCGGGATGCTCTCCAAACTCTATCATAGTCCATGGGTGCACTTTAAACACTCTCTCACAGTTCATAGATGTTGGGGAAGGGAAGCCCTTGGGGTACTCTTCAAACATCACAGTCCATAAATAGATGTAGGTAAGGGGAATCTTTTTGAGATGCTCTCTGAAAAGCAGCCTTTGAGATGCACTCCAAACTCTATCACCAATGGATATAGGTGAAGGCTAAACTCTCTCATGACCAATAGACAAATAGATGTAGGTAAAACGTAGCCTTTGAGATGCTTCCTGGACTTTTTTTTTTTTTCCATGACCCATAAATATTAGGAAAGAGTAGTCTTTGGGATGGTCTTTAAACCCTATCACAGTCTTTAAGTAGATGTAGATGAAGAGATTAATTTGGGATGCTGTCTTAACTCTCTGGTGGTCCATAGACAAATAGAGATGGGTAAAAAGTAGCCTTTGGGATGCACCTTGAACTTTCTCACGGTCCATAGATAAATAGATGTAGATAAAGGGCAGTTGAGATGGTCTCCAAATTCTCTCTCAGTCCAAAGATAAATAGGTTTAGGTGAAAAGCAACCTTCTGAAATCACTCACAGTCCATAGATGGATAAATGTTAGGAACGGTTATCTTTTGGGATGCTCTCAAACTCTATCATAGTTTTATAAGTAGATGTAGGTGAAAAGCAGTCTTTGGGATGCTCTCCAAAATCTATCACCAATCATAGATAGATATAGATGAAGAGAATCCTTTGGCATGCCCTCTGAACTCTCATGGGCCATAGAAAAATACTCTAGGTAAAAATTAGCCTCTGGGGTGGTCTCAGTACTTTTTGTGGTCCATAAATATGGGAAAAGATTAGCTTTTGGGATGCTCTCTAAAATGTATCCCAGTGTTTCGATAGATTTAGGTAAGAAATTCTTTTGGGGTGCTCTCTGAACTCTCTCATGGTTCATAGACAAATAAATACAGGTAAAAATAGCATTTGGAGTGCTCTCTGAACTTTTTTGTGATCCATAGATCTTGGGTAAGAGTAGCCTTTGAGATGCTCTCCAATCTCTATTACAGTCTATGGATTGATAGATGTAGGTGAAGAGAATCCTAGGATGCTGTCTTAAAGCGGAGGTCCACCCTAAAGTGGACCTTCCACTCATTGGAACCCTCCCCCCCTCCGGCGCCACAATTGGCACCTTTCAGGGGGGAGGGGGGGTGCAGGTATCTGTACAGTACAGGTATCTGCACCCACTTCCGGCGTAGATTCTGCAGAAAGTACGCCCCTTTCCGCAGAATCTACGCCCCTTTCCGAAGGTCCCCCGCTGCCTGCTGGTAAACACATGGATCCCAGAGACAGCGGGGACCATCCTTATTGTGCAGCGCGACTCGCGCATGCGCAGTAGGGAACCGGGAAATTAAGCCGAAAAGGCTCCACTTCCTGATTCCCATACCCAAGATGGCGGCGGCAGCACCCGAGAGACGATCGAGAGATCGGCTTTGGGTGCCAACATCGCGGGCACGCTGGGCGGGTAAGTGTCATTATTTTTAAAGTCAGCAGCTGCAGTATTTGTAGCTGCTGGCTTTTAAAAAAAAAAAAAAAAAACGGCGGACTCCCGCTTTAACTCTTTTGTGGTCCATAGATAAAAAGGTGTAGGTGAAAAATAATAGCCTTTAGGATGCTCTCTGAACGCTCATGGTTCATAGATAGATTTATTTGAAAGCGTAGAATTTGGTATGTTCTCAAAACACTCATAGTCCATAGATAAAAGGATGTAGATGAAAAGTGTCTTTTGAGATGCTGTCTGAATTCTCGCACGGTCCATAGATCAATCGCTATAGGGGAAGAGCCTTTAGGATGCTGTACAGACTCATCGTTCTCCATAATGTGTAACTGTTGTTATACAGAGAACGCCATAAGAAAATGGAAAATCAATTATGTATAGCAACACATTTGGCAGAAAGGTGGTGTCCTCTGTAAAACATCATTTTTGTAGACCAATGGAAGAGTTGGAATATTGTGAGGAATGGCTTCTGCTTCTTACCTACCCTACATGTGAGCATGTCCAAGCTCTACTGGAGAGCATTAGGGGGTTCCAGTACATGTGCATTCCTGCCGCTAAACCCAGAGGGCCCTCAAGCAGCTGCACAGCACCTGAGTGTGACTTAGCCTGTGTATACATGGATACATAGTTCTTGCCAACCCAAAGATAAGATATGCTGTAAATGTTGTAGGGACATTTTTTTAATATTGCTCGAGGTGTTTACTGTAAGAGCCTTATTCCAAATGCAGTCGTTGTAGTAAAGTAATCAGAATATTCAATTGGTAGTCAATTTACTGCATCATACGTGATTTTTTATTTATTTTTTTGTATACATTCTGCATTGCCATTGAATATACTGAATAAGCCTTAGAACATGTAAACCTTTACAAATTAAAGCGGAGCACATTATGAAAAGAATGCTTAGGTAAGATTATCTTTTTTTTTTTTTTTTTTTTTTTTTTTTAACGTGTATATTGAATTGATCAGTAGTTATAAGCTGCTGAAGTTATATACAAAGTTTAGCTTTTCCTCTGAAGAGTGAGATTGGCCTTCCTTCTCTCACACCTCCTATTGGTCCATCAATATGCCTACCATAATAAAGGACAAGTAAGGAGGCGTGAATGGGGTGGGGCAGACTTAGTTTTTATAGGAAAAATTGGGATTTACACAACACTGCATCATCTGTGGATCATTTTGACAGGTAACCTCTGCTCACACATTTTCTAATCCTGCTCAGTTTTAGTTGTCTGTGTGTCTGACTGGTTTACCTCCTGAGTTTCCTTTATCAACCAAATTCTTCCTTCTAATGCTGGGTAGACAGGCTTATGCATTAAATCTGAGTGGTTAGTGTGGCAATGCAAACAGTAACTGTCAATTTATACAAGAGATTTCTTTGTTTTATGCGAAGTAGCAAATTCTCTACAGAATGTTGCTATTATTAAAGTACAGCAGGCAGCTCAATTGTACACTATGTATGTACAGATAATTACCCAGTATTTTAATGAAACGTTCACTTTTGACTATTCGTTGTAGACAGCTTGGGAAACTTTTTTTATTTTTTCCAGTTTGTGTAGTGCTGACATCCTATGCAGCATTTCACAGATTTCATAGACCTCTAACAAACTGATAATAGCATAGGGCAGTAAACATAGTTGTTCAGGTTTCAGGGGACCGAGGTCATACCAGTGAAAGGTGAGGTGGTATTGGTTGCTTTGGGTTAGTGAATTCTGCCCTGCTGTTCATTTTAAGTGCTACTTTTTTCAGCTGTATGAGACCCTTTCAGATTTTTTTTTTTATGCATCGGGAAAATGGAAATTGTGGGTTTGTTAAACCTGGGTCACAATGTGCTGGAAAATGTAAATTGTGGTAATGCTAACAAAGAGTGTTCGTGTTTATAGTTTGGTTTGAAAACATGGCCACATTGCCTTCTAAACAAGAAACATCCACTTTTCTTGTTACTGTTATTTTTGGAGGATACGATTGTGCAATTTTATTGGATTTGTTGAGTAACATTGAGGGCATGTTTAAAAAAAGTTTTGGCCTTTGTATGAATATTATGCTTCAAATAAGGTTAAAAGAAATGTGTTTGGGTGTGTGTGTAAATGAATAGGAAACAAAGCTAAAAAAGGAAAAAAACTTCACGTCAACGTTAGGGAAATTGAACATACGTTAAAGTGGTTGTAAGCCTCGGACAGGAAATATGAATAAAGCATATATCTCTATAGTGTGTACTTTTCTCAGTCTAGAGTGCTAAGTGTGATTTCAGTCTGCTGCTCCATTCCTCTGCTATCAGCATGAATCAGTTCTGACAAGTTTTCCTGACACCAAGGGAAAATAGGTGACAGGGGAGGAACCTCCAACTGATTTATGGCCTTGGCTCTGTTCCTGTGTGCTGTGTGAATGGGATGTGTCGCTTCCCTCCAATCAGCTTTCAGACATCTGCAGAGTGCAATTTCAGCTCTCAGCCACTTTTTTTTTTCTGAACTTTCAGACAAGCTGTATAAATGTAGCACTTTGAATGGCAGTGGAAAAGAGAAGACTGCAGATGAATTGGAACAACTTATGTATGAGGATTTGTTTCATCTCTGTGTATCACCTGAGGCCAGCCACTTCACTTGGCATATGTAAGGGTTTACAACTAATTTCAGTCTTGTAATCAGCCATATCTTGGCCTTTTTTTCTAACAGCTGATAAGATATCATCCAAGAATTTGGATGACTGCAGAGCAGCGTGCAAGTTTGGTTTTAAAGAGCTTGTAAACCTCCCTTTGTAAGTTGTACCTACAGGTAAACCTAGAAAAACTGAAAGGTTTGTGCCAAAACTCACCATTGTCCAAAATCTGCAAAGCTCAATGTATGAGCAAATGCAGCGTCCCAAATGTTTAACTCACATGTATAGGTGCGGTCCAAGTAACTCAAATTGGCATATAGAAAGGATTGTGGGCTCTATGACTGGCTGGAGCCACATGTCGTGACTCCCACGCATGTGCATAGGAGGCTCCCGTCACGACACACTCACTTGCATAAATGGCACGGGCGGCGATTCCTTCAGTGCGCATGCGCCAATGATATCAGCGCAGTTAACAGTTAATATTGCACTACTGTTGAGCGGTAGAATAATTTTCATATATTGCCAACTACATACTGGTATTTTTATACATACAATTTGGAGGTTTACAGACATCCCAGGCTTGTATTGAATTTTGTATGCATGTGCTGTGCAGCTGCTACCACTATAGACAACGTTGTCTTTTTATCTAGGCCAGGTGATGGCAGTGGGTGATTTTACCAAGTCTGTTGTTTTTCATATAATTGTTATTAAACCAATGTTTTAAGCTGCACGGTCCAGTTGTGACTTCCTTTTTTGGGGGGCTGTACCCCACAATCCTGTCTATAAGGCTTACCTATAGATACTGCAAATATCTCATAAACGTGCGCCATTTAGGAGATATTTACTGTTTATTGCGTTGATGATGTCGTTGGCACATGTGCTCCCACGCGAATGTGCAGGAGTGACATCATGTGGCTCCAGCCAGTCGCAGAGCCTGAGTCCACGGCCCTGATAGGAAAAGGGGCAAAGACAGATGCGGCCTGCAGCGGGGACGACGCCGGCTTCATTTGCAGATAACTGTCACATGCGATGCATTCTATCACATTATGCCTTTACTTTGCAGGGAATTGGGAAGAAAAACCCACCACTTCCTCTTTAAGTGGCAAGCCTCCTGAGCATTTCCATGATGGCAGGGTCTTTATCTTTTTATGTATTAAAAAAAAAAAAAAAAAAAAAAAAAAAGAGAGCCAGCTTCCATCTTCTGCTTTCAGCAGCCTTTTACTAATGAACAGGGCTTTAGAATGCTAGTTTAGAGATCCATTAAGCTGTGAGATGGGAACTCTGAAATGTATAAGGGCACAAAGCAGAAAATGACATGTATCATAAAATATAGACTATAAAACCCGGTGTCCAAAAAATGTGTATTGAAAAATAAATAGGGTGCAGCATAAAAGCTGAGCACTCTACATAAGGGCTCAACCTCATAATAAAATGAGAACATGGTTCTCATTTTAAGTGATTTTTTGATATAATTGTAGCCAACACGTTTCAGGGTTTTAGTATATGCCCTCCACCAGGTTTGTATGATTATGTAAATCACTGGTGTAAGATGCATGCTAATGTTTACAATGGCTGAACTTGTCCATCTCAGAAGAATGGCTGTACAACCCTTATACAATGTGCTAGCTATGGTATTAATTAGCACAGAGGTACAGTAACTTTCACACCTTGTACTTCACACCAGTAAAGGGCTTTGGATAAGAGGAGTAAGAACTATTTCTCAATGTTTTGCCTGATACAGGTTAACCTGTCCAGATTGAATTAGAGTGCTTATCATTTACTGTACTATAATTATAGGAACTTTCTGTAGTTGCCAGGATCCTTTACTGGCAGATCACACAAGTAAACTTATGTACTGTCAGTTTTGTCCTGCATATGTTTATATCCTTTTGCCTCAGGTTTGTTTTAAATGTTGCTCATAAGTATCAAAATAGCAAAACACACATATATAATGATATCCAAAAATAAAATGGCCAAGTCCGCTAGCCTTTGTATCACTCGTTTTTGGGGTGCAAAACATTCCTTTACATGACCTGCTCATATGCTTTGAAGTAGCTAGTGTTAATGGAGACAAATCAAGATTTGTCTGACTGATGCGTGGGACGGTGCTGGTGCTTAGACATTTTCTGCTAAGATGACCAGTGCCACACTGGAGGTGTTAGTCCTTAGCTCTGTGTAAGCTCTGTGTTGTGACTTGATATAGAAGTATGTACTCTTGGGAGGGGATGCATTAAAGTGAACCTGCTTGGACACATTAAATTGGTATTAAACAAAAAAAAACAAAAGTGTGATATATTGCAGCTTACCAATCAGATGTGGTGGCTGCATCCTTTTTTCTTTTCTTTGGATTTTTCACCTGGTGTTCTGGGCAGTAACACACCTGTATTATTGTCCCCACTCTGGATGAAGGAGCATGGGGGGACCTTTTGAACAGCAGCATTGGCAGTCTTTTTGATCTGGTGCCTAATCCATAACCACAAGGTTTTTGCACCCACTTGTAATTCCACTTAACAGATCAGTACTTATTCCGATAGGTATGTTTAATAGGAGGTGTGGTAAATTGGTGCTTTTTGCAGCCCTCTTTCACCTTGACCCTCAGTGGTGCTGAATTCCCGGTGTGGATTTTATTGCAGATGTAGCCAGGAGCTTATCTTCTATCTATTCCTGCAATGAGACAATGCTGTGTAGCATTGTTTCAGAGGAAGCTGTTTCCCTCTAGCGTTTCAGTGTGGGCTATCTTGTTACTTTTGTAATCGGAGACGACAGAGCAAAGCATCTTGGGACATGTAGTCCATACAGATATGATTCACCCTCTGGCTGTATTTATATGAAACTACAACTACCAGCTGGCTGATGAAGAGCAGACCGCTGGGAGGGACTATAAGAGGGAAGACTTGAGGCCTAGTACGCTCTCTTAGGACTGGTGTTAATCTGCATGCACGGAATCTTTTACAGGGTGAGCTGCAGCTGAGTTGAGTCCTGTTCTGGCAGAGTTTCCCAGCGGCTATCTGAAAGGACACCTGCGGACAGTTCCCCTTCACTGTCCGGTGGCAGCCTGGAAGCCGCTCCTGTTCCATTCACCTTTCAAGGATATAGGATTTGTGTGAACCGTGGCGTGGTGGCCAGGTGTCATCCCTTGAGCCACATTCCTGAGAAATCATCATTCTCCTTCTTTTCCAGTGTGGTGAGCGGATGATAGCCTATTGTTAGAGACACAGTATATAGACATTATTGTTTCCTGCACTCATTACCATCTTTCATTCAAGGCTCTGTCCAGCATATCGTAGACACTATACACAGACATCTATGCCATCCATTGTTCTGCTGTTGCTTATAGTTCCACAGAATTTAACATCATCAAGTCGGTGATCACTGTCAATTCAATTACAGTTCCAATTTGCACATGAATATTGTCTGCTGATTATACACCATCTATTGGATCAGTTATTCTGCTTCACCATTCAATATTCTTTGAGTATCATTAAACACCTGAAAGCTAGCTGAAGATAAATCCGATTGCCACACAGCAACACTATGGACTATGTTCACCTCCCTCGCCACTTCAGGGAATTGCTTTGCTGAAGCTTGTTAAGCTGCAGTTCACCAGGAACTCTCTATAAGTGCAGGTTGGATTGTATTACAGTTCCTGTTTGCTGAAATTGTACTTGTTTATCTGCTGTTTAACCACTTCCCGCCCACGGCCGTCATATGACGTCCTGGACTTTCAGTGGGAATATCTGAATGATGCTAGCAGCCACAGGCATCATTCAGATATCTTTTTTTTTTCTTCAGCCGGCGATTCTGTGCACCATAAGAACAATCATAGTGGCAGTTCTGCCGCTTGATCGTTCTTACAGGCGACGGGAGGGGACAGCCCACTCCCGCTGCCATCTGGTCCTTCTCCGGGCTCTCTCCGGTGCCATCGGAGACCCGGAGAAAGAATCGTCCGGCGCTGGATGATGATGATAGAGATTTCCGGTGACCAAATGGTCACCAGTCATCTCTATGACCGTCGGAGGCCCGGGCGCAATGTTATGATGTCACGCCCGCGTTCCCGGAAGTAAACAAAGCTGCGAACGCGGCTGTCAGCATGGGATTGGTGAATTTTTTTTTTTCACAATCTCATGCTTTCCAGCCTGGAGGAGAGATGTGGGGTCTTACTGACCCCATATCTCTCCATAAAGAGGACCTCTCACATAGATTTCTATCACAAGGGATGTTAACATTCCTTGTAATAGGAATAAAAGCGATCAAAAAAAAAGTTGTAAAAATAAAAAAATAAAGTAAAATAAAAAAATTTGTTTTTTTAAACTCCCCTGTCCCCAGTAGCTCGTGCTCAAAAGTGAACGTACACGTTAGTCCCGCCCACATATGTAAACGCCATTCAAACTACAAATGTGAGGTATCGCCACGTGCTTTAGAGTGCAATCAACAATTCTAGCTCTAGACCTCCTCTGTAACTCTCTATGTAACCTGTAAAAAAATTTAAAGGGACGCCTATGGAGATTTTTAAGTACTGAAGTTTAGCGTCATTCCATGAGTGTGCGCAATTTTAAAGCGTGACATGTTGGGTATCTATTTACTTGGTGTAACATCATCTTTCACATTATACAAAAAAGTTTGAAAAATTGTTGCGCAAATACTGTGGGAGATAAAATGTTGCAATGACTGCAATTTTATTCCCTATGGTGTCTGCTAAAAAAAAAATATATAATTTTTGGGGGTTCTGAGTAATTTTCTAGCAAACAAATTATGATTTTTACATGTAGGAGAGGAGTGCCAGAATAGGCCCGGTATTGATGTGGTTAACCATTTATGTGGGAGGGAGCAGTAGAGAGGGGTCTGACAATCGTAATAGTCATTCCTCTACTCTCCTGTAGCCTACTCACATATTATATGCACTTATTTGAGTTTAGGAAGTAGTGTTCATTGTTTGAAGCTTAGAGGTGATGGTTATTTTGCTACCAAAAATATCTTGAGTAAAACCATCTTTTGAGGTGTAAACTCAGGTTGGTTCTTAGATTTTTGTTCTATTCATTTCATTGAGTAAACTATTTCTGATTTAATGATTCTGGTGCATTTCCTTATTGCTGCTGTTCTTTAAGAGAAAATGTTTGAACCCATGGTATCAGAGGGGTCTGAGGACTTGCCGAGGTGTTCTCTGAATGAGGTGGAAATGTCACTGCCCTGCCTTTCCACTTGGTCAAACCAGAGAATGCCTTGTGCTTATTAAGACAAATCCAAGGTATTATTTGAATTGCAGTGCTGAAGGAGTGACACCCCCCCCCCCCCCTTTACAGGGGGCAGCCGCTTATCACTAGAACTAGTGACTACTACAGTGACTTTTTACTTCCAGAGTGATTCATGTCTCACAGGTGTGGCATATGCATACTTAGTGGTCTGAGCTAGTCGCATGTAACGCTGCAATAATATACATACCTGGAGTTTGGCTTAAAAATAAATGAATGTGACCCCCCAGCTGTTGTCTGGTTTATACACTATACTTCCCTACCTAATTTTGCTGCTAAATACATCAGGTAATGTTTATGGCCCCTTTCCCTGGGATTAAATACAGTAAATTACAAGTTCTAAAGGGCCGTGATCTTTTTTCTGAAGTTAAGTAGGGATAGCCCTCAGTAGAAACAACATGGCCCACTTGAAGATGCAGTTCTCTTATCTGGTTTTCTGTTTTATCTGAGTTTGACACATCTGCCTTAAAGAATCCAGTAAAGTGGTATAATCCTGATACAAAGTGCTGATAATGTTTTTCAAGTTAAGGAATTCCAAAGTTCTATAGTGTGGTATGCTACATGCCAATCCTGGTATCCAAACTCTGCTACAGAAGAACAGTACATGATTGACTCCATCGGGGGCGTTGCTTGGTCTGCAAAAGATCTGGGTCTAGAGCCCATAGCGGCGTAGTAAAGAAAGTCCTACGCTTGGGCGGGCATACACATGTATATAATATATGTGTATCTCTTTAAATCGGGGTCCCCAGAGAGCCCCCCACTTACACCAGGGTCCCCAGAGAGCCTCCCCTCCCCTTGGGGACCCCTGCAGAGTCTCGGGGCTATAGCCCCAAAAGCCACCCCCTAGCGACGCCACTGCCCTCCAGCAATAGAACTCTAAGCTAGGTTCGTGCTGCTGTGATCAGATTTTGAACTGACTTTCAGTACAATTAGGTAGTAAAACTTGGATGAGGTTTGCATATTCTGTAGGGCCAAAATGATGCACCACAGTAGCACAAGAAACTTTTCCAAAATCATACTATGCTGAGTTGCACTAATGTGAACAGGCACCATTGTCAACCATGTGATTTCCATTGTCATGCGAGTCAAGTCGCATCTGAAATCACACTAGTATGAATGGAGCCTAACAGGTGATACAAAGCTTCTTTTTATACTGCTAAGCAATATTTAAGCAGCATTTGGTAGTGGGTTTGAAATAATTATTTTTATTCTTGCTTAGATTCACTGTCTGGTTTGTTTATAAACAAGTGGGCTTGTATATTTTTGTGTTGGTTATGTGTCATTCTTCTGAACAGTGTGTCATCTATTTAGGAATCTGCATCAATGAAAGAGTGTCCATATGGCACACTTGTGCTTTGAAACAAGGTTTGCTTCTTGTTGTGTAATGACCAACATATAATATTTGACATCAGCAGGTGTCTGCTGGAATGCCACTGCTCAGTAAATATCTTTTTGTATTCTCAAGTGTACATCAATTAATTGGTGACGGTGACAAAACATGGGTGTTTGTTTAACACAGGATGGAAATCATTCTGCACCTCATAATGTGTTTTCTCTTGTAGTTAAAGTGGGATTCCGCTCTTTTTTTATTTTTTTCTTACCTGTCTCACTGGTGGGTGAGTGCTAGCTTCGATTGGCATCCACGTCCGGCGTTTATTTGACCCCCGGCGCGACAAATCTTTTCTTCAGGATGACTTATAAAAACCTACTCTGGCGTTTTCCATTTTAACTGTGGGCGTCTGAAGCCCACAGGCATTTACTTCCTGGTATATGATGACGTCTGGCTCCCAGCATGCTCCGCTCCATCTTGCACATGCTCAGTGAGAGCAGTGACAAGGAAAGAAAAACTCCAGGAAGTTCCCGCCCCGTTGTCAAGGCAACGAAAACCACACAGCACAGAGAACAAAGAATGAATGAAAACGAACCCACAGAAGCTAAGGAGGCTAATGAGGCTAATTATACCATGGAATAAACATGACTTACCTTTTGTGAGAAGCTGGCTGAAGAAAAAATGCGCTGGTGCTGTTTGCTTTGTTGTTTATTTGCTTCCTCGTGTGTAATGGCAGATACAGCTGTCTGCCCACTTTAAAAATGGGAAATTCGTACACGCCCTCGTCACGTGACCGGCGTGCTAACGAAATCTCGCGAGATTTCGGAATTTCATTGTCCCCTATGGATCCTTGGGTAATTTCCCAGGGACCATTGCGAGGACGATAGCCACGCCTACTCCCACGGGAGGAGAACCAGGAAGTCAGCTGAAACATCAGAAATAAAAGGTAAGTAAATAATATTTTTTTTTTTCAGGGTTCGTTTAGGTAAGTATGCTGTCTGTTGATTTTAATAACATGAACTTTCATTTTTAGGTACCAAACCACTTTAAGTAAAAGGTATATGTTTTGGAGCATGCTAATTCATGAACAAATATGAAAAAAATGCACATATGTTCCCAGATCAGGTGGTACATCCATTAGATAGAATTTTGTTTAGTATAGGTTGGTGTGCTATCCTGAGGTTTTGCCAGGTATAATCATTTTATGGCGCAAGTCCAGACACAAATAAAATCCTCACAAAACATTGCCTTCTTGCTGTTGTATATTACTCGTCAAACCTTTTTTATTAGTATGGAAGGGTGATATTAAAGTGTATGTGTGTGTTTGTGTATATATATATATATATATATATATATATATATATATATATATATATATATATAATCTCTCTCTTCTTAATTTAAAAATAAAAAAGAGGGTATACCTACCTGCTCTGTGCAACGATATTTCAGAGTGGTCCCTTACCTCCTCTTCTAGAGTCCCCCACTGACCCTGTCTGCTTACCCCTTCTCCTGATGCCTCCTTAGCAAGCTGTGTGTGATGGTGACACCCTTGTGGGTGCACGCCCAACCATGCTGTGTGCATCCACAGACGCACACAGTGCTGATAAGCCTTACTCCTGCTCTGTCTTCATAGGAGTTTGACATGAGCTGTGCTGTAGCCTGGGGGCACTGGACTGGTGACAGGAGGCAAATAAGTGTTTAGGGATGGGGAGACAGTGGGAGTAGGGAATACATTAAGGTAAAAAACAGTTTTGGTTCTATATTCAGTCATTTTTTGCCATTTATGTCTCAGGAAGATTTCCATTCATCCCCTGTCTGGCAGACTCCACTGGAAGTTACAGAATATCTTTCCAATGTGAGGAATTTCCCTTTTTTTTGTTACCGGAAGTGTCCCCATTTGATATTTTCCCCTCTATTTATGTTCTGGTGACAACTCAAATTTATGGGTTTACCTTCACTTTTGAATATCTCAGATATATATCTCGTT
Source organism: Lithobates pipiens (assembly GCF_037356315.1). Lineage (NCBI taxonomy): Eukaryota > Metazoa > Chordata > Amphibia > Anura > Ranidae > Lithobates > Lithobates pipiens. Next base: position 393,288,724 of record NW_027507748.1, on the reverse strand, counting down.
GCTCTATCTAAATCTAGTTGAACATAATGCAAGTTTTATATCATTTTCCCATTGCCACAGAGAGAAAAACCCTTTGGAAGAACTGTGATTAGGGCTATTAAGTTATTTAGTGTTGTTCGGTCACCTCTCCTACTTATCTTATTCATATGTCATCATTCAGGGCCAGTTCACACCAGAACATAGTATGGGAAAGGCTCATATATCCAGCAATGCATTCAATATGCACTGGATTTGCGATCTGCTGCATATGCTAATTCATTGTTAATGGCACCTCCTTAAATGCAGTGCAGTTTGTGGGGACCACATTGCAGGTATCACAGTACCCTGCAATTTGGTGTGGTGCCATTTTCAAAAGTAGTGCATACACAAATTTTTGTGCGATGTGCAGCCCATTCAAATGAATAGGCTGCAAAATCGCATTGCAGGGGAACACACAGGAATGCAGAGCGTGTTTCTGTGCATTTCTGGTTTGAACTGGCCCTTAATATAATCATTTGATCACTTTTTGTAGACTGCTATGGATGTGGAGCAACAGCGCATTTTCTGAATGACCAGTGATATCAATAACGGGGGATTGCATCGTGGATTTGTATAGTTAGACTGAGAAGAGTTTAGAATCCCTAACCTGTAGAATCACTGGCTGAATGTCTGGCAAATGTGCCGATAATCCCCATTTGTGCAGATGACTCCTAGAGGTGGCTATACACATTACAGTCTAAATGTACAAACCCTGTACTATTGCATTTAAATTTACCTCAACTATGTAATATAAAGACAATCCTATACAATCCAATCAATTTCTATCCAATTGCATAAGTCCTTAGATTACATAGTTTGTAGATCTAAAGGAGATTGTACAATCAGATTGTATAGTGTATGTTGAGTTTAAAGTAGATTAGTCTCCTGATCCATTTACCTTTCTCTTACTAAATTATTACTAAATTAACAAGCTGAGTACACTACTGGTTAGGGAAAAATGCCCAGCATCCATTTTTAGGGGACAACAAAAGTCAACGCTGAAGTAATTCCGTTTTCAAAGTAAGTTTAAGGCAAAAGCAAATAAAAATAAATAAAAAAAAAAGTAGTTCTGCGGCTTATGATTTAATACATGAGCCTTGGAACAGACTTTTAAATGCCATATTTCTCATATACATTTTGTAGAAATTTGAAAGGGGTTCTCTAAAGTTGGGTACATACATTTAATACACCTATTGCTTTGAATCAGAGGCTAAAGCTGGCCATACACTGTGTAAAAAGAACTTGCTGGGAAATGTTTGTTTGGACAGCAACTGGATTTAGTTAGATGCAGCCACTGTTCAGGTATTTTGACAGCTAGCAGGACCGGCTGTCAAAATACAGTGGTTGCAATGGGAGATTTGTTCATTGCATATATAGTGAGAATGTAGAACCTGCAGTCTGAAGGTAACAAAAAAAAAGTCTTTGTATGATTAGCTTTAAGTTTTAGCACAAAAAGATTTGTTTGAAAAATGTGTCTGTGGTGAAGGTGAATAACAAAGGACTTTTGTCCTGAGCTACGAGACTGCAAACTGTGCTTTACGATGGCTACTGTAAGTTGCCATTGTTTACTTTGAGGAGGCCAGCTATACGTGGAAGAAATTCCAAATATGTCAGAAGATGTGAGCACAGGTTTTTAGAGCAGAAACATTAATAAAGAAGTTAATCCTAGTGCATGGTTTATTTTTGTAGAGTGGTAAGACATTTTGAGATTTTGTCCTAACACAGAACCAGGTGCAGATAAAACAATCTAGGCCACCCATCCTGCAGTTTTAACCACTTTGATGCCTTATAGATCCTGGGTTGTCTTAAAAGAAAGTGGAGCTGTAACTCATAGATACCAGATTCAAGCTGTCCATTGTAGGTTGGGAACAGAAGAATCTGGTTGGTCTAGTACTGTATTGTACTATAATCATATGACCGTTACAAATCATTTAATCCTGTTAGGAATTTGATTTCCTTAATCAGATTTGTGCAGTGCCGTTAGGGTGTGCCTAGGAATTTAATTTAGCTTGTTGGTGTGTGTATGTATGTGTATTATAAAATCTAAAAAAAATTGTAGCACTAATTTTATCAAAAACCTCATGTTGAAAAATCTTTTTGGGGACCTTCTACAAGAGATAGTTTGCCAATTGGTCTGGTGGTAAAGTAGACACTCTTCTGAGGTCCAGACAGCATGCTAAATGAGTAAGGTCTGCAAATCTTAGCAATAATACAGGATAGCACATAGCCAGCAAGCAGAGGATCTTATAAATTGTTATGGAAAGGAGATTGTGTACTTTTCAGATTGCGTAACGTTAATTCTCTGTAAATGCCATCAAATTGTATTTGGCAGATTGAACATGCGAAGCAGGTAGATAATTATAAAATTATAAAACCAGATATAAGAAGGGCACACAGTACTAGGCTAATATTTCAGCTTTCTTCACTTCAGGGTTCCCAAAAAATCACATTTGACTTTTTAATGACAGGGCTCAGTGCTGGCCTCCTACAGTTTGACGCTGTCTTGCTTTTTACTTTGTCACAAAGCAATTGCTTTGTTCCTAGTGTTTCAGCTTCTGTGGTCTTTGTAACATTGTAACTGGATTTTATGGTTGCTTGACATCAACAGTTATTTTAGGATAAGTCTGTTCCTTTCAGCCTAACCAAGACACATTTACTTAGGCTCAAGCCTACTGGAAGCAGTTTTCTCGTTTGTGATAAGAAAACATTTTATACTTTGTCAAAAAAGGCAAGAACAATAGTCTTGTATAATAATGCAAAGTATCAGATAAATGTGGAAAATAAAAATGCCGCTAAAAATATTTAATGCAGTGTTGTGGGTATCAAGTTTGAGTGGAAGACAACGCTGGACTGGCAGCAGATTACACTGTGGAGAGTATAGAGGGAATTGATTCCAATGGGCTATATCCCAGTTGTAGGTGGTAGATGATGGACTCTGGGGTCTAGGGATGCTATCTTTCTGATAATGGCAATGGTGGCATTACAGCAGGGAACACTTGGATGATGGGAGAGAGGCTCACTATAATTTTTATATTTGTTTTATTGAAGATAAATGTATACAAGTAGAGCCAACTCATTTTGGGGAAATTGCCTCCCCCTTCTTTAGGGCTAGTATATAGAGAAACATACATGGTAAAAATTCATAGCCAGTCCATAGGATTTGTACAAAGTGCAAAGCAAAAATCTGTGTTCTATATTGTTCAAGACAAAGTAGAAACTTCCCTCAGTCTCTAAAAACATATTGAAAAACATTGGGAATGGTATATGAAATAAAAACACATCCACATTGAACTTTAAATAAAAAACCAAAGATTAAATAAGTTGTCAGTATTAAATAATAAAAGCAATGCACGTGTATCCGAAATAATAAAGCCTGAATGCAGTGATGTGAAAGTTGGTTTACAGAGATACCCCTTCTTGAGTGTTCTCTCATTCTTTTTGGAGAATTTTTTCAGGGGTGATCGCACCAATCGCTGCAGCAACTGGTGAGAACCAAGCTTTTAAAGGGGTTGTAAACCCTCCCTTTTGTTGTTTTTATTAAAAGAAATAAAAAAAAATGCCTATACTTACCTGCTCTGTGCAATCATGTTTCACAGAGCAGCCCTGATCCTCCTCTTCGTGGGTGTCCCGCTGGTGCTCCATGCTCCTCTTCTTCATCAGGTGCCCCCAGGGGAAGTCACTTTCCCTGGCGGCACCCATGTAGGCTTGCTCCCAAGTCCCGCTGCTGCATATATTGACACAGCGGGACTCAGTCCCACTCCCTTGTCACTGAATTTGACAGCAGTAGGAGCAAATGGCTCCAATGAGGAGAGAGACAGTGGGTGCAGCCACTGCGCTCATGCACACCTCTGGCTCGGGTCAGAAAAAGGGGGTATATGGGGGAGCTGCAGCACAGGTTTTTCACCTTAATGCATATAATGCATTAAGGTGAAAAACCTTGAGGTTTTACAACCACTCGCTCGGGTCCTGTGCGGGTTCCCGCATAGCATAGGACTCACAGGCAGTTCACACTGCTTTATATTGACACCCCGCTGCGGGTGTCAATGTAAAGTTAAGGACTCCCCCCAATTCGGTTTGCAGATCAGTGCTAACTGTGAAATCTGGCAGGAATCGGATTGCATGGGTGTGATTCGATTCCAGTGGGGACCAAAAAAAGATTCCTGCACCATTTTGGTCCGAATGCAAATTCAGTCATAAAAACTGTGGCCGAATTTGCATCGCACAGACATCACATGTGATGTGCACAGTACAACAGATTCTCTTTTATGTACCCCGAATGCTGAAATTGGCAGCGGAAATGGTTTTGAGTTAATGTGACCGCCTGTAATGCGGTGAATCCTAATCCTATTTTTATTTTTTTAAAGAAAAGGTGAAATCTGAGCCAGGGAAAGTAGGTGAGCATAGAAAACTGAATCTATGCTCCCAGTCTACTCCCAGTCAACCCTAACTAAATGAACAGCAAAAAAGAGAAATGCGACGGGTGCTACACATTTTCTTGATGTCGGAGTTTCGACAGATTTTGTAACGGAAGTGACGTTCCGTCTCCGCCATCTTGCTACACCCCGTACTCGTCCACAGTAAGGATAGAGTGTGAAGGCTACAAGCAGATATCTTGTTACACCCACCGGAGTCATGCATTTCACACTTATTTTTAACAGTAAACTGAGTTTATATAGTGAAATACAGTATTTAAAAATCCATCTGACTGTTTAGATGTTGAATTTTAAAAGCAGCGGCAAGCCTGCTGATATCAAAGGTTTGCTAATCTGACAGAACACCACTACTTTGAAAAATCAACATCCAAACAATGAGACAGATTTCAAAATACAGAATTTCACTATATAAGCTGAGTTTACTGTTACAAATAAGTGTGACATGCATGACTCCTGTGGGTGTAACAAGATGTTTGCTTGCCGCCTTCTTGCTGTATCCTTAAAGTGGACAAGTGTGGGGTGTAGCAAGATGGCGGCGATGTACTGTCACTTCCGTTACAGAATCTACGGGTTGCCTTATCTGACGAAACACCTGTTTTTTCTGACTCAGTAAGGATTGTTCTCTTATCTGGGCTGCTCTTTCCTGTTTTTGGTTGCCTTCATTTTATAAAACCTACACAGAGGTAAGATGGGGCTGTGAACAGTCAGCGAAGTCTAAGGTGTAATCCCTTGTACACACGGTCGGAGATTCCGACGGAATGTGTCCGATCGGACCGTTTTGTCGGATATTCCGACTGTGTGTGGTCTCCATCGGACTGTTTCCGTCGGATACTCCGACAGACCAAGTTTTCCAACTTGTTGGTAAAATTTTCCGACAAAATGCTCCGATCGGACATACTCCGATCATGTGTAGAGAATTCCGATCAGACAAAGTGCCACGCATGCTCAGATCAAATTCCTACACCAAAGCTATTGGCTACTATCGTGAATGTAGTCCCGTCGTAACTAAATAACGCCATTACGTCGGCTCTTCTGACAACTTTGTCCGACCGTGTGTATGCAACAGTTTCGGACAAAATCCAACGGACTTGGTTGTCGGAATCTCCGACCGTGTGTACAAGGGCTAACACTGTGTAATAGAAGCTGTTTGGGTCCGATTAAATTGCTCTGTGTCTGTACAGAAGTAAATGGCTACATTCGCACTGAATTTACCATAAATCGTGCAAATGTGCCTGAAATTTGGCAGCCGGTTGTTTTTTACCCAGTTAGCAAACCTCTTCATGACAAAATGAACTTTTGGCGCTGTCAGACTTATTTTGGTGATGTGGAGAGTTTTTGTTTAGGCAAGTGCTTGGCTTGGTGCAGTTGTCACAAACGAACATGAACAGCTTTTTTGGCTTTCAACGAGCGATGAAACAGAGCAATTCAACCTGAATTTCCTCATCTCAAAATGTGTCTCTTACTTTAGTTCCTCTATTTAAAAGGCAAATATTACTACTTTAAATAATGACATGTTATGTTACACCACAAGTGGTTTGTATGTTCTTTCTCATGTAAGATGAAGAATAAATGGTTGCAATTTGTACTTGTGGTTGAAAATTGCACATAAATGTATTTTCCTTGTAGATTCTTGGGAATCCAAGAGAACCCATGTCTTGTTTCATTCCACGCAGGATAACCCCTTGATTTCTGGGATAGATGACTGTGCAGCATTAAACGGCTTTATTAAGACAAGGAAGCCTCCGAAAATGGTGAAAAGTGCATTCTCCGGGTTTTGAGAAGCTTATAAAGGAATGATAGAACAAAGTATTGTTGTTTTTTTTTGTTTTGTTTTCTAGAAAATGACTTGGAACCCCCCCCCCCCCCCCCAAAAAAAAAAAATTTATATATTTAAATTTTTTTTTTTTTTTTTTTTTTTTTTTTTAGCAGAGGCCTTTTAGAATAAAATGATGGGTGTTCACAATTTTTTATGTTACATGGTATTTGTGCAGAGGTTTTTCAAATGCAATTTCTTTTTTGGGGAAAAAATGCACTTTAATTTTATTGCACACAAACCCAATATAATACCAATGTTTTTTGGTAAAATATAAAAGACTATGTTACGCCAAGTAAATAGATACCTAACATGTCACTTTAAAATTGCATCTGCCTGTGGAATGGCACCAAGCTACAGTACTTAAATTTTCTCCATAGTCAAAGCTTTAACCACTTGCTTACTGGGCACTTAAACCCCCCTCAGTCCCAGACCAATTTTGAGCTTTCAGCGCTGATGCACTTTGAGTGACAATTACGCGGTCATACAACACTGTACCCAAATGAAATTTTTATCATTTTTTTCCCACAAATAGAGCTTTCTTTTGGTGGTATTTAGTTACAGCTCGGAGTTTTATTTTTTACTAAACAAACAAAAAAGATGCAAAAAAATAAAAAATAAAAATCATGTTTTAATAGTTTGTTATAAAATTTTGCAAACGGGTCATTTTTCTCCTTCATTGAAGTGCGCTGATTAGGCGGCACTGATGGGCTGCATTGGTGGGCACTGATGGGCTGCATTGGTGGGCACTGATGGGCTGCATTGGTGGGCACTGATGGGCTGCATTGGTGGGCACTGATGGGCTGCATTGGTGGGCACTGATGGGCTGCATTGGTGGGCACTGATGGGCTGCATTGGTGGGCACTGATGGGCTGCATTGGTGGGCACTGATGGGCTGCATTGGTGGGCACTGATGGGCTGCATTGGTGGGCACTGATGGGCTGCATTGGTGGGCACTGATAGGCTGCACCGGTGGGCACTGATAGGCATAGTTAAGGCGGCACTAATAGGCACAGATAAGGCGGCACCGATGGGCACAGATAAGGCGGCACTGATGGGCAAAGATGGGCACAGATAAGATGGCACGGATGGGTGGCACGGATAAGTGGCACGGATGGGTGGCACGGATGGGCACTGATAGGTACCACAGATAGATGGGACTGATGGGCACTGATAGGTGGCTCTGATAGGTGGCTCTGATAGGTGGCTCTGATAGGTGGCACTGCTGGGCACTGATGGGCGGCACTGCTGGGCACTGATGGGCGGCACTGCTGGGCACTGATGGGCGGCACTGGGGTGCAGCACCTTTGAGGCAGATTGGGTGGCACTGTGGGGTGGCACTGTGGGTGGCACTGTGGGCACTATGGGCACTGACGGGGGGCACTGATGGGGGGCACTTACTTTTGCTTTTATTTAACTTCAGGATGGCACTGCGGGAGGCAGGTGGGCACAGGCAGGTGGCAGGTGGTCCCTTGTATTGATGGCCGTGATCGGGACTGATGTCCCGATCACGGCCGCCGGTGATCGGCTTTTTTTTTCTCTCCTCGCGCTGTCAGCGCGAGGAGGAATAAAAGCCGATTACCGGCTCCGTTCTATCACATGATCAGCTGTCATTGGCTGACAGCTGATCACGTGATAAGGGGTCGGGATCGACCCCTTACACGGATCGGTGATCAGGCGAGTCTCACGGACTCGCCGATCACAGAGCGCGCCGCTCGTAACCGGGACGACGTCAATAGACGTAGTCCCGGAAATGTAGGTCCGCGCTAATGCCGTCATTTGGCAATAGCACGGATCTGAAGTGGTTAAACACCTTTACAAGTTACCAGTTTAGAGATACACAGGAGGTCTGTATTTATTGCTCTCGCTGTAATGTTTGTGATGATACCTCACATGTGTGCGGTGCTTATGTATAATTTGTGCATAAGCACAGGGGGAGGGGGCACTTTAATTTTGAATCTTATTTATTTTATTTGAAACTGTTTTTTTTTTTTTTTACGCCGTCTCTGTTTAATTTCTTTCACTGCCTTTGAAAGCATGGGCTATTACAGGTCCTCTTTATTGAAAAATCTGTGGTCTATTAGACCCCATATCTCTTATCTGGCCTCCAATGTTGCTGATCAAACACAGATCAGTCTGATTGCCTGGTCGTTAGAGACCAGGAAAGCAGCCAAAACCAGAAGTGAAAAAAATCCTTGTTGCTTCAGATTTACTGGGTCACAGGGAGGGACAGTGTCGCTCCCGGCCTCCCCACTCAAATCACTTCTAAAAGAGAATTTCCAGCTGCAAATTTCCATACTGGAATGATGCCTGCAGGTACAGGTATCACTTTGGTATAGCCACTCCCAGGGGCGAACTGACCATTCAGCACTAGGGGGCCCCATCAGGGTTGTCAGCCTCAGTAAAACCAGGGACAGTATGTAAAAATCTGTGTTTTTTTTTTTTTACACCTGTCTCTGAAATGTCCCTTACCGACATCCTTTTGGGCTAAAAATCCCGAGATTATAGCTGCCCCACCTCTCCAGTACCTTCTCAGCCAATGGAAACATATCTGTGTATACTATGTGTACATGTATGTGTAACCTGTGTGATTTTATACTGTGTGTGTATTTGTGTATAATGTGTGGCCCCATAATCTCTGATTGCCTGGGGGCCCCATGAGTTGTCAGTCCGCTCCTGGTCACTTCCACATAAGGACATCCATGGATGTCCTACCTTCAGCACAAAGTGTATCCTTAGATGTGGTGGCTTCATTCGTTTTTAGGCTTCTTTCCCTTTGTTTTCACCTAGTCATATGGCCAATAACACACTTCTATCTGTTGAGGAGAAATGGAGCCACCCTTAAACACCAACAATGTTTGGAGAGGTTAGTGTTAGATGAGCTAGTAGGTTTTGATGGATTTGAAGCAGTATTAAATCAAAAACCAAATATTGCAGTATCTAATGTAATATAATCATTAGATTAGAATGTAAAACCATTACATTCAAGGTGTGCTGTGAATGATAACTGCCACAATTGCTATTATACTTATGTTCACTTTCAACTGAACGGTTAGGCCATCAAATGGCTGGCGACATGGCTGATAACACGTGGAGTACCATGGCAACTGCAAACCAGACAGAGGCTAAGATGTCACTTCCTTGGCTGTAAAGGATACAAGGTTTTAGTTCTGCATTACGTCTAAGTGGCTAACAAATGAAAGCCTAATTGCAACTCCTGGCTCCCCTTAATGCAAGTTATCGGTGCTGATCCCAAGAGCCCTGAGGAGGATCTCTAGGCAGGTTTATGCTAATTGCCATCTACTTTGCATAAACAGGCATACCAGTGATGTTGGCGAAATGCAACCATTTTTGTTTGTGGTGTCCAACCTTAAAGGCATAGTCCTTTACCAAAAAACTGCATATGCAGGTAAGGAGCCCTTGTAGATATAAACAAACTGTGCAGCTTTGACCAAATTTGGATACAGTAAGTGGAATTATTCTCTGCACAGACCTGTTAGTAGAGAAGTTGTTGGTGCTCGTACTATAATGTGTTTCCCACATCAATATGAACTTAAGAAAAAAAAAATGCAACATAACACCTTTTGTGTCTCAAAGTTAGTACCCTTACTTGGCTATTGTGGTGCTCCAATAATAAATTAAATGATAGGTAAATAACATTACTATATATCAATAAAAATACACAAAACAAACAATCTTACTGATACATCCATCAAATAACGATGCATGCGCCAATTTACATCGATGAGTGACAGTAACTACTTATCCTTAAAAGTGACAGCAAATAATACAAATCACATAACTCCCTTCAAATGTGCCTTCTCCAAAGTGATGTAAAACATTTGGAAATATTGCATGAGATAATAAGTCAGTTCATCGGATGTGAGGTAAATACCTCAGAACAAGAAATGAGATGACTCATGAGATGAGTCAATTCACTAAGACCCCTTTCACAATGGGGCGTTTTTCAGGCGCTACGGCGCTAAAAATATCGCCTGAAAAAATCTGGCCCCTTTCACTCCAGTGTGAAAGCCGGAGGGCTTTCACACTGGAGCGGTGCGCTAGCAGGATGGTGAAAAAAGTCCTGCTAGCTGCATCTTTGGAGCGGTGTATTCACTGCTCCTACGCATTGAAATTAATGGGGCAGCGCAGCTATACCGCCAGCAAAGTGCCTTTTTTGGCCGCTAGTGGGGGTTAAAACCACCCCACTAGCTGCTGCATACCGCTGCTAAATCAGATGCTGCTCCCACCCCAGTGTGAAAGGGGCCTAAAGAACACACGCATCCGTTATTTATCACCTGCTAGTATTATTTTAGCAAAGTACAAAATAACAATGAAGGGAACTCTGCACTGGCCAGCAAGATAAAAGTATACAATGTATCAATGTGGTAATGTTCTGCCCTGAGCTCAGGAATGAAAATAATTTGTAACATTTCACTAGAAGGAGATGGTTCTGTGAATGAAAGCCCACTAGAAGCTTTCACAGTTTCATAATATTTCTGTGTGCATTCATTTACAGAACAATTTTACCTCTGATGCAGTGTTGGCATGTAAAAAAAAAAAAAAAAATTGCAAAAAACAAAGCCAAATATTAAGCTAAATTTAAGAGCTTAAATAATGCAAAACATATAAATATTTAACACTTTTGGTAAATGACACAATTTTTTTTTTTTTTGTAGTGAATTGACTTCTGAGATAAATATCGCATGTGTGTTTTTTTTTTTTTTAACTCAAAAGTTTATGCGGTATTTATCTCTTAGTGAACTGACCCCTTAAGCCTAGTACACAACCTGCTAGGTTGAACAAAAAACGCCTGACAGCTCAGATCGGAGTTGCTGTACTAACAATCTACAGTGATCTCCTCCACTGAACTGTTGTGTTTTGACAGAGGACTTCTTTTTTTTATTGAACTGGCCAATGTCTCCTGACATTCGGGCTGTGTGTACTAGCCATAAGTTACAGGGGGCACTCAGAAAAACAAAGACTGCTCTGGTAATGCTAGTGACAGACTGCATCATATATGTCATTTTTAATTTTGTCTTTAGTACTACTTTAACCACTTGCCGACCACTGCACACCCATATACATCGGAACAATGGCAGCGGTGGGCAAATGGGCATACCTGTACGTTCCCCTTTAATTGCCGGGGCTAGTGGACATGCGTACAGCAGAACGGGGAGATGCCTATATAAACAAGGCATTTCCCCATTCTGCCTTGTGACATGACGGATCTACTGCTCCCCGTCATTGGGAGCAGTGATCGCTCTCATTTCAGTGGTACCCCCCCCCCCCACAGTTAGAATCACTTCCTAGGACACACTTAACCCCTTGATTGCCCCCTAGTGTTTAACCCCTTCCCTGCCAGTGCCATTTCACAGGAATCGGTGCATTTTTATAGCACTGATCGCTATATAAATGACAATGGTCCCAAAATAGTGTGAAATGTGTCCGCCATAATGTCACAGTCACAACAAAAATTGCAGATCGCCACCATTACTAAGAGAAAAAAAAATGCCATAAAACTATCCCCTATTTTGTAGATGCTACAACTTTTGCGCAAACTGATCAATATGCGATTTCCTTTTTGTTTTTGTTTTTTTCTTACCAAAAATATGTAGAAGAATACACATTGGCCTAAAACTGAGGAAAAATTTTTTTATATATATTTTTTTGGGGGATATTTATTATAGCAAAAAGTAAAAAATATTGCTTTTTTTTTTTTTTTTTCAAAATTGTCACACTTTTTTTTTTCTTTCTTTTTTTTTTTTTTTTTTTTTTTTTGTTTATAGCGCAAAAAAATAAAAACCGCAGAGGTGATCAAATACCAGCAAAATAAAGCTCTATTTCTAGGGAAAAAGAATGTCAATTTTGTTTTGGTGTAATGTCACACGGCCGCACAATTTTCAGTTAAAGCAACATAGTAGTGAATCGCAAAAAGTGCTCAGGTCAGGAAGGGGGTAAAATCTTCCGGGGCTGAAGCAGTTAATTGTCATGAAGACCTTCCCAAATAATGGAGAATTGTTGGTTTGGAATAAATGCTTATATGCGGCTTACTTTCAATTTCTTTGATTTAAAAAAAAAAAAAGAGATTTATTAGAAAACAAAGAAAAAAACTTAACAGCACACATTTAAGTCACAGTCTGTCATACATTTTGATTACAATCACCAGAAGTATATTCATACGTTAAACTTATCAAATACCACCTCGCAGTATGCAATTCAGGTATTTCTTCTCCATGAACTGATTATATGTACATCATCACTGTATTCAAATTTTTATGATGCAGAGGCGTTCTGTTCTGTTCTCCACCCTCAAAGTGCATCCTCCATCTTCCCATCTATACAGTTTACCTCAACAGTCTAACCATTATAAGATCAACTGGGGAGAGGTCTGGGGTATCCAACTAGGGTGCCCATAGTTTGTTGAATTTTCCCAGGTGTCCTCTGTTGGAAAATGTATTTCTCTAACCGTACGGTGTCTCCCATCTGAGCAATCCATTCCTTCAACGTTGGAGGTTCAACCGCCTTCCAATGTCTAAGGATCAGCCTGTGAGCTTGAAACGGGGCCCTGGCTGTGGCCTGTTTGAAGTTGTCATCCATAGGGGTGTCATCCAATATCCCCAATATACATGGTTTTGTGTCTATTGGTATAGTGGTCTGGAATACTCTGGTGGACAGAACTCCTGTCCCAGAACAAATGGAGCTTGGGGCACCTCCAAAGCAGGTGTATTAGGTCCCCATGATTTGTCACGCACCTGGGGCAATTGGCAGGGCCACTGATAGAAATTATGGGGCCCCATACAGCCTACCTGATGGGGCCCCCTTCAGCCCCACCCATTGCCCCTCCCAGACCCCGCCTTGAAACAATTGGCGGGGTATGTATTGCAGAGTATTGGCGGGGTATGTATTGCAGATTATTGGGTATTGGCAGGGTATGTATTGCAATTGAACTTCAAGCCCCCCCCCCCAAGCAAGCATACACCTCACCTTGTCACCTGTAATTATCCACAAGATCTCGACTCTATCGATTCGCCCGGCCCCTGCTCTCTCTGCTGGCTGGGACTTGTACGGTGTGCGGCGCGGGTGCAGAAGACGTATTCTTCCGCGCCCGAAATACAGGAAAGAGTCCCTCCCCTGCAGCCACATACTGGAATGAACACAGCGCAATGAGCGCATAGCACATTTAAAAAAAAAAAAACTTTACCGAACAAGGGGGGGTGGGGGGGGGGCAGGGGCGTACCTAGAGCATTTGGCACCCCCCACCATAAAATGTAAAAACACCCACTGTGTCCCCTGCCTACCTCTGCATCCTTCAATATCTTTTTGTCACTACTGTGTACCCCCCTCTCCACAACTGCACCTCTGGACCCCTTTAAATTACACAGCACCCTGCACCTCTGGACCCCTTTACATTACACAGTGCCCTGCACCTCTGGACCCCTTTACATTACACAGGACCTTGCGCCTAAGGACCTCTTTACATTACACTGCACCTCTGGACCCCTTTACATTACACAGGACCTTGTGCCTAAGGACCTCTTTACATTACACAGCACCCTGCACCTCTGGACCCCTTTACATTACACATGACCTTGCGCCTAAGGACCTCTTTACATTACACAGCACCCTGAACCTCCTGACCCCTTTACATTACACAGCCCTTGTACCTCTGGACCCCTTTACATTACACAGCACCTCTGCACCCCTTTACATTACACAGCCCCTCACAGCTCTGGACCTCCTGCATGTTAGACCCCCTACAGTGCAGATCCCCTCCCTACCATACAGACCCCCATCTACAGTGTAGACCCCTCTACAGTACAGAATCCCCCCCTACAGTGCATACCCTCCTACAGTACAGGCCCCTCCCCCCTGTAGCGCAGACTCCCCCCTGTAGCGCAGGACCCCTTCTACAGTGCACAGACTCCCCTAAGGACTCATAATGTACCTCGATCCCAAGGCAGCAGCATTTCCGAGGGGAGGTGCGAGCAGCACCCGAGTGGAGTGACATCTGCCGACTCAGTGATCCGGGATCCGGCGCAACAATCCCCTTCTCTCTGTGGTCGCGTGACTCACGTCACGCCGTTCTGATCAGTCTTGGCAGCGGCTGTCGCTCACAGCCGAGCAGAGTGAAGCCGCCTCCCCCTGTATGCAGAAGGGGGAGGCAGCTTCACTCTGCTCGGCTGTGAGTGACAGCCGCTGCCGAGACTGATCAGAACGGCCACACGACGCGACCACAGAGAGAAGGGGATTACTGAGCCGGTGTTCTGCCATATAGTGTCCGGCCATCATATAGTGTCCGCCACGTACTGCGCATGCGCAGTACAGAGCAGACGAAGCTTCGGAAAATCTCCAAAGCTGATCGGCGCCTGCACCGTGAGTGGAGGTGGTAGCCCCACCATCCAAGCGGACATAGGGTTCGCTCACCACGCTTTGGGCTCGGCCTCGCTGCGCTCGGCTCTTTTATATTTCCACTCTATGTCCACTTGGATAGTGGGGATAGAACCTGGACTCACGGCGCAGGCGCCGTTCATCCTCTGCAATTTTCGGAATCTGTGTTGCTGTGTACTGCGCATGCGCAGTACGCAGTGGACACTATCGGATGGAGGACCTTATATGATAGGACACCGGCAGATGTCACTCCACTCGGGTGCTGCTCGCACCTCCCCCCTGCAATGCCGCCCACTTTTTTTTTTTTTTTTTATACATAAAATTTTGCAGTTCAGATTGCCCGGGCCCCCCTGCTGGTCAGGCCCAGTACAGCAGGGCCAGTTGTACTTGCCCTGGCAATTGGAGTCCAGTCTCAATCCCATCTTGAACAATTTATCTGGTGTATAATGTGCTCTAAGTATTATGTATAACTGGGACAGTCGTTGGGCCACATTCAGGGAGCAAAATTGTGCCTCCTCCCATTGTTCCTCCTCTGAATGTTCCCACATTTCAATTGTTCTCCATTTTCTCGACGCTCACAGGGGAAACTCAGCCATATAATGGAATATCGAGGTCAGGGAGAGAGTCCACGGATCCCCCCCCCCCCCCCCCCCCCGGACTGCGCCACCACCGTGTGTTGCAGCTGCATATAATAGAAGAGCATTGATTGCGGGAGGCAAAATTGCTCCCTCAGTGCAGGGAAGTGAATCTGTTTTCCTGCAGTAAATATACAGTATGTCGCAAGTGCGTGACCCCATGTCTTCTCCTACTTTCAATTTCTTACTGAAAGAGGGGACAACAGAAAAGTAAGGACAGCCCCATGTTTGTGAAAATAATTTAACCTATATAATTGGTTTAAAAAAAGCCATTTTGTAATCTGTTAACTATCGCTTTTCCATTTCAATCTGCAGACCAGCTATAATTTTATAGACCCGACAAAGAAAAGCAACTTTCACTTGCTTGTAACCATGGCAACTTGGAAAATATTCTGTACACTGCTTAAAGTGTTTGTAAATGCAAAACCTGTAAAACACAAGTACTGAGGAACTTATCCCTTTTTTCAGTCATTACAGTTCTCTGCAGTACTCTTATTATGAGGGCTTTTAGTCAGTCACTTGACCGCACTGTCATCTTGTCCACACAGGGACTGTAGAGGATGCTCAGAAGCCACTGTCACTCATAGTGGTGAAGGATGGGCTATGGGCCAGGAGGAACCACTGTCAGTCAAACATGTGGCATTAACTTCACTGCCACTGACCACCAATCCAACAATGTGTTAATGTTGTCACACCAATTCTAGGGGTTGTTGTTCCAGCCACTGACACCAGTGCTGGGGGTTGTTCTACTCCAAATTCTTCAGTGTGCATTGCGATACACTGAAAAAATGCAGCAAGACCAAACTTTATGATCATTGTAGTGCAAAAAAAAGCACCAATAGACACATAGATGTGAACCAGATCTAACACGTTTAGTACATAATGGGGTTAAAAAAACAAAACGTAGCCCTTTATAGTAGAAAAATCAGATAATCACTACTATAAGGGGTTCATTTTTTTTTTACTGTAGAACAGTGAAAGTAATATTTACAGTAGTGATTATTTGCTCTTTTTGTACTATGAAGGGCACATTTTAGTTTTCTTTAACCCCATTATGTTACTGGCCGATTAATCGATTATGAAAATAGTAATCAATTAATTTCATAATCGATTAGTTGTTGATTAGTTTCAGCCCTAATGCACATACTGCCACTCTATAATGTACATTTATATTTAATGAGCAGGAAATGGATTTATTTATTGCTCTGTGTGGGGATAAAATGTGTAAAGCATTCTTACATCTCATTGACTTAGTGTGACTCCGGTTAATGCTGTTGACTTGAGATTGACCTGTTCTGTTACATTCATTCTCTGTCTAGAGGCAGCTGCCTGACTTGTGTCTTTTGGCCCAGCCATTTGACTTCTTTTTCTATTGACAAAGAGAGCAACAGATGGCTTGGTTGCAATTACCTAGTACTGGCACAAAAAGAAAGTTCTGGCGACCCCAAAAGTAGATATTTTTATACTTTGAAAAACATGGAGTACTTGATCTATGAAAATAGAACTGGACCAAGTTCACATAGTGATAATGATCTGCTTGTGGATTTGTTCTCCATTCATTTTTACATTGTGTAAATTATGGACTTTTCGTGGTTTGTTTCTCTTTGATGAAGACAGCAAGCAGATGCTATCTTGAAAATCACTGATGAACTGACTTGTCCTGTAGAAACAGCTTGGAGTGCATTCAAAATGAATTGAAATTGCAGCTGAGCTTTTGAACAGTGGACTAGTCTTTTCTGTGTGTTTGTTGTTTGGCAGGGGCGGGGGGGATATTCTTGCTATAGATTTACATTAAGGCAGTCTGGATTTCCCTATATACCTCTGAAGTTGGAGATGCACATTGCAATCTGATTGCACAAACATCTTTGTATTTGCCAACTATTGTGTAACGCACTACACAATCCATTTAATTGATGTACAATAAGATTGTATTTTGTGTATCCAGTTAGAGTCCATTCACACAGGGGCAACTTTGGATCCGACTTCGGGTCGCCTCAGGTTGCACTAGATGTAGAAATCAATGTAACTGAATGAGAGCTTAAAGAGGAGCTGCACCTAAAAAAAAATATTAAAAGCCAGCAGCTACTAATATTGCAGCTGCTGACTTTTAATAATATCACACTTACCTGTCCCAGGTTCCAGCGATGTCGGCGGCAGATAACGAGCGATCGCTCGTCTCGCTGCAGCCACCGCCGCCATCCTCTGTCAGGGAATCGGGAAGTGAAGCATGAGGGCTTCACTGCCCGGTTCCCTACTGCGCATGCGCGAGTTGCGCTGCACTTCTCTTATGGTCCCCCGCTGTGTCTCTGGGAACTGTGTGTTTCCCAGAACACAACGGGGGGTGGGGGGCGGAGCCATGCGGGGGTGGGCGGAGCCATTCGGCGGTCTGGCCGGAAGTGGGTGCAGATACCTGGATTATCCAGGTAACTGCACCCCCCTCCCCCCCGAAAGGTGCCGATTGTGGCACCGGAGGGGGGGAGGGATAATACTAGCGGAACTTCCCCTTTAGGGTGAAGAACCGCTTTAAGGTGATTGAAGTGGCAGATTCGCACAAGTGCTTGCATATCAGGTAGGATCTTTACATTCTACAAGACCTACTATTGAATAGTAATCAAGCAACTGCTGGGTGGACTGAATAGCAAAAGTTTACATGATCCAATTTAAGCTTCCTCCCTAAAAAAATAAAAAAAAATCATAATTGGGGCCGGTTCACACTGTTGCAGTGTGAATTTTGTGCAAATTTGATCCGATTGCATTGCAAATTCTTTGTGTTCTGGCGAATCTACTGTGATTCTATGGCAAATATTGCATTGCATTGAATTGAATTCGCATCTCACACAGATTTTTCTCACTTGCAGTACACTTATAGTGCAGAGTGGATTTGCCTTTAGTAAATCAACCCCCATGTCTTTGCTGGAAACTATAGAATAGTCTTTTTTTTAATGGCAGGAAAGAGGAACTCTTAGTCAAAATAATAATGGGATTTGGTTTGTTCCCAGTATGCTGTTCCACCTTGGTACAGAAATTTTAATTGCAGCAAAACACCTGATCAACATTTCAAACAATCTGTTTTTGTTACCGTAAAGGAGGGCATCCTTGTCCTCATATGATTAAAGACCCATTCACATAATTGCATTGTTGTAACACACTGTAAAATGCACAGTACTGAATGCAGCAAAGTGAGTTGCATTGCAGCACATCTCCTTAACCACTTACAGACCGGACCATTTTGCTAGCTTAAGACCAGAACACTTTTTGCGATTCGGCACTGCGTCACTTTGACAATTGCGCGGTCGTGCAACATATTTTCCACACAAAATTGACGTCCTTTTTTCCCCCCCACAAATAGAGCTTTCTTTTGGTGGTATTTGATCACCCCTGCATTTTTTTTATTTTTTGCACTATAAACAAAAATAGTGCGACAATTTGGGGAAAAAAAACACATTATTTTTTACTTTTTGTTATAATAAATATCCCCCAAAAATATCTAAAAAAAAAAAAAAAAAAAAAAAAAATTCCCTCAATTTAGGCCAATACATATTCTTCTACATATTTTTGGTAAAAAAAAAATCGAAATAAGCGATTATTTGGTTTGCGCAAAAGTTATAGCGTTTACAAAATAGGGGATAGTTTTATGGCATTTTCATTCAAATTTTTTTTTTTTTACCAGTAATGGCGGTGATCAGAGATTATTATTTTTTTTTATTGTGACTGTGACATTAGGGCGGACACATCGGACATTTTTGACACATTTTTGGGACCATTGTCAATTATACAGTAATCACTGCTATGCAAATGCAGTGATTCCTGTGTAAATGACACTGGCAGTGAAGGGGTTAACCAGGGGGTTAAGTGTTCCTAGGGGCGTGTTACTAACTGTGGGGGGCTTGGCTTTGTTTTAGTGAACACTGATCTCTGCTCCAATCACATGGAGCAGAGATCAGCATCACTTGTTGCTAGGCAGAGCGGGGAGATGCTGTTTACAATGGCATCTCCTCGTTCAGCCACCCTGTGAGATGATCGCGGGTATGCCCGCGGCGATCGCGTCCGCAAGACCCGCGACCGGACTCATGGGGGTCCCAACCGGCGGCGCGTTTGCGATGGCAGGGCGGCATTTAAAATTGGACGTACCTGCACGCCAATATGCCTGCCCATGCCATTCTGCCAACGTACATCGGCGTGCGCCGATCGGGAAGTGGTTAAACACAGCTGACCAGCACTGTATTGCTTATATTGAGGAGGTGGTTGTTTTTCATGTGCTCATACTCATCAGAGTACCATGCAGTAAGGCTGGCCATATATGATCGAATTTTGAAAGAATTTTCTTTTGAAAATCAGAAAATTTGTGCGTTTTGTGATCCGATGCTGCCACCATTGATTTCAAATTTGACCAACCAAGCCTTCAATTTCACCTCGTGTTGCTACAGAAAATAATTTTCATGGCTGGGAATTTTCTTTTTCAATTACATTTCTCGCACGATTCTCCCATCATTGATTAGAAAATCGTTCGTTTTTAAAAAATTTCCAACATGTCCGATTACTCAAATTCGATGGCTACACGAAAATCCGCTGTTGCTGCAGCCCATTAATTGTGCAAAATACAAACAAAACTTCTTAGATAAGATTTTCGAAAGAAGATTCTTTCAAAATTCGACCCATGTATGGACTGCCTAAAGTGTCTTTTAATGTGCTTATCCACCTGTGTTCATTTATTTGATATCAGTGAAGTAAAGATGGCATGGCATTTGTGGGCAGCACAGTGGTGTAAAGGGTCGCTGGTTCAAATCCCAACCACGACACTACCTGCCTGGAGTTTGCATGTTCTCCCTGTGCCTGCATGGATTTCCTCCGGGTAGTCCTGTTTCCTCCTACACTCCAAAGACATTCAGGTAGGTTAATTGGCTTCTGTCCAAAATTGGCCCTAGTATATAAATGGGGACCTTGGATTGTGGGCTCCTTGAGGGTAAGCAAGATGAGAGTGTGCAATGTACAGGGATAGGGACAATTTTAGACACTCAGGTTGAACTGGATGGAGTGGTGTCTTTATTCAACCTTACTAACTATGTAGCTATGTATGCACAGCCACCACATTGTTCAGCATATAAATCATAATTCTTGCTTTTAGTGAACATGAGGCAGTAATATAGCAATTCACTGCAGTTTAAAAAAATCCAAATGTATCAGAAAATAGGCAAGAGACATGAGACTCTGAATGTGTTAAGATCTTTGATGCAAAAACTGTTTTTGTTTTTTGCTTCTTGCCCGAGGCTTCTCTACAGCACTACCATGATGCAATCCAGAAATGTGCCAAATGCATGCAGTTTTATTTAGGGCTTGTTGGCTGCTAAATATATAATCCATTTTGGATTAAAACAAAGCGTTTATTTATCATCTCAGTACAGCAAAAAAAAAAAAAAAAATTAAACTGATGTTCAAGACAAATAGTTAAAGGGAATAAAAAAAAGACTCCACAGCTATAGACTAGAAGTGGTACAGTATGTGCCGTTTATGCCAGAAGTTGTGTCTATCTGAAGAGAATGCTAGCTCCTGGAAAAATGTCAAAAGCTAACTTCAAAGCAAGAATTATACACAGCAAAGCACCAACTCTGAGTCATGGATAGATGTTATCGCTGCATCTAATACATTTTACCACATATCTGTGCCAATGTCACAAATTAAAACTTGGGGCAGTTCAGGATTTTATTGCATAGCCAAAAATGAAGGGAAGAGCAACATCTTAGTATGAAAGCAATTTATTTTGTTAACAGGATGCAGGGCCTATTTGCTCTGGGTTTAAGGATGAGCTCTGGTGTGTTCACAAGCCGCACGTGTAAAGTCCGCCAGGAAGTCGGCACTGCACAGCGCTAATCACAGGCAGTGAGACATTTCCCGATCTCTGCAGCCGTGGGCTCTGCACGTACGGCTTACGAACACACCTGAGCTCTTCCTTATCTGGGATTACATGTCTGAATTGGGCGGTGGTTTCACAGCAAAATTTCCAAAAACAAAGGAATTGGGTAAGAAAAGAAAATATAACCAGATTATGCATTTTACCACGTGGTCAGATCACAATTTTTTGGAAGATAAACTGCTTATGATGATTTTTTATTTTATTTTTTTTAAGTACAAAAAAAAATCAGCTGCTGAAAGGGCCTAAAAACTGAGTTTAACTACAGCATTGCTGCAAGGGGCTGACTGAGAATAAAATACTGTTGCAGAGAAATATAGGGATTTTGGAGATTTAAGCTGGATACACACTATACAACTTTTGTACGTTTTTCCTTTAGATTTACATTCAGCGTTGTAGTGCAAGGGCCTGCCTGATTGCATGCAAATTGAAAGTGTTTAGGTTTGACCTTTATATTATATGGTTTTGGTAAATCTAAAGGAAAAAAAAATCTAAAGAAAATTGCATAGTGTGTATCCAGCTTTAAAGTGGTTGTAAACTCTTACAAACCACTTTGACCTACAGGTAAGCCTAGATTAAGGCTTACCTGTAAGTCCAAGAAATATCTCCTAAACCTACACGGTTTAGGAGATAATTACCCGAAGACAGCCACCGATGTCTACGGCACATGCGCCGTAGTCCATAGACAGCGGCGCGCAGGCGCACTGGACATGCGTGGGAGTGACGTCATCGCGGCTCCGGCGAATCACAGCGCCGAAGCAGTGAGACCCGGAAGTTGCTCCAGGATCCATGGCAGCGGCGAAGAGGAAGACAGAGGACCGCCCCGGGTCTTTGTTCTCAGGTAAGCTATTCATAATGAGCTAGTATGCTATGCATACTAGCTCATTATGCCTTTGCCTTATAGGGTGTGTTTTTTATTTTTTTGCCTTTACTTCCTCTTTAAAGTGATTGCAAATGATCACCCTGTAAAACATTGCATTAAGTTTAGAATAAAAATGAAAGGCAAAACTGTTTTGTATATGCATATGAAAAAAAAAAAACATAAATACCCTTTTCCCCTTTTATATAAATGATCACATTCCCTCTATTCTCAGCTGCATGAGAGCTTAGTGTAGTCAGTTTTTATAGGAAAGCAGAGGGACTGTCGAACACCAGGAATTTCACATAAAGGTAGCAATACAAAGAGAACAGGAAACTTTCTCATACAAGTACATGGTACAGTAGCCACATGTATCTCACGTTTGTATGTGTGTATAATATATTCATTCAGTAAATTTGCCACTTTACTTTTAAAGTAAAGGTAATGTTTTTATTAGGGATGCACCGAATGGGTTTTTTGGTGCCGAAACCGATACCGAAAATGAAAAATACACTAGGCCGAAAACCGAAACCGATACCGAAAATGACTGTTTTTAAAAAATATTTTTATACAGGAGGTGGTCAGGGACTGGGGACATGGTACAGGAGGCGGTCAGAGACTGGGGACATGGTACAGGAGGCGGTCAGAGACTGGGGACACGGTACAGGAGGCGGTCAGAGACTGGGGACACGGTACAGGAGGCGGTCAGAGACTGGGGACACGGTACAGGAGGTGGTCAGAGACTGGGGACACGGTACAGGAGGTGGTCAGAGACTGGGGACACGGTACAGGAGGTGGTCAGAGACTGGGGACACGGTACAGGAGGTGGTCAGAGACTGGGGACACGGTACAGGAGGTGGTCAGAGACTGGGGACACGGTACAGGAGGTGGTCAGAGACTGGGGACACGGTACAGGAGGTGGTCAGAGACTGGGGACACGGTACAGGAGGTGGTCAGAGACTGGGGACACGGTACAGGAGGTGGTCAGAGACTGGGGACACGGTACAGGAGGTGGTCAGAGACTGGGGACACGGTACAGGAGGTGGTCAGAGACTGGGGACACGGTACAGGAGGTGGTCAGAGACTGGGGACACGGTACAGGAGGTGGTCAGAGACTGGGGACACGGTACAGGAGGTGGTCAGAGACTGGGGACACGGTACAGGAGGTGGTCAGAGACTGGGGACACGGTACAGGAGGTGGTCAGAGACTGGGGACACGGTACAGGAGGTGGTCAGAGACTGGGGACACGGTACAGGAGGTGGTCAGAGACTGGGGACACGGTACAGGAGGTGGTCAGAGACTGGGGACACGGTACAGGAGGTGGTCAGAGACTGGGGACACGGTACAGGAGGTGGTCAGAGACTGGGGACACGGTACAGGAGGTGGTCAGAGACTGGGGACACGGTACAGGAGGTGGTCAGAGACTGGGGACACGGTACAGGAGGTGGTCAGAGACTGGGGACACGGTACAGGAGGTGGTCAGAGACTGGGGACACGGTACAGGAGATGGTCAGAGACTGGGGACACGGTACAGGAGGTGGTCAGAGACTGGGGACACGGTACAGGAGGTGGTCAGAGACTGGGGACACGGTACAGGAGATGGTCAGAGACTGGGGACACGGTACAGGAGATGGTCAGAGACTGGGGACACGGTACAGGAGATGGTCAGAGACTGGGGACACGGTACAGGAGATGGTCAGAGACAGAGGACGTGGTACAGGAGGCATCCCCCATTGCAGCCAGTGTGTCCCCATTGCAGCCAGTGTGTCCCCATTGCAGCCAGTGTGTCCCCATTGCAGCCAGTGTGTCCCCATTGCAGCCAGTGTGTCCCCATTGCAGCCAGTGTGTCCCCATTGCATCCCCATTGCAGCCAGTGTGTCCCCATTGCAGCCAGTGTGTCCCCATTGCAGCCAGTGTGTCCCCATTGCAGCCAGTGTGTCCCCTGTGTCCCCATTGCAGCCAGTGTGTCCCCTGTGTCCCCATTGCAGCCAGTGTGTCCCGTGTGTCCCTATTGCAGCCAGTGTGTCCCCATTGCAGCCAGTGTGCCATTTTGCAGCCAGCCTGTGCACTGTGTGCAGGGAAGAGAGCCGCCTCCGTCGCCTGTTTGATAACAGCGCCGGGAACATCACAGCTTTCATTTCAATAGCTGTGTGTTCCCGGCCGTGCGCCGTCACACGCAGCCCCTCCCCCTTGTCCGGGCACTTTGATAGACAGATCATCCGTCCAATCCTGCGGATGATCTGTCTATCTAAGTGCCTGGACAAGGGGGAGGGGCTGCGTGTGACGGCGCATGGCCGGGAACACACAGCTATTGAAATGAAAGCTGTGATGTTCCCGGCGCTGTTATCAAAAAGGCGGCGGAGGTGGCTCTCCTGCGCCCCCCACCCAGGCCACGCCCCATTTTCGGCTCCATTATCGGCCGTTTTTCTCTTTCGGCAAATTGCCGAAAAGGGCATTTTCGGCCGATATGTTTCGGCGGCCGAAATTTCGGTGCATCACTAGTTTTTATGTATATATTATGAGACCCTTGATTATTGTTACTAGTGATAATGATGAGAAAATTGGATCAGATGGACACACACACACACACACACACACACACACACACACACACACGCACTAGGGGTGCAACGGATCAAAATACTCGCGGATCGGAAACGTTCCTCGGATCAGAGTCATAGATCAGATCATTTTTTCGGATCAGCAAAAAATAATTGAATTTGCAAAAACCTGTGAAAATTCCACCACCATATAGTCCCCACTGATATATCCACAATCTCCCCATTGTAATATCCACGTCATCTCCCCCAATGTAATATTGGCTGAGCATGGTTGGGTATCGCAGAGTATGGCTGGGTATGGAGAGATGGCTGAGCATGGATGGATTGTCACAGAGCAGCACTGTGGGCACTACAGATTCAGCACACAGCGCTGCTGCCATCCGATCTCTCCCCTCCTCTGTACAGATCAGTACACAGAGGGTTTGTTTACAACAGGGGTTGACAAATTTGCTTTGAATTTAGGGGCCAGTTAAAGTTAGGAGCCAGTTTTTTTTTTTTCAGCTCCCGGGGTAAGGCCACTCATTTTCACCCCCTATCCCTAACTCACAATGGAGCACCCAGTCAATAACTCCATTTAAACGCTGTTACATCAGGGTTATAGGCTGACCAGAAAGAGTAAGGCTGGCAACAGATGGAACTGGCTGGCACTGGCAGGTGGCACTGGTTGCCACTGGCAGGCACGTGGATCTGCCAGATGGCACCAGCAGGTGACACTGGTTGGAACTGGCAGGTGGCACTAGTGGTCACTGGCAGATGGCACTGATTGGTAGTGGCAGGTGGCACTGGTAGGTGGTGGCACTGGTAGGTGGTGGCAGGTGGCACTGGTAGGTGGTGGCAGGTGGCACTGGTAGGCGGTGGCACTGATTTGCGGTGGCAGGTGGCACTGGCGGTTGCAGATGGCACTGATTGGCGGTGACACTCGGCACTGGCAGGTGGCACTGATTGGCACTGATTGGCGGTGGCACTGGTTGGTGGTGGCAGGTGGCACTGGTTAGTTGCAGGTGGTATTGATTGGCGGTGGCACTGGTTGGCACTAGCAGGTGGCACTGATTGGTGGTGGCAGGTGGCACTGACACTGGCGGGTGGCACTGATTGGTGGCACTGACACTGGTGGGTGGCACTGATTGGTGGCACTGGTTGACGCTGGCAGGTGGCACTGGTTGGCAGTGGCACTGGTTGGCGGTTGCAGGTGGTATTGATTGGAGGTGGCACTGATTGGTGGTGGGTGGTGGCACTGGTTGGCACTAGCAGGTGGCACTGAATGGTGGTGGCAGGTGGTACTGACACTGGCAGGTGGCACTGATTGGTGGTGGCAGGTGGCACTGGCAGGTTTCACACGGAGCACTCTGTTACTGAAATGTAACAGAGGAGCTGTCAGAATTTAGCTTAATGTCGGAATGGGCGGGACCCAGCCGGGGTGTGAAACTGACAAGTAACAGAGAGGCGGATATGTCAGATTTCAGCCTTGCTTGTCAGTTTCACACACTTAGCGCGGCGCCGCTGAGTGTGGAGGAGGGAGGAGGACGGCAGTCAGTGTTAATGCTGCTGCATGTCTGGGTTATCAATAGTGAGTGGGCTGGTGGCAGCTTAGGCGCCAGGTTGCAATTTCTGGTCGCATTGGCAACCTGGTGCCTGGGGTTTGTCGAGCCCTGGTTTACAAGTAATAGCTCCATCATTTGATGGAGCGTTCACATTGTAATCTGCCGCCGGGTGTTCCAAGATGGCCGTCGCTCCAGAGAAAGGCCGAAGCCGGCGCAGGCTGAGCCAGCAGAGCGCTGTGCGGATCGTGGGGTGTGCCGATCCGAACCGGTTGACCGGTTTGGATCACGGATTGGTGACGATCCGTTGCACCCCTAACACACACACACGGGTATGACTTTCTTTACTTCGCTGCTATGGGCTTTAGCCCCAGATCTTTTGTAGACCTAGCAACTCCCCTGGGCCTGCTTTATAATGCAAAGTATTGTTTTCATTTGTAAAAATAACCTGGTGTCACTAGTGATAGTAGTTTAAAAAAGGCTTAGAGTAACTGAAAATCTGTGTTTTTAAAATGAGTTCGGTAAAGGACCAGTTCCAGCTACTAAAGATGGCTCACTGGTGGTCTCTCCAATTACCCCTTCACACATCCCTACATCTCATTTTTAATACTTAACAGTTTTACTAAAGTTGTGGTAGACCTGAGGCCACCCAACATATGCAGTTTTTTCAGCTTTGAGCAAAAGCCTCCTCTGTTGCTGCAGCATTGTGCAAAAGACAGGCTTACTGTTAATACATTGTTGTGTGGATGCTGTTCCAGTATTTTCTTCTCCAGTGAATAGTGCCATGACCCCACCCAATGACTGGCAGAGGGTCCCACCCAATGACTGGCAAAGGGTGTGTTCACATTTTCTAGTTAAAGCGGGATTCCGCTGACCTATCGTGTTTTTTTTTTTTTTATTTATTTTTTTTTTTTCCTGTGTCATTGTAATTTGTTTGTCACGTAATTCTAGTACTCACTACTTGTAGTTTTATTCTTCCTGGCTTGCCAATTTCTTGCGCAAATGTAAGTTATAAAACTTCCTCCCGGCTGTTTCCATTTTGCTTTTGGGCATTTGAAGCCCACAAGCATTTAGTTCCGGGATGCAGTGAATGCTGTGCTCCCAGCATTCACCGCTCGATCCTGCGCATGCTCATTGACACCAGCGAGCAGCACCGTAAGATTTCGGGGTGCCATCATAACGGGCGGTGGCGGAAGTTCCCACCCTGTTGTGATGGCAACCAAATACTTGCCTGTGTAGTGTCATATTTTGCTCCCCATCATAGAATGCTCCGGAAGTGACGTTGCGGCCAGAAATCTTGCACTGCGCATGCGCGATGTGTTCCAAATGCTTGCACCATGCGTTCCGTTGGATTTCCGACAATGTAATTCAGTGAAACTGTCAGATAATGTCACGGGAGTGAGGGGAGGTAATCGTGACATTAACTTTAGACAGAGCAGAGAGCGCCGGAGAGAGAGCTCCCCTGACTTCTCTGACATTATCTGATGGTTTCACTGGTCTGCATTGTCGCAAATCATTTGGAACGCATGGCGCAAGTGTTTGGAACGCATCGCGCATGCGCAGTGCTAAATTTCTGGCCGTAACGTCACTTCCGGAGCATTCTATGATGGGGAGCAAAATATGACACTACACCTGCCCACTTCTAAAATGGCGCTTTCTGACACGCCCTCGTCACGTGACCGGCGTCTTGGTTCTGAAATCTCACAATATTTTGGCATGACGCCGTTCCCCACTGATTCCTGGGAAGACTCTAACAAAGCTCCCAGGGGGCTTTGCGAGGCCGGGAAAGGCGATAAACACGCCTACTCCCATGGGAGGAGAGCCCGGAAGTCAGGAAACTAATTACTACTAAAAGGTAATTACAGCATTATTATTTTTTTTAAAGGTCATTTGAGCATCTATGGTACTAAGGGAATTAAATTATATCAACTTGAAAAATTGATTACAAGACCGCTTTAAATAATGCTGGGTGTCATTCGACCTGGAAGTTATTGGGGTTGCTAAAATAAGAGGATGTAGAGAATGATATATATATATATCTCTTCTCCTAAAAGTGCTCATGTCCAAAAATGAGGGCAAAATAACTTTAACTAAGAACTAAAAAAAAAATATATGACTAGTAGTGTCTATGCCAGTATACACACCAGGGCTCTTGGCCTCAGGTTCCTGTACACCTCGTAAGCATAAATTCAAAAAGAGCTGGAGTCTGATTACAATCATGTCCAATCCTTTTTTTGGTAAAGGATAAGCGATCTGGGACATACAAACTAAGCAGAATACTAACATTCTGTGTGGATGTCCCAGATTGCTTCTCTTTTACCAAATAAACAACCATAAAGCATTGTTGTTGGACTCCAGCTCTCGCTAAAAACTAAATAAAAATTAAGCTGGAGATGGTTGTTAAATCACTAAATATAACCACATCCTTTCCTTGTGATAGACTACCCAACAAGCAATCGTTCACATGTACCATGAAAAATCTGTGTGTCCATGCCCTTCACTACAGCTTGGTGCAGATCTTCTATAATAAATAATAATCTATAATAAAAGAACAGTGCTGGCTTCTGTTGCATAGCGTGTTACCATACCTGTAGTGTTACTTTCATAAAAATGTGCTCCAATCGGGGAACGTGTTATTACTCATACATACAGGCACATAGCTGCACAGATGCCTAGTTACTTAGTGCAGTGTGACTCCTGTATAGCAAGTTTTTTTTTTTTTTTTTTTTTTGTTATTGCCTCTGCAACAAAATCAGGCCATCAAACACATGCCAAGCAGGTCAGTGAGGTGTTAGATTTCAGTCAACAAAAAAAATGCACTGTAACTTACTGTTTAAGTGCATAATGCTTCTTAGCCTTGCTTTACAATTCAGTTAACTGAGAGCTGCCATTTGCATTTTTGGGCACTAGGTCTGAAGCGATATCTGCAAGCATATAACAATAGCAATGTTTATGCAATTAATCCTTGCCGATTTGCACTATTACTGGTATAGTAAATGGGACTTGTATTCTTCATTATTAGCCACTTCAACTTTCAGACCTGTGTATAGCCTATGGACCATTACAGTTTTTACATTTCTCTTATGGGCCTATTGATTTGGCAATAACTTTATTTAAAGTATAGTTAAAGACCAGCCCAATTTTGGGTTGTTCCCAGAACAGTAATAGAGGAGAAATCTTACCATGGGGAGATGGGTGACTACCAGGGATTCTCTATCTTCCTGTTTTGTCTATCTGACAGGAAGTGAAGGGAAATTTCTACAACAGGACACAAATGGCCAAAAAACATATGGGTTTAGTTCTACTTTAAAATAGAATGAAAGCAAATGTTTTTTATTTGGATGGAGTAAAGGGAGGGTTATAACCAATTGGAGGAGGCTGTACTACTCACTGCCTTTGTTGGGCTCTGACAGATAAAATCACCTAATGCAGAGCTCAACAGAGGAAGTGAGTAGTGTGAGCTTTCCTCTACCCTGGCTGCCAAGTGATGGCAGCAATTGGTTGAGCTGTCTGTAGCTGCAGTCATTGCGGCACTGACCAGAGGCCCGAATTGGGCACGGCTTAACTGACAATACAATCGCCTTGTCCCTAGGACTGGGGACTGATCAGTTAAGCTATTTTTACAATCTGTCTCGGATCAGCGCTGATGGAGGTATAATTGGGACCAGGGTCATTCTATTAATGTACAAAAATATCTCTGCTAGTACACTCCATATCCAATGTTTGTACATTCCTTATTACACATCACCTCATTCCATATGCCATGCTGTACACATCTTTGTTTCACACCATTACTATATGCGACGTACTTTGATAACTTTTTTTTTTTTATGTTTGTAATATGTCCAGTGTCCAAAATTGGTTAAAAAGGAATATTATAGGTAAGGAACAGTATAATGATTTCTTGGAACCAAAGTGTTTGCTCCTCTATTGTTAAAAGCGATTGAACAGTTCAGAAGAATACAAAGTCTGTGCATAGATTTTCTTGCTGTTTCCTTCATTAGTATAAATGTATTACCTGGAACACAAGGAAACTACATAGATCAACAAATTTAAGGTCAAAAGGAATTGACAGCAGTCTTAAAATGAGGGTCACAGCAATCTGCAGTTCACTTTGTCTCCAGGTCTTCATCTTCTTCTTTTTTTATTTATTTATTTTTTGTCTTCAAGAATTTGCAAAGGTTTGACGTTTCCTCAAATGTTGCCCCGGGTTAAATGCTAACCTATCGGAAACTAGCAGTCTTCATCCAGGCAAGCTGCAACACTATTGAATAAATAACCTGCAATAGCAAACAACAATTATATTTTGCAAACAAATGGCTCTTATAGATGTGGAATAGCAAAGGAGCAAAAATTTGAAGTTGCATTTCATTTTCTCACAGCTAACAGATGATTTACTTTTATATCTCAAGGCATTGATTTAGGCTCGGTTCACACTGGTGCGATGTGGGAAATCCTTTGAATCCACTGTGGGTTCCCGCATCGCACCTGACTTGCAGGCAGTTCACACTGCCCTCTGCGAACCACTGCGGGTGTCAACACAAAGTTAATGACACCCCCAGATCGGATGGTAGTGCGAACTATGAATTCGGACAGGAATCAGATGGTATGGGTGTGAACACCCATGCGATCCGATTCTGGTGCAGACAAAAAAAAGGGTCCTGCACAAGTTTGTCCAATTGCGATGCAAATTTAGCCATACAGTTTCTATGGCTAAATTCCCTTCGCACAGACATCACGTGATCTGCACAGCAATGTGGTGCGAATCACATGCAATGTCTGGCATCCCACCATTGTGAACAGGCACGAAGAGTGTACTCTCACTCAGGCCAGATGAACTAAACTGAGTTCAATTCTCTACCCTCCCCAGTCCTCTGTTGGTTTGCACTCACACTGGTTTTGACACACTCCCTTGCTAACCAGACCAACAATTCCTGTTTTAATACACTCATATTGCAGCAAACTATACCAGATTGCAAGTAAACCATGCCCAGGACCACATGTTCCAAGCAGTCCCAGGTACAGTTTAACTAGGCCCCAGCGAAATAGAGGGCACTCGCATTACACAATAGAATTGTGCCTGGGTCAAATGAAATGGAGTACTTTAAATCTGTAACATGTGAAACATACAGCCCAGTTACAGAATAAGGTTTATAAATGACTGAAGTATGCATTCCTGACTATCAAGTGTATACAGAAGGCTAATACATATAGTGTTTTCTGTGATTTTATATATATCAAGGCTGAACAAAACTAAGAATGCTACTTCTAAATCAAATTACATTAGGTATTTAAAGTAACTGCATGGCTAAAATAAAAAAGACATACCTCCTATATGATATAGTTTGTCACTAGTAAAAACGCAGCAGGAGTGAGAGACCCGAGAGAGCCTCTACTCTTATGGACATCGCTGGATCGAGATGGGGCTCAGGTATGTATTAGAGGGGCTGCGAGGGAAGCTGTATGCAGAAGGTTTTCTACCTTACTGCATAGAATGCCATTGACGATGCTGCAGTGCCGGGACAAAGTCATTCAGTGCCCAGGGCGAAGATGGCAAATGGAAAATGCCAGTCCCTCCCTCCAACAGAGAGATCACTCCGCACGCAGCAGGACTAGTGGGCTGGTCTGTTGCCCCACCCCGGCGAATCTACAACACAGCACAGGCAGTACCCATGTACAGGAGGAGAGAGCAGTGAGTTATCAAGAATCAAGTTATTATAAAATCAAAAGTCTGCAGCGGCTACGGACGTTGCAAGAACCGCTCACGGACACCTTGCTGATCCCTGTCCATACTGCATTTTACAGAAACGAAAACCGAAGTAAGGGAAATTTTTTATTTTTTGGGCAGGTTTATACTTCCCATGGTGGATGCAGCATTGGGCTGATGTTGCATCTGTCCCCCAGCACCTTTGCACTGAGAACATCGCAGATTGTTTGGCTTTCAGAGCTCCGTGAGCAGAGAACTGTAGACTGTCAGTCAGCGGTTCTCTGCTCTTTTCCCTCCTCACTCATTAGAGCGCTGGACTGTGGAGGGGTGGGGTCGGCTAGCTCAGGGTCTCAGTGGCTCGCTGAGCGACTGAAACGGGTGTCAGATCCAGACTCCCATTGTTGGGATGACGCAGTGCCTGGACTGATTTCTGTGACTTCCGCAGAGAGCGGACTTCAGCCTGCTGTCTGCTGAAAAGGGGTCACAGGAGTGCAAAATTAATCGCACTCCTGCGTATCATAGAAGTACAACCAAACATGCTTTAGTTGTACTTCTCCTTTAAAATAACATTGGTTGTTAACCTCCCCTCAGCTTCCTCCCCCTCCCCCAATCCAGCCAGCTCATTTATTAATCTGAGATGCAATCAAAAATGTGTCAGTAGAACAATAGACAGTGTCAGATTTATTTTTATTATTTTTTTAATTTTATTTTTGTATTTTTTTTCACAATGATGGGGGGGGGGGGGGATTCCTTGGTGTCCAAAGGTGGCTATGCTGCTTCTCCTTAGATACAGTGGAGGAGTGAATGTAGCCACACTAAGACAAGAGGTGTGTTACTAGCCAGTCACCAAATGAAAATAAATCCATTAAAGCTTGTAAAAAAAGAAAACTAATTGGGCCACCACATCCAATTAGTGGTAAGCTATAATATGTTCTTTTTTTGTTTTTGAGTTAGTTTAGTTAGACTTTAACTATCTGTGAACATATTTTGGTGTTTTTTTTTTTTCCTCCGTTTGTGTCCTTCCAGCTGGTAGATGGAAAGGGATTGCTTCTAAATTATTTGTCCAGCTTTGTATCTGCCATTGCCAAGATACTAGCATAAAATAATTATGTGAATATTTTATTCTCATTGTGCATCTGGCATGCAATAACAGCATAATACAATTGGGACGCAGTAACTACATGGACACAGCTCCCAATTTGACATTCATGTGGTTGTTTGTCCCTGAGCTCACGCTGTCTGCGTTCAGAGACATGCACCTGCAAAGATACAAATTGGGAGCAGTGCCCATGTAGTTTCCATGTACCAGTAGAAATGAATGTGACTGCCTGCCCGTGGATGCATGGAACACCTATGGAACCCATGTGAGCACAAACAGCCCTTCGCACAGATGTATGCTTAAGTATGCCCGTTTGAATGTGGCTTTGGAGCAGAGTTCCTAACTTGGGGTTTGTTACACCAACACTTTATATTCCTAATATGTGCCTGCTGTACCATGTACCTGTGTGAGAAAGTATCCTGTTCTCTATGTATTCCTTTATGTGAAATCCCTGGTGTTCCTGCCAGTCACTCCTGGTCAGTTCGCTAGCTATCCTGGGTGTACTGGTGTACAGTACTCTCCTCCCGATGATTAGGCTTGCCCTGACACCCCCACCACATCCTTTCACTGGGAAGATCAGTGTGCTGATGCTTCCCCCCCCCCCCCCCTTTGCTCTTATGCAGCTGAGAACTGTGGGAATGTGATTTATAAGGAATTTATAATATTTTTTTATATCTATACACAAATGTTTGGCTTTCATTTCTATTTTAAACTGAATGGGTTGTTTTACAAGGTGATCGTTTACAATCACTTTAAGGCAGGAAGTTTGTGCCATCTTTCATGCCAGATCCACAACGAACCTAAAATATTCACGTTAATTATTTTATTCTAGTATCTTTGCAATAGACAAAGCTAGGCAAATAATTTTGAAAAAAAGCCTTTCAATCTAACAAATGTTTTTTTTTCTGTACTTTGCCTTTGTATATAACATGTTTTGTATCCATGTTTTGTTGCAGCAGTTTAATTGAATGATTTGTTTTAATAAGGAGACTCAAAACTGCTCTCTTTTGAAAAGTGAATTTACATCCTGTAATTTAATTACTTTGCAGTTGGAATGGATTTATGTTCTCTGTTAGCCCTTCAGTAGCAGAATTTAATATGGGTGGCCTACGTTGATCAGTACTGTGCAACTAACATTTTATCACTACTGCTGTATATTGTTTTAAGTAGAATTGGTACTATGACTACAGGTAAATGAAATAACATGTTCTGTTCTTTAAAGGGTTTGTTTGGCAAATGACAGGGAGGGGGTGAGAGAGGAGAGCTAAGAGCAGAGAGGACAGCGTATGACGGAGGGACACACTTTGACCGCGGTGACCAGGGCGGAGGAGGCCTAGTTATCGTGGTCTATTTAGAGGGGGGATACAGGAAGTGCATTGTTGAGGGTTTTTTTTTTTTTTTTTTTTACAGTTTGGGGGGGGGGGGGGGGGGATTACACGGCACAAGCACTGTCCTGTGTAATCTGCTTTCAGGGACCAGAATTTACATTTTTTTTGGGGTTAACAAACACTTTAACCCCTTGCTTCCCAAGCATATTCTAACACTTCTCACATAACATAACATTTGCAGCAATACCTCACATGTGTGGTGCAATTGGTATTTACATATGCGTGCAGGGTCTACATGCGCTTTTGCATTTGTGCACTTTACAAAACTTCTGTTTTTCCTCGGAGCTCCAGCTGTATTGGCTGAGAGAGTTCTGGAATAATGCCCTGAAAACCACGTGGTGAGTGTTTCCCCTCCCAGCAAGGTAGCAGTGCTTTGCACTGTGTAAAATAACAGCCTCCCCAGGCCACTTCTCATGTGCACTCCCTCACTCCCATTTACTTCTCCATCCCCACTAAATGTTATTAGATTAGTATATAATGAGTTTGGCAATTCTGGAGAAATGCTTAAATAATGCTTTACAATTTAATTATACCCATTTAGTCTACGGAAATTTACTGGAGATTTTAGTTGACTAAAATACGACTAAAACTAAAATGGCATTTACTTAAAGGACAATGACTTAAAGAACGTTAAAACTAACATTGCTTCTTCACATGCATATTCTTAATTGTTTTTCTACCTGGTACCTATTTCCCTCTCCTGTGCATATCTAATAAACTATCTTGGCAAATTAGTGCTGCCTTAACTTTGCTGAGAAAGCAGATGTCAGAAGGGAGATCATTTAAAAACATTTACACCATTAAGGACTCTTTGATGCGAATCAGGGGCATTTCTCTGCTCTGATGATAACGTTTCAGATTAGGCCTCATTGATGAAACTGTCTGAGGAAATAACTGTCTGTGTTTGTGTGTGTTTGTGTGTGTGTTTGTGTGTTTGTGTGTTTGTGTGTTTGTGTTTGTGTGTTTGTGTGTGTGTGTGTGTGTGTGTGTGTGTATGTGTATGTGTGTGTGTGTGTGTGTGTGTGTGTATGTATGTATGTATGTGTATATATATATATTACACACACACACACACACACACACACACACACACACACACACACACACACACTAGCGCTACAATGAAAGTAGTGAGTGTACAGCTTGTAGAACGGAGTAAATTTGCTGTCACCTCAGAATAACTCAGCACACAGCCATTATTGTCTAAACTGCTGGCAACAAAAGTGAGTACACCCCTAAGTGAAAATGTCCAAATTGGGCCCAAAGTGTCAATATTTTGTGTGGCCACCATTATTTTCCAGCACTGCCTTAACCCTCTTGGGTATGAAGTTCGCCAGAACTTCACAGGTTGCCACTGGAGTCTTCGTTCACTCCTCCATGAAGCCTTCACGGGGCTGGTGGATGTTGGAGACCTTGCCCTCCTCCACCTTCTGTTTTGAGGATGCCCCACAAATGCTCAATTGGGTTTAGGTCTGCAGACATGCTTGGCCAGTCCATCACCTTTACCCTCAGCTTCTATAACAAGGCAGTGGCCATCCTTGTGTGTTTGGGGTCCTTATGTTGGAATACTGCCCTGTAGCCCAGTCTCCGATCAGATCATGCTCTGCTTTTAGTATGTCACAGTACGTGTTGGTATTCATGGTTCCCTCATTGAACTGTGGCTCCCCAGTGCCGGAAGCACTCATGCAGCCCCAGACCATGACACTCCAACCACCATGCTTGATTATAGGCAAGACACACTTGTCTTTGTACTCCTCACCTGGTTGCCCACACACACACTTGACGCCATCTGAACCAAGTAAGTTTATCCTGGTCTTATCAGACCACAGGACATGATTCCAGTAATCCATGTCCTTAGTCTGCTTGTCTTGAGCAAACTGTTTGCAGTCTTTCTTGTGCATCATGTTTAGAAGAGGCTTCCTCCTGGGATGACAGCCATGCAGACCAATTTGATGCAGTGTACGGTATATGGTCTTGGCACTGGCAAGCTGACCCCCCCAGCCCTTCAACCTCTGCAGCAATGCTGGCAGCACTTATATATCTACTTCCTAAAGACAACCTCTGCATATGACACTGAGCATGTGCACTCAACTTCTTTGGTTGACCATGGTGAGGACTGTTCTGAGTGGAACCTGTCCTGTTAAACCGCTGTATGGTCTTGGCCACTGTGCTGTAGCTCAGTTTCAAGGTCTTGGCAATCTTCTTATAGGCTAGGCCATCTTTGTGTAGAGCAACAATTCTTTTTTTCAGATCCTCAGTTCTTTGCTGAACATTTTCACTTAGGGGTGTACTCACTTTTGTTGCCAGTGTGATTTAGACATTAATGGTGTGTTGAGTTATTTTGAAGGGACAGCAAATCTACACTGTTATACAAGCTGTACACTCACTACTTTACATTGTAGCAAAGTGTAATTTCTTCAGTGTTGTCACATGAAAAGATATAATATATTTACAAAAATGTGAGGGGTGTATTCAGTTTTGTGAGAATACTGTGTGTGTGTGTGTGTGTGTGTGTGTGTGTTTATATAATACACACACCTTGGTTTAAGAGCATTTTGCAAGACCAGCAAAATCTTTAAATACATTTTGACTCAATATACAATTAGCGCAGCCATTCTCAACCAGGGTTCCGTGGAACCCTGGGGTTCCTCCAGAGATTGCTAGTGGTTCCTTGAGCTGTGGCTGATGAACCACCTTTTTGATTGTGCCTACAGAGTTCAAGGTTTAGCATCACTTAGCAAAGCCAGCAGCATGACACAATATATATTTTTAGCTGTCTTTAAGGGTGGCATTCTGAGCACCATTTTAAGGGGAACATTCTTCCTATTCACCACCAGTAGAAGGGGCATTGTTCTATTGAGTCCTGATTAATTGGTTTTAGTAAGAGTTCCTCGAGACCTAAAAATTATTTAGGGGTTCCTTTAGGGTTAAAAGGTTGAGAAAGCCTGAATTGGGGTCTAGTCACAACTGAAGAACTTGTGAATGAGTTTCCATTATTTCTTATGGGAAATTTACTTTGATATACTGTACAAGTGCTTTGGATTACAAGCTTGTTTCCGGAACAAATTATGCTTGCAATCAAAGGTTATACTGTCTGTGTGTATATAATATAATATATATATATATATATATATATATATATATATATATATATATATATATATATATATATATATAAGCTTTCTCAAGATTATTGTAAAGCTGATATGGACGTATTTTTAAAAAGGGTGCTTTCTCTCTCTGTCCATGCAGTGTTGAGGAAAAATAAGGTAATGGGTTATGCAAATAAAAGAAGGATTTGGAGAAATATTTACTCAAATTCCTAATAGACTGTGCCCACAAGGGACTTTGCCTGACAGCAGTTTCCCTCTAGAAAGCAAGTGACAAATGGCCTTTGTGGTTTATCCTTTGGCAAATGGTTGCTCATGGAACAAACTCACATAGAAGAATGTACAGTCAGCCATTTATTTTCCACTGCAAAAAAATGAATAAAATGATTTTTTTTTGTAAAATATGCGGTTGTAGTCATCAGCAAAAACGCTTTCTGTTGGCTTTATGGAGGCTTAGAATGAGATGTTGCCTCGGCCTCTGGCAACAAAGGAGTTAAGCTTCCGGAAATCTTTCCTCTTTTTTTATTTTATTATCTTAAATAAAAATATCTTGTTCTGACATGTAAAGCAACATTATGGTTTTAATTAGTGTGCTGCAGCTGTTTGCCTTTAGCCTTCTCGAAGGCAAACTTAAAGACTGACATATTCTGTTTTTAAATTCATTGCGGATAAAAACAGCTTTATAATAAGGGAAATTTGGGTTGGGTGAAGTGGCGGAAAACAAAGCTACAACCCCAGGGCTTATAATAAAGACATCTCCAGTAAATGGAAAGGGAAAGCTTTTTGCCCAACATGTTTCCTGGCACTTAATGAAACTATTATGTCTGATCTCGTGTTTAGCTGCTGATAAGAAAGGGAGCTTAAAATATTTATCCTCCAATGCAGATACCATCTATATCCTTGTAGCTCCCAACCCAGAATCTTAAAAAAAAGAAAAAGACAGACCCCCTTCCGTAGTGTAAAAAGAAAATCCATAACCTAGTACAGTGATGGCGAACCTTGGCACCCCAGATGTTTTAGAACTGCATTTCCCATGATGCTCAAATACACTGCAGAGTGCATGAGCATCATGGGAAATGTGGTTCCAAAACATCTGGGGTGTTGAGGTTCGCCATCACTGTCCTAGTATAACAAGAAAATCTAAATCTGGATACTTGCATCAATAGCATGTGTGTGATGTAATGGCTAATACACAAAGTATGCCTATAATACTTGTCATCTTTTTGCTGATATTCCAGGCCAGGTTTTTTTCTCTCGAATTGAGTGTTCCCTAAGACACAAACATTAATGTACTTGGCTCTAGTGGTGAAAATGATGCATCAGAAGACCAAAGCAATTTTGGCCAGTTTAAAGTGATCCTAAAGTCTCCTTTTATTTATTTTTTGGTTAAAAAAAACAAACATGTTATATTTACCTGCCCTGTGCAGTGGTTTTGCACAGAGCAGCCCAGATCCTCCTCTTCTTGGGTCCCTCACCAGCGCCCCTGGCCCCTCCCTTCTGCTGTGTGACCCCATAGCGAGCCTAGCCACTGCTGTGTCCATTCAGACACACAGCCCGGCTTGGCCCCTCCCCCCCTCTCTCTCCTCATTGGCTTACTGCCAATGGCGCCCACGGCTGTGTCTCGGTCAATCAGAAGGGAGTGTCCCAGACAGCCAAGTCTCTTGTGCAACATCGCTGGATTGAGATGGGGCTCGGCTAAATATGAGGGGGGCTGCTGCACACAGAAGGTTTTTTTTTTTAATCTTCATGCATAGAATGCATGATGATGATAAAAAGCTTTAGAGCAGGGATCCTCAAACTACGGCCCTCCAGCTGTTGCGAAACTACACATCCCATGAGGCATTATAAAACTCTGACATTCACAGACATGACTAGGCATGATGGGAATTGTAGTTCCTGAACAACTGGAGGGCCATAGTTTGAAGACCCATGCTTTAGAGCCACTTTAATAGCATGGTCTCTCACCGGCTCTCTCTGCCCTCCTGAGCCAGGCTTTGTGCGTCCATAGCTACATGCAGCAAGGCCCCCCCCCCCCGCTCCCTCCTCACATGATTTCACTGATAGCAGCAGGGACTGATGGCTCCTGCTGCTGCTTCTATGTCCTGTGGGGTGAAGAAAAGAGACCAGCGCCACTGCAGACAGGCACAGCGATGGATTGATATAGGACTCCGGTAAGTATATGGGGGGGGGCTATTCTACTATTGGGACATTTTTTACCTTTAATGCAGGGGGTGCATTAAGGTAAATAATTTTCTGCCTTTAGAACCACTTTAAGGCATAAAGTGGTAAAATCCTGACAGGCGATTGCAAGGATCAATGTAGTTAAGATGTACATTTTTTTTTTTTGTAACAGGAATTCAGTAGGCTAGATTAAAATTACCCTTTTGCCACAAGGCCAGTTTTTCAAATAGACAACAGAAATGAACTCCTCTGCATCTCATCTGCAGATCCTTTATAGAAAAAAGCATTATTTTTGCTTCTTGTATCTATTTATTTATCTTGTATAGTGAATCCAGTGAAATCAAATCAAGCAATGCTGCAAATTAAACAGGGCTCAGGTTGCTTCTGTGCATCACTATGTTGGACTGCATGGCCTTTTCACTGCTGCTGCCAGCTCATTCTCTGTGCATGCTTTTACTGTCAGACCCTCAAACACATAAGTGATTGCTGCAAGGAGGGAGAGAGCTCAGATCCTTAAAAAACTTGCATTGCCTAGAAAAGAAAAAAACGTTTTTAAGAATGATTGGGGAAATTTGTAAAT
This sequence comes from Lithobates pipiens, assembly GCF_037356315.1. Lineage (NCBI taxonomy): Eukaryota > Metazoa > Chordata > Amphibia > Anura > Ranidae > Lithobates > Lithobates pipiens. Next base: position 393,248,502 of record NW_027507748.1, on the reverse strand, counting down.
GTTTTTTATCTAGTGTTGAAGACCTTGTTTAAGGCTGGGTTCACACTTAATTTGGATTTTGCGGCTCACAGCAGGCGGTCCGCCCTGTTCTCCGTTTCAGGGACGAATTGAGCCCGAATTTTTCCAGAATTCAGACCTGAAATGGAGCCAAAGACGCACAGGACCCTTGTGCAATCCGCTCCACAGCCGCCTCTGAGCTGTGTGAACCGGCTCCATTGAGACAGTCTTCTGTCGTGCGAATTAGATGCTGGGAAACCTCTGCATCCAATTCGCATAAGTATTAACCTAGCCTTAAAGTAAATTGAAAATCTGATGGCAGGCACTCCTTTATCCATAAGTCCGGAAATTCTCAGCCTGGTTCAGTCAATGATGGACATAAAAATGCTGAAGGCAGAAGCTCCCCATTTTCACCATATGCAGGGTTTGTGATGGCACTTGGCAGACAGGTTTTGGGGGGTGCACATTTAAACCAGTGTCAAAGTAATTGGGTGGCTTTTCAGCTGCCTCAATTATTTATGTAATACACAAAAATGCCAACCACTAAAATTGAAAACAAGCTCATGCTGCTTTTGCAGCTGTTTTTCATTTTCTTTTTCTGAACCCTCTTCCAGTTAAAAGAAAATGTACCAGTATACATGTGTTTTACATCTATAAATTACATGATTTTATTAGAATTTTTTTAAACCCCAGTAAGCTTGAATCACTGATATCTGTCTTGAGAAAAAGCATAATGAAAGCAAAAAGCAGAAATTTTATTGATTATTAAAGAGGAACCGCAGTCTGCTAACATAGTTTGTAATAAAAACATCTTTGCCATTCTGAAGCTTCCATTTAACCACTTTGCATATTATTTTATATATACTGTGATTCTGTACTTGCCAAATATGCTGCAGAAATCTCCCTCTACTGAGTCTGGCTGCAGCCATTTTACCTGTGGGCAGCTGAAGCTGCTGCCTGTTCACTTCCTGGATTTACAGAGGCACACCTCCAGCTTTGCAGTTCTGCAGCTCTCATTGGCCCTCTTATGACTCATCCCCCCTCCCTCCCACTCATGTGAGTGAGAGCTGTGCATGATGTCATAAGCCTAATCTAATGACCAGACAAGAAACAGGAAGTGGGCTATATAAGGTATTTACTGGCAGAAAAAAAAATGTTTTACTATCCAAAGTTAAAACAAACAAGGACATAGGATTTATCAGATGGAAAGTTGAAAGAATGACTGAAGGTCCGCTTTAATTACCATGCATATAAACCTACAAATATTTCAGGTCCCTGTTATCTGAATAAATAGGAGAACATATTTTGTAAACTATTTGCAATGCTATTCATTCTAAAGCAATAAATATACATTAAAAAGCCTAAAAGGGAAATCTTACATGTTTTTTCATTTCTCTGAAAATGTTATAGGACTTTTATTCAAAGCGGTATATAAAATCATTATGAAAAAAACTCTAATTGTTGCACTAGGGTGTTCCAGTTGTGTCATCTGGGATGATGAAAGAATAGTAATGGTGTCAGGATACTGAACATATAGTCCAAGTTCTAACCAATGGGGAGCAGAGAGTCACTATAGGAATAGTATTTGTATTATAGTTAGGACTGACTCATGGTAAGGGTGATGGGTTTTAAAAGGAAGTCCATAGCCTGGGAAATTACCACAGCTGACACAGGGAAGGCTACACTCTGAAGAGTAGAAGAAACTCTGGGAAGAATGAAAAAAACAAACCAAAAAAAAACAGACAAGCAGCGCCAATCTAAGTGCAGCAATGTTGGTGACACATTTAATTCAGTAGTAATGGTACTGAAAGTAGGATAGCTGATGAAGGAGCACGCATGCTCCAAACGCGTGCATGTCACAGCTTCCTTTCCCAGAGACCTAGGACCTCCTGAATGACGGCTTCCTCCTGCACCCTGCGCATCTACCCTGGGACACCAGAAACCACTGGCGCTGCCAAGCAAGACATCACATCGCTACCTAGATAGGGCTCTGGATCCCTGACATCCATCTGACACTCTCTTAAAGATGTGCCTGCTTTATCCTACTTTCAGTGAGTGCATTACTACTGAATTAAATGTGTTACTAACATTGCAGCACTTATATTGTCTGTGTGTTTTTTTGTTTTTGTTTTTTTATAAAATCATTGAATAAAAAAAGGGGAAGGTATTTAAGGAAACAAGTTGTTAAGCCAAACTGGCAGACTTGAAATGTGCAAATTGGGTCTGGTCAATTGACCAATGGGTTTAGTTTCTTGGTCATGAAGGGGTTTAAGACCCAATTACACTTTTGAGTTTAACAATACAATTTCATAACTTTTTTTTGCAATGTATTATTGTATGTGTTTTTGTGTGTGTTTTACAGGGTGTTACATACATTCTGTAAGCATTAGCATGTAATAAAACACACGTATTTTGAGTTTTGCAGTATTTCCTATGGAATCTTTGGCTTCTGGAAAATAGGAGATGAAAAGGGTGCCACAGAACACACCATGATCTTTATTTCGAAGAAAAATGTCTCTGCTGTGACACATTGGGATTTTTCAACAACTTACTGTTAATAACTAGGGCCTCTAACAGTGCAGCCCTGCACCTATACAGTCCCATCTTCACCTATAATCTATTCAGGGCTGTCAGATCTGACTGTTTATGGTGACCATTGGAGTTCAGATTAAAACTGGTCTAGCAACATTGGTTGTATGTAAATGATCTGAGCCATTTTTATCAAAGTGACTATCGCCTGTCACTGCAGGTCTTCTTTTGCTAGATGGCTGGCCATGTCTACAGTATGTTTGTTTGTTTTAGTTGCAGTGCAAGCATGTTGTCAATGAGTGTCAGATCTATTTGTCTCCTATACTTGTTTTGGGTCAGCATCAGAATGACATCCAGGGAACTAGCTTTCTCAAAGGAGAGTTCACTAATGGCAGTTGGTCATGGCGGGGACCCTGTTGATGAATATTTTTGTATGTATTGTATGGTTGCCCAGTAAGCTGTGAACTGCAGCACAAATGTAATCTTTGTACTTGCAGTAGACAACAGAGGTGAAATCTGATGAAAATTGCCAACCTTGTCAACTTAAATAACAAATACTTCTGCTGGTAAGACTAGCATGTACACTCTTCTAATATGAAGAGTTAAACCACATGCACCTATTACTATTAATATTAAGAATGTTAATGAACTTAAGCACTGTGTGCAGCCCAAGGACTGCAAAAACAGTTTTTTTGTAAAGCTTCACTTGTGGCTAGTATGTTTGCTTGTACATTGTTTAATTAAAACTAGAGAAAACAAGATCTGCATTTTCTTCTTCATTGCTCTGAAATGCATACTTGGCCCCCGAGGCAGTTCAGAAGTTAAAACTGCATTCTTTTGTTTCTTCTGGACACTGCTGGTCTGACCACTCCATGTGAAAACACTTAGGTAGATGTTCAAGCAAAGAGGAATTCCCACGGGAAAATAAATGGTGAAGGGGGAACCTTTTCTGAGTGGAGAATAGGAGACATGACACCTATTCTCATTTTTTTTTTTTTTTATAGTTAGTCATTGCTTTGTATTTTTTTTTGTAGCAGACCTGCTGGTTGTGGTGCTTTTATGAAATCATACTCTTGTATATCACCTTTTTGCTTAGTTATACTCCAGGGTTATTATGTTTGATAAGGTAGTTATCATGCTTAAATCATATGTAAGAACTTACAGACGTGGAATTTATTTTCACATTTCAGAAGAACAAGACCAACATTGTCAGCCCTTTTAATTGTTTTAATATTTGAATTTTAGAGAAGATTGATTTGTGTTGGCTGTAATGCTTTTCATTGGGTTTGTACAGTTGCTGGTTGTAAGACTTGAAGCAATTAGTTTGTGTGGGGTCCTACTGGAGAGCCTGGCTAAGTGATAATTCAGTAAGGTAACATTATCTGAGCAGTGATAAAACACTGCCATCCTTCACTCTCCCTGGAGATTCATTTTATTGTCAGTAAAATATTGACATTTGCTTCCTGCTTTAGCAGTCTTTACTTTGCCTCTGGACACTAATAAATAACCCATTCCTTTAAAGGTATTCATTTGATCACTTACAATTACTACTTAGAGAAGAATTCTTTCAATGTTTTGGCAACTTTTTAAAAAATTTAATTAGCACCTTTTTACATTGGGCTTTTTCAGACCATTATTGAATATCCAGCTTTCCCTGTAAAAATAGGATGTATCATTTATAAAGTACTGTAAATTTACATACATCTGGTGGTCTGATTGTATTACAGGGCATTGCCTATAAATGGCATTTTACTTCCCGCATGCCATTTTGGTATCCTACTGCAATTAGTAAATCCGCTATAGTGAAAAACATAACTGAAGTTAAAGGGGTTGTAAAGGTTTGTTTTTTTATTTTCTAAATAAGTTCCTTTAAGCTAGTGGATTGTTGGTTCACTTACCTTTTCCTTCGATTTCCCTTCTAAATGTTTTTTTTCTTTGTCTGAATTTCTCACTTCCTGTTTCTCCTCAGTAAACTTCACACCATCATCCGAGCGGTGTTTAGTCAGCCAGAACAGCTTACTGAAAAGCTTACTGAGGAGGAACAGGAAGTGAGAAATTCAGACAAAGAAAACAAAGAAAAAAAAACATTTAGAAGGGAAATCGAAGGAAAAGGTAAGTGAACCAACAATGCACTAGCTTAAAGGAACTTTAGAAAATAAAAAAATGAACCTTTACAACCCCTATAAGACAAATCAATATTAAACTATAAGACCCTATCACACAGGGCAGATTCTGTTGCTGACAGCAGGGGATCTGTGAGCTGATCTGCTGATCAGAGTAGCGCACACTCTGCTCTATGGGCGTCTGGGAGTAAACAGACTTGCTGTCCGTTTAAACGTAGCTACCTCTTATCTTCTCCTCTCCCATTTTTTTTTTATGGGGCCTGATCAGACCCGGAGGTAGGCAGGTGTAAACGAACACAAGTCCGGGTTGAACTGAAGAGCTCGGGAGGAGATCCTGTACTAACAATCCAATGTTAGTACAGTGATCTCCCCCTGAGCTATTGTGTTCTGATAGAGGGGCCTCCACTCCCCTCCAGAACACACTGGCTAGTGATCTCAGCCATTGGCTAAGAGCAAGTGTCCAACTTTTGGAATTCTATGATTGGATGCTGACAATTGCAGTCGCTATAGATAATTCAGCTGTAGGCATTACACTATTCAGCATCCTAATTTGTGTGTAAAAAAAAAAAAAATCTAGTTTATACAGGATTTATTTTATAAACATTAGTCTGAAAAAGAATTGTTTGTAGTATTTATAAAATCATTTTCTTGAAATTTTTAAAGCAGCCTTTATTTCCCATCGCTGAGTCCTGACTACAAATATTAAAGCGTAAATAAAGTTTAAAAATTATATATAAATTACATATGCTTCAAGTTTAAACGGGTTGTAAAGATTTTATTTTCTAAACAGGTTCCTATAAGCTAGTGCATTGTTGGTTTACTTACCTTTTCCTTCGATTTCCCTTATAAATGTTTTTTTTCTTTGTTTTCTTTGTCTGAATTTCTCACTTCCTGTTCCTCCTCAGTAAGCTGTTCTGGCTGACTAACCACCGCTCAGATGATGGTGAGAAGTTTACTGAGGAGAAACAGGAAGTGAGATATTCAGACAAAGGAAAAAAAGATTTAGAAGGGAAATCGAAGGAAAAGGTAAGTGAACCAACAATGCACTAGCTTAGAGGAACCTATGTAGAAAATAAAAAACGAACCTTTACAACCCCTTTTAAATTGTCAGTTGTTTTGTCCTGTTTCTTTAAACTTTTGTTTATATTTAGTACCCATAAATAGCTTACAATCATTCCTGAGATCCCCACCTGCAACTTTTTCTGTTATGCATTTTAAGACCCCTTTCTCAAAGCCTCATCTGCAATCCTGGTGTGAAAGCCCGAGTGCTTCACACTGGGGCGCTGCGCTGGCAGGCCGTCAAAAAAAAAAAAAAAAAAAAAAGTCCTGCAAGCAGCTTCTTTGAGGCCCCCTTAGGAGCGGTGTTTACACCGCTCCTGAAGCGCCAATGGGCAGCTCCGCCAAAGCGCCCCCTAGCACCCAAAAAGCACTGCAAAAACCACATAAAGCGCCGCTGTTTTACCGCTGACATTTAAGCTCTTTCAGTGTGAAAGGGCTCTAAAGCCCAAAACGGAAAAATTGGACTTTATAGGTACCATTGTGTATACAAATCAACTCTGTTAAAAATAATTTTTAAAAATCTTTTAAATATTTCTCTAAATAGGTATTTATAGTACAGTGTTTATTCACACCTCTTTATTATGTCTACCATTCATCAAACAAAGTTTGTGTTGTACACATGGCAAAGTATTTTAATACAGTAATCATAATGTGTCGACTTATAATGGGGAGGCTGTAATTATTCTCAATGTGTTTTGTGAAAGGAGTTCAGTTTTTCAGGAGAGAGGTGAGTACATGCAGAGTTATGTCCAAATTCCAAAGTAAACTAAATTCTAAAAACAATTGCTGCTGTCTCTTCTAGGCAACCCACTGGTATCCTCCATTTGAGGGACCCCAGAACAAACACAAGAAGGGAGGTCACTTGGTATGGCTCTAATCTTAAAGGGTCTTCTAGGTACCTCAATCTTTCAGGAATGGTTTCCTTTCCAGGTGTCTAGGTACTACAAGCCCTTCCCATCCTTCTTCTTTTTCTTTAATTCTATGTGCTACAACAGGAGTCTACAAACTTTCTAAACAAAGAGCCAGTTTACTGTCCTTCAGATTTTAGGGGGGCTGGACTGTCGCCATTAGAAGCTGAAATCCTCTTGGCATTATTGGGAGGAAAACTGCAACATCGTTGGTATCAGCAGGAAAAATAGTGCCTCGTTCTTGAGGTCAGTGGGAGAAATGCTGCACTGTTATTGAGGTATGTGGGAGAAATAGTACCCCATTATTGATGTCAGTGGGAGAAATAGTGCCCCGTTATTGGTGTCAGTGGGAGAAATAGTGCCCCGTTATTGGTGTCAGTGGGAGAAATAGTGCCCCGTTATTAGTGTCAGTGGGAGAAATAGTGCCCCGTTATTGGTGTCAGTGGGAGAAATAGTGCCCCGTTATTGGTGTCAGTGGGAGAAATAGTGCCCCGTTATTGGTGTCAGTGGGAGAAATAGTGCCCCGTTATTGGTGTCAGTGGGAGAAATAGTGCCCCGTTATTGGTGTCAGTGGGAGAAATAGTGCCCCGTTATTGGTGTCAGTGGGAGAAATAGTGCCCCGTTATTGGTGTCAGTGGGAGAAATAGTGCCCCGTTATTGGTGTCAGTGGGAGAAATAGTGCCCTGTTATTGGTGTCAGTGGGAAAAATAGTACCCCGTTATTGGTGTCAGTGGGAAAAATAGTACCCCGTTATTGGTGTCAGTGGGAAAAATAGTACCCCGTTATTGGTGTCAGTGGGAAAAATAGTACCCCATTATTGGTGTCAGTGGGAAAAATAGTACCCCGTTATTGGTGTCAGTGGGAAAAATAGTGCCCCGTTATTGCTGTCAGTGGGAGAAATAGTGCCCCGTTATTGCTGTCAGTGGGAGAAATGGTGCCCGATTATTGGTGTCACTAACAGGTATTATGCCCTATTTTTGACGTCAGTGGGGGGAATAGAGTCTTGCATCAGTAAGTGGAAAAGTGCCTCAAGGGTCAGATAAAAGCAAGCAGAGGGACGCAGTTTGAGACCACTGCCCTTCTATAAATTCAAGGTTACACATATACATTACATTGCCTGTGATGGAAAGTCTCTCTCCTAGGAGCATACATCTGTAAGTAGTCCTTCTCTAACATACCGCCTCACCAAACCGTCCATTGGGTCAAAGACCATGGGTCACCTTCATTAATAAAAAATGTATACAGTATGTGATTGGTTGCTATTGATTAACATTTCAGCTTTTTGAGACATATCTGGCCAGAGTTCATCACCACGTGATCAAATTTAGATGCAAAAAGGTGGTCTTGGAAATTAAGTTGTATGTGTGCCTAGTATATTTTCTTAAATATGTATTTTCCAATGTTCGATCATCTGCATTCTCCACACAGTTCAATGGAAAGAGCTACATTTGCCCTCTTTTGCTGAATATCTGGTTTTCCCATTTACTGATGAATAGCAAACACATGCTGCAGTTTGACTGCCTTTTTTTTTTTTTTTTTTTTTTTTTTTTAATAAATGTGCCCTATTGAATAATGAACCCCTCCCTGAAATTTCAAGCAGCACTGGGGAATATGCAGGACATAAGTATTATGGGTGCTCATGGTGACCTAGTGCCTGGAGACCATCAGATTTAAACAAACACTGCCAAATGTAAGCACATCATTATATGTAAGCATGTTAAGCAGGTTTATGAGACATCGTATGCTTCTTCTTTTTTTTTTTTTTTTTTTTTTTTTTTAAGCCTTGAGCAGTCTCATCATTGAAAATGAGTCCTAAGACCAAAAGCTTAGGTCACATGATGCACGCTGTGTACACTTTTACTTTTAGCACCCTTGTGTCAGACTATTTTGTTTTTGGTAGGCAATGGTAGCTTTTATTATTCAGTGCCTCCTCGGATACTACATGGAGACTTCCCTACAGTAGATTATATCTCTTTCCACTGGGTGTAATTAAGATGTCACTCGTGCCCCTCCCCCCAGTGGAGAATGTTATAGGGGCTTGACACCATCAATTAGCTTTTATTTGCTGTAGCAGCTAGGCAGGGACATCTCACTGCTGGAGTCCCTGAGATTTGTAAGAACCATTAGATTCAGTTTGTCAGAAGCTGCTTGGAACTGAGATAAAAGCTTGGTACAAACTGAGTAGACTTCTAAGTAGCAGGGCATATTTCATGGCCTCTTTCTAACCTCTGTGTTTAATCTTGGTGTATTGCAGGAGATGTTTGTATGTAAATACTTCACTAGAATGTATACTTTACTTGGTTATAGTGTAGGCTTCATAAGGTCTCCTTGAAATGTGTGTTTTTTTTCTTTTTTTCGTAAACAAAATCAAAAGCGGGGTAGGCAACCTTTGAGAGGTGGAGGGAGATCTACCTGAACAACGTGAAAAAGATTAAAGATCACTGGAGTTCAGTGTCCTTTTTTTGTTTTCTTTTAAAGAATTTATGTAGCAAGGCATAGTAAAAAAAAAAGCTTGGACCTTCTTGTTCCAAGTTGACAGGATACTGTTTTGTAGCAGTCTTGAATGAAACTGAGCATAAGGAACAGCCTTAAATGAAGCCACCATCTTTCCCAACAATCTCATGCAAAGTCGAAAAGAAGGATTCTTCTTTGCTTTGACCACCTGAATAAGTTCCCTTATGGAACTGAGCTTTGCCTGGGACAAAAACATCCTCTTCCGAGCTGTATCTATGATCAGACCCAAGTACTCCAATCTCCTTAATGGTTTTAAGGAGGATTTCTCTAGGTTGAGAATCCAACCTAGGTATTCCAGGTAGCTCACTGTGGTGACCAACCTTTGGTTTAAGCAGACTACCGACTGGTTTATCAAGAGTAGAGTAGATCACTCGTGACCAACACATTAGACACTGGCGAAAAAACGGAGGTACTCTCAGTAGTGGGAGGGGTTATATAGGGAGTGAACTTCTTGTCTTAGGGTGTGCCAGTGTCATCACCTGAAGGTGGCCTATAACCCACATAGTAACTACTATGGCTCTGTGTCCTGTGATGTACGATAAGAAATAAAAAATGTTGTTTTCATTTTACAAAGAGTACAGTAGGTTAACAGCGATATAAGACAAAGTAGTCATATAGGGAGAAAATTACCTCAGACCAAACCGTGAAAAGCAATATACCATTTGAAATATACAATATAGGCAAACTAGCAGAGTCCAAGACAGATTTGTGTACACAGTTTGAGAGAGCGGTATTACAGAAACACAGTAAATTTTGCAATTAAGCTATCTATAACATTAGGGATAGATTAGAACTTTCTTAGAGACAATGAGTTGACATATGAAAACAACAATTAATGCTATGAAAAGCAAGATGTCACAACTAATAGTGCCCCACACATACACTTGTAAAGAAAGGTGCACAGGCAAGACCAGTTGAGCTCTGACAATTAGGCTGAGAACTTGAATAGGAAAGAGGCTTTACGACATTTCATAAATTTTACAGAACAAGAGGCTTAAGCCCCATATACACTATGTGATTTCTGCTGATTTTTTACCAAAACCATGTGGTGCAAGGGCCTGCTTAATTGCATACAAATTGAAACTCCTAAGGTTTGACCTCCTTGTTATATGGTTTTGGTAAATCTGAAGGAAAAAAACAGCAGAAAATCTGATTGTGTGTATGGGGCTTAATTGGTGGATCAGTATATTGTTCCCAGAGCAGAGGGATAATTCCTATAATGCTTGGTCGACAGTGGGGCAAGATGCACAAAGAAGGCAGCCAAGTCTTTTTGCAGATTAACATTAATTTAGATGACACCCACTTGTTTCCAGAAGTCTTGCAGTACAAAACATCTTCAGAACATATGCAACATGGAACCCTCCTGTTGTCCACATCACCAACGCAATTCCTATATCATTTTAACTTGCAGTTCTTACTAAAGGGACAACCAAGGTTCTCATCTGAGCCTAGTGTCTGGCTGGAAAGTGGTCCTATTTGATGAATGTGTTTTTTATATATATATATATATATATATATATATATATATAATAATTATACTTTTATTTTGATTAAGAATTGGATAAATCATTCTTTGAGATGTTTCAGCAAAATAATTTGACAAAAATATGTTTCTCCCACCCTCCTCCTAAAGTCATAAAAGCTTTGTACATGTTGTACCTCAACTTTTAACAGTTTAGTGCTTAAAAGCACTCTGATTTGAAGTCTGATTAAATTTATTTGTTGAACACATGTTTTGGTCTGCATGGTATATTTTAACTAGAGCTTGGAGAGCTATTATACAAAAGTTATTTGACTAAGTCATACTAGAAAAAAGTAAATTTTGCTGAATGGTTTACGGTAAGACCTTTTTTGGATGGAGGTTTTCAAATTGTGCCGTTTTATGAGCTGCTTTGGTTATATGCGAGTGGGGTTAGGTTTACATGAGAAACTCTTCTTGAAACCGGGGTATGCTTTTTGTTCTTTTGACATCTTAGTACATTAATAAATCTTTCTTGTCACGTTTGCGTCAATATTAAACTATATTTCAACCATGGTCCATAAAACGAATGCATATCAAATCAAACGGCTTTCAAAGTAGATTCAACAATGTTGGGTCTACAATGTATGGCCACAGAGAATTTAAAATGACTATAAAAAATAGTTTAAAATGAAACTAGTAGAACAGGGTCTAGAAAGGAGTCGTCATAGCAAGGCTCGGTTCACACTGGGGTGGCTTTAAAAGTCGCCCGACTCTGACGCCACTCCGCACAGCACGACTTCAACACAGCTTGCAAATGACTTCTTTAATAGAAGTCAATGCATGCTGCTCTGACGTTTGCCCCCAAGTAGCGCGAACGCTTCCATTGCATTGAATGTGAACCAACACTAAGTACCAGGATGGACAGCGGTCATTTAAATATTGATAGCTGGAGATGGAAAGGAGGGAGCCCTTAACAACCAGATTTTAATGGAGATTTCCAATTAAGTGGAGGATACAGAAATGGGGGGCGGGGGGGTCATTAGCAATCTAGTTTGATACCACTTGGTGTATGTTGTAAACAGTAAACACTTCATTACAGACTGTTAAAAGTAGTTTTATGTAGTGTTTTTTTTTCTAGACGCATCAAATAAATTCTCTTTAAGTAGAACTAAAGGCAAAACTTTCTATCTTAAAGCCGTATTAAACCCAACATGTAATATATTGCAGCTTATCGGTGATTATATGTGATAACTGGCATTAGTTTTCTTTTTTTAGCCTTTCCCCCCCCCTCTGTTTTCACCTGGTGATCTAGCCATTAACATATATCCTGTATTAGAGTGCCCTAACTCTGGATGAAGGCGCACAGGTGGTACATTTGGACAGCAGCATTGTCAATCCTAGGGGGGTGGGGACTGTTATGCCACATAGCCACGACCAGACTTTCAGGCAGACTAGGTCCAGAATCAGTCCGTTGGACAATCTGATCGCGTGTGGGCTCATCCAATCGTTTTTCACATAAAAAAATCCAATGGACCTAGAAATAGAACATGTTTCCAATCTGTCCGACAGGCTCAATTCCAATCGGGAAAACCGTTCGTCTGTATGCTGGTTCGACAGACCAAATACGTAGGGACGCTAATGGCTACTGGCTTTTGAACTTCCTTTTTTAGTCCCCGTCTTGCGTCACCACATTCAAAACAAACTGACTTAGTCCGTTCGTTCGGAAGGTCTGTCGGAACTCTGATGAAAGTCTGTCGGGAAGACCGTTGGACCTAGTCTGCAGGAAAGTCCGGTTGTGTGTACGCAGCATTAGATGTAGTAGCAGATTTACTGATATAAAATAATGAGGGTCATCTTACGTACTCCCTGATACGCCTAAAATGGGGACTACTCCCTTGCCGGGTCCTCATTTGGGCAGACATGGTATGGGATCTCTTAATTTTAAAGGGGTAGACTCCTTTCAGGAAAATGTCAGATATTCAGCACCTGTACATTACCGATTTTCATAAGCTGATCATTAATTTAAACTTATGTGAGATAATGGTCTATTAGTCAAAAATACATGAAGATTGAGAAGCATTTTGATAATGTTACATTTAGAACAAATGAATACAGGGGTCACCCCATAAAGATGTGGAAAATACCAACAATATCCTCAGCAAGACCTCTAATTGAAGGAACGTACATTGAAAGAGATGATACTCTGTTCTGCAGATGTTTGGATAAATATACATTACATTTATATTTTATACTGTACGTGTTCATTATTAACACTTTTGTACTCCTTTATTGTGAAAAAAATAAAAAAGTGAATAAAAATGATTGAAAACAGATGTACTAACAGATTTAAATACACTAACAAATTGAAGCCAAGCTCCACCTAATACTTTCTTTTAAATATTTTATTTAAACCAAGAAAGGCAGATCCAAGTCGACACATCAGAAATATATAACCAACAATACATTGCAAGTAATATAGCCAACTATATGGTCAAGGCAGGATATACATAACAGCATATTAGTATGGTTCAGGTGCAGATTATCGTTCCAATATAAAGTATGAATTGGATCTGCCTACTTCATTTTCAGATGAGATTAAAAGAAGCAAAGAAAATAGAAGAGACAAAAGAAATGAGAAGAGTGGAAGGGGGAGGGGATTTTTTTTTTTTTTGGGGGGGGGGGGGGGGGGGGTCATGGATAACTTCAACTGAGGTAGTCTACTCTGTGTATCTATCTGAGGGTTATGGCCCAAACACAGCAACCCCCTCTTCAGAGAGGACAAACATATTCCACAGCCTCCACAATTTTGGACTACTTTAAAAACCATTTTCTTTCTTTTTGGAATAAAGGTTTTACTTAAGTAAATAAAAACTGATAATTGTAAGCACCCCTGTTTAGTGTTAGTTTGTCCCGTGCCAACTGATGCATCTTGAAGCAATCCTTTTTTTGGGTTATTTTTTAAACAGAATTACTGACAGATTACCAAATGAAAATAGAAGATAGAATGCAGCCATCACATCTAAGAAGCAGATTTCTGTTCTACTATGTCTGAACTGCATTTAACCCTTGCAGTGCTTGGGGTCCCGACTGCAGGGGTGGATTTTTAAAAAACAAATTTCCTGGAGTTGGGCTTTAACACTTCCTTTCGCCACAGGCCCTAGACGCTTATGCTAGGTACACACAGGAAGTTGCTGATCACCATACTAACACATCCGATGGTGTGGTGATCTCCCCACTGATAGAATGTGGTAAGATGCACCAATATTCACACACTGATAATAGCTAACCAAAACATATAAATAGTGTAATAGCTGAGGTGGTGTGTGCCTTAAACAAAGGCTACCACTCAGTAAAGTATTCATATAAATGTGCATAAAAGTGCAAATGAAAAATACATTACAAGTCAGAACAGTGTACATAGACCAGGCTTTTTCAACCTTTTAACCCTAGATGAACCCCAAAAATTTTAATTTTTTGAGGAACCCTTACTAAAACCAATTGGTCAGGACTCAATAGGATGCCCCTTATATTGGTGGTCAATAGGAAGAATGTCCCCCTTAAAGTGGTGCTCAGAATGCCACTCTTAAGACAGCTAAAACGATATTTGGTGTCATACTGCTTGCTTTGCTAAGTGGTGCTGAACCTTCAACTCTGTAGGCATCATCAAATGGGTGGTTCATCAGCCAAAGCTTAAGTAACCCATAGCAACCTCTGGAGGGAACCCCCGGGTTACACAGAGTCCTGGTTGGGAATGGCTGACATAGACACATTGGTCCATTGCAAAAATACTTGCACATAAAAACATTGCGTGAATTTAAAAATGACATATATAAATATATATATGTTAGCCAGTAACTGCCAGACTGACCATTTTCAGCTGATTTTTGGCCCGTTTGTACCAAGCTTTAAGTCCACCAAGCCTGGCCGAAGACCCTTCTCAGGGCAGAGAGTTGTCTGTTGGCATTTGTGCCAATCTGGATCCAAGACTTGTGAACCTCTTGTCTGTCATTTCACAGGTGTACCCAATAGAATTTTTTTCTATGCCTCCCCTCACTTTTTACACTCTAATCTGTCAGCATCAGACTAAAAGGAAGTCAGATTTAAAGTAGCTTCAACCTAACTCAACCATTTGTGGGTTTTATAATCTCTCTGTCTTTCAGAGACTCCGTTTAAATCTGACATTCAGTTGGAGGACCCTACGTGTAAGGTTGCTTTCTTGGTCGCAGTTATGTCTGTTAGCCACATTAGCAGCTCTTTATTGTAAAAAGCCCTTTATAGATTTGCATAAGGACAAGGTGGTTATTAAGACCGAAAACTTCCTTCCTACCTAAGGTGCTCTCTTCTTTTCACCTCAATGAGCATATTGTACATCGTTAGTCCTGCCCTGAAACTTGAGAAGAAAATTGCCTTACATTGTTCGGATGTGGTCGGGGCTATCTGGGTCTACCTGGCAGCCACAGCTTCTGTTAGCAGGATTGAGTCCATTTATGTTCTGCCTGTGGGCTCTTACAGAGGGCATCTTGCTTTCTGCTTTTCCAGGGGGATCGGGCAACTTATCTCCAAGGCTTTCTCCCCTTAGGAACAAAGTTCCTACCTTCCATATTAGAGCCCATTCTACTAGAGCTGTTGGTGCCTCTTGGAAATGTTTGTATCATCTGCTTCCCAGACCTGGTTCTCAGCTCACACTTTCTCCAAGTTCTACCAGGTGTATGTTCAGGCTTCGTTCTACCAGGTGTATGTTCAGGCTTCGTTCAGCTGATGCAAGTTTGATTGCAAAGTGCTTCCAGTTAAAGGAGTATTTTGTTTGGGTTTTTAACCCTTGTTTTCTTATGGGCCTGTTTTCAGTTCTATTGCTAGATTGTTGCCCACCCCTCAGTTTACTACTTGGGTTTGTCCCATGGTCTATGAATAAGAGCCATGTGTCTTGTACTGTATGATTTCAGAAAATAGGAATGTTGACTTGCCTGTATTTTGGAGTACAGTGCATAATACATACCCCTCCCCTCTGTCTTGATCACTCTTCATTGCTTGCTAAAATACTGAAGTCTTCCAGAATGGGCGGTGTATTAGAAGTACACGCTATAGGAGGCCCTAGCCAGGTTTTTTTCCCAGTGACCTCAAGATAGCCTGCATATAATGGTCTAGGAATGTGTTTGGTACTGTACTCCATGATTAGAAATTTACAGTCAATTGTTTTTCATTTTGAAAGAGCAAGGGAGATTTAGAACCCCTGTCAGTTTTTCTATGTGTCTGTCCCATAGCAACTTCCTGTCCTCTCACAAGGTGTGAGAGGAAATCCCCCTGAACTGAAGGAAACCCTGGTCTTCACCAGGTTCAGCAGAACTAGTGCCCCATTGGAAGATTTTCCCTTTCCTCTTGTCCTGGTTACAACTCAACATTTGGGATTTTCTTTCACTCTTGGTGATAACGGTAAATAGGACAAATAGGGTAAATCTCCCTAACAGGGACACAGGTGGTCCTAAAAAAAAATCCACGATGTGTTCTAATGATAAAGAGATTGCCTTTAGTTACAGTTTAATATAGAAACAGAAATACAGGGTATTTTAATGCAATATTTACTAAACATTCAGTGGTGGTGGATAATCTAATATCCGTATATTTAAATTCATTGACCAAGAAGATTAACCTGCAGTGAATGTCATGTGAACCTGGTAGATGTTGTAGATGAACTTTTAGAGAGCATTTCTAATTATTGCAAGTGTACAATCAAAAGTGCCCACTGGCAGCTAAGGTGGATGGACTGGCTTCTAAATTATATCATTGTTTAACCATTAAGATGTCTATCCATCTATAATATATTTAGAAAACACATTGTAACAGGATCATATTGTTCCTCCTGACACAATAAATCACTATTTTAGTGTTGAATCCTGATGAATGTTAATAAGCTGAAACTATGAAGAAAACTGCAATGGCCAAATTTGGTATGACAAGCACAGACAAGCAAAAGAATTAGAGCCTGAGATATTCCAAGAGGAAAATTACATGTAAATGGTCATGTGTTAAGGATTTTCTCTTTAATGGGATGCTGTAAATCTTTTACAAATGACTAACATCTTTTCACAAGGGTTGTTAAAGCTTGAATGGATAGCGAGACGTTGAGACGTGTTACTTTCTACTTTTTTTTCACAAACATTTCATCTTTTAATTTCTAAATTGTGAAAAACACTCATAATGATTAGAAATAATAGTTCCATAGTTGTGTCATATAAAGTTGGGGGAGCCTAGTAATATATCAATTAGCTGACCTTCTTAACTTAACATCTAGAACACTTTTTATTGTCTAATGATCCTTACCTAAAGCTAAACTCCAGGCTAGGGATAAGCTCAGGCGTGTTCGCATGGAACACGTGCAGAGCCCGCCAGCAGCGCTGCGCTAATCATAGGCAGTGAGACATTGCCCCGATGTGCGGCTGCAGAGATCGGGCAATGTCTCATTCCCTGTGATTAGCGCAGCGCTGCACCGACTTCCTGGCGGGCTCTGCACGTGTTCCATGCGAACACGCCTGAGCTCATCCCTACTCCAGGCAGATAAAAAAAAAAAGACAGACAGAGTAATGCAGCTCTGTGTTCATGAAAAATCTTCATCATGCATGAAGTGTAAATACCAGAATATGACTTGATATCAGCCCCTGTAACACCCTGTAAAGCAGAGATCAAGCTGGTAAAGAGAGATGCAGCACGAGGAGCCAGTCAGTTGTGTTAATGCGGAGCAACACCCAAAAAGGGGAAGTTCTGCTTTAAGCACTCCTCCCCCCTCCCTGCCACATTTGACATATTATTATTATTATTATTTTTTTTGGGGGGGGCCAGGGAGTGGGTACCTAGTTTTGGCAGGTACCCGCTCCCACTTCCCTCCATGCAGTTTTCAAGGAGGAGGAAGGAGCAGGGGTGTGCTTTCTCATTTTAGTGTATGGGACAGGGTTTATTTCTATTGATGCATACCGTGTAGGGAGACACCTGCATATGAGGCTGAGTCCATAAGATGCTACAAGAGCGAGGATCCACAAGAAAAAAAAAAAACTGGAAGCCTGCAGCAGCGATCATGGCACCAGCTTAAACTGGAACATAGGCAAGGATTAAAATATAAAGAGACTGCCATTCTCATTAAAGGAGTTGTAAAGTCTAAAGTTTTTTCATCTTAATGCATACTATGCATTAAAGCAGAATTGTACACAAAAATTGAACCTAATCCTGCCCACTGCTTTCTGAATTGACAACACTACTGCTGTTGTCGAAAACCTCTCATTGTAAGCTGCGGTGTCCCAAAAGGAAGGCTCAACTTGTTTGCCTCGTTCGGATGAACTCAGCCGGAAGTTCGGCCCCCTCCTCCTTCCCCCGATCTCGGTCCATTCACAAAGCGCAGCTTCGCACATGCACAGTAGGGAAGTGGCTGTGAAGCCTTAAGGCTTCACTGCTGGTTTCCCTTATCCGTGATGGCGGTGGCAGCACCCGAGACCCGATTGAAAAATCGCTTTGAGTGCAAACACCGCAGGTATTAAAAGTCAGCAGCTACAGTAGTCAATCCTATGCCCCCACAGTTGGAACACACAATTTACCCCTTGATCACCTCCTATTGTTAACCCCTTCCCTGCCAGTGACATTTACAAAGTAATCCAGTACTTTTTTATAGCACTGATCGCTGTATAAATGCCAGTGGTCCCAAAAATGTGTCAAGTCTCCGATCTGACCGTTGCAATGTTACTAAAAAAAAGCATATCGCCGACAAAAAAAGTATATAAATGCCAAAATCTTTCCCATAGTTTGTAGACACTATAACTTTTGCACAAGCCAATCAATATACACTTATTTATTATTATTTTTTGTACCAAAAATATGTAGAAGAATATATATTGGCCTAAACTGATGAAGAAATTCGTTTTTTAAAAAACAAAAAATTGGGGATATTTATTATAGCAAAAAGTAAAAACATTGTTTTTTTTTTTTGTTTTTATAGCGCAAAAAAGAAAAACCGCAGAGGTGATGAAATGCCTCCAAAATAAAGCTCCATTTGTGGAAAAAAAGGCTGCAATTTAGTTTGGGTACAGCGTCGAACGACCGCGCAGTTGCCAGTTAAAGTGGGAGTCCACCTGGACTCCGCCTTTTTTTTTTTTTTTTTTTTTTTAAAGCCAGCAGCTACAAATACTGCAGCTGCTGACTTTTAAAATAGTGACACTTACCTGTCCAGCACGCCCGCGATGTCGGCACCCGAAGCCGATCTCTAGATCGTCTCTCGAGTGCTGCCGCCGCCATCTTGGGTATGGGAATCAGGAAATGGAGCCTTTCGGCTTCATTTCCCGGTTCCCTACTGCGCATGCGCGAGTCGCGCTGTGCAATAAGGACGGTCCCCGCTGCCTCTGGGATCTGTGTGTTTCCCAGCAGGCAGCGGGGCACTTGCGGAAAGGGGCGGGCACTTGCGGAAAGGGGCGTAATCTACGCCCCTTTCCGCAGAGAGCTATCCCGGAAGTGGGTGCAGATACCTGTACTGTACAGGTATCTGCACCCCCCTCCCCCCTGAAAGGTGCCAATTGTGGCGCCGGAGGGGGGGAGGGTTCCGATGAGCGGAAGGTCCTCCGCTTTAATGCGATGCAGTGGCAAATTGTAAAAAGTGCTCTGGTCAGGAAGGGGGGGAAATCTTCTTCTGGGGCTGAAGTGTCTTAATGCTTCTCAACAGAGTAAGGCTCCTATCTCACGGTGCGGATCAGTGATGATCCGCCCCGTGGATATCCGCTTGCACAGCGGGGATCGCCGGAGCAATCTCTGCTGAGCAGGAAGATGACAGGTCTGTCTCTGCACATTGCGCAGGGACGGACCTGTCACAGCGCCGCTCTCCCCTATGGGAGATCGGGTGACGACGGACCGCAGCGTCCGTCGTCATCCGATCCAATGACGGATGGAAAAATAGCTTTTTCCTCTGTCGCACTTTTTCGGATCAGAGCGGTTTGGATGTCAGCGGACATGTCACCGCTGACATCCGACGCTCCATAGAGCTCTATGGAGCACCCATTCAGGTCCGCCTGAAAAACTCACAGGCGGACCTGAATGGATCGGTAGTGTGGAAGGGGCCTAAATCTAGTCTAAATGAGACATGCTGAGAGAAGAAAGAAGAGTGACACAGAGCGGAACTCCTTAGTCTGCTGCTTTTCTTTTTAAAGTCCAGTCACAGGCTTAGGTAGGGACAAGACTTGTTTTTCTCCTAATTTCCGTAGGTTAAAATCAGGTCTACTGCCATGCCAGACAGGTTGGTCTCTATTGCAGAGCTGTGGAAATCTTAGAAGTGGATGACTAGCAATATAAACGTTTGGCAAGTAAGGCAGCTCGCTTTTTTGTATTTCAAATGCATTCGCTGTTTTGCCTGGAGTTTATCTTTAAAAGAATTGGGAATTGGTGAGATGTGTGCTGTGTTTACTCCTTCCCGATCATTGACAGCCATCAATGTTTAGGTGCAGTAGCAGTTAATTTTTTTTAATTGTCCAGCATATAATTTGAATATTGGAGGCATTGGAAAAAAAACACGTATGTGTGTGTGTGTGTGTGTGTGTGTGTATGTATGTATGTATATATAACATAATTTTTTTTTTTCCCCAAGCGAATTTGCATTAACTCCGCTGTCTAATATAGCTCAAACCACCTTGATAAAAATGAGGTAACTTTATATGTCGGATTTATTTATCTAATACTATTGGAGGACATCTGACAATTCAAGTCTGTTCCTCTGCTATGAAATAACTGTTGTCTTTCTCAAAACTTGATAACAGAAAATGCAGTTTATATATTTTGCAGAATTAGGTTTTGTATCCTAACCTCCCAATAAGTAAAGCTGACCATAAATGGATCAATCTGGCTGGTTCAGCAGGGACTGGCCAATTTTCAATTAATCTATAGCTGTTTTTGCTAGAGAGCTATCAATCTCATGATCAGCTTCTCTCAAACAGGCATGTTGGAAAATGTCCATTCAATCGGCGCTGATTAGTATATTCAGACAGCGGAAGAGTGCCACTGTCGGAATAGAATGGCACAGTGGAGGGATTGCTTCACCCACCTTGATTGTGTGGTTGGGAAATCCGTTTGAAAAACAAAAAAAAAACAACACGATACAGATATGGCCAACTTTAGCCCCCATTCAGTGTACATGATCTTGCTTGTGTGTAAGCAGACTCTCTCTTGTATAAATTCTATGGGTTTATCAGTTGAAAGACCTCACTGATTGCTCAATGTTCTCTTGCCCAAAAGCAATAAATCCCAGTCTGCTTTGGTGAATGGGACTTTCATTTAAATGGATTGCTTGAAGATAACAAATCTGTTCCTATAATTCATTGGTTTTTATATCCCTCTGGCTTAATTTTCCCAACAGCACATTACATTGCAGTCGGTAGGGTTTGTTTCTTTTCTTCTGGTTCTATGATTTTACCAATATTTGTAATCCTCGTGCGTTTGCTTGTGCAACACTGTACATTATAAACAAAAAAAACAGTAGCGTTAGCTGTAGAAAAATTAGTTTTTCAGTGTTTTTCAGGGGTTTTTTTAAGCGTTTTCAATTTTGTTTTAGCAAAACTATACTCCCACAAAAGCTTATGGCTCAAAAACGCAGATAAACACGGAATAGCTGTGTTTTGCAGCATTTTTAAGCTTTTATCAGAGTTACTCCTCTCAAAATCCACTAGTTCTGAGGTTGTTTTTCCCAGCCAGAAAAAGCCCCATCCAAAAATCACTGATAACAGCCTATAGGTGCATGGACACAATGGGGGTTATTTATAAAAGGCAAATCCACTTTGCACTACAAGTGCACTTGGCAGTGCAGTTGCTGTAAATTTGAGGGGTGGATCTGAAATGAGGGGAAGCTCTGCTGATTTTATTATCCAATCATGTGCAAGCTAAAATCAAATGCTGTTTTTTTTTTTTTTTTTTTCCTTGCATGTCCCCCTCGGATCTACAGCGACTTTACTTTCAAGTGCACTTTGCACTTGTAGTTTGTACTTGTAGTTCAAAGTGGATTTGCCTTTAGTAACTAACCCCCATAGGATAACACGCTGATGAGTTTACTGGCTACAGAAAAAACACCTGATGCCAAAAACTGCAGCTGGAAAAAACGTCCTGTGTGTGTGAGGCCTTTGATGTGGTATTAAAGTGGAATTATACTCTCTCAATCAACATTAACGATTTTTAATCCTTATGCTACTAGCCTTTGCAAATAGATTTAGGAATAGGAAAGTATATTGTATTAACCTTTTTTTATTTTTTTTTATTTTTTTTTTTAACATTTCTTCAGTGGCTCCCTGGTTTCTGGTTTAAGCAAACATAATGTCACTCATTCCATGAGTCTTCATGGGCATTTTTTTTATTTCTTCGAGAGTTTGAGCTTTCCCAGCTAAGTACACCCTCCTGCCTGAATGCCTGAGCTAAGGGCAAGTGGAATGTAGTAAGTAAATGCTACACAAATCTTCTGCCCTTACTCAAGATGGCTGTGGCTAGAAATGCTAGGGGGTGTTTTTCAAAGTGATTTCTCAACAAAATAACACATGGAGATTTGGATGGATGGGGGAGTTTGCTCTGAATATTCAAAATGAACTAAAAAGTGTTTTCAGATTGTGGTACTCAGGTACAGTTGTGTTCCACTTTAATAAGGTGCTTTTTCATACCATATTTTCAGTCTCTTTCTGCTTTCAAACTTTAGCACATAGTTCTTGATTCGTATTGCGTTTAGAAAAAAATGTGTGTTGTGTGCTAAATGGTTTTTAATCACACTGATATTTGACAAAAGGCAGGTAGATGTCTCCTCAAGAATTACAATTGTGGCAAAATGTGTCAGTCTTTATTCTTATTTAAAGCAAAGGAGAAATGGATCATATTTGTGACACTAAAAGATCAACAAGTTCAGCAAACTTAAACAGAATTTTCTTTTTTATTCAACCAGCGGGTTGAACAAAAAAAAAAAACTGCTAGATCCCGGCTTTAACACAAACGGATGTGTGATGTAGGGATCTCCCCTGCCTTGTTGTTCTATTCTGACAGGCCGGACTCTCACCCTGTCAGAATATGCTGGTTTTCCAGCAAAACCATTCAACAGAAGCTGGTCATTAGACTGGCTAGCTTTTCATGAAGCATAATCCCAAGGTATTTTAGTTGCGTCTATATTAATTATTGGTGATTTTCATAAGTGGTACTAAAGATTTATGTGTATTTACCTTAATGCATGACGGTAAAAACCTCCTCAGCTCAGCAGCCCCCCAGCCCCATCGTGATCCAGCAATGTGCATGACAGCCCCGGCTCTCTGGGGACTCTCACTCCTCATTGGCTGAGACAGCAGTGGGAGCCATTGGCCAGTAAGCCAATGAGGGGGGGGAGGGGAGAGAGGGGGGGCCAAACTGTGGCTCTGCTTGTGAATGGACACACAGAGCAGTGGCTTATCAAACTGCTTGCTCTGGGGGCACTCTGCAAGAGGGAGGGGCCTGGAGCACCAGCTGCACAGAGCGGGTAAGAATGCACAAGAACTAAAGTGATGCATGTGGTACATATCCCAGGGAGAGGTATTTGCAATGTTTGACGGAAATGGTCTGAATGTCGTGGGCCAAAAAATTTCCAGTTTTGTATAGTCCTTTGTTTATCCATCATGAAAATTGGTGTGGATATTGTCCTGGTGGAAATGCTGGTTTATTAAAAAGGGGGAGAGCAACTGATAGTTGCACAGACTTTAGAGGTTTTTTTATGGTTTTTGGGTGGGAGACACATAAGGGGTGTGGAAGCCCCGCTTGTGATTAGAGTTTTATGCAGTTTGGTTTATGAGTGGTGGAGTAAGTTTGGGATCACTGGATCAAGTGTGTCGCCTTATAATAACGTAGGAGATGGAGAATATCCAGACAATCCCAGAAGTCCATCTTCAGTTGAGGTTTATTGTTGTGGGAGTGGGTGCTAGTTCACACCCGATGCAGCTTCGTGTGCTTTTTTCTGCACTAATAATGCATGCACAGTGTTTTCCATGTATTCCAATGGCTCTAGTTCACACCAATGCGATCAGGTTCTGACTGCACTGGTGTGCACTAGAACCATTGGAATACATGGAAAACACTGTGCATGCATTATTAGTGCAGAAAAAAGCGCACGGAACTGCATCGGGTGTGAACTAGCACTTGGATGAGGGTTTAATAGGTGTAAATCGAAATACTGTAAAAATTGTTAATTTGTTACTTTTTCTTGATTTGTTTATAGCATGTTGTAAACACAGTCTTTTAGTGCTATGATGTAAGGCTTAGCCTTAAGCCCTGTACACACTATCAGATTGTCTGCTGAGTTTTTCCTTCAGATTTACCAAAACCATGTAGTTAGAAGGGCCTGCCTGATTGCATACACATTGAAACTCCTAAGGTTTGACCTCATATTATATGGTTTTGGTAAATCTGAAGGAAAAACTCAGCAGACAATCTGGGCTTTAGACCTCCCTTCTGGCTGAATGCCTCAGTTTAATAGAGTGTGACATTCTCTCTTCATCTTTGGTTTAATAGACTACATCTTGGGTGGTAGTGTGCTCTTCAAAGATCAGATTTGGAATTTAACAAGATAGGCCAAAGAGGAGTACATAGAAATCAATTTGTTCTTTGTATTAGTGTGACTCGGCCTTCTTGTGTCTTGACCATGCGGAAACTGAAATAGTCCTCGCATGTATAGAGTGATGTTTGTGCTATCTATGGTCCATATTCTGAGTCTGATTGCTTAAAAATAGGACTATGTGAAAATAACATACAAAGACTTCTTGCTGCAACACATTTTTGGAACTCGGAAATTGTTCTAGTCACCACTACTTTCCATAAACTGCCAGAGAAATTGTATTAATATTTTTTTGCGTCTGGAAGGAACAATAAACTGGCAGCATCTATTTCCATTTCATCCCTGATTTGCCTTTTAGTGACTTTTCAAGATGTTATTTACCAAAAACTGGAAGGCTTTAAATGTATTCAGAGGAAGTAAAATTGAAAAAAAAAAAAACAGTCTGCTGAAATAGATGTATGGCAGAATTACAGGTTTCTAGGCAATCGCAGATTCACTGCTTCAGAAAAGATTTATAAATCTCCTGTGCAGGGGCTTCCTAAGAGCTTCTCATTTAAACGTCATTCTTCCATCGTAGACATAACCAGGCAGCCTTCCTGTTTCAGCAGACATGTAATAATTTATTATGTAATGTCCCTGCAGTCTTTCTGCTTGTTTTGTAAGGTAATTACTTTAATCTAGAATATGTTTGCATCGTTGAGTCAGGTAAATGCTAAACTGAACAGCTGAATAGTAGTCTTAAGTATGGTATACCCGGACAACTTTTGGTCGAACAGGCTTCTGTCAAATGGTCATTCTGGAAAATCAACTTTCAATCAGCATTTGCAGCCATCGGTGGAGGGGAGTCCCCCTTTTCAGAACACAAAGATGTGTGTGAGGATGTTGATGTGGGGATCTGTGAGTTGTTGTTTTTTTTTTTTTTTTTTTTTTTTTTTAAACCTGTTGTTTGAACAATTAAAACTGAGGATGTATACCTTTTTGTGTAGCTTGTGGTGCAAATCAAAATAAGAGAAATATATACTTTTGGGCCATATTCCAAGTAGGATTACCAGAGATCAGAATTTCTTCATACTGTATGTTACAATAAGCCCAACAATATGTTTGGTCTGCATATTATCCGCAGTGGTTTACTCTGTGAGACAGGTAAGGTAGGTAAGCTGGTTTGGTGGTTGAACAAAAACATCCTCTACTCAACCAACCAGCCTTAGAAAAGTTTGTGGTGGCTAATGTACACAATAATAGCATTCTTTGCGTGGTATTTAATCACCACTGGGTTTTTTGTTTTTTTTTGCTAAACAACCACAACTTTTGAAAAAAAAGTTTTTCCTTGTTGCTGTTATAAAATTATTTATTATTTAGTCTGTAGTAGGTTTGCACCGAGAACACGTTAAGACTGAGTACAAGTACCATTACTTTTATTTAGGTACTTGCTGATACCAATTACCAATACTTTTTTAATGTCATGTGTCTAGGGCTGCAACTAACGATTATTTTCATAATCGATTAGTTGGCCGATTATTGTTTAGATTAATCGGTTAATAACCTTAAAAAATAAAAAAACGGTCAAATTGACGTTCATTTTCAACCACAGTGACGGGAAAATTTGGAAATAGAATTCTTTCATTCAGTGAATGTACAAAGATTTTTCATCTGAATATTCTCACCAGAACATTGATCCGTGAGGCCAGCATAAGGCTCGGTACACACCTATGCAGTTTTTGCTTTTGATCTGTTTCTGCAGTGCTTTTTGCTTTGCGTTTTGATTTTTGTGCATGCGATTTTATTTCAATTTACGTTTTTTTGCATTTTATTTTTTTTGGGCAGATTAAAAAACACAAATTTCTGCAAAAACGCACTACATCCTTTTCTGCATCTTCTCCAATGAAGTATATTGAACCAAAAAAGCACCGCTTTGCGTTAAAAGTCCCTGATCCTTTCCAAATATGCAGCGGCTGAAAAAAGCACTTATATGAACGTGTCCCATAGGAAACTATGTAAATGAAATGTAGTGCGTTTCTACAAAAAGCACCAATAAACATATAGATGTGAACCAGGTCTAAGATGTTTAGTAACAATGGGGTTAAAAAGACTAAAATTAGCCCTTTATATTACAAAAAAAGCAGATAATCACTACTGGAAGGGGTTAATTTTTTTTACTGTAGAACAGTGAAAGTAATATTTGTAGTAGTGATTATATTTTTGTACTATAAAGGGCTCATTTTAGTTTTTTTTTAATCCCATTATGTTACTGATCGATTATGAAAATAATAATCGATTAATATAATAATCGATTAGTTGTCGATTAATCGATTAGTTGTTTCAGCCCTACATGTGACAGTGGACTATTTCATTAGTTTATTTTTATTTTATTTTTTACAATGCTTTTTTGGGGGAGGAGGGGTGGGAGTGGACAATGTCAATGTTCTTCTTTTTTTTTTTTAATACAATTTAACTTTTTAAATATTTATTACAATTTTTTTTCTTCCTCGTTTGGGGCTTTGGTGGGATATCAGGCCTCTAAACAAACCCCTGACATCTCCCCTTTTAGGCAGAGAAGCGTACTGAGGGCACAGATTCCCAGTCCCTTTCTCTGCAGCCTCAGCTGCACTGAAAGTAAATGGACAGTGTCTCCTCTCCATTCATAAACTGAGACATCATAAACGCACTGCTCAGTAATGAATGGACAGGCAGTGATCACCAACTCTCTGCATTCATAAAAGGAGGGAGCCAGTAAATTACAGATTTACCGGCTCCTTCCTCTGCTCTCCATCCTGACAGAACCGAGAAGGGGGGCAACAGAGGGGAACTGGAGGAGCATGGAGGACATGGAGGGGGACCAGAGGAGCACAGAGGACATGGAGGGGTGGACCATGGAGAACACTGAGGGGGACCAGGGGGGAGCACGGAGGTTAACTGGAGGTCATAGAGGGAGCCCAGAGGGGAGCTGGAGGAGCACGGAGGACACAGAGGGGAACCGGAAGAGCACAGAGAAGGACGCAGGACAGTCAGGGATGATCGGTGCAGCGGTGGGAGGAGTTGCAAGCACCGTTCTCCCTGTATAGATTTCAGTAAAGCAGCTGAGAGCCATGGGGGGAGAAGCAGCTGCCAGATTCTTTTTTGAATTCTACACAGGGGGATCGGTGCTTGTAACTCCCCCCACCGCCGCACTGATCACCCCTGACTGGTATCAGGTCAAATGCTTGGTATTTGCACAGATATCGATACTAGTATTGGTGCAACCTTAGTCTGTAGGAAAGTTAGAGTCCACAAAGCATGGTGTATATACAGTATCTGAAAATTTATCAGGCCTGATGGATTGACACCCTGTCTCATTTCTTGAGGCCCGAAAATCCCAGCACAGTACAAATACCCCCAAATGACCCTTTTTGGAAAGTAGACAGTACAAGTTATTTAGTAAGTGGCATGGTAGATTTTTTGAAGTTGTAAATTTTTGTCAAATTTCACAACTGGTGTGATGATCAGGTGACACTACAGTATTACCATGTAAGTGATCGGGATTTTTTTTTATTTTATTTTTTTACACATTATGATTGCTTATATGGGTGAATTTCATTGGTATAAGCAACCATTTACTGAATGAAACTGACTTGTTTATTGTCTCTTGTTGTGGTTAGCTGTGATTGGCCCTGTCTATACCGTCTATACCATGTGATCACTGTGACCAATCACAGATAGCAACAGAATTGTATACAATGAATGGCATGAGAGGAAGCCATCCATTATTTACAATTACCATGTGATCTGTTGTGATTGGTCACAGCGATCACATGATACTGGCAGCGGGCCGATATTCCGCGAGTGGCGGCCCCCGTGCGCATGCGTGGGAGTGACATCATCGCGGCTTCTGACGAATGACAGCGCCAGAGCAGCAAGACCCACCAAGAAGATGGAGGCTCCGGACCACAGGGGACAGCGTTGACTTCGCTGGCTCCTGTGTCAGGTAAGTGACACATTATGGACTACTATGCGATGCATAGTAGTCCATTATGCTTTACCCTTGCAGGGAATCAAAGAGGAAGTAAACCCATTAGGGTTTACTTCCTCTTTAATATGCACATTGTGTCATGCATAGTTCTTACCTTCATCAGCATGGATGTAATTTTCCCTCTTTCAACTTTTTGATTACCAAGTTGCTTCGTTAAAGTGGTTGTAAACACTTACACACCACTTTCACCTATAATAAGGCTTACCTGTAGGTACTGGAAATATCTCTTAAACCTGCTCGGTTTGTAAGATATTTACCATATACACTTTTTCGCCAACGTCATTGGCGCATGCGCACTAAAGAAAGGGCACGATCGTATAGGGCCCATACCGTGACCACCGGCTCCTGCGTGGTGAGTGACGTCACAACTCTGGCCAGTCACACGGCCCCAGAAGAAAGAGGGGTGAAGATGGTTGCAGCCACCAGCGGGGACATCGCAGGCTTTGTTTGGAGGTAAGTGCAACATAAAGGCCTAATATGCGACGCATACTAGCTCTTTATGCTTTTACTTTGCAGGGGAATAAAGAGGAAGTAAATCCCATCAGGTTTTACTTCCTCTTTAATGTTAGACCTGTAGACACAATCTACACAAAGATGCCTGTTTCTGAAGACTCATGCTAAATGGCCGTTAAAAACCCTCATATACTAATGACATCATTGCTGTATTTTTAAAATGCATTTTAGGCTGCATGATGTATGTGACAGCCCATGATTGTCAAAAAGTTTTCTGCTTATGATGATCTAATGTATTTGAACATTGTATTTTATGTCAAATGAACACTTTTGCAATAAGCAGTATCTCAGATGTGTGTTTTTTTTTTTTCTTTTCTTTTTTTTTCTTTAAGAAAAATGTTCCTTAAGTACAAATATACCCTAAGGTGTGCAATGTAGAAAACGTGAACTCTCATATCTGATTGGCTTCTATGTGCAGGGCACTGGAGATATAAATTATTCACACTGGAGCCAAGTAAAAGAAAAACTGACAGGAACATATCCAAAAAAAGTCTGAATCCTTTTACAGTGGAATGTATTTATTTAACATACGGTAGTAAAAAACATAAGCAACCATTAACTTCAGTAATGTTTTGTAAATTCTGTTCTAGGCCTCATAGAAATTTAACTGGCCACAAGTTACAATCTGTACTATCTGCTTTAGATTTATCAATGGCCATGTACTGTATGGAATTTTGTATAGAAAACCTTCGGCGGAGCTTATATAATATAAATGAGCCGCTACTTAAGCAATTTGTGACACCAACAACAAAAGTATAGTAATATAAAGAAGCAGCGCTTCTTTAAATTCTAAAGTAAAAATAAAACAAGTGATTAAATCCTAGATCAAAAAATGTGTTTATGGTGACATCAAACTTATTTTGTGACCAACATAAATTATAAAGTGACACAAAACTATTTTGTAATGCAACATGTAATTGGAGCTACACTGCAAACTTAATGGGCAAGAGGGGGACTGGCGATGACGTCATCTCTAAACGCACTTGGCGTGGCCATGCTGCTTGCTGACTGGCAAGAGAGTCTGATGCAGCCACACAGCTTGCTGCCTATGGGAGAGCTATATGCACATTTTTAAGATTATTGTTTGCAGTGTAGCTCCATTCACAAGTTGCGTTACTTGTGATTATGCGTCTCAATAAATTATTTTTCCAGGTTATACTATGGGCGTATAAACGTTTTATTTTTATCATGTTGATGGATTATCCCTGACTGGATAAGTGTCTAGCGTTTGGAATCTTCCTACTCAAAGCGATTTAATAAGCGCATTTGATCATATTATATGATAGTCCACAGGATCCGGAAAGAGGCTCATTTAAATGGCGTCACCCAGTGGTGGAAGCACTGAAAATTGGGAATGTGGGGAGATAATTGGATTGCGTATTGATCATTCCTCTATGAACTTTGTTTTAAACACATTTCAAATGCCCTATCTGATGGGCCTTTAGGGACTGATTATTTTGTCACAAAATAGTTTGGTGTCACTTTATAACTTGTCACAAAATAAGTTTGATGTCACCATAAACACACATTATTTTTTGATGTAGGATTTAATCACTAGCACTGCTTCTTTATATTAATATGTACTGTATGGGCCTATCTGGCTATAATTTAAATGGTTTGATTAGGCAGACCTTTGCACTACAAAGATGTTGGCAAGTGTACAGGAGAATAATGGAATATTTCCACTATTAGATTGTATTGTGTGTCCAGCTAGTGAGCTGCAGTCACTGTTTGTGTATTATGACAGCCTCTTGGCACTAGCTGTTAGAAGACAAAAGCCGGCAAGGGAGATTCCTTCATATTGTTTAGTGCAGTTTCCGTTTTCATCCGATCTCTCCATAGAGAACAGCGCCGCTGGGCAAGCCCCTCCCCCTCAGTGAGCAGAGAGGGACCTGTCATCTGCCGGCTCAGCGGAGATCAACTGAGAGATCTCCCGCTGAGCCTGCAGACTCTGTGGAAGCGGAGTCCGCCTCGTGTGAAAGGGGCCTTAGAGATTTTCAATAAAATATATGGAAGGTAATACATTAGTATTTCATGCTGCAGTCTTCTGTTCCAACTGTTGCAGTCTGCTGTCAGATTGACAATGCTTTTAGGTTGATTGGGCATATTTGGTAGCGATAGATGTTGAGCCCATAAGCAGGACTTTTTACAATACAGGAAAAGTTGTGATTGAAAAAGACAGACCTCCATAGGTTTTTCCAATTTTTGTTATGCATACCCCTGTTCAGCAAGATCGATATGTAGTAGAATAAGCACTTTTAAATCTCCTTGACACCTGTGATTCACAACTATTATTCTTGATCCAGTCATTGTCCATGATAGTCTTTGGGGGATAAATAGGTATCGTTTGAAATGAACCTGTCCAGACTTCCTGGCCTGTTCAGCAGGGAATAACCAAGATTTTACCCAAGTCGATCCATCGATCAGCTTGGGTGCAACCACCATGTTAGATCTTTAGAATGCGACTATTGCCAGCAAATATAACCAATAGCAGTAATAAATTGTGCTCTGCCGGCAGGGACAGCTCTCCATGCCCCCTCCACCACCAA
Organism: Lithobates pipiens; assembly: GCF_037356315.1. Lineage (NCBI taxonomy): Eukaryota > Metazoa > Chordata > Amphibia > Anura > Ranidae > Lithobates > Lithobates pipiens. The sequence continues at coordinate 393,217,278 of NW_027507748.1, read as the reverse complement.
TTCTGCGAGGAGAAAACAGTAACTCTGCAGGAGGCGTTCCCCAATCAAAAGCTGTTAGGAGAGTTTAGGAGCATTTAGCATTTTTTTTTCTGCTGGAAAAAAAAATAAAAATCTACAAAAACTTTTTTTTTTCTGCTCCTAGACATTAAGCTCAAAAAAATGCTAATAGTCTAATATTGATGTGCTTGGACACAAGGTTTACAATTAAACAAAATGCTAATGGAGCCTTAAGCATTTTTATTTACCAGTGCAGGTTTGAATCTAGGACTATATACATATGCTTTGATGAATTAGACTCAACATTTCCATAGCAATTGATGAGGCTTTAAATGTTATTTCCCCTTTTAAGACTAGAAGAGAACCTAACACTTTTAATAGGCTGACTTTTTTCTTCAGATTTTATTATACATTATAGTGTTAAAAGTAGTGTAAACCAATATAGTTTGTTAGCTTTGCATGATGTTTATGAAATTCTTAGTCTAACTGTCCATTAGACCAATCTCCCTGTTGTTTTTGGACATGCATTTTTTAGGCATTATGATTTTGCTAAATATTTAGCAATAATTTAATTGCAATCTATACATATTGGGCACTGGACTGGGCAGAAAACTTGCCAGCTGCTTCTGTGAAACTGGTTTTGCACTGAGCTACTTCATCCACATGAATGCATTAGCAGGTGCTTTAAAGTGTTCATAAACCCAGAACCTGTATTCACTATATCTGGCATCCCCACAGTACACAGATCATGGAAATGCAATTATTTTAGTAAACATAAACTGTTAAATACCTTTTCTCATCAGCAGTCTTGTGACTTCTATTGGTGTCTGGCTGAGCACTGATTAGAGCTTTAGGAGGGCTTTTCATTCTCCTCTAACTGTCCTGTGAGGCTAAATGACCCCTGACCCTCTGTCTGGACAGTGCTGATTGGCCCTGTGCCTTTAACATGCATCCTCCACAAAAAATAAATAAAAAACTCTCTAGCAGTACACACCAAACTGAGCACGTGCAGAGAGCCCCCAATGCTCCTATCGCAGAAGGATCGGGGACAGTGGGAGAAGGGGAGGATCAGAAAAGATTTTTTTGGTCAGAGGCCGTCAAAAAGCCATTTTACACAATGCAAAGTATTAACTCCTTAGGTTTCCACAGTGAGTATAACAAACATGCTTTACAGCATATACAGACTGATTTCACTGTTGTGGGTTTCGTAACACTTTAAGTGAAATTGTCAGAATGACCCATACAGCTTTTTTTTTCCTTCTGGTATGGAAGGTTACTGTCTAACTAGTGAACGCATTTGTTGGTTCCAGGGCATGTATATGCTCTGCCCCAGAGCTAGCAATGCTTTGAAAGGCAGGCATTGGCAGCCCCCTGGAGAAACTCTAGTGGTACCTTAAAGATTTTGCGGGACTTTTTTTATTAAAAGCCATGATTATTTCGAAATAATTTTTAAATGGCTTTAATTTAGCTCCAGTAGAATAATGAAGGTATTGTCAGAATACAGAAGTATTAAAAAAGATCCAGACAAATGCAATGTTAGCGCAAAAATGACTAAAAGACGATATTTTTATACTGTGGGCTTTAATTGCAGCTTATAAATAAACCGCATTGATGTCAAAGTTGGTGACTAAGTGAAGCTTTCCATGCTGAGAACAATGTGCGTTTTTTTCCCTAGAACATCTATACATCCTCCAGGCCAACACGAAGCCAGGCCTACATTTTCTGGCTCTCTTCTAGCTGCAGCATTTCCATTTGCTGACACGCTGGTTTGGATGAGTATCACTCTTGCAGTAAGTGGGAACTTGCCTGGTAATCTAACTTCAATATACATTTATGAGCATTCTGAGTTCCACGTTTTACTTCTGTTTGCAGTTATTTTAATAAATGCATTAAAGCACAGAATGTGCACGCCATGCATCAGCCTCTCCTGATCTTGGATCTTTTTTCCCCTTCTCATTAAAAAAAAAAAAATGCTAAATGCATTTATGCTGCAAATCCATATGTCAGAGCTGGTTGGGTTTAATGCACGTGGAGTAAAATGTTAGGATTTTGTGAAGCAGATAGGAATAAGTTGGCAGATGCCCAAGGTCTGGTTTTATAACTTACTAGCTCTTTAAATGGAAGTAGTTCAGCCTGTAAGTTAAATGTAACAGAGTATTTTGTTACTGATAGATATTGTATTGAAGCTGTGATTGTAGTAAGCATGTAGTGAAAATGTGTCATTTTATGAAGAAATTCTGGACTGTGCCAGCAGTCTTGTAATTTAGCTTTGTGTACTTTTTTTTATATAAAGACAAGTATAGAGAAATTGACCGTGCTTCCAAAGCAAATGTTGTTTACTAGCCACTAGTGTAAATGAGGCCTTCGGCTTCGATAAAGTTGAGCTGCTGTGTGACCCCCCCAACTCTCCCTGCCTAACTGCTCCCCCTTATGGTGCAAAGGCAGGCAGCATCTTGGGTACACCCATGCCGTGGCCATGATGCTTTGCATTGCGGCTCCGACAAATCTCTCCCTGCTGTTGTGTTCAGTGGGCAGTAAAACCCAAGCATACGTTTAGGAAGCGCTCTGTATTTGGCTGTGGCTGAGTGTGCATAGAGTTGAGTGGGAATGTTGGCAAAGAGTATGGTGTTGAGGGGTAAATGATGAAGAGGCAGTGGAAGATTCATGTGATGGACCATGAGGTCAAATTTAATTGAAGACTGTGCCTCTTGTGGAATTTGTCTCATGTCATAGTCCAGTGGGCATTCTCACTTCCTTGGTCTTCTCTGTGATGAGACTTTTTAATGGCTTTTTTGATTGTGACACTGTAAACTTCCCAGCCTGTTTTCATCATTGATCGCTCACTGGCACTTGAGGTTGACTGTGGTGGTAATGACTATACAGAGGGAATGCCCTCTACTTCTGCACCACCTTACCGCCTCTAGATTGAAGACATGCATTCCTTTGTCACTATCTGCAAAGTTTCTGGATGTGCTAAACATTATAAAATACAGATTTAAATTTATTATGTGCTGTTAGAGAGATTTTCACTCACTCACATCACCATTTCCATGTCAATCACCCAAAGTAAATGTGCATTAGCACTAGTGTTGCATCGATTTTTTTTTTGACAATACTGAACATTTGCACAAGTAATTGTACTATTGCTTGGGTTGGTGGGTTGATGCTCATCCACCCCACTGCAGTGGAGGATAAGGGATTTGTTGCAAATTCATCTGACGCAGATTGCATTTCAGGGGACATAGCCTGCTTCCTCAGGAAAGTATTGTGCAGTCATACACTAAAATTAACAGTATGTATGTCAGTTACAATCACATTTGAACACCCAGTATAGTGGCAGAATACTGTTACCAGAGTATTGCATTTCTGGTGCCGCTCCAGTAAATCTTTTCGCCGCAAGTTGTGGGAAAAAAAGCCCCCAACCCTTTCTAAAAAGGCACCAGCGACAAAATGCATAGATGTGAACTAGTACAGTAGGAAACCATGTTAAATGGACTGTAGTGCATTTCTGCAAACCACACTAAACGCATAGATGTGAAAGTAGGGTAAAAGTCCTTTACATGTAACTATCTTATAGGAGCCTTGCTCCCAAAAACCTGTGTGTGGACTATCCCATCTGTTCAGGAAGAGGCAGCGGCTGACTGTATGAAGACTATGTATAAACTTTTTTTATTCCATTTACATTTTCTGACTTTAACCACTTGACCACTGGGCACTTAAACACCCTTAATAACCAGACCAATTTTCAGCTTTCGGTGCTCTCACATTTTGAATGACAATTACTCAGTCATGCAACACTGGACCTATATGAAATTTTTGTCCTTTTTTTCACACAAATGGAGCTTTCTTTTGGTGGTATTTAATCACCGCTGGGTTTTTTTTATTTTTTGTGCTATAAAAGAAAAAATACAGAAAATTCGGAAAAAAAAAATGAATTTTTCTTCATTTCTGTTATAAAATTTAGCAGATTAGTAATTTTTTCTTCATAAATTTTGGCCAAAATTTATACCACTACATATCTTTGGTAAAAATAAGTACAAATTGGTGGATATTATTTGGTCTTTGTGAAAGCTATGGTGCCAATATCTGAAAATTGATCACACCTGAAGTACTGACGGCCTATTTCAATTCTTGAGACCCTAACATGCCAGAAAAGTACAAATACCCCCCAAATGACCCCTTTTTGGAAAGAAGACATTCCAAGGTATTTAGTAAGAGGCATGATGAGTTTTTTGAAGTTGTCATTTTTTCCCACAATTCTTTGCAAAATCAAGATTTTTTTTACTTTTTTTTTTTTTTTTTTTTTAACAAAATTGTCATATTATCAGTTTATTTCTCACACAGCATATGCATACCACAAATTACACCCCAAAACACATTCTGCTATTACTCCCGTGTACGGCGATACCACATGTGTGAGACTTTTACACAGTGCGGCCACATACAGAGGCCCAACATGCAGGGAGCGCCATCAGGCGTTCTGGAGCACCCAGGACAATTCTGACATTTCTCTCCTACATGTAAAAATCATCATTTATTTGCTAGAAAATTGCATCGAATCCCAAAACATTATATATGTTTTTTTAGCAAACACCCTGGAGAATACAATGGTGGTCGTTGCAACTTTTTATCTCGCACGGTATTTGCGCAGCAATTTTTCGAATGCTTTTTTTTGGAAAAAAAACTGTTTTGTGCTTAAAAAAAAAAAAAAAAACACAGTAAAGTTAGCCCAATTTTTGCATAATGTGAAAGATGAAGTTACACCGAGTAAATCGATACCTAACATGTCACTCTTCAAAATTGCACAGGCTCGTGGAATGGCGCCAAACGTCGCTACTTAAAAATCCCCATAGGCGACGATTTAATTTTTTTTTTTACTGGTTATATGTTTTGAGTTACAGAGGAGGTCTAGGGCTAGAATTATTGCTCTCGCTCCAACGTACGCAGCGATACCTCACATGTGTGGTTTAAACACCGTTTTCATATGTGGGCGGGACTTACGTATGCGTTCGCTTCTGCATGCGAGCACATGGGGACAGGGGCGCTTTAAAAAAAAAAAAAAAAATTGTATTGTTCATTTTACTTTATTTATTTTAGTTTGACATTTTTTTCCCCAAAAATACATTTTTTGATCACTTTTATTCCTATTACAAGGAATCTAAACATCCCTTGTAATAGGAATATGGCATGACAGGTCCTCTTTACAGTGAGATATGGGGTCAATAAGACCCCGCATCTCACCTCTAAGCTGGGAAGCCTGGAAAAAAAAAAAAAGATTCTGGATTTGATAGTATTGGCGAGTCGGTAGAAGCACCGGAGGGCGGCGGGAGGGGGGGGGGGAGGGTGTCTATGGCTGGGTATTGCAGGGTATCACCGACTATGGCTGGGTATGGCTGGGTATATCAGAGTATGGCTGGGTATCTCAGAGTATGGCGTTGCAGAGTATTGCGTTGCAGAGCATTGCAGGATATTGGAGGGTGTTGCAGAGCATTGCAGAGTGTTGCACGGTATTGGCGGGTGTTGCAGAGCATTGCAGAGTGTTGCAGGGTATTGGTGGGTGTTGCAGAGCATTGCAGAGTGTTGCAGAGCATTGCAGAGTGTTGCAGGGTATTGGCGGGTGTTGCAGAGCGTTGCAGAGCATTGCAGGATATTGGAGGGTGTTACAGAGCATTGCAGAGTGTTGCACGGTATTGGCGGGTGTTGCAGAGCATTGCAGAGTGTTGCAGGGTATTGGTGGGTGTTGCAGGGTATTGGTGGGTGTTGCAGGGTATTGGTGGGTGTTGCAGGGTATTGCAGGGTATTGCAGGGTATTGCAGGGTGTTGCAGGGTGTTGCAGAGTGTTGCAGGGTATTGCAGAGTGTTGCAGGGTATTGCAGGGTATTGCAGGGTATTGCAGGGTGTTGCAGGGTGTTGCAGGGTGTTGCAGGGTGTTGCAGGGTGTTGCAGGGTGTTGCAGGGTGTTGCAGGGTGTTGCAGAGTGTTGCAGAGTGTTGCAGGGTTAATTTTCGGTGAGCAGCGATGTGGGCACTGCAGATGCAGCCCACATCGCTGCTGACACCGATCTCCTCCCCCTCCGCTGTTCCGATCGGTACAGAGAGGGGGAGGGAGGAACCGGCGTCATAACATGACGCCGGTTTGTTTACAAGTGATCACTCCGTCATTTGACGGAGCGATCACGTGGTAAACGGCTGCGACGAGCGGCCGTTTACCGTGATCCGTGATGCGCCGGGTCCTGTGGACCCGGCGGTCACGGATGCTTTCGAGTGCGCGCCCCAGGGGGCGCGCGAGAGCGGAATTCTGGGAGGACGTCATATGACGGCCTCCCACAGTTAAGAAACCGCCCTAAAGCCGTTATTAAGTGGTTAAGGTATGTGGTAACAGAGTATTGTGCCACTATACCGAGTGAGCAAATGTGATTGTAACTGACATACATACTGTTCATCTAAGAAACAAGCAAATTCTTGCGAGCTACTATGTAAAGATCCAAATAATTATTAAAGACAGCTGCTAGCATTGATCACGTCCCATATGCTCATGCCAACCCAATAAATAAGCTAATAAAATGCTGCGCTATCCAAATGTAGTCATATAACCAGCACATGCAATATTGACATTATTATCACCAACAAAATGGTATTATAAATTATTGCAATCCTATGTGATTAAAAATTGTGATCCTATGCAATAATTCCAGTGACAACCTATGTACCTATACACAACTCTATACAAAGTGCATCCACATTAATTAACCAATATAAAATAACAATGATGATAAAACAGTAAAGTGCTCGGGTCCACTTGTGTGCTCCCACTTTGGTGTATGCGCTCACCTTAGAGCGTGTGAGCTTGCACCTAAGCTTGGTCAAAACCAGATTTTAAATCATCTCTGGGTTTGTCAGCATTCAGATCCTTGGCTGGTTGCTTGCACATATATCCATATAGAAAACAGAGGAAACTAGATAGTGTGATACCGTTTTTAAAAAATGTATTAAAAGATAACACTCTACCCTGTAGTGGGGTATTCACATTTCATAGGTGCGAAAGTGCATCACTCTATACAAGCCTGATATCATAAAAACGCTGTACTGATGTGTCCTCTCCTGTGCCCTCTACTGCCCATTCACAGAAGCCTTTGTAATTTGTGAATGAGTTCACATAATACAAATGCTTCTGTGACTGGGCAGAGGGTGGGATGGGCATAGCAACTGCAGTGAAGATGCAGAGAAAAGGATCAGAGGTGGGCTCCCCGAAACACAACGATATCCCTCTTCCGGGAGTGCAATAAAACTGTCATATAAACATAATAGAGCTAAATCCAGGATTGACCAAACTCAAGTGTGCCCTCACTTTTTACAAAGTTGCTAAATTCCCGGAATTCATCTTTGAGGTGGGTTAGCGCCTCATCCATCAGAAAGAGAGAATGCCCATCAAGGACTGTTGCAGACCGGATCTAAGGAGAAAGAGGACAGTTAAAGACGATTTCCTCACCCCCCCCCCAATGTGACATTGTCCTTCAGTAAAACTTCAGACCTCTGAACTCTCTTCTCCTCCCTTATCCCTCTTTCCTACTCCCCATCATCCCCATCACACCTGTTGCTTGTTGAATTATTTTGAAACCTTTTTGCCTTGCTTTATACTGCGGGGCATGGGGGACAGGGCTCTAACTCAGGCACTACAGGTCTGGCATTCCGCTGCTACATATTTTGGCGATACCAACAGGGCCGCAAAATGCTTTTGTCCTAAAGCAGCGCCATGACATGGTGGTTCGCTGAACTTGGATTCACACAACATATTGGGCATCGTACCGCAGAGTGAATGTAATTTATCATGCCATTGGAACCGTAACTCCACATTAGGGAAAAAAACGAAAAGTGAACTTGTGGCCAGGCTGTACAGATTAAAATATTTACATGTTCTTAAAGACCAATTCTGGGCCCTTTTTTTTAAGTGGGCGCTCAAGCAGAGTAAAAATATATATAAAAAAAAAAAAAAAAAAAGACTGCAATACTGACCTTTAATTTGATGTTCTCTCCACAGTCCTGTTCTGCCACAAGATGCCTGAGTCTCGGTTCACACTGGGGCGGTACCAATGTCGCCCGACTCTGAAGCTGCCCTGTGCAGCGGGACTTGCAAAGGACTTCTGTAATAGAAGTCAATGCAAGTCGCTCTGAAGTCGCCCCCAAATGATACAGGAATCTTTTTCTAAGTCAGAGCGACTTTAGTCGCTCTGATTTGAAGGGTTCCATTGCACTGAATGAAGCACGACTTGTCATGCGGCCAAATCACCTGACAGGTCGCCTTAGTGTGAACCAGGCCTTAAGGGGGTGTTGCTATGGTGTATTTCTTTTAAAATGTATTAAAGCATCAGTAGGGAACTGACCTGTCCAGAGAATAGGCAGAGAAATAGACCCAGTGCTTCATGTGACTGGCCTGAAGACATCTGGAAAATGGAAGTATAGAAAAAAGGAATTAACTGCAGTAAAAAGAAAAACTTTAAAACCAGCCCTCCCTATCATCTGTAGCTGCAAGCACCTTAGAACAATACATCCCCAAAGTCAACAAGAGAAGCCATTTTTGAAGTTGGGTTTCCACAGTAGACTGTCAACTTCCTCTGCAACTGCCCTGGGTTACGTTAGAGATTGGGAAGCTGACAGCCTGACAAGTCACTGCTGAAGAGGTAGAAGGAGGGGAACTGTTGAAAATAGAAGTGAAAATGTTTCTACTCTTAACTTTGAGGGTAAATTGCTCCACAGTGCCTGCAGCTACAGAGGCCAGTAAGGACCACCTCCAGGGACTAATTATCAAAAATCCACGTCTCGGATATAGAACCTTAGAACTTGTTGTGCTTAAAGTGTTACTAAACCCACAACAGTAAAATCAGTCTGTATATGCAGCATAACATGCTTGTTATACTCACTGTGGAACTTGAGGGGTTAATCCTCTGCATTGTGTAAAAAGGCTGTTTTATGCTGTATGCATAGATCCCCCCTGCAGTGTCTATCAGGGGAAGGTCAGCTAACGCAGGCAAGGTAGCCAACCTGCACATGCTCTGTATGTCTCTTATGCAGGCAAAAACAGTTACTTGTTCTCAGAGATGGCCAGGTCACATGATATTGAAATCACATATGTGAGCGTGTATACAGGCTGCAGTGGAAATCTCCTCCTTCCTGAACTATCAGCACTGAAGAAACTGTACAGTTTATCATGTAACTGTGGTATACAGATCATCCAAAAAGGTATATAGTGAAAATATTTTAATATAAAAAGATTTATAAGCTGGGGGGGGCGGTTGAACTTTTCATATTACTGGGTTTCATAACACTTTAAGTCCATCTGCAGGTACACATTACTCAGGCAGCAAATGTTGTAGGCTAAAGCATGATGCTCTTTAATAAATAATACCAAGAAAACCTAGACAAGCCATTTTGTAAAATTGAAATTCTGCCTCTCTGCTCAATTCATGTACATCTTCTTTGATGGCTAGCTATGTTTCTTCAGTTCAGTTTTTGCACTCAAAAAAGCATTAGAGGAGGTAAACCCTCTCTTAAACACCCAGCAGGACAAAGGCATAATGAGCTAGTATGCATACTAGCTCATTATGAATTACCTGAGGTGGAAGCCCCAGAAGCGACCCTCGTTTACCTCCTTCGTCGCTGCCATGATACCCGGAGTGACTTCGGTTATCGCTGCTCCGGCGTTTTGACTGGCCAGAGCAGCTATGACTGCGCATGCCTGTGGGAGCCTTCACTAATGGCACGCCCAGTGCGCCTGCTCATGCGCCATAGTCATCGGTGCCCGTTTTTAGGAAAATATCTCCTTAACCGTGTAGGTTAAGGAGATATTTCTTGCACCTACAGGTAAGCCTTAATCTAGGCTTACCTGTAGGTTAAAGGGGTCTGTAAGGGTTTACAACCACTTTAAACTAATGCATTTAACTGAAATCAGGAGCTCACTTTTGGCTAAAACTGCAGATTCCTTCTACTGAACACTGAATAAAAATGAATCATGTGAAAAATGATCACAATATTAATATATATTATTTAATTTTTTTGCAAGAAAATTTGGCATTCAAGCTTTTACTGGAAACATACATGATGCAAATTGAAAATGAAAAAAATATTTAAAAAAATAGAAATATATGTCAAAAGTCAGCAGTGCTTCAATCTCGGCGATAAAGTTTCAGACCACCTAATTTCATACAGTATATAGAAATATTGCAAGATTCCCATAATTGAACAAAGCTACCGTGATCTCTCATGATCACTTATTTAGTGATATATAATCATTTTTTTTTTAGGACCTAAATTATTAAGGCCAGAACTAACTTTTTCATGTATTTTCACCTTTGTTTACTAGTTTTCAATATCTGAACATTTGAATCATTTAAGTATTTCCTTATTTAAATGAAATGTCACCGGTTTTAATTTTTGTACAGTTTCACAGTGAGTGCATCTTTACTTCACAGTTTATAAAATTCAGAAAATGCAATTTTCAGAGTCACAAAGTCTTTTTCAATCCTTACGGCAGGCAAGCTGTTATTTTAAACCTGAAAAAGTTTACCTGTTTGGGCACAGAAAGGAGTGGTATTGGTAGAGGCAACAGGATCAGTGATGTTGGGATGGCAGCGAGGTTCAGTGGTGCTGAAGAAGAATAAAAATGCAGGCAACAGAAAGCAGTTAGGGGGAGGAGTATGAGAGACCTCAAAGAAGAATTTGGTGATGTTAGAATCTTCTTGGCGATCTGCTCACAGTAAATGTACTGTGAGCGGGCAGCACAGCCAGGCACCGCAACATACCCATACATTGTGGTGTACTCTTGTCAGTGTTTATAGCTGTACATGTGCTGATCTGCTGTGGTCAATTAAACAGTGTTTAGAGTTGACAAATACACAGAACTCTGTGCACAGACCATGATCTGTCTGTTTCTTCTCCCTTAAATCAACTCAAATCAGCACAAGTTGATGTGTCTCTTGTGTTGCTGACTTCTGGATCCTTTGAAATCATTCCCCCCCTTATACAAGGGGCGCATTTATGTGCGGTTGCAGGGTGGAGAATTCCTTGGCTAAGGATTGGCTTTGTGCAGTAACAACTACCTAGCGGGGTAGCTCAAGTGGGTCCGGACTAAGATCCAAACATGCCTGAGCTCATTCCTGTTAATGTGTAGTTTCTGTCTGATAAATGTTTGGCATGCTGCATGGCACAGTCACTGTAATTGGATATAGTTAAAGCACTCTTCTAATCACTCTTTATATCTAAACTGGTAACTTAAGCCAGCATGAGAAAACCATCAACACTGTGGAAATAAAATACAAAAATATTGCTTACATGGCCTCTGTCTCTCCAACATTTAAGCATGTTTGGAACAATTACAAAAGATTGAGGTGCTCTATATGTCCGCTGCTCTTGTTTAGAATTAGAAGGGCCTGACTGTTAAATTGTCATTGTGGGGACCAATAGTATGGCTTCTTTGAATGGTGGAGCATGACAATGGAAAGGGCAGTTGTAGTTGGTATTTGAGTCACAGGTTCATACTTGGGGTATCCAATGGCAGAGGGCTTCAGATTTCAAACAGTAGTCACCAGCACACAGGACACACTTCATTCGTAATGAGTACTGACCCAGGTTTTGTTTTTGTTTTTTAAAAACGAAATTGATTGTAAGGGGTTTTATTTATTTATTTATTTTTTTTAAATAACATATACTTACCTCCCACTGTGCAGCTTGTTTTTCAGAGTGGCCCCGAACCTCATTTTCTGGGGTACCCCCCTAGTGGCTCTCGTGGCTCCTTCCCACATCACATCATCCCCCTAGTGGAAGTGGGGGGGTTACCTTGTGGGCGCACTCCCACGTCCAGAATTTACGTCCATAGACACAAATGTCAGACTCGGCACTGGCGCTTGCGTTATTGGATTTGATTGACAGCAGCGGGAGCCAATGGCTGCGTTGCTACCAATCTATCCAATCAAGAGCCTGGACCCAGTGGAGAGAGGGAGAGCGCATCCCTGCAGACAGAAATACGGGGCACAGTTAAGTAAAATGGGGGGGGGGGGCTGGGGGGCCCGTCACTGGCAGGTGTTTTTTCACCTTAATGCATTAGATGCATTAAGGTGAAAAACATGAGGGTTTACAACTCCTTTAGTGTTAGGGGAGGTACTGAACAGCGTAGCTCTATTGTCTCCCAGTAATCTTAGCAGACAGAAGCAACAGACCTCCTAGCCACATACCTAGAGATCAACTTGTTGATAAAGCATTAGGAGATTAAACAGCTTTACCATCAGCAATTGTTAAAAACCATTTAACTGGAGTTCTTCATTGGCCTTGCCATTTAAGATACTGTGTATATACAAGTTATTAAAATAGGAAACGCAAAACGCTATTATGGTCAGTTTTTCGCACTTGCCTCGTGTGTGTTTTTCCTGGGGCATCAGATGGTTATAGGTAAAAACACTCCAAAGGTGATCACGTGAGCTTATAGGTAAGATTCCACTGGCTATTCAGTTATGCCTTATAATTGGTAAAGTTAAGTGTTTTCCTGACATGTGAAAAACTTTAAAGGTTAATCTACCAAGCAAATTGGACCTTTTATGTCTCCGAGGGCAGCGCAAAGCTCAGCTTGAGGATTGTCTAATGGATTCTACATCTGTGTTAGCTTTGGCTGTTGAAGCAGATTTGAAACAGCTGCCGAATAGCAGTTTGTTTCAGTGTATGACACAATAGTCTGTAAAAGCAGGCTATCATATGCATTCTTTCAGGCTGAAAGCAGAAGCCCTGTACAGGAAAGTAATGTGATTTTTCAAAAATTTAGGACATTTCCTTATTAGCCTGTAAGGAGCTGAATATTCTTTGATTTGTCTTCTCATATGTTATACAGTATGTCTGCTGAATAGCATATTTAAATAGTTACCCAGGCCATTTGTATGAAACTCGCACAGAATTAATAGTTATATCAAGAAGGAAAAAGCCATCTTGGTGTAGTTTAACCTCCCTGGCGGTATGATTATTTCGGATTTTAGGTGCTAAAAGCGGTACCATTATTTTGCATGAAAATTTGGCGTTTTATATTGTAGTCCTGTAATTCTTAGGAATAACTCTCTTAAATCTGTCCAAGCAGACATCCCGGGTATGATAAAGTTTGAAAAATGAAATCATAAATGATAATATAATAAATAATTGTACCAAATAATTAAGAATAAAAAAAATTATTCAATAATGTAATCAAATCAAAAACACTGAAATTTGCTCAGTTGCAGAATTGTCACTGTCATTACTTTTCAGTATTTGATGAAGGATCTCCCCACACAACGCTATCGCTCAATTCTGCAAGTGATTCCAATTTATTATCGCTGTTTTCTAGCTGGTCTGAAATAATTTTTGATGTAAAGGGACAGTTTTGGTTGCTATGGACAATCTCCAGTTTCCAGGCATAAAGAACAGTTTTTATAATATAAAACTGCATGCAGGACACTGGGCAGACCACTAGGGACAAAGGGGATGTGAAATAATTACATACAGCAATGTAATCTGTAAGATTACATTATACTGTATGTATACTGTGTGTTTCACTTTTTGAATTTGACGCCGATCTCCGTCCCCGTGCGTCGCAACGCTCGCAGGGAACGGAGATCGGCGATGTGATAGATTGAGTGAGACACGGCTCGCTCGTACAGCGGGGGGGGGACATCGCTGGATCCGAGGGAGAAGGTAAGTAAACCTCCTGGATCCAGCGATGCAGTCCTGAGTCTGGCTCGGGGTTACCGCTTTTGGTATAAAAATTCCACCCCGAGCCAGACTCGGGAAGACTGTGAGGGGGGTTAATAGCTTACGACTGGATAATGTCATAATTAAAAGTGTCTACGAAATTGTAAGTTGTCTTCATCAGCATATACATTGTATTCTGGTTGGTAAAGCTGAACAAATCTTTGCAGGTTGTGCATTTTTAAAAGCTACTACTTTAAAGTAATATGATAGAGAGGATAACCTGTCAGAAACTTGGACAATTCAAATTAAGCATATGAAAAACCTAACCCCTTTCACCGCTCACAGGACAGCCTACGACCCCCTCATATGACTAACTATTCTTTAAGCCTTTCAGCTTGGGTCATATTAAAGCCCATCTTAAGGCAAATATCATCCCTCTGCCCACCTCCCTCTGACTGATTTCTGGTATATAAAAAAAAAAGACTTTTTTTTTTTTAAATTACAGTTTTACACGCTTAAATCTACAGTCCTGGGATACTTCAGTTCCCAGTCCCCCTCTCTTCTGTTTACAGAAGGGGGGGTCCTCTTCAGGTGTCTACATCTCTACTGCATGATGTGAACACTTCCTTTTGACTCGCCAGTGGTGGAGTTCTCTCAGGGTCCAGAAGAGGAGTTTGCAGGAATAAGGTTAGTGCGCAGGGACCGGCTGGGGTGGGTACATCTGCAGAACCCAGAAACGGCACTGGCAAGGGACCAGAATGGTGGCTTTAAATGATTTTATATGAAAAGAAAACAAAATTGGCAAAATCCGATGTGTCCTTTGTACTGATGGCTCCTGTGATACCTTGCATTTTCTTTAGGTGACAACTAAAGTATGAGAAGCTAAATGGTGTGGACATCCTAAATTCGAGCAAATTATGGTAGAGAGACTACTCTCTAAACTTTTATCATTTTAGGTAAATTTGGTTTGGTGAGAGTGAACCTTTTTTTTTTCTATCCTCTTGGAGACAATTGTCGAAGATCTGTTTTTGTTTGTTTTTAGATTCAAATGTTCATTCGATTATTGAACCATGCTTATGCATAGACTCTTTAAGTGTATTTGAAAATAGGGCTGAAACAATTAAAATCGATTTTACAAGCACTATAGAGAAATTGATCCTCAAAGTTTACAACTGAAGCACTGAATTTCAAGTCATTCTCTCAGCCAGGGGGAGCAGCATGAGCTGAGCAGCCTGGGAAAACTACATAAACGACGTCCATGCATTTGCTGTGAAGCTTGAACATGAAATGCTTCATAAGTAACTGCATTTAGGGAGGTTGTGAGCACCAGTTTTATATAGGTCATTTACTGCTTTTAGGATTATTAATCACATTCATACCAGAACCCGTATATGTTTAACTGGCCTTTGGCGAAAGTGGTTATACAGTATCATGGCTGCAGCTACAGCCATTCTCTTACTATCATTTTTTATTTTTTTAAACGGGGATTGGCTTTACTTTAAAAGTAATTGGAGCAGCTGTAAAGCTGCTTGATCCCTTTTATAGCACTTGGAAGGGGGTTCCCCCCTCCCTCCACTGCCGTTCCTGGGCTGTCCCATTCTACCAAGGACCACAGGACTGCTGTATGTGGTCGGGTCGGCTGTGCACAGAAGAGATGGCGAAACATCCATTCCCCCCCCCCCCCCCCCACCACCCTCTAATCTGTTATGAATGAAGCCAAAAGTGACAAGGATTTTGTCACTTCCAGTTTTGGTGCTGAGTTTCCCTAGCTGGTACAGCAGGGAAGCAGCCGATCAAACAAATTGAAAAAAAAGACCCTGATCTCTCCATAAAATGTACCTGTCACTTCCCAAGCTATCACAAGGGTTCGTGTTTCATCCCTTGTGGCTGCAATGGAGTTAAATTGAAGTAAAAAATGAATTAATAAAAAAAAAAACAAAAAAAAAACACCCTTGTCCCCCATGTTTGAACACGCAAATGCACACATAGATCCGGCACGCATATGTAAACAGTTATTGCACCACATATGCAAGATCACCACAAACCTCAGAGTGAGAACAATAATTCTAGGCGAATAGCTCACGTTTAACCTTAAACTGGTAACTTGCAAAGGCTTTTAAATTGTTGCCTGTGGACAATTCTAGGTACCATAATTTGTCACCATTTCACAGGCGTGCACAATTTTAAATCTTGGTGTGTGTGGTATCTGTTTACACAGCACAGCATCATGTTTTATGTGTTACCAACATTTTTTATTGTATTGGTGTTCACTAGAATTGATTTAAGTGTATTTTTTCAGAAAATTTGCATGATAAACAGCTGTACAAATATAGTGTGCCATAAATAAGGATGAACCAAACACCCCCTGGTTCGGTTCGCACCAGAACCTGCGAACAGACCTAAACTTCTTGTGAACTTTAGAACCCTATTAAAGTCTATGGGACTCGAACGTTCAAAATCTAAAGTGCTAATTGTAAAGGCTAATATGCAAGTTATTGTCCTAAAAAGTGTTTGCGGACCTGGGCCTTGCCCCAGGGGGCATGTATCGATGCAAAAAAAGTTTTAAAACTGCTGTTTTTTGGCAGCAGTGATTTTAATAATGCTTAAAGTGAAACAATAAAAGTGTAATATTCCTTTAAATTTCATACCCGGGGGGTGCGTATAGTATGCCTGTAAAGGGGCACATGTTTCCCGTGCTTAGAACCGTTCCTGCACAAAGTGTCATTTCTGCAGGAAAAAAAGCCATTTCAAAAGCACTCGCGACTATAATGAATTGTCGGCTTCCGTAATACAGAGAACAGTCATTGAAAGTCCTTGATAAAAAAAAAAAAGCGTGGGGTTACCCCAAATTCAATTAACAGGCCCTTTAGGTCTGGTATGGATATTAAGGGGAACCCCGCGTCAAATTTAAAAAAAATAAATGACGTGAGGTTCCCCCCAAATATCCATACCAGACCCTTTATCCGAGCACACAACCTGGCAGGCCGCAGGAAAAGAGGGGGGGGGGGGGCGAGAGAGTGCCCCCCCCCTCCTGAACCGTACCAGGCCAAATGCCCTCAACATTCGGAAGATGCTTTGGGGGTCTGTGACCCCTCAAAGCACCATGTCCCCATGTTGATGGGGGGAAAAGGGCCTCATCCCCACAACCCTACCATTTCACAAAGAAAGTGTTAAAAAAATGTTAAACACACACTGTTGAGAAAAGTCCTTTATTAACCACTTGGTTCCCACACTACGTCTATTGACGTCATGGGGTTTCGGTGGTTATATCTAAATGATGCCTGAGGCCACAGACATCATTCAGATATTGCTGTTTTCAGCCAGCGATTCCCTACACCATAAGAATGATCATAGGGGCTGTTCCGCCGCTTGATCTTTCTTACGGGCGGCGGGAGGGGACGCCCCCCCCCCCCTCCCGCCGCCCTCCGGTGCTACTACCGACTCACCGTTTCCATCGGTGAGTCGGTCACAGGATCCGCTGGCCCCAGCAAGTAATCATAGAGATTTCCGGCGGACTAGATTGTCCCCGGAGTCTCTATGATCGTTCGGAGGCCGGGCGCGATGTTATGACGTCACGCCCGGCCTCGGTATTCAAATTAATGTCGCCGATCTGGCTAGGAAGCCAGGATCGTGTTTTTTTTTTTTTTTTTATTCTTCCCAGCCTAGAGGTGAGATATGGGGTCTTATTGACCCCATATTTCACTGTAAATAGGTCCGATCGTGCCATATTCCTATTACAAGGGATGTTTACATTCCTTGTAATAGGAATAAAAGTCATCAATTTTTTTTTTTTTAAGTGTAAAACTAAAAAAATTAAAATAAAATTGACAATAAAAAAAAATTTTTTTTTTAAAGCGCCCCTGTCCCCGTGTGCTCGCACACAGAAGCGAACGCATACGTAAGTCCCGCCCACATATGAAAACGGTGTTTAAACCACACATGTGAGGTATCGCCGCGAACGTTAAAGCGAGAGCAATAATTCTAGCCCTAGACCTCCTCTGTAACCCAAAATATGTAACCAGTAAAAAAAATTAAAGCTTTGCCTATGGGGATTTTTAAATACCAAAGTTTGGCGCCATTCCACGAGCGCGTGCAATTTTGAAGCATGACATGTTGGGTATCTATATACTCGACGTATCCTCCTCTTTCACATTATGCAAAAAAATTGGGCTAACTTTACTGTTTTTTTTTTTTTTTTATTTTTTTTTTTTTTTTTAGCATGAAACAGTTTTTTTTCTGAAAAAAAAACGCGTTCGAAAAATTGCTGCGCAAATACGGTGCGAGATAAAAAGTTGCAATGACCGCCATTGTATTCTCTAGGGTCTTTGCTAAAAAAACATGTATAATGTTTGGGGGTTCTATGTAATTTTCTAGCAAAAAAATTAGGAATTTTACATGTAGGAGAGAAATGTCAGAATTGGCCTGGGTGGTTAAAAATAAAAAAAATAAGAAAAAGATTCCAGCGGTGGTAATCCACTCTTGCTATCCAGCGATGGATGATCCCTGAAAAAAAACCCTTAAAAAATATAAATAAACCCTGCAAGGCAAAGGCATAATGAGCTAGTATGCATAGCATACTAGCTCATTATGAATAATTTACCTGAGATTGAAGCCCCCGAAGCGGTCCTCGTTCTTCATCTCCGCCGCTGCCATGTATCCTGGACTGACTTCTGGGTCTCGCGGCTCCGGCGCTGTGATTGGCCGGAGCTACAATGATGTCACTCTGGCGCATGCGCACGGGAGCCGTCATTGTTAGCCTTCACTTGTGGTGCACCCAGTGCGCCTGTGCTGTTGTCTACGGAGCGCATGCACAGTTGTCTACGGCGTGCATACGCCGTAGACAGCGGTGCCCTATTTTTGTAAAATATCTCCTTAACTGTGTAGGTTAAGGAGATATTTCTTGGACCTACAGGTAAGCCTTAATCTGTAGGTCAAAGTGGTCTGTAAGGGTTTACAACCACTTTAACCACTTACACTTAAACCAGCAGCCGTTTACCTCAATCCGTGTTGCGCCAGGTCTTCCAGACCCAGCGGTCACGGATGTTTATGGGAGCGTGCCAGCAAGATTCTTGAAGAATGTCCATGGACGCCCTCCCAGAATAAGCCGACCGTGCTGTAGCTGTCTTCCGGCTATGGCCCGGTCGGCATGTGGTTAATACAGTTTTTCAGCCGCTATGTTTTTGGAAAGGGTCAGAGGCTATTTTAACACAAAAAGGGGGCGTTTTTGGTTTACTAGACTTCAATGAAGACGCAGAAGAAAAGTATGTAGTGCGTTTTTGGCGCGTTTTGCATTTTTGTAATCTTCCGCTCAAAAACGCTCAATATGTCAAACATACATGTGCACACCACAAAAATCACTGCGGAAACTAATCAAAAGCAAACTGCATAGGTGTGAACCAGGCCTTGGAGGCAAAAAAAAAAAACCTTGCAGATTTCTGGCAGAAAAAAAAAAAAAAAAACTAAGCACCTGTACAAAAACACTCAATAGGAGCATGTAGTTTATTTTTATTTATTTTTTTAAGCCCAGTGTGCCCAGACCCTTAAAGCCACGTTTGGCACACACATCTGGCGTTAACACATGCTTTTGCGCATGTTCGTATGGTTCTTCTGAATGCGCTGGTTAGGTTTTCTTTTTTCAGCCTGTAAATGCTCCCCTTCCACTTGTAGACACCTATGCGTGCAAGGGCACATAGGCCAACGTATAGAGGCGTTTAACACATGCTTGAAAAAATTGCTGCCCATTGTGCATGAGGGAGTAAATAGTCTGTCTTTCAAAACGGAGTAGTGTAGTGTTTCCTAGCGTCTTATCACTTTTGGATTTAAGTGATGAGATATGCTCACCAGAGTGCCTGGTTGTGAGAACTCTGAAAAAGAAACCTCTAGTTTTCCTGTGATCTACGCCATTAAAAATTAAAAAATGTAAGGATGAGGTCAAGGAGTGGTTTGGAAATATAGGTGTGGAAATATCTGACCTCCTGTAAGGTCAAGAATCTGCTGGACCATTTAGCCATCTGTCACCTAACCAAAACTGAAACATCAGTGTGATGTCTCAACTTTGACAGGTAACAGCTCTCCTGAACATTTCCTCTTAAAGGGGTTGTAAAGGTCATTTTTTTATTTTCTACATAGCTTCCTTTAAGCTAGTGCATTGTTGGTTCACTTATCTTTTCCTTCGATTTCCCTTCTAAATGTTTTTTTCTTTGTTTTCTTTGTCTAAATTTCTAACTTCCTGTTTCACCCCAGTAAGCTGTTCAGTAAGCTGTTCTGGCTGACTAACCACCAGCTCGGATGATGGTGAGAAGTTTACTGAGGAGAAACCGGAAGTGAGATATTCAGACAAAGCAAAAAAAAAATTTAGAAGGGAAATCAAAGGAAAAGGTAAGTGAACCAACAATGCACTAGCTTAAAGGAACCTATGTAGAAAATAAAAAATTTACCTTTACAACCCCTTTAAGCTTATTGGGCGTGGATCCTCTTTTGTGCATTAAACATAGATAATAGATGTTCTATCCAACTCGTACTTTTCTATACTATTGTCAGTTTGAGTCCAGACAGATTAGAAACAGCAGTTAGGCAATGTGTAGATTACATGCGCTAAATAGCCTGTACTTGTAAAGCAGGACTTTGGTGTTTGTGACTGTAATTATTTTATTTTCCCAAGATTTCTACTGAAAATACAATAACCTTTTATGAACTTTGGTTTAATAAGCATGCCAAATAGTAATCAACACTTTATAGAGGTCACCCCTGACTAGCCAGCAGCTGCTTCTTTTCCACCTGGGATATACTTAGCTCACTACCCTTGGCACTGGCTTGTATGACATTAACATCTGCACTGGAAGAAAGTTGGATATCTATGCTACTATTTAAAGTTATCCAGATCTGCATGCAGATAACATACATTCATTTTAGATTTCAGTTTATCATTTTGTGAGTTTGGGCACATTAATGTAAACATTACAAACCTAGTTGATTCCAACAGCATATGATGAAAAGATAAACAAGTGAGAGTCCTAGTACATCCTAAAAAAAAGGCAGAAAACTTTTTGTATATCTTAATTTTTGCAGAAAAAGATTTAGCTAGTCTTCTCTCCTTTCAACCTCCTATTAGAGGGGCTGCCTATATTGTAGTACAAATAAGGAGGCTCAGGAGGAGGGCAGTGGATTTGATGTTGATACTGCAACTTTGAAAATGAATGTGGGTCTCAATCGGTGTTCTTGTGTTTATTCCGTTAAATGCATTTTCTATGCAACATTGCCAGTTTTACATGATTATATGAATCCTAAAGAAAAATCTGATTTGTCTGTTGGCAGTGCCTCCTTTTTTTAAAAGGGCATTTTCCAATGCTTGTAGTTACATTAATTTTTATGTTTTGTAAGAGCTCATCCCTCAACATACAAATAAAGCATAAATCATTCACATTGCTTTCAAATATCAGAATGTGTATGGGCACCTGACAAGTGCTCTAGATGTGGAGTTTGAAACAAATCTAAATGGGATTAAGATGCTCAGTGGAAAGCCTATTGGATATGTCCATTCCTTGTCCCGGGATTCACACCCCCTTTCAAACCCCCAGTGCCAGCTAGAGTCCTGGTGTCTACCCAGGGTGTGGCATTGTGAGTTTCAGCATCGGGCTTCAATTACACTAAACATGACATTACATGAATTACATAAATTCCAGTGTGGATTTGTAATGTATCCAGCATAGCCACATTGACCATATGCATAGGCAGGGACTTCAGGTATATGTGTGTGTGTGTGTGTGTGTGTGTGTATATATGTGTATATATATATATATATATATATATATATATTATATTTTAAATGAAAATAAACCTGTTATTCTTGCTGTTTGCAGTGGTTTTAAACAGAGCAGCTCGATTCTCATCTTCTGGGGTTCCCTGCTGGTGCTCCTGGTTCCTACTCTTTAATGTGTGCTCCTTTAGCTAGCCGCTTGCTATGGGGGTGCATGTGCGGGTGTCAGACAGATCACTAGGGCCCCACCCCCTACTCCCTTCTCGCAGCATTTTTTTTTAAATTAACCACTTCAGCCCCAGAAAGCTTTAGCCCCTTCCTCACCAGAGCTTTTTTTGCGACGTGCCTCCCAAACAAAATTGACATCTTCTTCTCCCCCCCCCCCCCCCCCACAAATAGAGCTTTCTTTTGGTGGTATTTGATCACCTATGCGGTTTTTATTTTTTGCGCCATAAACAAAAAAAGAGCGACAATTTTGAAAATAAAACATTATTTTTTACTTTTTGATATAATAAATATCCCCCAAAAATATATTAAAAAAAACATTTTTCCCCCTCAGTTTAGGCCGATACGTATTCTTCTACATATTTTGGTAAAAAAAAAAAAATCACAATAAGTGTGTATTGATTGGTTTGCTACAAAATAGGGGATAGTTTTATGGCGTTTTTATTAATAATTATTATTTTTTTTACTAGTAATGGCGATCAGCAATTTTTTATCGTGACTGCGACATTATGGCGGACACATTTGGACAATTTTGACACATTTTTGGGACCATTGTCATTTATACAGCGATCGATGCTACAAAAATTGCATTGCTTACTGTAAAAATGTGACTGGCAGTGAAAGGGGTTAACCACTAGGGTCGGGCAGGGGTTAAGTTTATCCTAGGGGGTTGTTTCTAACTGTTTAAGGGCATGGCTGTGTGACATCACACTGATCGCTGCTCCCGATATCAGGGAGCAGATGATCCATGTGCTGTCAGTAGGCAGAATGAGGAGATGCTGTTTACATCAGCATCTCCCCATTCTTGAGCTCCGTGACACAATCTATTTCATGTAATGTTTCATTTACCACGACCGACCACCAGGTCCAGGCCAGAAATTATTGGCCTGGGCTTGGAGACTGATCAGTTTTAAAGCAAATCCGATCTGTGCGAGTGCCCCTGGTGTATAACTACAACCCTTTGCCCAGCCAGGCCAACTTGCCGCAGTATAACTAAAGACTCTGTGCAGGGAAGATAAGCATCTGAACCCAGAGAAGGTGGAGGCTGATAGACTGGAGATAATATAAGGCATTACACGTACATTTAAAGTAAAAGTTTACCAGTATTGTGCGTTATATTTAAAATGCTCATATCCATGAAAAAAAAAGTTTCAGCTTTTAGTACTACTTTAATATAAAAGATTGATATCTCTTCCAGTCTGACTCCTAGTTATAATGCCCAGATATTCTCTCTCTCTATCTTTTGTGTAGTAAAGGGGGGGGGGGGTGGTCTTTACCATCATGTATAAAACTTACAGCAGTGACTTTGTACTCCTTATCATGGACCTTGATATCTAGGGAGCATTTATTGGTATTTGTGAACTCAAAATTGTCACCAGAGAGGGTAACCCATAAGTCTTTCTCCTGTGCCGTGCAAACTGCACCCTTGTTAGCAGGGAGGTCAAAATTCATGTAGGCGAAACATTAAGCCACTCATTGGTTCTCTCCTAAATTTGTGCCTTAGAGATAGTTGATTCAGGAAATGCCTAACTTGGCGTTTAAGGCCAGATGGAGTGTGGCGTCCAGAGTCGAGGTTGTGCCTTAGAGTCGAGGGACCTAGTACTATCAAGAGGGCGCACACTGTGTATGCCATACCAAAGTTGTGGACAGTTGCTCCACTGAGAAAATGTACAAGCAATTCTTTAGTGACTGCCTGGGAATAGAGCCAGGTGTCCATATAAAGACAGTATTGCGTTTAACAAGGTTTCAAAGGTGCCTAGTCCTTCAGGGACACATGTAGATTGCAGTTTTCCACCTTTTGTAATTTTACACACCCAGTAAGTATGCTTAAAGTCTAGAAGTCCAATGCCTCCCTTTTGTTTGGGCAGGGTCAAGTAAAAAAAAAAAGCCCATTTTGCTCCAACATCGAGTCTCCCTTGGCTCGTACCATTACTGATATCAAAGGTGTACAGGTGGCCACTCACTTGTACTCCAGCTTGAGGAATGGGGCTAGAGAGCCAGAATTCTGGCACATATTTTAGAACTCTGTCCAAAGAGACAAAGAAGCCTTCTCTATGCCACAAGGTAAGCCAACAGTGGAGGTTTAAGGCCTTTAGGGTGTTATCCTGTGCCTCCCTCCCAGGGGAAAACCCCATTTGTCTAATGAGATCAAGGAGGGGAGAAGGGCATGGAGTACATTTTCCAATTTTTTTTATTTTTTTTTACATATGCTGATTTTAAGACATCAGGTAGGCTTATAATTAGCCACTTGCCGCTAGTCCTTCCCCGTTATATGTGCCTCTGAGAGGTGCAGGGGCTGGACTGTTGAGGGGAAAATTAAACATTGAGGAAGCAAGGGGCGTCAAGACATTCCCAAAGCTTTTGTAGCGCTTGACCAGCTTGTTTCACTATCTGCCTAGATTTCTAGGTCTAATGCTGGTGACCTCCAATATAACTGGAGGGCTATATGTTAAAATTTAGTACCAAATCTGTTGCAAGCGAGATTGGGAAGGTATGCATTGTGCAGGGAGGAATTGAAGGTTTTACAGACTGCCATAGTAACATTGAAATAGTTTTGTGATAACAGCTGTTTTGTTATGAACCTTGCCAGCAGTGTAATAAATAATATGGACAGTCAGATTCCTCTGTTTGGTCAGCAAGACCATGCTAGCAGTCACCTGCTTTTATTGCTATACTCATAAAAAAAAGTTTTTGGTTCAGTAGGAAGCACTTTCTGGTAGGATTACCACATTTTCCAAGTAGATTAAGTTTGCATCAGAAGGGTCAAAGCTGTCTCTGTCTGTGTCTGTTGGTTTGTGAGCTGCCTCCAGCTTTCTTATCCAGCTTTCTTATCTGGAAGACCAAGTCTTTGATGCGAGTTTGGCGGTGCTTTTTTTAGCTGGGCTATCTTTATAAATGCTTTGCGGATAACGCAATGGGCCTCCCACTGATTCATTTGAGAAGTGTCTGAGGTGCCATTGTGTGCAAAATAAAACCAGCAGGTTGGTCTCCATGTCTCCAACAAACCACACACCCTGATGCATTTTGTACCGCCCACTGGGGCTTATTCATAGGGTGTGCATGCTGTTTATGCTCCTTGGGTTAGCCAGCAAAGATGGATCGAGTCTCCACATTTTTATTTTCCTTGGCTGGGAAAATCAGGGTGATTGTGATGGGTTGGTGATCAAATAGGAAAATTGGCTCAATGGTCACAGTTTGGAGATAGGGATAGATTTGGTTGAGAAAGAAAAAATATATTGAATCCTAGGGGAATCAGTTTGGTGAAGAGTTAAAGGTGAAGCCCATGACAGTAGGATGTAGAGTTCGCAAGGTATGATGCATAGTCAGGCTACACGAATGTTGTTTAATTTGGCGATGTGCCCTTTTAGGCACAGATGATGTACCAGATGACAGGTTAAGGAGAGGATTAAGGGGCAAATTTAGATCCCTGACCAAGGTAAAAATGCCCAATTTAAATGCAACAAGATATCACAAACCATGCGAAGAAATGAGACCTGTTTTTCATACAGGCAATAAATGTTGGCGAAGGTGATTTGGTTTGTTTGCTAAAAACACTTTAAGGAATTGGTAACCTCCTTGAAAACTGTTTTAAATGCTTACTTTTTAGGTTTTGTTCAAATCCTCTGTGTATAAAATATATATTTAAAGCTTCTTATCTTTCCTTTTCCAGCTAAAACTGTGGAACAAGTTCAGAATTTCCAACATTCCCTCACTGATCTTTATTGAAGCATGCACAGGGAAGATTGTGTGCAGGAATGGCCTCTTGTTGATAAGAGATGACCCAGAAGGTCAGTAAACGCATTCAATGACCCATATTAACTGCTGTGCTTGGAAAATGCTAAATGCTATAAGTGTTGCTCTCCGATTTCTGACAACTTGAAATACCTTCTATATCTATCTATCTATCTATCTATCTATCTATCTATCTATCTATCTATCTATCTATCTATCTATCTATATATATATATATATATATATATATATATATATATATATATATTATACATACACACACACACCTCACAAAAGTGAGTACACCCTCACCTTTTTGTAAATATTTTATTATATCTTTTCATGTGACAACACTGAAGAAAGGATGCTTTGCAACAATGTGAAGTAGTGAATGTACAGTTTTTGTATAACAATGTAAATATGCTGTTCCCCAAAATAACTCAACACACAGCCATCAATGTCTGAACCGCTGGCAACAAAAGTGAGTACACCCTTAAGTGAAAATGTCCAAATTCGAAATTCGGCCCAGTGTCAATATTTTGTGTGGTCTCCATTATTTTCCAGCACTGCCTCTTAGGCATGGAGTTAACCAGGGCTTCACAGATTGCCACTGGAGTCCTCTTCCACTCGTTCATAATGACACCACGGAGTTGGTGGATGTTCAAGACCTTGCACTCCTCCACCTTCTGTTTGAGGATGCACCACAGATGCTCAATTGGGTTTAGGTCTGGAGACGTGCTTGGCCAGTCCATCACCTTTACCCTCAGGTTCTTTAGCAAGACAGTGGCCATCTTGGTTGTGTTTTTGGGGTCGTTATTTTGTAATACTGCCCTGTGGCGCAGTCTCCGAAGAGAAGGGCTCATGCTCTGCTTCAGAATGTCACAGTACTTGTTGGCATTCATGGTTCCCTCAATGAAATGTAGCTCCCAGTGCCAGCGGCACTCATGCCGTCCCAGACCATGACACTCCCACCAACCATGCTTGAATGTAGGCAAGGCACACTCTTTGTACTCCTCACCTGGTTGCCCCCACGCACCCTTGACACCATCTGAACCAAATGAGATTATCTTGGTCTCATCAGGCCACAGGACATGGCTCCAGTAATCCATGTCCTTAGTCTGCTTATCGTCAGGCTTTCTTGTGCATCATCTTTAGAAGACGCTTCCTTCTGGGATGACAGCCATGCAGACAAATTTGATGGTGTGTGGCATATGGTCTGAGCACTGACAGGCTGACCCCCCCCCACCCCTTCAACCTCTGCAGCAAGGTGTGTTGAGTTATTTTGAGGGAACAGCAAATTTACACTGTTATGTACACTCGCTACCTTACATTGTAGCAAGGTGTAATTTCTTCTGTATAGTCACATGAAAAAAGATAATATATTTATGAAAATGTGAGGGGTGTAATCACCTTTGTGAGATACTGTACATACATACACACTCTTATAGCAGAGCCGGTGCAGTGAAAGATAAGTACGGTAGCACTTCATTAATGGTAGAACCGGTCAGAGTGAGAGATTTGGCATCTCCCTGCAGGCACACAGAGCGATAATGTTAATGTGTTTTTGGTTGACCGTAGCGTGTACCAGGCATTAGTGTGGTATTGTATTGTGACAGCAGGGAGAGTTCCCCGCCATCAGTATACACTGATCGGCACTGGTGGCTATAGACTGTGGTATTGATCAAGTGGGGCCAATCTGACAGGGTGGTAGATCAACTTCTGTGCAATCAGTGTCTGTTGCATGTCACATACTGAACCGCTGGCTAATTGAAAAACAAAAAACAAACACAATCTAGGTATGGTTAGCCTTACACTTTCACTCCATATATGTTTATGTGTTCTATATGTTAAAGTATGATATTAAAGTGTTTGTTTGTTTTTTTTAAATATTTTCTCAACAGTTGCCCATTGATGTGTAGTTTGCAACTGTTTTCTCATCACGGTAGGCTCAGACAAAGTATTAGCTCTCTGTCTTTATTCTGTTTAGGGTAATACATCTTTGAGGAGGCATTTATTGTTCCCTCCTCACTGCATGTTTTAACACCTAAAAACCTGTGCCACAGCTGCATGGTGTCTGCATGGGTCGCATTTGATGGGCACTACTGCCTGCTGAGTGCAATAGCCTGTATAACTTTTACCTTCCGTCTGCTGTTGCTGCAGCTTAAGGGGGCAATTGGAGGGTGGTAAAATGCACTGTCTCACAAAGTACAAGTGATCCCAACCCAAGGAGTCAAATGCCTTTTGTATTTTTGCAAATATTTTTATTTAGATTTTTTTCTGAAAGGACAAAACGGGACCCTTTCACATGGGGCAGATTCTGTTGCAATCAGCAGGGGATCTGTGAGCTTATCACCTGCTGATTGGAGCAAATCGGCTGGATAACACATACCATGTCTGCTCAGTATGTGCAGAGTGGACACAAGCAGAGCCTTCTCTGCTTTATGGGCGGCCGGCAGTTAATGGACTTGGCTATATCTGTTTACATCCAGCTACCTCCAATCTGCTCTGCCTAAACAAAACAGAATGGAGTCTTTTGCTGTTTTTCTTAGCGGGCCGGATCCGACACAGATGTAAGCAGGTGTAAATGGACACAAGTCTGTTCACACCTGTCTGTCTTTAGAGATGAATGATTGTTCTGATCAGGCCCACCTGAAAAACGGACAGGCGGACCTGATCAGAATGTCCCTCTGAACGTGGCCTTGCACATAAATATGGCATGCCCCTATATGCAGCATAATTCATGGAGAGCTATATGCGGACCCTCAGTCCTCAGTTCAGAAGCTACAATCCTGTTTTGTGTATTAAAATAGCACACACATTTTGACTGTTTTATGGTCTTTAAGAAGATCTCCATTTAATTTTATCTGGAATGCCGTGAAGAATTAGATGGTGCACTCTTTATTTAGTCTTAAAGCTCTGTGGCTTTGAGAGAATGTATACTGCTTGACTGATGCATAAGTACAGATGCATTTTAATTTAATTTCTGATTATCAATCTTCTCAGGTCTGGAATTCCCTTGGGGGCCAAAGCCCTTCAGTGAAGTTATTGCTGGACCTTTGCTCAGAAACAATGGCCAGAGTCAGGACAGTAGTACGCTGGAAGGGTCTTATGTTGGTGTTTATTTCTCTGCACATTGGGTGAGTGTCTGAAGATATGGAACAAATACTTAAAAACATTGGCTTATTAACCTCCTCTTTCAGGTTTTGAGTACAACTGCTTAGTCTGCTTTCTCACTGCTCTGATGATAAAATACATCAAAAACATATATTTTTGCCACGTTTTTGATGCATTTTTAATGTGTATTCTGGGTGCCTATTCCCCAGCATGCACCTGTGTAACTTGGACATGTGATTCAAAAAGCACATCAAAAACGCAACACAGGTGTGTTTTTGCCATTTTCTATTAATTTCCGTGTAGACCTATTTTTGGCATGATTTTGAAAAACTGCACTAAAGATGCTGCAAGCAGGACTTTTCAAACAGAACCACACCCACAGTGCAGTGGTGTAAAGAGTCTCAAAGGATTTCAAGGGAAACATTTTTCCTGTAGTTTACTTGGGTAAACACACATCACACTGTGAAAGGGCTTAATACAGGATGATTCATTGTAAATTTCTTTTATAAAACATGGCAAAGTAAAAAGTTAAGTCTTAGCCCTGAAATGATCTACTACTTCATACTCTATATTCATAAATGCCACATTACCCACTGCCAAACAATTATACTTGCCATATGCCAGTGCTGAAGGGAACAGATGACAAGTACTTTATGCACATTGTTTTGGGTGTCTAACATTTTTTGAGTTCATATCAGGATAGAAGTTTATCCTGGGCCACCTTTTACTACACAATGGACAGGTATCAGCATGCCCATGCTAATATGATGATTGCAACGCTAATAAGTTTCCAGTGGTATTCATGAAGGATTGTTTTAAATATGTAATAACAGATGCTTTTAAGATCGCAAAAGAACTCTGATGTAATGCTTAGTAATGACTTTTATAAAGAAATGCATTGGTAATTAAATAATTGGCTTTATGAAATAACAAAGAGAATACATGAATATTGGGTCTTTCCTGGCCGGTTAGTACAAAAATAGTTTATGTATCTGGCACAGAATACAGAGCAGTCTAACCTAAAGTTGGACTCTGTAATTAACAGTAAAATATCAAAGTAAGCAACAATAACTTTTTTTTCTGGTGCATTTATCTTTTACATGCTCTCTAAAGTGATGTTAGCTAGGGAGAAAACCTCAAATGATAAAGCCATATGAATACCATATATAAATACTGTGCTTTAAATACTGTAAATGTAATATTTCAGTTGTATCCAAACTGGCAAATGGGCCACACAAAGCTATCCCTCTTAACTGACCTAAAGTGTTTCATAAACTTTATAGGCTTCCCTTGCTGCTGCTTAAGTCTTGTATGTATAATTATTGCTTTGAAGATTTTTAGTTTGTGTAGTGTGCATACTATGAGAACTTTCTATGTGTACCCTTTCTGTATTACAGTGTCCTCCTTGTCGAAGTCTGACAAGAGTATTAGTGGAAACTTATCGGAAAATAAAAGAGTTGGGTCAAAAATTTGAAATAATCCTTGTTAGTGCTGACAGGTAGGTGTGGCTCCTGAAGGTATAAGCTAAGAACTGTTCTTAAAGTGATTTGTAAAGTCCCTTTTTTTTTTTTTCTTTTAAAATAACAAACATACTTACCTACTCTGTGTAGTTGGTTTTGCACAGAGCAGACCAGATCCTCCTCTTCTCGGATCCCTGGCTGGAGCTCCTGGCCCTTAACTCACGTTGAGCGCCCCCACAGCAAGCAGCTTGCAATGGGGGAACCCGAGCCGAGTTGCAGCTCCATGTATCCATTCAGACATGGAGCTGGTGCCCGGTCCCTCCCCCTCTCTCTCCTGATTGGCTTACTAAGTTTAACAGCAGTGGGAGCCAATGGCACTGCCAATCAGAAGGGAGAGTCTCAGATGGCTGAAGAACATGTGAACATTGCTGGATATAGATGGGTAAGTGTTGGGAAAGGAGGGGCTGATGCACACTTCTAGAAGGCTTTTTATCTTAATGCATAGAATGCATTAAGATAAACACCTTCTGACTTTACAATCCCTTTAAAGTTCACCAGACTATTGACACAATTTACATATTAATAACACACACACTCCAGTTATTCTAGTAATTTTTAAATGAAATTGTCAGAGATCAAAATAAAGACGTTTTATTTCTTCTGGTTGTTTAAGTAAAATAAAAAAAAAAACAGCACAATGCCTGTATTGTAAGCTTTAAGGCTGAATAAAAAAATAAACTACCCTTGCAGTGGGGCTCCGACTGCAATACAATGCTTAATTTTGTCTAAGGTACCAGGGGAAAAAAGGACTTTTACTTACCTATTCCCTCACTTCTCCAGCACCTGGCGTTCACCTCATCTCTTCGACACTCCATGTTGTGGGCAAGCCCTCGGTGTTCTTATTTACAATGCAGAACTGTTGGTCACAAAACTGTGACTGCTGGACGGAGTGCCAAAGAGAAGAGGCTTCAGGGGACCGGTCGCATGGAAGGAGGAACCTGCAGGAGCAAGGGATAAGGTATATAAAGGGGGCTTTTACGGGAACCCTAGGCAAAAATTAGCATTTAACCTTTTGAAGGGCTTGATTTAAAAGTCCTTTTACTGCTTGTTTAAAATCTTTTACTACTTTTATTTTTTCCAAATATTTTTTATTGAAAAGTTTTAAACTTTTACAAAACATTTATAGAAAGAATACCCATGTTTTTTCAAGTCAGAGAGGGCTTCCATCAGCCGTATATCATAAGAAAACTGCACAAATATTGATTATCAGATATAACATTAGGGAATAGCTAATGAATTCTGGGTCCCGGAAATACACATAAAAGTTCATTGATAAAAACAGCATTGGCTTACCCCACGGTGGAACCCCTGAACCAAATTTTTTTTTAAAAATGGCATGGGGTCCCCCCAAAAATCCATACCAGACCCTTATCCAGCACGCAGCCTGGAACCTCTGCTTCTTCCTCTGGTCTTCTTGTCCGGCTTCACCTTCCTCCGGCTTCTTTTTGCCTCATTGGGAGTCTCCCGCTGTGTGAAGTTCTGTCCAGATGACAGCTCTTATATAACGGAGGGCGGGGCCACCCAGTGACCCTGCCCCTCGGACGCACGGGGACTTCCCTATGGCTTTCCCCGAGTTGTCAGAGGGGAGTGGGGTCACCCGTTTACATATGGATGAGACATTGACATTTACGTATTGATGCAGCATTGATGAGATATCGGGGGTCTAAACAGATCCCTGGCATCTCACCTTTGAGACAAGGAAAGGAGTTGACAACAGATTCTTCAATTTCTTTCCCTGTAGGCTCAGATGCACTGAAGATGAATGAACAGCAAACAGAGGCTTCTGTTCATTCATAAACTGAAGCATAGTAAATGTTTTTTATGCTCCGTTATGAATGAACACAGTGATCAGTAAAGATCACTCACTATGTCCATTCAGAAAAAGAAGAGGCTGGTAAATTACCCCTTTCACTGCTTTCAATCCTAAACATCCCCAGCCAGTGGGACAGGGAAGCCTGCAGTTCTGAGGGAGGGGCACTCAGGGGGGCATACATCAGGGGGAATCGTATTTGGGTAGGACAGGGAAGGGGGGTCAGTGTGGCGGGGGGGGGGGGGGGCATTTACAGGAACAATGCCCCGAGTATGTCTCTCCCCCTGCAGCAGTTGTAAGCCATGGGAGTGAGTGGGTGAGAAGCATGCTTTTAGCTGCTTCAGAGAGCTGCACTGGGCATCGTACTGTAATTGCCCCTCACCTGTCTGCTGCACTGATTCCATTGCTGTCTGGGCCTCTTTGTTTGGGCCCCCTACAGGAGGATACATATACAAAAACAATGATACAGTAAGTAGCATTCCAATATTGATTTTGAGCACCAACTCACAATTTGTGTGGTTGCCGTAACCAAAGTTACCAATGCATATCATGGATAATTACTGTATGAATAATAGAAGAGGGAATTGTATTTGAAAGACTTTACTACTCAAACTGACAATGTCATAAAGTTCATTCACTGAAGACTGATTTGGCATATACAGTAATGGGCAAAATTGTTGGCACCCCAGAAAATCAAGTATTTCTCACAGAAAAGTATTGCAGTAACACACATGTTTTGCTATACACATGTGTATTCCCTTTGTGTGTATTGGAACAAAACAAAAAAGGGAGGAAAAAAGGCAAATGGGACATAATGTCACACACAATTACAAAAGTGGTCTGGTCAAAATTCTTGGCACCCTTTCAAAATTATGGATAAATAAGAGCATGTGATGCTCCTTTAAACTCACCTGGGGCAAGTAACAGACGTGAGCAATATAAAAATCACACCTGAAAGCAGATAAAAAGGAGAGAAGTTCACTTAGTCTTTGCATTGTGTGTCTGTGTGTGCCACAGTAAGCATGGACAACAGAAAGAGGAGAAGAGAACTGTCTGAGGACTTGAGAACCAAAATTGTGGGAAAATATCAACAATCCCAAGGTTACAAGTCCATCTCCAGAGATCTAGACTTTCCTTTGTCCACAGTGCGCAACATTGTCAAGAAGTTTGCAACCCATGGCACTGTAGCTAATCTCTCTGGGCATGGACGAAAGAGAAAAATTGATGAAAGGTTACAACGCAGGATAGTCTGTATGGTGGATAAGCAGCCCCAAACAAGTTCCAAAGAAATTCAAGTTGTCCTGCAGGCTCAGGGAGCATCAGTGTCAGTGCGAACTATCGACATTTAAATGAAATGAAATTAAATGCTATGGCAGGAGACCCAGGAGGACCCCACTGCTGACACAGAGACATAAAAAAGCAAGACTACAGTTTGCCAAAATGTACTTGAGTAAGCCAAAATCCTTCTGGGAAAACGTCTTGTGGACAGATGAGACCAAGATAGAGCTTTTTGGTAAAGCACATCATATTACTGTTCACTGAAAATGGAATGAGGCCTACAAAGAACACAATACCTACAGTGAAATGTGGAGGTTCAATTATGTTTTGGGGTTGTTTTGCTGCCTCTGGCACTGGGTGCCTTGAATGTGTGCAAGGCATCATGAAATCTGAGGATTACCAAAAGATTTTGGGTCGCACTGTAGAGCCCAG
The DNA here is from genome assembly GCF_037356315.1 of Lithobates pipiens. Classification (NCBI taxonomy): domain Eukaryota; kingdom Metazoa; phylum Chordata; class Amphibia; order Anura; family Ranidae; genus Lithobates; species Lithobates pipiens. The sequence goes on along the minus strand of NW_027507748.1, from coordinate 393,183,717 downwards.
TGCCAGAAAGCTGGGTTTGTGTCTGTCCGAGATCTTGGGTCTTCCAGGAAGACAATGACCCCAAACATACTTCAAAAAGCACCCAGAAATGGATGGCAACAAAGTGTTGGAGAGTTCTAAAGTGGCCAGCAATGAGTCCAGATCTAAATCCCATTGAACACCTGTGGAGAGATCTTAAAATTAGTGTTGGGAAAAGGCGCCCTTCCAATAAGAGACCTGGAGCAGCTTGCAAAGGAAGAGTGGTCCAAAATTCCAAGTGAGAGGTGTAAGAATCTTATTGATGGTCATAGGAAGCAACTGATTTCAGTTATTTTTTCCAAAGGGTGTGCAACCAAATATTAAGTTAAGGGTGCCAAGTATTTTGACCAGCCCATTTTTGGAGTTTTGTGTGACATTATGTCCAATTTGCTTTTTTCTTCCCTTTTTTTGTTTTGTTCCAATACACAGAAAGGGAATAAACAGGTGTATAGCAAAACACGTGTTACGGCAATACTTTTCTGTGAGAAATACTTGATTTTCTGGAAACATTTCTGGGGTGCCAACAATTTTGGCCATGACTATCTTATACAGAGCACTAATGTCCAGTTATATAAGGAAATCATTATATGAACACCTTTGCTATGAATGAGAATTGCAACCAGGAATGATAAAAATAGATGTCACTTGGCATTTTAGTGTATTTTGTAATATACTGTAGATATAGAGTTAAAGCGGGGTTCCACCCTAAAGTGGAACTTCCGCTGATCGGAACCCTCCCCCCCTCCGGTGTCACAATTGGCACCTTTCAGGGGGGAGGGGGGTGCAGATACCTGTCAAAGACAGGTATTTACACCCACTTCCGGGCATAGACTCCCACGGGAGTCTATGCCTCTTCCTGTCCCTGCGCACTCTCTGCTGGGACACACACGGGTCCCAGAGACAGCACGGACAATTCCTATTGCGCTGCGCGACTCGCGCATGCGCAGTAGGGAACCGGGAAGTGAAGCCGCAGTGCTTCACTTCCTGATTCCCTCACCTAGAATGGTGACGGCAGCAGCCGAGAGCCGAGCGATCGATCGGCCTTAGCTGCTGGCATCGCTGGACCCCGGGACAGATGAGTGTCCATTTATTAAAAGTCAGCAGCTGCAGTATTTGTAGCTGCTGGCTTTTAATATTTTTTTCACAGTGCAATCCCACTTTAAGGAAATTGTAGCAATATGAGAGGTGCAAGCAATAAGTACATGCTCTGTTGTATTTAACAGCATTTGCAGAAGTTAGCAGGGAAATATTGAAGCAGATTGTGGCAGAGTACAGAAGTACCAACATAAAATAAAAGCTGCAGTATATTGCTGGGTTTGAAGGAGTTAGCAGGTAAGCAAGGTTAGAAACAGAAAAGGCATGTTTGAGCAGCTCAACCTTCTTCATGAGACCGGGAGAGTAGATATATAGTATGTCAGCTAGAGGTCGACTGATGTGGGTTTTTCTCTGGCCGATGCCGATATTTAGAAATCATGGCGGCCGATAGCCGATATATGATGCCGATTTTTTTTTTTTTTTTTTTTTTAATCCCCCTTGATCTAACACACCTTTCCCACTGGGGCGTTTTTCAGGCGCTTTTGGGCTAAAAATAGCGCCTGTAAAGTGCCTGCAAAACGGCTCCCCTGAAGTCTGTGTGAAAGACAGAGTGCTTTCACACTGAGGCGATGCGCTGGCAGGATCTTAAAAAAAAAAGTCCTGCAAGCAGCACGTTTGGAGTGGTGTATACTGCTCCTCCACCACTCCTGCCCATTGATATGAATGGGCACCACTGCCAAAGCGCATGCAATGCGATTTGGCAGCAGTGCTTCATGGGCGCATTTAACCTCTTCCTTGGCCGCTAGCTGGGTTATATGTGCCCCACTAGCAGCCAAATAGCACCGCTAAAATGATGGTAAAGAGCCGCTAAAACTTGCGTTTTACCATCAACGCCTGCCCGCTCCAGTGTGAAAGCGGCCTTCATAAGTGATACAGAAAATTTCTTACATTTAAACATTTATTAAACAAAACAAAACTCCAATCAGTTTACTTGTATGTATGATTTAGATAAAAAAAAAAAAAAACCTATATATTAAATAAAAACGGGTAGTCAAAACTTTTGGACGAAAAAAAAAAATGGGCTAACTTTACTGTTTTTATTTTTTAAATAGTGTATTTTTTTCCCCAAAAAATGCATTTGAAAGACCTCTGTGCAAATGCCGTGTGACATAAAATGTTGCAACAACCGCTATTTTATTCCCTAGGATCTCTGCTAAAAAAATATATATAATTTTTGGGGGGTCTAAGTGATTTTCTGGCAGAAAATACAGGATTTTTACTTGTAAGCAACAAGTGTCAGAAAAGATTTAGTCTTTAAATGGTTAAACTGAGAACTTCTACACAGAGATGACTTCATTCATTCAAGTGTAAACATTGTATCTTTGTTCTTTTCTTGGCAGCCTGCCCAGAGAGGAGGAAAGACGTTTCTATGACGACTCAGGCAACTTACACTGACTTCTATTACAGAAGTCATTTCAAAGTCCCACTGTAGTTCTAAATCGGCTTTTTACCAGCACAATCGGCCGATGCCGATTAATTAAAAAATGGCAAATATCGGCCGATATATTGGTCGACCTCTAATGTCAGCCACTGTATGAGCTTTGGAGCCAGTACAGTATATAAATCTGTGGAGCATCAGCTCATAAACTGTAAAACTGATGTATCAAGGGTTAAATGGACCAGTGTGCTGGGAGCAAACAGTGTCCCGCCAAGAGATGTATACACGGTAACTCGGTTTAGACACAAGCCTGTGTAAGGAGTCCTCTCCAGCTCACCAGACCCGATTCCCCTTCTCTTGCTGGTCCACTGCTGCTTCAGATTTCCTTCTTAACAGCCAAATCTGTAAGACCTGATTCTCCCAGCCTCCTCCATTTACTCTTCCGCTGCTGCTTACTTTCAAAACGGACCACAGCTGCAGTGTGCTGATCCCACTCTTGGCTCCCTGCGGGGGCCCCTACTAGCCTCAGGCCCTTGGGCAGTGCCCAAGAGCCCGAATGGTCAGTCCGTCCCTGATCAGGAGAATGAGTGTGTAAAACCTAGAACAAGAGACGATACAAGTTCAACAAAGAAAAAAAAAAAGTGACCGCAAAACTAAACCACATTTCGTCAGCGTTAACATGTGATACATGCAACTATTTTCTTTGACTATTATCACATAGCAATGTCACCCCTTCGTGGCTTGCATATAATAACAGTAAGAATGTCAGTTATCTCTGCTGTAACTACTTTAGTGTGCATGACACTTTAAAGTCCAAATTCAGCCTGTTTTAATATTTGGGTATGAAAGACAGGGGGAATGATATAATCAGTTTGTTTTGAAGCAGTAGGGAGAGGAGCAGAGCAGGGCCAGTGAAAGCTGACAGACAGGGGAGGGGGGGGGGGGAGGACAGAGGGAGACACAGGCAGAGCTCCAGATAGCAGCATGTGATGGAGGCACGTACTCTGACCATGATGTCAGGGCTCAGCAGCCCCGATAAATCGTAGTCGGTGGGGTGGGTAGAAACTGGTAGGATCAGCCAGGTATTTCAGATAATACAGGGGGCCAAAATACACAGCACAAGCACTGGACAGGATCCATTTTTTTTTTTTGGGGTTAAAAAATGCTTTTAGTCAGGCTATTCATTTGAATGAGCTGGCAACATACCAGACTTCACTATAAATCGGACATGCACCATTTTTACAGTGCAGCACACAACAAGGCATTTTGGTGTGCTATCATGCATTGCAGTGCAATTAATAATGAATAACGCACACAAAAAAAAAATGAATGCCACTGTATCAAACCAATTGCACACGTTTACTACACTGCAACAGTGTGATTGTGCCCTAACTTGGTTAACACAGCCTGTATATTCTGCAGCTCCTATGCATTAATTGAGAAGGATTTAACATTTCTAAAGCATTTTGAGAGTGTGCTACAAACATTCTCAAGTGCTAAAGCGAAGAATTTTTTTTGTTTTACAAATAACTTTTCTATTACCGAGCATTTTCAATCACTATGAGTATGTATACATTTAAGTGTTGACCAGAAATATAGCAAACCATATGTGTAGTGAAAAGCATCAGAACTTAGACATGTGGCTCTTGTATTTTTTCACTTTAAGAATGTTTTATACTATACTTTCACATTAATAAAAACCCCAAAGGAATTGCATTTCACAATGAGGCCTCCCTTGTTTGGCAGTGCAGAACTGGGAGGGTGACATCATGAGTCTTGTATGCTCTGGCTCAGTTTCTGGCTGTTTGGTAGGACTGTGTTAATTCTTCACTGATTACATTTTAACGTGAAGGTTTATTGATTCACTTTAGTTTAGTCTTTATTTTATGTGATCTTTTTTTATGTATAGCCATACTACTTTTATACTAGTTTGGAACTGGTAATTGAATTGTATTCAAATATTCAGTTACAAGCGTCTCCTGAATATGTGTAATGGTGAAAACCCTTTCTGTTGTCCATTGCTGACTGATCATATTTTCCAACTCAAACCTGAGTTGCTTTCTTTTAATGCGTTCTCTTGTCAGAAAAGGCATACCCAGCTCTGAGAACTCTAGTGGCCTTAAAGCTCCCTTTTTTAAGCTATCAACAAGTTTTGTGCAGGATTTTTCATCGCTCCTGTAGCAAATATACAAAAATGTCCATAACTGGAAAAACCTTTAGCTCATTTAAGCAGTTTTCATCATATGAGCTTCAAATACTATTCCTTATGCCGCTTACACACGGTCGGAATTTCGGCCAGCAAAAGACCGATGAGAGCTTTTCGTGGGAAAATGCGACCGTGTGTATGCTCCATCGAAATTTTGCTGTCCAAATTTCCGCAAGCAAAAGATTGAGACCAGGTTCTCAATTTTTCTGACGGAAAACGTTTATCGGAAATTCCTATCGTATGTATGCAATTCCGACGCATAAAAACTCACGCATGCTCAGATTCAATTACGAGGTGGCAGCTATTGGCTACTGGCTGTTGAACTTCCTTTTTCTAGTCCCGTTTAAAAACGTGTTGTACGTCACTGCGTTCTTGACAGTCGGAATTTGGTGTGACTGTGTGTATGCAAGACAGCTTTGAGTGAAATCCCATCGGAATTTCCTTGGGAAAACCATCAGAGCTTTTTCCGACCAAAATTCTGATCGTGTGTACGGGGCATGAGAGTACACAGGCTTATTTTGACCCCAACAACTGTCAAAATCCCAGGCACTGGTGTGTGATTTAAAAACTGCTTGTATCAATTTTTGGTGGAGCTATCAACTTAACAGTCAAGGGTGTAAATGAATGCCAATGTAGTCTTTGTGTCTGCAGTATAACTGAAAGTTATATGCTCCATAAACCAGCAAGAAAATGAGAGAGAGAGAGAGAGAGAGTAACGCAGAACACCTGCCAATTTATTGCATATATCTGGGGACAGTAAACCTAATCTTAGTGAGATGATATTAGCTGGCAACAGCTGAATAGTCCTGGAAGGAAAACACTGTCAGGCGACTGATAACTTTTCCAGAAAAACATTTTTTTTTTTTTGTTATAGCTAAATGCATTACAGTAAAAGATATTATGGTTGTCCGCCATGGAAACAAATTTTCTCTGTGTAAACATCTAAAATTTAGAACTGAAGAACATTTTACCAGTGAGTTTAGTTCTACAAGAAAATTTTCTTAAAAATTCCAAAACTCCTAATGCACCAAGATGACTCATATGGCATTGATGAGATCTTGATGTTATCTTTTAAAATGGCAGTTTATGGATTAAATTAAGAAAGATTATCCTGTATATCTTATTTATTGTAACTATTTCATTTCACACACCTGCACACCCCTTATAGATCAAAACTATTTCTATTTTTCTGCTTCAAGTCTGCTCATTCAACAATAAGTTTGTCATTACTTAGTGTAATTACTGCTTACTCCTAACCATCCACAGCATTAAGGTAATAAATGTTTGAGTAGTAATATTGCCCCCCCCCCCCCTTTATATTTCCCTGAACCCTCTATTGCTATACTCATCTGTAGTGTCTCTCCTTGCTCTCACAGGCTATAGCTGGAAACACTGATTGTATTATCCCCACTGGCAGAACACAATAATGCTGCAGGAGTGATTCCCCCATCCACATTGAGCATGTGGATAGGGAAATCTGCACATTTTTTTTCTCTTCTAAACCTCTTCTTAAAAATAAAAAATAAAGTATAATGGCCTACCTAAAATGTCTGCTTAGCTTCCTCAGAAGTGGGCCCCTCATCTACATTACCCAGGGAAGAAACTAATGCAGCTATGTCAAAATTGTGGGAAAAGTCTCTGCCATGAAGAAACTGTACTTCTATGCGGCCTTCTCCTTTTTGTCTGTTTTTTTTATTTATTTATTTTTTTATCTGCATTTGGAGTGTACCCTATTCTTCTGGATGAATTGGTACATAGAGAGAATTAGTCTGCAGACATAATTCCTAAATGTAAGGACATTGTCTAGGCCTGGACCACTGCTTCTGCTATCTCTTAATTTCCCAGCCTGGGTTCCAAGTCCCTGAATTTATTGTTCGCCAATGTATGCACACAATGCCTTTTTGAGGAGGTGTTCATTAAGAAGGAGGGGGTCACCTGTAGCTTCAGCCATTTCTTTAATTGTTCCTTTGTAAGACACCCTGGTGCTAAGGATTTCTTAGCCTACGTAGGAACTGGCCTATAGCCTGTCGTGGTAGCCAGGCTCAGCTGCCAAACTTTGGGCTTCTGTTCCTAGGATATGTTCAGGGACCCTGGATCTCCTGTATTTGATTCTTCAGTCCTCCATCAACTCTCCCTTGCCAGGCAAATGTATATTATATGCCTAACATAAACTCTGGGTCTCCTACCTGTACACCTTTCAAAGTTGGTCCATAATGTAGTATCAGGGGCCTACCAGCTAAAGTTTCAACTCCACCTCTGCCGCATTTCAGGTTGTCTAAACTTCCAGTGTCTCTGAAAGGCCTCAACTGTCTGGTATGACTTCCTTGCTAGCAGTCATGGCCATGATTTCAGAGATTCTACTCAAATCTCTTCTCACTTTTCATAATGTAATCTATGGGCTCAGTCATTGCTTTCCTCCATCCATGGGCTTTCATGGCCTTCATCCTTCCAGTTGTGGACACAAGGCACTAGCAGTTTATTGTCCTTCCCTTTGGTCTGGCCTCTGCTTCTTGGGTTTTCAACAAAATGCTGGCCCTTGTTCTTGCTCTGCTTTCCTCACAGACCACCCACCCTATGGGTTATCTGGACAACCACCTTCTGTTCCTAAAATGCTGGTATCCTTAGTCCTGTAAAAATATTGCTCTTTTAGTAGTCTATTACTTGGTTCAATATTGAGTACAGAATTCTTGGGGTCAGTGGAGACAAGTTATATAATCTTAGTGTGCATTATAACTGCTAAAACTGTGACGTGACTGTGGAATATTTTTTTGTTTTTATTACTTAGGTCAGAAGATTCATTTAAGCAGTATTTCAGTGAGATGCCCTGGTTGGCAGTTCCATACAGTGACGAAGCACGTCGATCACGGTTAAACCGATTATATGGAATACAAGGTGAGATAATCCGTTACTGTTTGTGGAACAAAAATACCTCACATAAAGCCACATATGTATTTCAAGCTGGAAATTAGATTGTGCCTATAATTGCAGTAATATTTAGAAATTCATCAACAAATAATGACTAGTAGCCAAGATTGTAAAATTACATTATTACTGAGGCTGAATTTTTGCGGACTATAAAATCTGTACAGTAGAGAAGATCTTTACTATTAATGATGCTTTAGGAATCTATTTATTAACTATTAGCATTACTGTTTTTTTTTTGCCTTAAGAATAGGTATTGTTATAGTTCTCTAACTCAGTGGTCATCAACCCTGTCCTCAGGGCCCACTAACAGGCCAGGTTTTATGTATTACCTTGGGAAGATGCAGACTAGAATACTGCAATCACTGAACAGCAAATGATATCACATGTGATGTATTTCGGTTATCCTGCAAACCTGGCCTGTTAGTGGGCCATGAGGACAGGGTTGATGGCCACTGCTCTAGATTATATTTTCACTATTTATATAGCTGTTCTATGTTACGCAGTGCATTACAGAGTACAGAGACATCAGTCCCTACGTTTGAAACTGTCTATTGTCCCTACCACACTCCTCACACTGTATTTTTTGTACCTGTGTCAACACGATTACCTTCTGGAACTCATACTAGAGTAGCAGAATCTGTATAGTGTATGTTTATTTAGAGCACGTATGCTTAACATTACTGATGTAATTTCCTGATTTAAAGCATCTGCTCTGTAGATTTGCATTCTGAACTAACAATGGCTGTGTAGTTTATTTACTTACTAGTTTCAGTAAACATTAACATATTGTGCAGTGCTTTATAAAGGACATTGTAACATCCATGCCTTTCCCTGAAGGAGTTTATCATTTATCCTGTTTAAGATATTCACTCATTTGTTTGCATACAATGGCCAGTATGTCAAAGCCAGTTAACTTACCAGTATTTTTTAGGGATTGTGGGAGAAAGCCTGTGTGAATAAAGGGTCTGGAGGATATTAGTTATGAGGAAAGGTTGCAATCACTGAACTTATTCTCTCTGGAGAAGAAACGCTTGAGAGGGGATGTGATTTTAATATACAAATAGCATACTGGTGACCCCACAATAGGGATAAAACTTTTTTGCAGAAGGGAGTTTAACAAGACTCGTGGCCACTCATTAAAATTAGAAGAAAAGAGTTTTAACCTTAAACTACGTAGAGGGTTCTTTACTGTAAGCGCGGCAAGGATGTGGAATTCCATTCCACAGGTGGTGGTCTCAGTGGGGAGCATCAATGGTTTCAAGAAACCTTTTTGATAAGCACCTGAACGACTGCAACATACAGGGATATACAATGTAATACTGACATATAATCACACACATGGATGGACTTGTGTCTTTTTTTTCAACTTCACCTACTATGTAACAGAGAACATACAGTTGCCACAGTCTGTAACCAGTGGAACTAAGGATTCCAGGGCTGCAAGGCAAGAATTGTGATCACCTAATGCAGGCATGTGCAAACCTTTGTCCTCAGTATGGGATAGCTGGGTGACACGTTAAAATGGCAGTCTTTCTATCTTGTTCCCCTGCTTTTATTCCACTTCTGAAGTGGACAGACAGATAATTCTTGCACTCCATGTTCAGTCAGGAAGACAAAAGGTAAAGTTGGCCATAGATTAATCGAAATTCATCCAGTTCAGAAGGGACTGGACAAGTTTCGGCATATATCATGATTCACTTCTCATGAACAGGCTTGTTCAATCCATGTTACAGTGGTGATCTGTGTATCCTGACAGTGGAGGAGACCCTTCTGCCAGAATACAGGGGTTGGACCTTGCGACACTGCAAATAAACTGATAACTTCAAACACAGAGGAGCCAGCAAAGCGGGCACCAACCATTTGCCCTCTTTGAAACTCCGTAAGCTCTGACATGATTCTGCATCACTAAAGTGCAGCTTCCCACCTGATATCTAGGCATCTCATCACACTGTGGAACCACTTCTGCTTTTAACGCAAAATACTTGTCACTTTCACACTTCAAAATCATGTAGTGTTTTGTCCAACACCTGTACAATAACCCGGGGGGGAGGATTCTTTTGTCTGCCCCAGTTGTCTGCATGGGGGAATCTGTTCAGTTTTTCTTTGATAAGCCCACTTGCTGATCAAAAAACAGATCCGTATGTGGGCAGCCTCAGATTGTAAGGTCACAGTGCCACAGATGGGAGGGGGAGCGAGTGCTGTTAGTAGATCCAGCAGATACAACAAGCTGAATACATGTTGCTCTGGTTGCAAAATTCTCAATTGAATTACTGCTGTGTGCCTGTGTTTGAAACAGTGAGATGTTTTTGAGAGGCAGTTTGATGCCTATTTGGTACCTGCATTTAGTTTGATAAAATTTGTAAAACTCTTTAGTATATCATACATATACCCACAAAGTCTACAGTTTTTCCCACCACTGATCAGCATCTAAAATTTGATAAAGGCAACTAAATCTGAAACACTCTGATGAAATGTGATTTCACAGCTGAAAACCTTACACGCTTACATTCTCTTTCTTGAGTCACTGATTTCATGACATGCCATACGAAACCATCATTCTAGCAACCACAGTCATAAGAAACAAACATCATTTTAGGAATTGTAATTCAAATAGCTGAAAGCATTTGAACCTGATTGGAAATCCTTAAAGGAATCCTAGTTTACATTAGTTGGTTTATGTGGAAAAGGTTTCATAGCTAATCATGTATAAATAAATATGTGACATTTTCAGATTATCCTAGCAGATCGTAGAGGGGTATACTGTGGGTGACTGATAATTTTTCAATATTTAACATTTTCATCTTGTGCTCTAATAGACAAAATGACCAATTGACATTCTTTTGCCTTCATTCTGCACAAGAAAACTGCATTAATAATAAAGTCCAACTCTTCACTGCAAGGGTTGACTACTTGTTATGTTTAGGGAATTACAGAAAAGGCTGCATCACTTATCGGTCTCCCTGCTCCGGCTGGCTCCAGCACTCTCCTCTGTCCAAAGCTGCTACAGTCTGTGGGCAGATCCTCTGTGTCCTCATGTATGGTACACGGACATCACCCTTGTATTGTATATTTAGGAGGCTTGCATGTGTTCAGGTGCTTACAGAGCAGCTGCTGGGGACCAGTTACAGCGCTGAAGGGAGCCTTCTGGAGTAAGGTAATTTACACCTTAATTCTCTGCCCCTAGACTTAACAATATTTTTTTTCATGGATTTAGGCTTTATGGCCACATTCACACTTGAGCAGAGCAATTTTCAGTTGGTTTTATTTGAGCATTATTTACATGCGTACACAAGCGATTTAGAAGTGTATCTCAAGTGTTTTAAATGTGTATTCGAGCTTCAGGCCTTTTTGTATTAGCAAATGGGAAGGACTAGCGGAAGGAGATCAGTTCTTACAGGATAAAAAAGCCTTGAAAAACATTGTCCCTATTGAAGTCTTTGGTTCAAAAACACCCAAATTTGCCTCAAAAGTAGCTCATGTAGCTTTTAGATAGTCAGGCTTCAAGCTACATGCACTCAAGCACATGAGCGCTCATATGTGAAAAACAAAACAAAAAAACAGTAATGGAATGCATGGTATTTAGGATGCTGAGATTTTTAGAGCTTTGATCTACTGGTGTGAATGGGGCTTTAATATACAAATTACTGTGTGTAGATCCTGTTTCATACATGGCTGTGGCAGTTAAACCGGAGAATGCAAAATCTGATGTGGCTCTTTATGGAAATCAGTTAGCTTCCAGGGTTTATTGTCAAAGTTTAAGGCCTCATACACATAAATGTTAAAAAAAAAAAAAAAAAGCTGTAAAGCTGGTACCGACACCAGGAAAAAAGCTGCGTTAAAAACGTGCATTGGCGTCAGTGCACGTTTAGCCTTGCTAGCTTTCAGCTGCGCTTCTTTGCCTCTATTTAAAATCAATGGTTCCCTATGGGAGCCCATTGATTTGAATAGAAGTCGGATTAAGATGATCCGACTTGTGGTGTGACTTGTGTGCTGAGAATCTTGAAGGGGAACCCTGCCAAAATGTAAAAATAATTTTGCGTGAGGTTCCCTCAAGACGGAAAATGAACCCCCCCCCCCCCCAAGATCCATACCAGACCCTTATTCGAACATGCAGCCCGGCAGGTCAGGAAAGGGGGGACAAGCGAGTGCCCCCCCCCCCCCCCCGGACCATACCAGACCACATGCCCTCAACATAGGAGGGTGGGTGCTTTGGTGCGGGGGGGGGGGGCTCTGCACCCCCCCACCCCAGAGCACCTTGTCCCCATGTTGATGAGGACAAGGGCCTCTCCCAACCACCATTGCCATTGGTTGTCAGGATCTGCGGATGGGGGCTTATCGTTATCTGGAAGCCCCCTTTAAAGCGGTAGTAAACCCGCAAATTTTTTATTTTTATTTTTTAAACCTGCAAAGCAAAAGGCATAATGAGCTAGTATGCACCGCATACTAGCTCATTATGAAATACTTACCTTAGAACGAGGCCCCGACATCTGGCCCGATCCACGCCGAGGGAGCTGACATGCTCCCTCGGCGTCTCTTCCGGGTATCGCGGCTCCGGCCACTCACATGCGTGCGGGAGATTTCAGTCCGGCCGGACGAGCGCTGCCGGATTTTCACGGCGAGAACCCCCTTGTGTGCATGCGCCACTGCAGTCAGCGGCGCATACCGAGGGGAATATCTCCTAAACCGTACAGGTTTAGGAGATATTTTTTTTACCTACAGGTAAGCCTTATTATAGGCTTTCCTGTAGGTAAAAGTTAAAAAATTGACCATACAACCACTTTAACAAGGGGGGCCCCTAGATCCCAGCCCCCACCCTAGGTGAATGAGTATGTGGTACATTGTACCCCTTCCCATTCACCTTAAAAAAAAAAAAAAAAAGTGTCAAAAATAAACATATTACCCATGTTTTTAAAGTATTTTATTAACCACTTCCCGACCAGCGCACGACGATGTACGTCGACAGAATGGCACGGGCAGGCATATTGGCGTACAGGTACGTCCAATATTCAATGCCGCCCTGCCATCGGGAGCGTGCCGCCGGTGGCGCGCACCCACGCTGGTTGGGACCCCCGTGAGTCCGGTCGCGGGACCCGCGGACTCGATCGCCGCGGGCATCCCCGCGATCGTCTCACGGAGCGGCCGAATGGAGGAAATGCTGTGTAAACAACATTTCTCCATTCTGCCTAGCAACTAGTGACGCTGATCTCTGCTCCATGTGATTGGAGCAGAGATCAGTGTTCGCTAAATGAAAGCCCAACCCCCCCACAGTTAGTAACACACCCCTAGGAACACTTAACCTCTACACTGCCACCCACTTGTTAACCCTTTCACTGCCAGTGTCATTTACACAGGAATCACTGCATTTATATAGCAATGATTACTGTATAAATGACAATGGTCCCAAAAATGTGTCAAAAATGTCCGATGGGTCCCCCACAATGTCGCAGTCACAATAAAAATCGCTAATCGCGGGCCATTACTAGTGAAAAAAAAAGAATAAAAAATTATTAATAAAAATGCTATAAAACTATCCCTATTTTGTAAACGCTATAACTTTTGCGCAAACCAATCAATCGCTTATTGCGATTTTTTTTTAACCAAAAATATGTAGAAGAATACGTATCGGCCTAAACTGAGGGGAAAAAATGTTTTTTTTATATATTTTTGAGGGATATTTATTATAACAAAAAGTAAAAATAATGCGTTTTTTTCAAAATTGTTGCTCTATTTTTGGTTATAGCGCAAAAAATAAAAACCGCAGGGGTGATCAAATACCACCAAAAGAAAGCTCTATTTGAGAGGAGCCACGTCGCACGACCGCGCAATTGTCAGTTAAAGCGACGCAGTGCCGAATCGCAAAAAGGGGTCTGGTCTTTGACCAGAAAATTGGTCCGGTCTGCAAGTGGTTAAGGAAGCTCCGGCTCCTCTCCTTCCACCGGTCCTTCTCTCCTCTCTGCTGTCTTCTCCCTCTGCCAGTCCTTCTCCCGTTCTTCTCCTCTCTATGCTGTCTTCTCATTCTTTTGCCGAGTCTTCGCTGTCTTCTTGTTCTTTTGCCGGGTCTTCGCTGTCTTCTCACTCTTTTGCCGGGTCTGCTCCGCTGTCTTTTTGCTCTTTTGCCGCCTCATCTCCCACTGCTCTTCTTCCGATGTTGACTTAACACGATCTCCCGATGTAATGCTGGGTCCGCCGTGTGCAGTGACTTATATTGGCATAGGGCGGGGCCACCCGATGTAATTTGGAGGCCACACCCCTTGTGGCATCACCGCCTGGTGCATGATGGGGTGATGACGTCACAAGGGGTGTGGCCTCCAAATTACATCTTCGGGTGGTCCCGTCCCATGCCAATATAAGTCACTACACACGGTGAACCCATCGTTAAACCAGGAGATCGTGTCGAGTCAACATCCGGAGAAGAGCAGTGGGAAAAGACCCAGCAAAAGAGCGAGAAGGCAGCAGAGAGGGAAGAAGGACCGGCAGAGGGACAAGACGTCGCCAAAAGAGGGAGAAGAGCCAGAGCTGCCTTAATAAAAATACTTTGAAAACCTGTGTAATGTGTTTATTTTTGACTTTTTTTTTTTTTTTTAGGTGAATGGGTGGGGGTACGCTGAACCCCATACTTATTCACCTTATTCGCCCACAGACCCCAACAACCAATGGCAAGGGTTGTCGATAAGAGGGCCTTGTCATCATCACTTGGACCCATGTGCAGGTGAAGCCCAGCCACCTTGTTAATGTCATCTACCACTGCATGACAATAGGCCTGGAGGAGAGCGCATGAATACACCATGTGAATAAAGGTCCCCACTGACTACCCCACTTCGGACATGTGTCCCCTGTCCCCGGGTAGATAATGGACAGCATATGGGGAGTATAGTACACTCGGTGTAAGAACTAGTTGTACAAAGCGATCCCTGGCAGATATCATAAGTGGGATGCATTGTTGCAGTCCCTTGGTCCATTCCTCCTCCTTTAGGGCAGGGACATCTCGCTGCCACACATTAAAGAGGAAGTAAAGGCAAAAAAAAAAAAAACACTCTGTAAGGCACAGGCATAATGAGCTAGTATGCATAGCATACTAGCTCATTATGAATAACTTACCTGAGAACAAAGCCCCCAAAGCGGTCCTCCGTCTTCCTCTTCGCCGCTGCCATGTATCCCGGAGCGACTTCCGGGTCTTGCTGCTCCGGTTATTCGCCGGAGCTGCAATGACGTCACTCCCGCGCATGAGCTCAGGAGCCGACACTCGCGGCATATCGCCACAATCTGCAGCCTGCCCAGTGCACCTGCGCGCTCCTGTCTACGGCGCATGTGACGTAGACAGCGGTGACTGTCTTCGGGTAAATATCTCCTAAACCGTATAGGTTTAGGAGATATTTCTTGTAAGGGTTTACAACCACTTTAAACAGTCTAAGCATTTTCGAGGTGTCTCTGCAGATGAATCTAAGATAGATGGAGGACAGCATCCAATCAATATAATTAGCTGTGAGGAGGGTTTCAAGTGGGCAGCTAGGGCTATCCCATCGGGGAATTGTGCCCGGGCACCATATCTGAGCTGCAGGTATCTGAAGAACTTCCATGAAGGAAATTTAAATTTACATTTCATCTCAACAGACGAGAGAAGATGTAGGATATGGCGCAACGTCCGAATCTCCTATCTAGCCCAGATCTGTGGATCCGGAACAGACCTGAAATGCGGTAAAGTAGGGTTGTCCCACAACAGAGAGACAGGGCCAGGGTCTTGTAAATGTAGGATAACTTGTTTCCAGGCTGCAATCGTCACCTTCATGGGGGTAGTGACCTGGGGGCTATATCTCAGGCCTCTGTATACTAGAATGCTATGTTTTGAGTAAGATCCTAGGAGCGCGACGCCTCTAAATTCACCGCCTGATTGAATATGTCTTGGGCAAGCCACCACCTAACCGTAACCAGCACCGCCACCCAATAATATTTTTTAAAGTTAGGTAAAGATAGGCCACCCTCAGTCAAGGAAAGCTGCAGTATAGTTTTAGCCACTCTAGGGGTTGAGCCTGCCCAAACAAAGGAGGGCGGAGACCTGATGTAATTTAGCAAAAAAGGCATTAGGGATCGGGGTGTGACGGAAAGCATAGAGGAACTTCGGTAGAATAGACATTTTAATTAGATTTACTTTCCCTACTGGAGTCAGTGGCAGAGCTTTCCACACCGAACGTTGCAGAAGAAATTGTTCTAGGATATAATATAGATTAAACTCTAGCGTTTGGGTCTTTTTGGATATAAATTCCTGGATACTTTAAATCGTGACACCCATTTAAGGGGACCTGTAAATTTAGCCAGGGGGGGGGTTCTCATAGGAAGAACAGGAGCGATTTGTCCCAGTTCACCCTGATGCCTGAGAATGTGCCAAAGCGGTCAATGATGGCTAAAGCCGCCGTCAACTATTGTTGGGCATCTTGGAGTTATAGAAGCGCATCGTCTGCGTATAAGGATACCTTCTGGGGGAAAGGAAATACCCTGCACCTCCCCTGTGGCTCTGGAGCACCGCCAAGTGCAAAGAGTGCTGGGGGTAGGGGGCAGCCCTGCCTGGTGCCTTGGTGGAGGGGATCGAGGGGGCCGAATAGAGTAAACATATCCAAGAGATGAAGTTGGGCCCTAATCCAAATTTACGTAGCACGAGCCATAGGTATTCCCACTCCGAGACAAAGGCTTTCTCCGCATCCAGGGAGGCCACAACCTTAGCGCCTTAACCTTCACAAGGATCTTTGCATCCACATTGAGGAGAAAAATGGGTCTATATGAAGAGCAGAGTTCTGGATCCTTGTCAGGCTTGGGTACCACCACAATAATAGCCCTAGACATAGAGGGGGGCAGAGAAGAAGACTCAGGAGGACTCGAGACTCAAAGGAGGCAGAAAGGACCTCCAACAGTCTACTGGCCAGAGCTTCCACATGCGCTTTATAAAATTCCGCAGGAAAGCAATCATCTCCCTGGGTCTTCCCTGACTGCAGGGAACTGATAGCACATTTAAGCTCCTTCAGGGTGAGCGGAGCGTCCAGCCCCCAGTGTGCCTCCTCAGAAAGCGATGGAAGGCGAATACTCTCCAGGAAATCATGTAATTCAGTCACTGAATATTCAACTCTAGAGGACCTTGTAGAAGGAGGCAAAGCGCACTGTGATAAGACAGCAGATTTCCAGTTGCATCTTTAATATTGGCAATACTTGTCATTGTCGACAGTTCTTTTGACAGGCACGCTAGCAAGTGGCCGGTCCGCTCACCCTGCTCCAAAAACACGCTGCGACTGGTGTAGCAGCAATTTCTTAGCGGCCGCCACACAGAGCAGCATAACCTCCCTCAGGCCACACTGCAAGTCCCTGCGTGTGATTTCATCCCTGCTTGCAGCATACCCGGACTCCAAGGAGGTAGCCCTTTTCTCAGCCACGGTCAGGCCTGGCCTAACCTTCCTCCGGGGGTGGCCTATGGCTGACTGGTAATGGCCCCAAGCATGGACCTGGAAGGCCTCCCAGCTAGAGGTCAGATCTGTGGCAGGCGGGTTAGCTTCCCAATACTCCCGCAGGGCTGCCTCCGCACCTGGGGCAACATGATCATCCGAGACCCAGAAACGGTAGAGACACCACAGGCAGTCAGTGGGGAGGGGACTCGCATTGAAGCGTAACAAGATGGGCGTATGGTCAGACTTACTCCTTGGCAGTATAGAGACTTCTTGTACCTTAGTTAGGGCGGAGTTCCGGTAAAACATTGCACATCCACACCCAAAGCCAATCTGTCCCTTGGCTCTCGGATGGAGACGCCACCATCTTCGGTAAGGGAATCGGCAAGTGAAACCTTATGGCTTCACAGCCTCTTTCCCTACTTGCGCATGCATGAGTCGTGCTGCACGTCCTCACTAGTCCCTCTTCTAGGACCTGTGTGTCTCCCAGAAGACAGCAGGGGGGTGGAGGAGGACATGGTGTAGATCGTCATGGAGTCTGTCCTGATCTATGCCTGGAAGTGGGAGCAAATACCTGGATTACATGCATCTGCTCCCCCCTGAAAGGTGCCAAATGTGACACCGGAGGGGGGGGGGGGGGGAATTGAAATAGAGGAAGTTCCATTTTTGTGTAGAACTACGCGTTAATATAGGGCCGCTGACATAAACAAGGTCTATGTGGGACATGGCCGCATACGTGGCAGATTGACATGTATATCTGGATTTTTCCACCACCAGACATCTGTAAGATTGAATGTGGAAGCCTAACTGGAGAGTGGAGATTCCACAGCCGTGTCCAGAGTCAGCATATCAGACAGGGGCCCTGCTAAAACCACATTATCGGTAGAAAAGTTTGCTATGAGTTGGGTGATCTTGTGCAGCACTGTCAGACGCTGGCGGGGGGGGATACACAGTCCCACCACCACCATAGGCACATTCTCAATGACAGCATGAAGACCTCCCCTCGGGGTCCAAATTCAAACCCACCAGTGTAAAAGATAGAGATTTATGGGCCAGCACACTCACTCCCCTGGCATAAGAGGAGTAAGTGGCATGGTAATTGTGACCCACCCAGGATTTTTTTAGGCCCAGAACCTAGCTACCGGTGAGGTGGGTTTCCTGTAATTTGCAAATATCTGGGCAGTATGTCTTAAGGAAATTAAACACCAGGGAGCTTTTAATTTGTGATTTTAACCCTCTGACGTTCCAGGAGATTAGGGCTAAGGGAGCCATGGCCACAAAACAAAAAAAGGCAGAACAGGTAGGAAGAGGGCATCTGGACCCAAGGAAAGGCAAGCGACAACTCTCCTCATGTTCTCAAGGCATAGGACACAGTAGAATTTAAGCAGTGAGTGACATCAAGTACACAGTATATAGCACATTTCTTCAATGAGCAACATGGATAACATAACCTATTCCAACATGTCCCTCCTCCCCACCTCGCATACATCCCAAAACTAAACAAGGTCAATGACCAACTGGAGTCATGAACAGAGGGCAGCTAGTAGACTCTGTCCACCAAAGGCACAGACAATCTTAAGTCTGAAGGAGGTGCCGCCAACAAGTGGGAACAGTTGGAGATATCACGCGGCCGAAGCTGGGGCCACAAACTTATATAGTATAATGCTTTGGAGCCAGGATTAAGGTGATGTCCGGAAGGTACAACGGGACCATCACATAACAGGGGTATTTCCCTTAACACAGTTTCATGTCTGCAAAATGTGCTGCAGTGGGTGTAGAAGAACTGGCGGTGTTCCTTGTTCACAAGGGAAGGAACCAAAGCAGAATGTCTGCCTCCATGGAGGAAAAATTGAGGCTCAGATGGAAAAGCAAGGGCAGTGTCCATTTAATGTAGGAGTGAAGCAGCAATCCACAGTCTTCATAGGGTTTTGTAATTCACAACACAGTCAATGGCCCTGTAAAGAGGATGCAGGTTGTGGGACTAAAACGGCAGGCAGTACCTGACCAGTCTCATGGGTCACTCCAAGTTAGGAAGTGAAACAGTTTCCCCCACTGAGGACAGACAGTAACTCAAGACAAGGGGTACTCATGTTAGCAGGAAGAGGGAGATATAAGCAGCAGCATCAATGGCAAGGCAGGGTGTTCAGCCAATGCGAAGCCTCAGTAGGGGACGTAAAAAAAAACAGACGGTCTCTCCATCCTGTACCTGGAGTTGGGGGGGAATAGCATTCTGTATCACACCCCTTCAACACGCAGGGCCTGCTTCACCGCATCAAAGGACTTGCATAGATTTTGGGTGGCAATTGAGAAGTCTGAAAAGAACAGGAAGTGCGCAGCCTCGTGGCGGATGTCATCTATCTTACGTGACTCCCTCAGGGTTAGGTCTCAATCCCTAAAATTGAGCAGCTGAAAAATGAAGGTGCAGGGCAGGGCTCCCGGAGGGCGGCGGACGGATGGCATCCTGTGAGCCTGCTCCACCGCACAGAAGGGGAGAAAGCTGCCTGGGGAAAAAGCTTGGAGTGCAGCCACTCCGTTTACACAGATGCCATTGGGCAGCCCAGTAATCCGGAGATTGTTCTGTCGATTGCGGTTCTCCATGTCCTCCGCCCTCGTATACCCTTTGGTTGCCAGCCAATCATGAGAGCTGTTGAAACAAGTCTCTGAAATTCCCACAAAATCCAAATCATCCTCGTACAACAGTATCTCTAGTTCACCCATCTTGTCCACCAGGCCCCTGGCATTGCTGAACATGCCACATAGTTTAGACCAGTTAAATACTATCCTCTTATTGGGTGTCCCGAGTTTCCAACTAGGATTTGTTACTATACTTACCTTGGGTTCATGTGCTTTAGTCAACCTACCACTAATGCCTCCAATACTACCCTCTGAACTATGTTCCACACTGACTATCTCTACCTCTGGACCCTCCCCCCATCGCTTAGTTTAAAAAACCCTCTAACCTTTTGGCCATCTTTACTCCCAGCACATCTGCACCATCCTCATTTAGGTGCAGTCTGTCCCTTCTATAGTACTGATGGCCGACTGAGAAGTCGGCCCAGTCCTCCAGAAACCCAAACCCCTCCTTACTACACCAGCTCTTCAGCCACTTGTTTACTTCCCTGATATCCCTCTGCATTTCTGGTGTGGCTCGATGTACCAGTAGTATTCCTGAGAATACTACCTTGGAGATCCTTTTCCTCAATGTAGCTGCCAAGTCCCTAAAATAGTTCTTTAAGACACTCCATCTGCCTCTGACTTTGTCATTGGTGCCAACATGCACCATGACAGCCGGGTCTTCCCCAGCCCCTCCCAGTAATCTGTCCACCAGATCCGTGATGTGCTGCATCCTGAGCGCCCGGTAGACGGCATACAGTTCGGCGCTCAGGTCTTTGTCACAGATTGCCTTCTCTGTCCTAAGAATTGAGTCCCCTACCACCAGATACTGTCTATCCTTTCCCTTTTGCTTCCCTCACACTGCCACTCTCACTGGAGGAGTTCTTCCTCCGGCACTAGTTTCGCCAATGTCACTCAATGGAGCATACTTATTGGAATGTTCCAACCCTGGATCGGCCTCCCTGGTTAGAATCTGATTGGCTACCGTGCACAACTGCACCAGATTCTGAGTGCTCCAGTTTTGGTAAAGCCCCCTCTCTGTGTGTGTGTGTGTGTGTGTGTGTGTGTGTGTGTGTGTGTGTGTGTGTGTTAAATATTGTATTTTGTTAGTTGCTGATCTCGCAATCCTTTAAGCCTGGGTTCATACGTATGGGAACACAGACATCGCTTGCATGTGATTTGAACCGTATTGCTGTGCCAAGCACATGAAATGTCTTTGCGATGCAAGTTCAGACATACAGTTGTATGGCTGAACTCACATTGGATTCACACAAAAAAGGTGCAGGAACCTTTATTTTATTTTTTATTTTTTCCCCGCACTGGAATGGGATTGCATGGGTGTTCACACTCATATGAGCCGATTCATGTCTGAATTCACAGTTCGCACTGTGATCTGCAAACTGATCTGGGGGTTCATTAACTTTGTATTGACTCCTGCAGCGGTTCACTGAGGGGTAGTGTTAACTGCCTGCTAGGGAAAAGCAATGCGGGAATTGGCACTGGAATTCTGATGGTTCCCGCATTGCAATAGTGTGAACCAAAACTAAAGGAATGGTGTCAGGATAAGAATATTTATCCTACATATTGTTTATCATGAATACCAGTATTGTAACCAGGTTTGAATAAAAAAAAAAGAGACAACAATGTGCACAGCGCTCTAATGTATATATTGTACCTTTACACCAGTCCCTGCTATCAGGGAGTTTACACTCTCAGGACCCTATCTTGCATGCATAGCAAATATAGAGTATATAGTTGCAGATCAATTCAAATTGTAATTGAATGCATTTAAAAAGTACCTTTCCTTTTCAATGCAATGTGGCTACCTGAAAGCATTCTGGCACAGATGGTATACAAAATGCCTCCCAGAAATGTAATTTCCTGTTTGTGTGACTGGCTTACTGATTTTTCTAGAAGTCTGCACTAAGTCAGATTTTAGGTATCCCCTGCAACAAAACATTTTTTTGGAGAGATACCTCCAAAACAAAATCATGTCTAAAGGGATGCTGACCCTGCCACTTTCCTCATTAGAGCCCTTCAGGAGCAGCAACTGATTGAGTATTTTAAAACCACTCCCATACAGATTACCTTAACATATTGACACAGAAACAGCTATTTCTTCAGAAGAACAAAAGGTAGGAATCTGAAACAACATTTTTTTTTAAATCCTTGCAATGTACATCACCCAGAGGGTAATGTTTTTTTTGTTTTTTTCTCAACAAAAGTGGAGTTACTCTTTAAGCACTGTTTGCCTAAATTCAGCTTTGAAACAAGAAAGCAGGAGGAAGGGGAGATCAAGAGCCCCAATTCTTCCTGTACATTATTGGCTGGCCTCTGTGTCCTACGCTTTTAGATTATGTTCCCCTCTCTCACAAATTTTTACCTCGAATCACTGGCAGAATATGAGCCTAATGACTGGAGTCTATGCATGTACTAATTTTAGAGATGCATCCATTTCAGAGAACACTCCACTGATGGGAAACGGACATGAAAATCTAATGAATTTTACACAGTTTTAAGATCATGAGTAGGAAATTTAATCTCCAAGTTAGAACAAGTTTTGGCCATTGAGCCTAAACTGTGATTACTATTCTACAGTTTGTGAATGAATGGGAATTTCCTTTCTCTGCCTCAAAGTTGAAACATCTGTTTAGACCCCTGATATTTCACCAAAGCCCCCCCTACGGCTATGGGGCTCCTAAAAGACTATAAAAAAAAACAAAACTGTAAAATGGTAAAAATGTATTTAAAAAAATAAAACATCACAAATCAACTACGACGAACACCAGTGACTGAACTACCAGAGTTGCAACGGTCCCACTTGCAACTGGGCCCTAGCATTACGCCACCAGGCTCAGAGGAAAGGGTGACGGTGGGGGCCCTTCATGGTTTCTTGCGCCAGGATCCTGAAGGTTCTAGTAATGCCTCTGACCCATATGCCCTGTACACGCGGTCAGACATTCTGATTTTGGCCCAAACTTGTCTTGCATACACATGGTCACACAAAGTTGTTGGAAAATCCGATCATTCAGAATGAGGTGACATAAAAGACGTACAATGGGACTATAAAGAGGCCAGTAGCTTTCGTCTCGTAATTTATTCTCAGCATGAGTGGCACTTTGTCCATCGGCATTGTCTACACAGGATTGGAATTTAAACGATCGGATTTTGTTGTCGGAAAATTTTAGATCCTGCTCTCAAACTGTGTGTCTGAAATTCTGACGGAAAATGTCCGATGGAGCCCACACGCGATCTGATTTTCCGACAACGCGATCAGATCGCACATTTTCCGTCGGAAAGTCAGACCGTGTGTACAGGGCATTAGGGTTACATGCAGACTTTAAACAGATACTGTAGGTTGACTTTCAGAAAGCTAGCTTGGTGTGACTGCTGTGAACCAGTCCTTGATGAGCTGTTTTTACTTCATAAGTTTAGCTTGCACCCTTCTTTCTCTGTTACAAGGGTGCTGTGTAAGTAGGAAGGTTTTTTTATTTTATTTTTTTAACTTTGGGTTGTGCAGTGCAACTCTGTACCTAAGGTGCTTCACTAACTCATAATCCAGTCAGTGCTGGCTCAGCAGTGTTAAGGAATGTACCTAGTATTTTCTGATATGGAACGAGAGGAATGCACAAACAAGGGCTTGGAAAGCTTACATTTTTTCATAAATTGCTACAATGTTTAAATAAGCTTCAATTTCTATCTACCAACCACACTTTTAAGGCCTGGACGTTTTTTTTTTTTTCTTTGCAAAACTATACTTCGACAAAAGCTTATAGCTCAAAAACGCAGATAAGCGCAAAATAGCCACGTTTTCAACCTCTTTTTTTTTTTCGTTTTTTTTGAACGTTGAGCTTCTATCAGAGTTTTTATAGTTGAAGACACCTTTTAAAACCCACTATCCATCCAGCCAAAAAACACTGATAACAGCCTATGTGTGCATAGACACATATAACATGCTGGGGAGTTTACTGGCTGCAGAAAAAGGTATGAAGCCAAAAACAGCAGCTGTAAAAACATCCTGTGTGCATGAGGCCTAATACCCAAATAATATATTTCTGAATTTCTGTGGGCACGATCCCGCATCGCTCTCTCCATGGCTTCTCTGCACTTCATTGGATAGATCGATAGCAGCACAGCCATTGGCTCCCGCTGCTGTCAATCAAATCCAATGACGTGGGCGCCGGGGGGCAGAGCGGAGTTATACACTCTGCGGCAATGGGCGCTGAGTGTAGGACACGGGAGTGCGCCCGTAAGGTAACACTCTCGGAAGAGAGCTTCCCAGAGGGGGTTCTCTGTTGCAGGGAGGAGCTGTGAGAGCCGCCATGGAACCCCAGCACAGGTGGATTGGGGCTTCTCTGTGCAAAATGAACTGCACAGTGGATGCAAGTATGACATGTTCGCTATTTAAAAAAAAAAAAAACTGAACCTTTAGTGTCACTTTAACATTTACTTTCTTTTTCTGTGTGCTGTAAACTGTAGATCCACACATCTTTGTACTGGCAGTAGAGAAGAGTGGATAATTGTACATTTTCAGGCAAGCATTTCAGGCATTTCTGCAGCTATGGTATCCTCTCATGCTCTTCAGTTGTGCATGACAAAATGAAAAACTATGCATATGATATGCTCCTACATGCATCTTTTCTACATGCGTCTTCCTCCTAGATTGCTCCGTCTGACCTAGTATAATCCCCTCCTTCCTGCTACAGATCTTACTGTTCTGAACACAGTGATGTCAGGCAGATGAGCTCTGGCTTTTGGGTGTGGGTGGTTACAAGGATAGATCAAAAGTGTGTAGGAGGGATGTCCTAAAATGAACACTATACATCGGACTCTCAGCCAAGAGCCAAGTCAGCTATTTCTTTGGAAACAAATATACTTGATTTTGACTTAAATTCATTAAGTAGTACTTTTTTTGTTTTTAGAAAGCAACTGTATTTAGCTATGAATTGATAATTTGTGCTGATGGGAAAATTACTAGCACTGACTGTAATGCAGGCCATACACGGTCGAATTTCGAAAGAATTTTCTTTTCAAAATCAGAAAATTCGTTTTTTTTGTGATCCGATGATGCCACCATTGATTTTCGAAATTCAGCCAACCTAGCCTTCAATTTCACCTCATGTTGCTACAGAAAAGAATTTTCTTGGCTGGGAATCTTTTCTCTCCGTAAATTTTCTTTTATCTCCGTACATTTTTCTTTTTTTATTACGTTTCTTGCACGATTCTCCCATCATTGAGTAGAAAATCGTTAGTTTTACTAAAAATTTCCAACATGTCCGATTCCTCAAATTTTATTTCTGAATGAAAATCGGCTGTTGCTGCAGCCCACTAATGGTGCGAAATTCATACGAAAATTCTTAGATACGATTTTCGAAAGAAAATTCTTTTGAAATTCGAACCGTGTATGGCCGGCATAAGGCTGCATTCACACCTGAGCAGAGCAACTTTAAAGCATTTTTTTTTTTTTTTTGAGCGCTTTGAGCATTTTTAGAAGCGTATTACAAGCGTTTTACAGCTGCAGGTTTTTGTTTAGGCATTAAAAAGCACTAGGGGAGGAGAGGTGGATGAGATTAGGGGTGGAGAGCTGCTGTTTGCGCAGAAAATGCATGATGCGATGCTCGTAAAACGCTCATGAGGCACATTTTCATGCAATTCCCATTAAAGTCTATGGGGCCCAATCTGTCAAAAAGAAGCTTATGTACTTTTTTTGAGCGATAGGCTTTTTGCTTCAGCTGACAATGCTCATATGTGAACAGGGGCCTTTGAAATGAATAGGATTTGTCTGGTTTTGTGTTTTTAGAACTACAAGCTTCAAGCAGAAAATCGCTAAGTTGTGAACGGGCCCCTATAGTCATGGCTACACATGACACATCATTTATCATTAATGCAGCTCTCTGTTACCATGTAGTTCATCTGATAAGAGCAATGATGAACTATAAAATCACTAAGCAGCCATATACAATGTCCTGTACCAAACATTTTCACTTTCTGCTTGGAATGAACAAATTTAAGTTGAGTTCCTGTGAGCTTAAAATTTAAATGAGAAAATAGGGATTTTATTAGTGAGCATTAATGATTTCAAAACCTTGCTTCTGTGTGTATCTTTGAAATGGATACATATTAGCAGCCATAGTTGCCTATTGTATTTCCATACTTTGCTTCCTGCTTAGTAATGCAGACCATATTTTCATTCTCCTCATGCTCACTTGCAGTCTGTTAGTCATGTCTGATGTTACGGAAGGCAATAGGACTCTGTGTAAAGCAAACCCAGCCAATCTTGGCAGTGTTAAGTGATATCTTAAAAAAAAAAAATGCGGGCAAAAGATTCCTGCACAAGAAATTGCTATAATACTCACCTCTTCTATGGCACAGGCCTCCTTCCTCCTCTCCCATCCACATTTGTGCTGCAGCCTCATTAAGACTCTTTAACATTGGATACATTGGATGCCTGATTCCTCCACCATGCTTTGTGGTTTCTTCTGCCAATCCCTATGTAACTACGGGACATGGCAGTAATGTACAATAAGCGTTTGAGCCTAGGTTCACACTGCTGTGGGTTAGAAATTGTGAGAGATAAGCTGAACGTGAATTCAAACCATCAATGCATTCTGAATTTGGGGGTCATTTGACCATAGTTACATAGTTAGTCAGGTTGAAAAAAGACACAAGTCCATCCAGTTCAACCTTAAAAACAAATAAATAAAATAAAAAATAATCGTACAATCCAAATACCCAATTTTATGCCCACAATTGATCCAGAGGAAGGCGAAAAAACCCCAGCAGAGCATGCTCCAATTTGCTACAGCAGGGGAAGAAATCCCTTCCTGATCCCCCAAGAGGCGATCGGATTTTCCCTGGATCAACTTTACCTATGTTAGTACCTAGTTATATTATGTACCATCAGGAAAGTATCCAGGCCTTTCTTAAAGCAATCTACTGAGCTGGCCAGAACCACCTCTGGCGGGAGTCTATTCCACATTTTCACAGCTCTAACTGTAAAGAAACCTTTCCGTACTTGAAGATGAAATCTCTTTTCCTCTAGACGTAAAGAATGCCCCCGTGTCCTCTGGGTTGACCGTACAGAGAACAACTCAACACCAAGTTCACTATATGGACCCCTAATGTATTTGAACATGTTGATCATATCCCCCCTTATTCTCCTCTTCTCAAGAGTGAATACATTTAGTTCCTCTAATCTCTCCTCAAAGCTGAGCTGACCAACATCTGTGCGGGTTTACAAATGTCTATTCAAATCTCCCCGGACGTTGCCAAAAGTAGTACATGAACTACTTTTGGGAATCTGTTCTGCGCCACAAAGATTTAGACGGTGACATTGCTGGTAATAGCGATGTGGCACGCGATTTGACATCGGCTCAGGATAGAACCACGGTGTGTGAGTGGATAGGGAAAAAATCTGTATTCCTGGAAGTTTTAAATGCTGGACAGTCTGGTAAAGATTGCAGCACTGTAACCGAAGAGAATAAGGAGAGACAGGCCCCAGGAGATGTAAGAAAAAAGGCAGCATACTCACAAGTTGCTTCCTTTAGGTTTCATGCACACTGAGCATTTTCCCAGCTGCTCTGAACACCTATTCTCCTGGTAGGAAAAGAGCTGCCTAAAAAAAAAAAAAAAAAAAAAAAAAAAGTGGTAAAAGCTACATATTGCATATGCGTTTAAGCATGTTCAGCAATCCTATTGGGCAAAATATGAATGCATTACTCTTGAACGTACATAAACACGTCTAGTGCTTTTCATGTTTCTTCTGCCCAAAAACTCCTCTCCTGAACATTATGGTGATGGGGTTTTTTTTATTGCCTGTAAACGCTCCCCTTCTAAAATACCTGTGAATGCCTGCATGGGTACATAGGCTAAAATAGAAGTACGTTTATAGGCATTTTTTAAGCCCATTGTACATGTACATGAGGTCTTAGGCTTTTTTTAATAAGGGTCCCTTAAGCAAGAACTGGGCACGGCAGCAAATGTATAGTTCGATTCTATGAACGTGTGTGTGTGCATGACCTTTTAAACTGGATGACTACATTGAAAGATTTCGGTTGTCATGTGGTTAAAGAACATGTTTTCTGTTTGTACGGTATTTTCTGGGGATTAGAAACGCTCCCTAGAAGCGCAGATTAGATGTAGTAGCATTCCATGAAATGTGTGGAGGAAGTCCCAGAGATCATTGCTGTAAGCATATAGCCCTACATACTTGAACACAGGCCGATCTGCTCTGAATCAAGCCTGTGTTAACAAATTTTGATTTGTATATGTGGGTTTCTCCATGTGTTTATATTCAGAGCAAGCTTTCTGTGTCATTATCAAACAATCGGCTAAACCTTTTTTGCTTTGCATACAGAAACTCCTTTTCATGAAAGTAACAAAACAAGCATTTTTCTCCTCAATTTATTAAGAAACTGTCCGAATAGTTTGTTACGCTGATTTTATTTAAAATCACCAGATTGTCATTTTTACAGAATACAGTCATTTACCCCTCTATTTCTGATTCAGTTAGGCAACTACAACTAAAAAAGAAAAACTGTCATTAAACAGCTAATTATATCGCGCAAACACAGCCACTGTGCCATCAAAAAGTGCAGTAAATGTACATTTCTCTGAGTTCTGTATAGTGAAGCCAACATTGAGAGTAGTCCTTACATCAAGGTGGATATATGTGCTTTGTGACACCTGTGCTGTGCAACTTTTTGTTGCTAAAATATTACTCCAGTCAGATTGCACAGGTTTATAAGATAGGGTTGCCTCTGATGGGTGACAGTGAGCAACATCTTAAGTGGGCCATAATACTGATATGTGAATTTTTCCCAGGCTGAATGAAAAAACATCTAACATATGGCTAGCTTTATCATTGGCAATGATATTTCAGGCTTTTTGCATGTAGGATACAGCGAAGGGTGCATCTCTTTCAGAATATCTAATGTAAAATTATCTGGTGTCCAGGAAAAAGAAGTTGACTATTGCTGTGCTACAACAATGCCTTCATAAAAGCTGCAGCATTGATCAGGTAGGTCTTGTATGAATCTCGGGGCGGCCCCGGTACCT
This sequence comes from Lithobates pipiens, assembly GCF_037356315.1. Classification (NCBI taxonomy): domain Eukaryota; kingdom Metazoa; phylum Chordata; class Amphibia; order Anura; family Ranidae; genus Lithobates; species Lithobates pipiens. The sequence continues at coordinate 393,155,000 of NW_027507748.1, read as the reverse complement.
TTGGATTACTTGTGAGAGAACACAGGCTGCTGTGAACAAGGCTATATGCTGAAACGTGTCAGTTTTTAATCTTGAGCTTCATGTAGTAAATATAGATTTTTTGGGGATTCTGGAGTTGCCAGCTACATCTTTCTTGGAGCTGCATTTTCAATGGCTGGTTATGACTAAGGCCTTATATGTTGAAACGCGTCAACTGACTTAATCTGCTTTTGTTCACTGTGGCTATTCAATAAAATTAAGAAATTTAAGACATTTTAAGAGCAGCAACTGGAGTGTGGATAATTTTTTCCACATTACCCTACTCAGCCAGCGACTGTGTATCGAGCACCTGGGAGCTCTGCTATCTATGCAGTGTATGGGTAGTAGCACTGACTTTTCTGTTTATACTTTGGAGGCCATTTGGGCCAGAGCACCCAGTGAAGGACTCCACCCTTAATCTATGAGGTGTGTTCCCTGTTGTGAGTGCTGTCTTTGTGCTTTGCTTTACTACTTGTGGCTTGGGTTGTGGACCAACACCTATATTTTATTTTTTATTTTATTTTTTATTATTTTTATTGAATTTTCACAATTTACAAATTATACAGTGACAATGAAGTGATTTATAGATTGTAAGTAACGTAAACCAAACTATGCGTGAAAACATGACGTAAGTCACAACCAACCAAAGCATTACGTACAGGGATTGAAATTATGGTTAAAGTAACAATCAGTAATACAGATTGTGAAAAACGGCTTCCAGAGGAAGCAACAGTTTGAAGGAGTCTCGTTGGTGGACAATGCTTAATAAAGAAGATTAAGAGGGTAAGTAGGAGAGGGAGGAGGGTAGAGAACCCAAAAAAAGAGAGGGGGGAGGGAGCAGCAAGACCATCAGATAGTTAACATTCTAATCATCAACGTTTACAATTGGCATTGTACCAGGTGGACCAAGGATTCCAAAGTTGTCTAATTGAGGAATGTTTGGTTGTATTACTGGCGAGAGTAGTTTCATATATAAAGTGTGTTTGGACTAGATTGATAACTTCGGCTCTAAGTGGGATGGTGTTTGTTTTCCAATTCCTTGTAAGAAGGAGTTTTGGCTAAGAGGACATTTGTGATCACTTGTCTATGAGCTGGAAGTAGGTCATCAATAGTTAGGTTAAGAATGGCTAGCTGAGGAGATAAAATAATAGAAAAATGTAAAAATTCCTGCAGCAAGGTTTGAATGTCTTCCCAGAGTATTTGTATCAGGGGACAGGACCAAAGGATGTGTAGTAAGGCGCCAGAGTCACCACAATTTCTCCAACAATTCGGAGAGGTAGGTTGGTGAAATTGTGTTTTTTGTGAGAGTTCCCAGAGTGCGGTGCATGTGGTAGCTTTGTATATGGAGTTGATTGCAGCAATCCATTGTTGGTCTGAGAATTGGAGTTGTAAGTCCAACTCCCAGTCCAGGAGGGGTTTGAATTTGTGAAATACGTGTTTTACCTGTAATGTGGAGTAGATGATGGCCACTGCCTTAGTAGTGGGGTTAGTAGAAAAAAAATATTCCCAAAGTTTCACAGGAATGGCCCCTTCTAATGAGGGGTGGGCTAAAAGGCATGTTTGTAGTCTATGGTATGTCAAGAAGTCTTTAAGGGGGGCTCCGTGATCCAAGCAGATTTGATGGAAGGATTTGTTATTTGGCAAGGTGCGAAGCTCAAGGGTAGAGGATATCTTAGTTGTAATCTCTAGTGGAATAGTTAGGTCTGGTGTGAGGCGCTTTAGAGCGTTGAGAGGGATGTGAATTTGTTTGGTCGGAAGTTGGGACCATGTGGTGTGATGTAGTATTCTCCATGCTTTCATATAAGCTTGTATAGGTGGGGAATAGTGTCGTAAGAAGGTGGTAGTAGAGGTTGTGCTAAGTAGCTAAACATCTATACTTTTTGATTTACTAAAACTGGAGAGTGCAAAATCTGGTGCAGCTTTGCATAGAAACCAATCAGCAGTCAGTTTTTTTTTTTGTTTTTTTTTAAAGCTTAATTGAACAAACGGAAGTTAGAAGCGGAGTGGCTACCTTGCTCAGCTACACCAGATTTTGCACTCCTGAGTTTTAGTAAATCAATCCCTCTGTGTCTTTAAATGCTGCTGCAGATATTCCACACCTGAATACCTGCTCCTCCCACCACACACACACACACACACACACACACACACTCTGAGGTTCCTCTCGCCAGCTCATAACTACTGTGTCTCCTCGAAAATAAGACCTACTGTGATTTTTCAGGGAGGGCTGCAATATAAGCCCCACCCCAAAATAAGCCCTAGTTTAAAATGGTTGTAAAATCCTAGAATCCACTCTATTACAGTATTATATAATGTAAACTGTGTATGTTTCTGTAATTGAATTATGCCAAATACTTTCGGGACAGTGCCGCTCAGCTGACCTCCCGCTACTCTTCTTCTCCCAATTGTCAGTGGGGGATCTCACCCCCCTCTGCAGTACTCGGAGCAGTGAAGAGAGCTCCAGCGGGTCATGGAAGAGTGAAGCAGCACTATAAGATGGTATTTGGCACAATTAAATTACAGAAAAATACACCGTTTACATTTTATACTACTGTTATAGAGTAGATTCTAAGATTTTGCATCCACTTTTACTTGGTTCCACTGGGGATTCCTGACAGGCAGGCAGGGAGGGAGAGGGGGGGAGAAGACAGCAAATTACAGGAGAAGACCTACCCCGAAAATAAGCCCTACTGTGTCTTTTTTTTGCCAAGATGAATATAAGAACCAGGCTTATTTTCAGGGGAAACGCTGTAGATGAGGCACAAGTTGGTGGGAGGAACCACAGTGTGCGGAGGGGGCGCAGGTTTTTGACACACTTTGAAGCGTTGCATATCTGCAGCCTGGCAGTAGCCAAGGGATAGTGTGTGAAGAGACAGAACAGAGACTGGAGCAGCAAGTATTCCTTTGTGGTGTTTGCTATGCGTACCTGCTGGATACAACAGACTAAATATTTGTTGGTTCAGAACATGCCTAGTGGAGTAATATTTTATAATGTGCACAATATCATCACATTGGTTTAGTCTAGGTCTGGACACCTTTTAGAGGTGCTAAATTCAACCAAGAAATCAGGACAGAAAAGGTGTGTTGAGCAGTGTGATGCAATACAAACAGCATTAGCACCTTAGCAAGGTAGATTAGCTGTGTGCTGCAGACCATTGAATTAACACAGACAGTAGCAGCTATAAGGACTGATGCTGTGGGAACCAATTTTATTGTTTTGGAGGCAGAGAGCTGAACACTGAGTGAAACTGGCCATGGGATTTTAGGACCTTCTATATGCGGTTCCAAATGCTGTGCCTGGATGTATAAAAGGTTTCACAAAGGAAATTGGCCCCTTTCACGCATGTGGACCGTTCAGGTCCACCTGTCAGTTCTATGGAGCGACGGATGTCAGCGGTGACATGTTTGCTAACAGCCGATCCAATAAATGCAGACGGATGGAAACCCTATTTTCCATCTGTCTTGTTGATCAAATTGGATGAAAATGGACAGGCGGATCAGTTTTCATCTGATCCCCCCATAGCGGAGAGCGGAGGTCTGACAGGTCCATCTCTGCACAGTGAGCAGAGAGGGACCTGTCATCTGCCGGCCCAGCAGGGATCAGCGGCATGATCCCCGTCAAAAATGGACATTATGTGCGAAAGGGGCCTTAATGTAACCAATGAACTCTTGTAAAGTGTTTCTTTAAAGCGGTATTAAAACCAAAAATGTAATGTATTGCAGTTTACTAATCCTTAGATGTGGTGGCTGAATTGGTTTTCTTTATTTTAGACTTTCTTCCATTGCCCCCTCCCCTCCCCATTTCCCACTGGTGATCTGGCCAGTAACACACCTCCTGTATTAGAGTGCCCTCATTCTGGACGAATGCGCAAAGGGGGCACAGCAGACAGCAGCATTGTCAGTCTGGGGGTAGGGGAGTATTAAATGTTCTAGCAGATTTCAACACGCTAACAAATTGAAGCCAAATTCTAGCTAACACGCTATAATCTGTTACAGCAAACCTTTTTTTTTTTTTTTTTCCCTTTTGTGATAAAGATTCTTACATAACTAAAACTGATCATTGTAAGCACCCCTGTCCATGGTAAATGGGTTTTCTCCTGCCTGTAAACGGATACATCTGCAAGAGTGCCTGTTCTATTGACTTTTTTACCATGCCGAGGGGAGCGGTTGGGAGGACAGTAAAAACGCAGATCAACCATTTGTATTTACCAACCCCAACCACAAATGTGAACAAAGCCTTTCTTTAATTTTTACCAGGTGAAAATAAAAGAAAGAAAGAGCCTAAAAAGAAAACTAATGCAGCCACCACATCTAAGAATTGGTAAGCTTGCAGTAAAATATTTCCTTTTGGGTTTAATACCGCATTAATTATGATAAATGGATTTTAATCAATGTGAATTTCTTGATGTTTTTATAATGCTTAGAGAAAGCATTGGCAATTGTTTTGGCAATACCATGATCCTAGTCACTTGTACTAATGTGTTTCTTTTCTTTTCAAATTTTTTTTGTCGTCTTCTTTTCCCATCTAGGAATTCCCAATCTTATTATTTTGGATCCCAAAGGAGAAGTCATTACACGACAGGGAAGAGTTGAGGTCCTTCACGATGTCGAATGTAAAGAATTTCCATGGCACCCCAAACCTGTTGTGGAGCTAACAGAGTTAAACGCAGTGCAGCTGAACGAGGGGCCGTGCCTTGTCCTCTTTGTAGGTATGGAAAAAGAAAGGTGGCATAACAATATTATGTTCTAAGTATGTTAGAATGTCACTGCTTAGGGTGAATACTTTACAAATAATATATACTTTTTGATTAAGATTTACTTGAATCTGAAAAAAATAACACTGTGTACTATGTACACAGTGTTTTAAAAAATCAGGCAGTTAGGTTGTTCTAGAACAAATAACATTTTTTATGTGGGTTCAAGTCGGCGATGCACTAGTAGATTTTTGAACAGAAATTCTGAATACATTCAACGGATACGTTGGAATGCTTGAGACATTTTATTTCCTTTTAACATTCAATCTTTGAAAATAATAGGTTTTCCGAAATGAAAACCACATACACTGTTAAAAATTAGTTTGAGAAAAAACTTTTATCTTGTGCCTTCAAATTTTCTTGTCATTGCGGTCAAAAACAAACATCATTTGACCCCACTAATGATTACAAAATCAAATGAAATCTTCGAATGAAAAATTATGAATGAAATTCTACTAGTGTATGGCCAGTTTAATGACCTTTATGACCAGACAGGCTTAATGATGTTGAGATCGGGGCTCTGTGCGAGCCATACCATCTCTTCCAAGACTCCTTGTTGTTTTTGCGGAACATGTTCCTTGTGACTTTGGCTGTGTTTGAATTATTGTCTCGTTGAATACATTTAGGACTGCCTCCTTGATGGTATTGCATGATGGATAAATATCTGCCTGTACTTTTAAGCATTGAGGAGACCAATAATCCTGACCAAATCCACGATTCCTTGTTGGGGAAAAAGCAGCTTTAAACCTGCAGGGAAACCTCCACCATGCTTCACTATTGCCTGCAGACACACCATATGCCTGCAAAAGTGAAACTCCAGGAATTATATTTGACAACCTACATAGGTCCAGCTTGGCACAATGTAATTAGCTATATTTTATACTTATCTAGAGCGCCACTGAGGATGCTTAAAACCACTGTAGTAGCAGGGTCGGATCGAGCCTGTCTAATAGGATGACAGCAGGGCAGAGGATAGGGAAGCAGTTGGGCAGAGCACACAAGGGCAGAGCAGGGCAGAATACAAGGGTCGCTGATGGCATGGCATAGGGCAGGGGTCACTGCTGGTAGGACAGGGGTCACTGCTGGCAGGGCAATCAGGAGGGGACAAGGGTCACTGCTGGCAGGGCACTCAGGAGAGGACAAGAGTGACTGCTGGCAGGGCACTCAGAATAGGACAGGGGTCACTGCTGGCAGGGCACTCAGGAGAGGACAGGGATCACTGCTGGCAAGGCACTCAGTAGAGTTCCTTTTCCCATCCCTGCATTTCACACAGCCTAGGCACAGGCAGCAGAGCTCTTCCTCCCTAAATGGCACATCGATGAGTTTGGATTCCTTCATACACAGCCATGATCTGCACAGTGTGTAGATGGCTACTGCAGTTATGCTGCCATTCCGGCCAGGGAATTTCACCGATGAGAACTGCAACATAGCAGCCAACTACATATTCTACAGATCGTAGCTGTGTGTAAGGGAATTGCATCTCGCTATGTGCTGTGTGAGGAGGAGGAGTTCTGCCTGTGCCCAGGTTGTGTGCAGTGCAGGGATGGGAGGAGGAGTTCAGCATTATTGCCAACAGTTTGAAATCATTTCCAGGGTCACCTTTCAGAAAGCCATTGTAGACAGAGATTGTACTCTAATTAGGAGGAGGGACATTCATTAAAAAGGGTTGTGGTTTTACAAGCAGCATATCATTAACCTAATGCAATGCTTTCATTAAACATATAGGAGAGCTGTAGTTATGCTATGCCAGCATAGCATCAGGTAAGTGCAGTATAGTTTCAGATTAGGGCAGTACAGTGTGAGGGTGTTGCCCCCATTGCCTTCTTCAGATGCGGTTTCAGCCTGAGTGAAGGAGTCTGTGGGGGAGGTATTGAAGATCCCCAGTTACAAAATGTTTCTGACATCACACAAGGGGGACAATGAACGTTAGTTCCTCTCATTCTGTCATGGTCCTGGGCTCCCTGATGGAACGAGCCCCCTTGTGCCACCTGTAAACATGATTGAGTGACTTTGATCACTTTTACTCAAAAAAAAAAAAATGCCAGCTACAAAGAGTGACACCAGTATTATGGCTGTGGCTGCAGCCATGATCCTAGTATAGCCACCTCAATATGAGGCCATATACATACGTACAGCGGTATTGAGGTGGCAATGAATATAAACTCTTGATTTCATTATTTTTGAAAGTACCCTCCCTTTACAGTGCTTTCACATGTAACTAAAGTGTTTGCGCAGTACTGTATGTATAGTCGATATAAATAACACAACTGATAATTGATATGTAAATTACACAAAGCAGCTGAGCAAGGTTTGACATCTGACCTTGTGTACATACAGAGCAAGTTGTTAGGTGTTAAGTAGTCTTAGAAAGGGTTTATTTAACCTACTGACCCTTTTTTAGAGCATTTGCATTGTTTTCTAAATTAGCAAATAGCTCCACATCAGTATAGCCATTCATAGTCCGCAATTCCCAGCGTTTTCTTTCGCTAAGATGTCAGAGAAAGATAGGTGATAATTAAATATTATATCTTAATCACACAGTACAGGATACAGGACTTATTTTTATCCAACTTCAGGTGATTGGAAGTTGGCCAAAAAAAAAAAAATGCTAAAGCCTCCCACAGCGTGAACCATATAACCCCACCCACTTTGTGAGAATCCAGTTTTTCCCTAGTGCCCTTAAGTGGTGGCCCTGTTCTCTGGAAAAGTATTTTTCTTTTTTTAAACCATTTTTTTTTCTCTGACACTTTTATCATAAGCAGACTTGCAGCTCTGACTATCCAGAAGTTTCTGGACCAGTTAACCTTGATGTGTACCTTGGGACTGTACCTAGACCCCACTGTGTGGAGCTGGCCTGAAACGTTTGTTTTTGGCACTGGATCCCATTTTAGGCACTTACCTTGGCATTTAGTGCATTTCTCTGTATTTATTTGCATGGTGCTAGACATGTCTGGGTCAGTGGTCGATTACTATGGTTTTCAGACCCTGGGGACCCCTTTTTAGGTATGCCCACCCATAATGGGCCAAGCCTGGACCCTTAGTAGTGGGTAAGGTAAAACATGGTTTCCCTGTATGTTTGTTTACGCTGGTTTCAGGCTCAATCTGCAGTTCATAGCACATTATGTGGTTTTATAGATATTAGCAATTGGGTGTTATTTACTTGTGGCAAACCCTGCCATTGTGTGTCCAATATTACACTATGTGAGTAGTTTAAAACTGGAGGGTTTTCTCCTCCTGTTCAGACTTAGTCTTAGGAGGAGGTGGTAATTGTGTGCACATCCCAGATAAGGCCTTTTTGATCACATTTTCTGCTGAGTATGAACAAAGCACATTGCTATATTTCTGCTGCCATTTTGTACAGACACAGCCACAGCAGCACAGTCGGTGCCTGGGTTATAGCGGCTCCTATATCTGGACACACAAAACCCCACCTTTTCCGAACTTCATTCTTTATATACCCCACTGGGGATCCCTGCACTTAGCAATGTCAGATCCCATGCACAAGGAAAGAGGGACAAAGGGACTGAATAGCATTCATTTGGCAGACAGCCTACAGGGATCTCAAATCACTGCTCAGGGATTGTGATCGTTGTTCCATTGTCCTGGAGCAATGTTTTATTATGACACCACTTCCACAATCTCCCTCTATATGGTCTGTTTGACAAAAGCAGATTTATTTTCTTACATCAGGGGACACAGAGCCATAGTAGTTACTATGTGGGTTATAGGGCCACTGATAGGCGATGGACACTGGCGCGCCCTAAGGCAAGAAGTGTACCCCCTATATAACTCCTCTCACTACTGGCAGTCCTCAGTTTTTTCACCAGTGTCTAAGGTGTTGGTCACGAGTAAAGATGTGCTGTCCTGAGCTCCACTGGAAGCAATCCTTGTTGGGGCTAGGCATGCTGACCGGATCCATTCTGATGTCCTTTCATGGGATAAATGAATGGTACCTTGGCCTCGTGTCTGAAAAAATTAGGCTTTGCTTGCGAATGCTTCTCTTTAGAGAGCTGGGCCCTTTTACTTTTTGGTAGTAAGGCCATAAAGTTTTTAGTGGCAGGGTGCTGTCACAGATCCAGGATTGTGGGTAACCGGAGGTTACCCGTTTCCTAAAAGGTCTCGGAGCCCACCGTGAAGGGTGAAGATTGGGTCTTTATCTCTGATAAACCCTGCTGTGAGGAAAAGGTAAGGGAGATTTTCTCAGGAATTTCTCCTATGTATAATGTTGTCATGCCTACGTGTCACCACTGGGGGCTGTATTCAGCACTCAGTGACCTGATGCTGGAAACAGCACAGAAGCCTGCCATTTTCAAGAAGGGGGATCTGCTTCTCTTCCTGTACCCCCAAAAATAGATTTTTCCAATTTTTGCCAAACTAGTTCCCTTTAAAAAAAATAAATAGGGACAGACTGCAGCCGCTCGGAGGATTTACCCATACCCCCCCCCCCCCCCCCCTGCCATGCCTGCATGTCCCACAGGACACCGCTTGCACAGGAAAGCACTTTCCTTTGAAAGGAAAAGGGAGGCGTAATTTGCGCGGGGGCCGTGGGTAACCGCATCAGATGCCAGCCACATATGCAGGAAGTTGATTTTAGCGCTGTGTGTGTGAAGCTTCTGCTGGCTGTGGAGGGAAAGAGCAGGAGGATGGCTTGTTCAGGTTAGTGACACAGGCTTTTTTGCCTTTGACACATTATACTTTACCAGGCTAGGATTAATAGCAGCTAATGGCGCTGAACTATAGCCTAGCAATGTACATTCTTTTGCTGGTAGTGCTTCAGGCTATGAATGGTAATGGGGCCAGAAACTTCTCTAAAGGGGTCAATGGTTTTCACTATAAACTTAATCCATTTCCAAATGAATGTCATCCTCCTTTGAGAGGGATGCGGCTAGTCAGATTGAGCCATCCGGGGAGTTGCATAAAACACTTCAGTCCCTGTATATATCATACAAATGTTTTTTTCTTCTACCATTTGTAATTTGGAAAGAAGATTAATGCTATGATGTCTCTCCATAGTGGGGCTAAACAGCAGATTCCCATCTAATCCTCAGGACCCTCTTATTGAGGTGCAGGAGGCTGGGGATCCGGTAGATCTTTCCAAATATTTGGAAGATACTTATTCTGTTCTGAGGATCCTAATATGGAAGGAGTAGCATCACAAGACAGGTTGCTTGTGTACTCCCTTACTCAACCTTTTTTGCTGCCTGCAGCACAGGCTCTTGAGGAACCTACTTCTAATTGGGTTCATTAGAACCACCCGCATCTGGGAATGTTTTTTGCTATTCATGCATGGCTAAAAAAGCTTATGTATTCTGAATGGGAACATCCGGATAAACAATATTGTCCTCCCAAGAAATTCTCCACACTTTATCTATGGCAGAGGATTTCTATGAAGAAAATGGGGGAGGTTCCAGCAATTGATGCTGCAATCACCTCAGTGAGCAAGAGTCTCACATGTCCGGTGGATAATACACTGATGTTAAAGGATCCAACAGATAGAAAGTTGGAACTTCTTTCTAAAAACAATATTTCTTTAGCAAGTTCAGTAGCGCAGCCGGTTCTTGCTGCAATTGGTGTATCTCAGTTCCTTAAGGAACAGTTTGTGGAGATGCCTGACATTCTGCCTGATCAGCAGGCCCGGCAATGGGCTGGTGTATCTGATGCACTATGTCTCACAGTAGATGCTATGAAAGACTCTTATCATTTAAGCCTTATGGCTTATGCTTGGACTAGTGCATTCTTGCAAAGTTCTGTGGCTGAAAAATTGATCAGCCAAAGCGCCATGTAAAAAGCTCTTAGCCAGTTTGTCCCCTTCATGGTTTTACGGCTATTTAGAGATGATCTGGATAAGTTTATCCAAAGGACCTCTAATGGGAAAAGCTCTTTTTTACCAGTAAAGAAGAGGTTCAAACATTTCTCCTTTAATCATGCTGCCTCTCCTACGCCAGGGGCATCTGCCTCTAGGCAGTCTCGAAGGCCTCAACCATCAGGTTCAAGGGAAAGTCCCCAAGGGCAGCACCAGAGTCGGAAGAGATCTTGGGGCAGAAAGCCCACAAAGCAAAATACTAAAGCCTTCTCATGAAGGGGCAGCCCGCTCGTTCAGATGGGGGGGGGGGGGGGGGAATCCTGCAATTCTCAAGATCTGTCAGGAACAATGTCAAGACAGATGGATTTCTGCAGTTTTTTTCTATAGGTTACGACTAGAGTTCCGAGAATTTCCGTCTCCTCGTTAAAATTTTCCCAACGATCCAGAAAAAAAACAGTCTCTTTTTCTGGCCTCTGGATCATTTCTTATCCCAGTCAGTGAAATCAGAGGTTCCCTTAGTGGAACAGGGCACAGGGTTTGGCTCAAACCTTTTACGGTTCCAGAACCAAACGGAGAGGTAATACCCATTCTAGATCTTGAAGATCTGAATCTGCACTTAAACATCCGATCCTTTCATAATCCGATCGGTTGTGTCCATCCTGCAAGGAGATTTTTTGGCTTTTATCAATATCAAAAATGCATATCTCCATGTGCCAAATTTTCCCGCTCACCAGAAATGTGTTTTGAAATATAAAATCAACATTTCAGTTGTGGCCCTGCCATTCAGTTTAGCCACAGCACCACGGGTGTTCTGAAAGATTCTGGCACCTCCTTTAGCCACATTAAGGGCTCAAGGCATAATGGCCCTAGCCTATTTAGAAGATCTACTTTTTAATAGATCATTCTTGGTTCTAAACCAGAGTCTGATCACAGCTGTAACTACCTGAAATCTCTGGGTTGGATACTCAACCTAGGAAGATCCTCCTTAAAACCACCAAGGAGATTACAGTACTTGGGGCTGGTTATAGATACTATACAGAAGAAGGTATTCTTACCTCAGACAAGAATCTGTTACATTGTAGGACTAATTCAACTTATCAAAACAAAAAAAAATCCTTCCATTTGGCTGTGCATGAGATTGTTAGGGTTAATGGTGGCCTCCTTTTCGAGGCCGTCCCTTACGCACAGTTTTTGAGTGGGGCACGAGAGGTCATTCAGCCTAAAAAGAGGTGAATGTTCTAGCTTGGGCAGAACACAACATTCCTTGTCTATCGGCAATTTTTCATTTCAGGAATAGAGAATTGGCAGGCGGGCTACTTGAGTCACCAACAAATATTTCCGGTAGAATGATCTCTTCACCCCGACATCTTCCTAGCGATATGTCAGGAATGGGGTATTCCAGACATGGACCTATTCGCGTCCAGATTCAACAACAAAGTCGACAACTTTGTGTCGGGAACTAGGGATCTGCTAGCAGGCGGAACAGATGCATTAGCCTTTCCATGGGATCAGTTTTCACTGATCTATGCATTTCCTCCAGTTCTGCTACTTCCACGCCTTCTCCACGGGTTTAAGCAGGAATGGAAGGAGATTCTGGTGGCCTCAGTGGGTCCCAGAAGATCTTAATTTACCAAGATTATAAAGGTGGCAGTAGGAGTCCTTCAGACTCTGCCATTATAACCAGACCTTCTCGCACAAGGTCCCGTATTTCATCCTACCTTACGGACAAAAAATTTAACAGGTTTGACTGTTGAATCCCACTCTATAAAAGATCATGGGCAATCTCCTTCGGTAGTTTCTACTTTGATTAATGCCAGGAAGCCGGCTTCCAGAATCATTTTACTATAGTGCCTGGAAGGCATATGTTTCTTGGTGTGGATCCAGGGGTTTGGCACCCCAGGAAGTATATCATAGGCAGGATCCCTGATTTCCTGCATATGGGATCTGAAATGAAGCTAGCCTTGTCAGTGTTTTTTTCAATGGCCTCTTGCTTCCCACTCTTGGTGTTTGGCTCATTCAGGGGGCAACACGGATTAATCCCGCTATAAAGGCACCTCTAAAATTATTGGGATTTAAAATTGGTCTTATCGGCTTTGCTAAATCAGCCGTTTGAGCCTTTACGAGAAATTTCCTTGGTTCCTTTTGACGAGAAAGATAATCTTTCTGGTTGCCATTTCTTCTGCTAGAAGAATATCGGAACTAGCGGGTCTGTCTTGTAAAGAGCCATATTTGATCATGCATAAGGATGAGGTAGTTTGCATGAATTCCTACCGAAAGTGGGAACAGTTTTTTTTTTTTTTTTTTTTTTTCCAATTAAACCAAGATATTCTTATTCCTTCTTTTTCCCAAAGCCTCAATCTAGGGAAGAGAAGGCACTACATTGCCTTGATGTAGTAAGAGTGATCAAAGTCTACTATCAGGCGACCGCTCAGGTTGGGAAAACAGATGTTTGTACTGCCAGAAGGTCCAAAGATGTGGACAGGCAGCGTCAAAATCCACTATTTTCCTAATGGATTCGTCAAGTGACTGTTCAAGCTTCAGCTTAAAGAAAATTATTCCTTCCTTCTTATGTTAGAGCACTCTCATCCTGGGCGATTAGTGCCTCTTGGGTGGTGCATCATCAGGCCTTTATGGCTCAGATCTGTAAGGCCGCGACTTGGTCTTCGGTTCATAAGTTTATCGGATTTTATCAAATCAATATTAAAGGTCCAAAAGGACCAAAATTCACCATATCTATAACCATCACAATATTAGTCATATAAATGTGCAAAATTAATAGGTATACAATATAAAGTGCTAGTGCTCAAGTCCAAAAAAAAATTCTGTTAAATCCAATTTCTGTAAAAATAATAATGTCCACAATTGTGTGCAAACTTAATAAAAATACAATATAAAGTGCTAGTGCTCAAGTGCAAAAAACAATCTCCAAGTAGTGATAATAATGTCCATAAAATCGAAAAAATCTTGAAAAAACCCCAAACAGATTAAAGTGACTTGTGCTCAGTGTTTGATAAATACTGAATTGGGATGTCAGCCCATATATGCTCACACATGCCATAGTTATATGTGGAATTGCACCCCAAAATATATTCTGCTGCTTCTCCTAAGTACGGGGATACCACATGTGTGGGACTTTTTGGGAGTCTACCCGCGTATGGCACCCCTGAAAACCAAGCACCGCCTTCAGGATTTCTAAGGGTGCAAATTTTTGATTTCACTCCTCACTACCTATCACAGTTTTGAAGGCCATAAAATGCCAAAATAACACAAAACCCCTCCAAATGACCCCATTTTGGAAAGTAGACACCCCAAGCTATTTACTGAGAGGCATGTTGAGTCCATGGAATATTTTATATCTTGCCACAAGTTGTGAGAATATTACAAACTTTTTTTTTTGCACAAAGTTGTCACTAAATGATATATTGCTCACACATGCTATGGGCATATGTGAAGTTATATCCCCAAATACATTCTGCTGCTTCTCCTGAATATGGGGATACCACATGTGGGGGACTTTTTGGGAGCCTAGCCGTGTATAGGACCCCGAAAACCAAGCACCGCCTTCAGGATTTAAATATAAAACGCTACCAAAAAAAACTGTTGGCGATCGCAGGGATCAGGCCTGACTCTGCGAACGCTGCAGTTATGTGTTAAGTGTTTTGTAAGTGGCAGTGATCGATCGATTTTGCACTTGGGTGGGCTGGGCGGAGGGGCAAAACGCAGGTGCTAGCATGTATCTGGGCTAACAATGTGTTTTTTTGGAACCCTAAACTGCTGGGGACGCAAGTATAGATCTGATCAGATCAGATATTGATCTGTTCAGATACTATACCACTACGGGAGGTATATGCTTTGTGCGTGGGTGTTAGCGGTACTGGCACTAACCTAGCGCTGCCTGTGGTGACGCAGACCCTATCTGACCCTAAAACCTAATTGATATCACCCGCCGGGGGTCAGGGGGTTAAACCTTTATTGGGTAATAAATGGTGGGTGCCCTGATGCTATAAAAAGCAAACTAACCAGCGTCACTCGTAACACTTATACAGTGATCACTGGTGAAAGGGTTAACTAGGGGCAATCAGGGGGGTTGAAACCTTTATTAGGTAGTATATGGGGGTCCCTGACGCTATATAAAAACCTGACAGGGAACCTAAATAACTACCTGGCTAACCAGCGTCACCAGTGACACTGATATGGTGATCACTGGTGAAAGGGTTAACTCTAGGGGCAATCGGGGTTAAAAACTTTATTAGGTAGTATATGGGGGTACCTAACGCAAAAAAACCTGACGGTGAACCTAAAAAATAACTAGCTACCTAGCGGCACCAGTGACACTAATGCAGCGATCAGGAAAACGATCGCTTAGTGACACTGGCAAAAGGGGTTAAAATGTTTACCTGGGGTGCAATCAAGGGGTTAAACCTTTATGGGGGGGGTAGGGGGCTACCCTGGACCTAACACTAACTGCCCTGACACTTTTTACAGTTACAACTGACACTAAATGCAGTGATCAGTAAATAAATGATCACTGCAATCAGTGACACTGTGACTGGGGGGGGGGGGATCGGGGGGAGATCAGGGGGTGACTGGGGTGAAAAGTGTGCCTATGTGTACCTACATGTCAGTGTAGTGTTGGTGCACTTACTAGGATGTCTTCTCTCATCGCTGTCCGGTCAAAAAGACCGCCTCGATGAGAGTGACATCACTTCCTCCTGCCTGTGTTTACACTACACAGGCGGGGGAAGCTTCTCATTCGCCAGGAGCGATCGAGAGGGGATGGCCAGAAACCAACGGCCATCCCCTTATCCCGCATCGCTCCTGAAGCGAAATGGACCGCCGCAGCCAGCGGGAGGGGGTCCGACCGGACCCTCCACCCGCTGGAAGGCAGGCACGTACGGGTACGTGGTTGTGCCATTGTGCCGACGTATAATTACATGCGGCGGTCCTAAAGTGGATAATATATATATATATATATATATATATATATATATATATATATATATATATATATATATATATATATATATATATATATATATATATATATATATATATATATATATATATATATATATATAAAAATGAATGTGTAAAAATAATCACTAACAAAGGAAAGAAAAAAGTTTTAATCGTTTAAAATAGACGTGAACAAAAGAAAAAAAGCAGGAAAATAATTAAATGGAGGAGGATAATAGGGAGTTGATTAAAGCTGATTAAAGTACATTAATGGTTATTAAGGGGTTAAACAGAGGAACATTTGTTCATCCCTTTGATCTGCAGATGAAGAAATAGAAATATACAAAAAGAAACAATGGGGGTTATTTACTGAAGGAAAATCTACTTTGCACTGCAAGTGCATTTGGAAGTAAAGTCGCTATAGATCCGAGGGGGACATGCAAGGAAAATAAAAAACAGCATTTTAGCTTGCACATGATTGGATGATAAAATCAGCAGAGCTTCCACTCATTTCAGATCTACCCCTTAGATTTAGAGCTTGGAAGTGCACTTGCAGTGCAAAGTGGATTTGCCTTTCGTAAATAACTCCCAATGTTTCTTTTTATTTTACTGTTTCAGGGCTGAGCAATGTTGGTAATAAACATTGCCGACTTTTTTTTTTTTTTTTTTTGACAGCTCCGATTACCGGACTTCTTTAACGCTGGGGAGACCCACTGACAGCTCAAAGAGCCGAGCCTGAAAGTATTGGTTTCAGGTATTGGTGCATTTGCACAAGTACCGATTACTGCAAATACTCGGTATCTGCGCAACCCTAATTTCCAAGTACATGCAAGGTCAATACAATTTTTATTTTGGTGGTGGACCATTTTTCTTGCGAATCTATGTAGAATTCTTAGATAGGTTAGGTGAAGAGTGGCTGTATTCAGCTCCTCCCAAGATGTGACACTGATGTGGTCTAGAAGAATTTCCAGTGCCTTAAAGCAGAACTACATTGCATCTGAGCACCACAAACCAAAGACGCTATTTAAATCATTTTAAAAATTCAAAGCAGACTTGCCTATCCATCCATTCATGTCTCTGCACTTTATTGTGCTGAGAAACCACTTTGAAAACACATTTCTGACTGTGGCCATCTTGAGTAAGGGTGGATGATTCATGTAGCATTTACTTCCAATGCTCCATCTGCCCTTAGCTCAGACATGCATTCAGGAGGGTGTGCTTAGCAAAAAAAACAAAAACCCTCCTGAAGATTCCTGGGATGTATGACATAATTTGCCTAGGCATAGAATCCATGAAGTAACTGAAGAAATATACAAAACAGTTTAAAACAAGTAAATATGATATACTTTCCTAGTTATTAATGCTAGCAGCATAAGGTTTAAAAGTTGTCAATGTTAAGAGTGAAGGTCTGCTTTAACTGGGATAAGTAAATCTGTGACTTGATTTTTTTATTTTTTTTCAAAAAAATTTACTGAAATTTTCCACTTAAGTTACACAAAGGTGAAATATTAACATTAACCGACGTACATAGTATAGTATGACATAGTTTGAGTATGGCGTTGGATAATTTTTATCCATTGTGGTAGTCTCCTAGGTCAAGGGTTACATAAAAGAAAGTCCAGCTTGTATATCTCAGGAGTTCTAGGTGCAAAAAGTATAAGAGAAAATCAACTGTATTTGGCTGTGAGTCTTCTTCGTGTCGGGAGCACAGAAATCACCACCCAGACGCCTCTCATGGGAACACTCTGGGTCTTCTGGAGGAGGAGATCGAGCCCCTTCCCTGATAATATTAGCATTATCTTACCTAACATACTAATTATATAACATATCAACCTGTCAAGTGGAGAATCTGATCATCTTGTCTATGTAGCTACGTTATTAACAACGTTGGTACGTAGAGAGTTTGGATGAGATCAACCACAAGAGAGTTTTTCCCAGATAAACATAACAGTGTGATAATCAAACTTTGTTTTTAGTATACCAGTCCATCCATGCCTTCCAGTCTTGATATGATGCTTGGTGCTTACCCTGTGATGTATAAAACATGAATTCATATGTGATGTGTAAATGCAATGTCCTTAAAGCGGGGTTCCACCCTAAACTTCCGCTGATCGGAACCCTACCCCCCTCCGGTGTCACAATTGGCACCTTTCGGGGGGGGGGGGGTGCAGATACCTGTCAAAGTCAGGTATTTACACCCACTTCTGGGCATAGACTCCCACGGGAGTCTATGCCTCTTCCTATCCCTGCGCGCTCTCTGCTGGGACACACACGGGTCCCAGAGACAGCGCGAACAATTCCTATTGCGCTGCGCGACTCGCGCATGCGCAGTAGGGAACCGGGAAGTGAAGCCGCAGCGCTTCACTTCCTGATTCTCTTACCTAGAATGGTGACGGCAGCAGCCGAGAGCCGAGCGATCGATCGGCCTTAGATGCCTTAGATGCCGGCATCGCTGGACCCCGGGACAGGTGAGTGTCCATTTATTAAAAGTCAGCAGCTGCAGTATTTGTAGCTGCTGGCTTTTAATATTTTTTTCCACAGTGCAATCCCGCTTTAAGACTGCTGTAATGGTTGGTGCTTCTACTTTTCTCCAACCTTTGGCTATTTCTACTCTGGCACTTAAAATAATGTGGGAAAACGATTTTCCTTAATAGGGGAGGGATTTCTTCTATTCCTAAAAATAAAATAGCTAATCCTGGATTTTGAGAGTTGGTAATGTATGTGATGTTGGCTATTGTTCTAAATATGGCGGCCCATAAAGATCGTGGCTCTGGACAATTCCAAAAAATATGGATTATTAAACCCCTATTGCCACAGTTTCTCCAACACAGTGGTGAAGCGTGTGGCGTAAAACTTGCAATTCTTGTGGGTGTTAAATACCACCTCAGCAGTAACTTCTGGTGTAATTCCCACAAATTAGCGCTTTTGATGGTTTTATAGGTAGATGTAATTGCTTTAATCCATTGGTCATTGGAGTATGAGGTCGAGAGGTCAAATTCCCATGATCTCATAAAGGGGGTTTTGGTGAAGATTGATTTTTGGTGTAGAGTGTTATACATTAACGAAATTCCCTTAACTGAGGTAGTGGGACTTGTGAGATATGTGTGAATATGTCAGGGATGGATGAAAGTAGATGTGAAATTTGGCGATAAGTGAACATATCGTCTGAGGGCAGTCCAAATTCCAATTGGGATGCTCTAAAGGTTTCAGTTGCTGGGCCTATCTTCAAATCCGTGACCTTGATGATTTTATGGATATCCAGTGTTTGATTCTCAGGTTTGAGATCAGGAGCTGTAAGCTAGGTATAGACAAAGGAATAGATTTTGAGGACGTATCACCTATTGGGGTATTTAAGAGGATTTTCCAGGCTTGTATAGTTGCAGACATAGGTAGAGAGATATTTGTAGGGGGTTTGGCCATGAATCTAGCAGCGAATAGTAAATCAAGGGGGTTTTTATAGGGGCATTGGTGGATTTCTAGCTCATGCCACCTAACAGCAGTTTTATGTGAGAACCATTGTTTGGCTTGGGCTAAGGACGCTGCTGTATAATAGTCTTTTAGGAGAACATGTCCTATACCTCCAACCGTTCTTGATTTGATTAATTTTTGGCCTTTTCCCCTTGCCATAAGAAGCTGTTTATCACTGGGCTTGGACTGGGCTTTGGTAAAAAAAAAAAAAAAAAAAAGGGACAGGGATAGGAAGTGTTCAGAATAGGGGTGCGACGTATCGTCACTGATCCGCGGTCTCGGCCTTAGGAAAGGCAGAAGCTTCGACTTAGTTCCGAAGCGGTGGCCATTTTGGTGCACCCGTCGACGTTTACAATGTAATCTCTCCATCAAATGACAGAGCGATCACTTGTAAACAAACTGGCGTCATAATGACGCCAGTTCCTCTCTCCCCTCTGTGTACAGATCTGTACAGTGTAGGGGAGAGATCGGATGGCAGCAGCGCTGTGGTCTGCATCTGTAGAGCCCACAGTGCTGCTCTGTGACAAGTGCAGTCACAGCCATCCCTCCATACCCTGCCAGTACTCTGCCAGTACTCTGCCAGTACTCTGCCAGTACTCTGCCAGTACTCTGCCAGTACTCTGCCATACCCTGCCAATACAACAACTTGGCAATACCCAGCCATGCTGAGCCAATATTACAGTGGGGGAGATGTATATTACAGTAGGGAAAAAAGGAAGAGAAAATCTGCGCTACAGTGTATACTTAATGAAAATGTGTGATGCAGCAATTCTAATATATACCCAAAGTGAAATATACATATAAAAACAAAGAAAAAGAAGAGAACTGCGCAATCCCTAATACTTCTATTAGGATGTAAACCACTCTACCTTTAAAGAAGTGTATCTTGTGATCTATTATTCTAACACACCAAACTAATGACTAAATAAACCATAAGGCATTACTTATAACTAAATACAGTAAACATATATATTGCCCCTCATAGGTTATGAACCAAAAGGAAAAAATGTACAATTCTAAGTCAGCGATTCAAAAACAAAAAACATATAAAGTAGAATCAAACAGTACTGAAAATGTATGTGATAACATAAAGTCCATTAAAAGTCCAACTGGAGAAACACCCTGCTACACATCTGAGTCCCGCTTCAAACAGCGTTTTCCCCTGCTGGATGGTTTATGACTGGCGTATCTCCTAACCTGCCCTACGTAAAAGTGTTCCATTTGGAGGGCTCAAGTTTGATCCATCTTCAGACCCATTTTGTGATTAAGCGCTCCCTACCGGGACGTCTGGTAAGGGGCTATTATTACTTGTCTGGTGGAGGTGCACCTGGTTTTACTTCACGTTGATTGAAAAGTTTTACGATTGAATAGATCCCTTCTACACAGGGTGTTTCTCCAGTTGGACTTTTAATGGACTTTATGTTATCACATACATTTTCAGTACTGTTTGATTCTACTTTATATGTTTTTTGTTTTTGAATCGCTGACTTAGAATTGTACATTTTTTTCCTTTTGGTTCATAACCTATGAGGGGCAATATATATGTTTACTGTATTTAGTTATAAGTAATGCCTTATGGTTTATTTAGTCATTAGTTTGGTGTGTTAGAATAATAGATCACAAGATACACTTCTTTAAGGTAGAGTGGTTTACATCCTAATAGAAGTATTAGGGATTGCGCAGTTCTCTTCTTTTTCTTTCTTTATATTACAGTAGGGACTATATGGTGGTGGAATTTCAACCGGTTTTTTCAAATTCAATTATTAGTTGCTGATCCAAAAAATTATCCCATCCGTGACTCTGATCCGAGGAACGATCCGATCCATTCGTTTTTTAATCCGTTGCACCCCTAACTCGGAACAGGTAAATGAATTGAGGTAGAATTGTCATTTTGAAGGCAGCTAATCTGCTGGATCATGTCAGCTCTATCTTGGATAGGGATTGTAGTTTGGATTTGAGTTTATTGAGAAATGCAGTGTAATTTGCTTCAATCAGTTGGTTTGTATTTGCTGTAAAGATAATACCTAGGTATTGTATTCCTTTAGTGTTCCAGGAATAAGGGTATTGCTTTTCAAGTTTAGTTTGTAATGCTTGGTTGATACCTAGACCCAGTATATGAGATTTACTGTCATTAACTTTATAGTAAGATATATGGTTAAACATAGCTAAAGTGTCATGTGCTGCAGCCAGGGAAGATTCCACATCTATCAAGATCAAGATTATATCATCAGCAAATAAGCTAATGGTATGGCACCCTTCGCCACCAGGAAATACTTTAATATGTGGGTGGTTTCTGATACATATGACTAGGGGTTCCATTAAAAGGTTAAATATTAATAGGGATAATGGGCCCCCTCTTCCTAGTGCCATTAGATGTTGAAAAGGGCGTAGACAAAACTCCGGACACATACACCCTGGCGGATGGCTTGGTATACAATGCCATAAGAGCTGTAAGAATTCTTCCAATGAAGCCGAATGATTCTAATACGCTGGTCAGGTACTTCCAATGTATATGGTCAAAGGCCTTCTCTGCACCCAAAGACAAAAGCAGAGAAGGCCTCCTTTGCACCTCAGCCATATGGATGATATTTACCAACCTTCGAGTAGCGTCCGATGTTTGTCTAGCTAGGGTGAACCCCGTTTGATCAGGATGTATAAATGTGGGGATGATTGTAACCAGTCGTAAGGGTATTAGTTTGGTATATAATTTTAAATCGGTGTTGAGGAGTGAGATAGGCCTGAAATTCGAAGGTAAGTTTGGATCCTTCCCTGACTTTGGCAGAGTGACAATTAATGCCTCCAACATTTCGGGAGGAAAAGAAGCAGAGGCAGTGGCATCATTAAAGATTTGAACTAAATGTGGGGATAGAAGAGTCTCGAATTCTTTATAATACTCTCCACTAAAACCATCTGGGCCTGGGGATTTGTTTAAAGGAAGTGCTGCAATAGCTTTGTGGATTTCTATTTCTGTGAATGGTAGATTTAAAGAATGGAGTTGATCAGGCATTAGTTTAGGTATAGATATAGAAGCTAGAAAACTATTGATTGCTTCTAGGTTTGGTTGATGTGTATGAGAGTCATCTTTTGTTATATAATGACCCATAGTAGAAGCTAAAGGCATCTGCTATCTTTTGTGGATGGTATTCTTTTTGTTTAGTTCCTGTGTGTATTATATATGGGATTCTCATTTTGTACTTATTTACTTTAATATTGTGTGCTAGGAGCTTGCCAGCTCTATTCCCGTGTATATAATAATTTTTAATCATCTTGATGCTTTTTAAAAATCCTCTAGCAACAAGAGTCTAAGGTCATGTCGAAGTTGTGATCATTTTTTGGACAGGGCTTGTGTGGTATTGTGACTTGATTTTTTTAATGTATATCATCTTGTAAACTTATATTTTATGCATAGGGTTCTCCAATGGCTTACCTCAACCAAAATTAAGTGACTGTAAATGGTTGCCCAAGCTGCATAATCTTTATACATTGTATATGCATATATAATTTACTAGCACAAAAAACATCCTTGTTGCTAGGCTATTAATGTATTTCACGTTTTACAGAAAACACACATGAGATTACACATCACCACATTTGTCAGTGTTTCAGCAATGTAATTAAGCTGCCTGTGCAGATACCGTGATTTGCTGATGGAACTTAAGGACGGGTCTAGAAAATACTGATAAGCATAATAATGTTGAGGACTGTAAGGTTATTGTAAAGAAAAAGGCACCTTTTGGCACATGACCCCCTGATTTGCTTTTACTGTTTGATTAGGAGGGGTTGGACAGACAGCCATGGCCTAACATTCCAATTGATATCCCATTTCATGCACATTTATGTGAACTGGCAAGCCGTGCATCACCAGTGCATAGAGCTTTCAGATTGGAAGTGAATAGACAGCTCGGTAGGTCTCAGTGACAGAGCACGTCAATGACACAGACAGCTGTATTGTAAAAATGCTTTCGGTATGCTGCAGACATCCCCAAACTCTGAAACTGTCCCTGAACAAAGCTTACTGAGAAAGATTCTGTATGACATTAATCTGATTTTGGAGGTTAAACCATAGTAAACATCTCACACTGCTGGTGTCTCAGCAGAGCGCTTTGTAAAAACGGCTTCCTCTGCTGCTGTTTGTTATCCATAATGATGCTAGTTTCTAGAGTAACAGGGTAAGGGGGTGTTATAATGTGCTTCCTTTGTTATGGGCAGGTTATTAATTCATGGGAAGCAGCGGGTGTTTAGCCTGGGAAGGGAAATGTTTCTCTTGTTTCCTGTTTCCCTGCCGATTGTGAGATCTAGCACTAGAAAGTACTCTTGTATGTTATACTAAAGTTTCCATTTTCATATCAGTTTAGTTTCCTCTTTACAGCCATAACCTCTAAAGGGTAGAAATGATTTGTTAATATATATGGATATATCCCTGTTAAAATGTCAGGTTTCTGTGATGTAAAAAAAAAAACGAGACAAAGATAAATCATTTCAGAACTTTTTCCACATTTAATGTGACCTATAAACTGTACAACTCAATTGAAAAACAAACTTAAAATCTTTTAGAGGGGAGTAAAAACTAAAATAATGTGGTCGTATAAGTGTGCACACCCTCTTACAACTGGGGATGTAGCTGTGTTCAGAATTAGGCAATCGCTATCAAACTTATGTTAGCCCGACTAAATGTTGCAAAAACACATCGGACGTCTCCCAAAAGCATGTGGGAAAATGTGTTAGGGCCGGTTCACACTGCGGGCGATGCGAGGCGACACGACTTGCCTCGCCTCGATCTGACAAGTCGCCCCCGTTCTGTACAATGGAACCGTTCTGAGAGGAGCGACTCGAGTCGCTCCGACTCAGAAAAAAGGTTCCTGTACTACTTTCGGGCAACCTCGGGGCGACTTGCATTGACTTCTATACAGAAGTCATCTGCAAGTTGCCGCTGAGGTCGCGGCAGGTCGCCGCGAGGCAAGTCGGTGTCGCCTCGCATCGCCTGCAGTGTGAACCGGCCCTTATGGTCTGTTGAAACCTCAGTTTAACTTTCTGGCCATAAGTCCAAAAGAGATGTTAGGTGCAAAAACACTGCACATCACCAAAAGAACACCATACCCACAGTGAAGCATGGTGGTGGCAGCAGCATGCTTTGGGGCTGTTTTTCTTCAGCTGGAACAGGGGCCTTAGTCAAGGTAGAGGGAATTATGAACACATACCAGTCAATATTGGCACAAAACCTTTCAGGCTTCTGTTAGAAAGCTGAACCTGAAGAGGAACTTCATCTTTCAGCATGAAAGTGACCCAAAGTATACATCCAAATCAACAAAGGAATGGCTTCACCAGAAGAAGATTAAAGTTTTGGAATGGCCCAGCCTGAGCCCCGACCTGAATCAGATTTGAAAATCTGTGGGGTGATCTGAAGAGGGCTGTGCACAGGAGATTGCCTCGCAATCTGACAGATTTGGAGTGTTTTTGGAAAGAGTGGGCAAATATTGCCAAGTCAAGATGTCCCATGCTGATAGACTCATACAGAAAAAGACTGAGTGCTGTAAAAAAAGAAAAAAAAATCAAAAGGTGCTTCAACAAGATTAGTTGAGTGTGCACACTTATGCAACCGTTTTTTATTTTTACTTTCCTCCACCTAAACAATTTCAGTTTGTTTGTTCAACGGAGTTGTACAGTTTATAGGTCACGTTAAAGGTGGGAAAAGTTCTCAAATTATTTATCTTTGTCTATTTTTTTTTTTTTTTTTTTGTTTTGTTTAACCACTTCAGCCCCTGAAGAATTTACTCCCTTCCTGACCAGAGCACTTTTTGTGATCTGGCACTGTGTCGCTTTAACTGACAATTGCGCGGTCATGCAACATGGTTCCCAAACAAAATTGACGTCCTTTTTTTTTTCCCCACAAATATAGCTTTCTTTTGGTGGTATTTGATCACCCCTGCGGTTTTTCTTTTTTGCACTATAAACCAAAAAAGCGACAATTTTGAAAAAAACACATTATTTTTTACTTTTTGCTATAATAAATATGCCCCCCAAAAATATAAAAAAAACAATTTTTTTCCTCAGTTTAGGCCGATACGTATTCTTCTACATATTTTTGGTATAAAGAATCGCAATAAGCGATTATTGATTGGTTTGCGTAAAAGTTATAGCGTTTACAAAATAAGGGATAGTTTTATGGCATTTTTATAAAAAAAAAAATATTTTTAAAATGGCAGTGATCAGCAATTTCTATCATCACTACGACATTATGGCAGACACATCGGACATTTTTTACATGTTTTTGGTACCACTGTCATTTATACAGCAATCAGTGCTATACAAATGCACTGATTCCTGGGTAAATGACACTGGCAGTGAAGGGGTTAACCACTAGGTGGCAATGAAGGGGTTAAGTGTGTCCTAGGGGCGTGTTGCTAACTGTGGGGGGCGTGGCTGTGTTTTACAGATCACGGATCTCTGCTCCAATCACAGGGAGCAGAGATCAGTGTCACTGTTGCTAGGCAGAACAGGGAGATGCTTGTTTACTTTAGCATCTCCCTGTTCCTCCTCTCCTTTAAGATGATCGTGGGTATCCCAGAGGCGATCAAGTCCGTGGGACCCGTGACCGGACTTGCGGAGCTTTCCGCGCCCCCCCCCCCCACCTCTTAAAGGGCAACGTGCGTATTTCTGCCTGTACGTGCTCTTCTGCTGACGTATATCGGCGTGGGGCAGTCGGGAAGCGGTTACTCACAGAAACCTGACATTTTAACAGGGATGTGTGTGTAGCCTTTTATATTCACTGTGTGTGTATGTGTGTGTGTGTATATGTGTATGTGTATATGTGTGTATGTGTATATATATATATATATATATATATATATATATATATATATATATATATATATAAAAAATAAACACACCTTAATACCATAATGCACCTTTTTTACAAACTTTTCGTTCATAGTGTATTTAAAGGATTCATGCACACCTGTAAATGTGCATTAATACGTATGCTGTAATGTGAAAAAAACACTGTAGATGTGAATGGGCTATTATAATACTTGATTATTGCTAGGTTTCTTGCATTTTCTGATTTTGAGTTCTGCACTGAATGTCTGATAAATATGTAATCCCCATTCTATTATCAAGTATAAATTTAGGCCACAAATAATCATTTGCTGGCACTAGTTTTTAAATTAAATTTGTATATATGGCTACATTCATTTTTGTATGTCTGCCTGGATTTGTGCTTTATAAAGGCTGTTTTCACAGATCTTTTGACTGCTTTGTCATTCTTTTAGACTCTGAGGATGAAGGTGAGTCAGAAGCAGCTAAAGAACTTGTTCGACCCATAGCTGAGAAAATTATAGCACAATATAAAGCCAAAGATGAGGAAGCACCACTACTGTTTTTTGTAGCCGGAGAGGTGAGTGGGGAGAAAAATAAATGCATTTATAACAGTGATGTCAAAGGTTTTGTGTTTGTTGAATGTTTTGTTAACATGATGATATAAAAAATTATAGATTATTTTATTGGGCTACAGATATACAGTGACTTCAGAAAAAGAAAATGCACCTTTTGGAATGACCTTGGTCAGAGCCAAGACCTTCAAATGATTGTAAAGCCTTGTTTTTTTTTTTCTTAAAATAACAAACATGTCATACTTACCTGCTCCATGCAATGGTTTTGCACAGAACAGTCTTGATCCTCTTCTTCTGGGGTCCCCCCGCTGGTGCTCCCAGCTCCACCTCCCCCCGTTGAGTGCCCCTATTGGAAGTCGCATACAATTGGGGCACTAATGCGTGCTCGCTCACGAGCTCTGCTCTGAGTTTCCATAAAACACAAGGATTGGGGCTCCACCCCGCCATCCACTCTGTCTTCACTGACTCTAATTGACAGCAGTGGGAGCCAATGCAGCCATTCCTTCTGCTGAATATGAAATGATCAGGGGTGAGAGACCCGGGAAAGCCCACAGCTCTCGTGCACATCACTGGATCGAGATCAGGCTCAGGTATGTATTAGGGGGGCTGCGGGGAAAGCTGCATGCAGAAGTTTTTTTTACCTTGCTGCGTAGAATGCAGTAAAGTAAAAAAAAAAAACACTTCTGCCTATACAAATACTTTAACCCTATAGAGATTATGTGAAATGACCTTGAGAGCCGTTCACACCAGACAGCCTTCAAATATGTCTGACCGAAAACAGTTTTGTAACAGTCGAAAACTCCTCCTGGATGTTGTTTAGATCTAATTCAGAGCTACTGAAAGCGATTGCTTGAAGTCATTGCTGCCAAAAGAGGTTCAGCCATCTATT
Source organism: Lithobates pipiens (assembly GCF_037356315.1). NCBI lineage: Eukaryota > Metazoa > Chordata > Amphibia > Anura > Ranidae > Lithobates > Lithobates pipiens. The sequence continues at coordinate 393,127,724 of NW_027507748.1, read as the reverse complement.
AACTCCAAGGGTCCACTTAATTTTCCCTCTATCACTGTAATGTTTAATGGGTGTATTCAATAATGTTTGTCTATTGTGACTTAGATGAGGATCATATCACATCTTATGACAAATGACTGCAGAAAACCAGTTAATGTCAAAGGGATTCACTTTTTTTGCCACTGTACATGACACAGGGTCTGGATATATATACTCCCAGTGACCCAGTGAGGTACTCTTGATAGCTTTTTGTGTAGAAAAGCTAACAGATCCTTATTTGACTGAGAATATATATTGTCAAAAACACCCTAAATCATACAGTTAGTTTTAAAATTTGTAATTTTGGTATGCTATTGATTTCAGTATTAGGCCCCTTTTACACTTTCTCAACTTTTTCCTGCAACTTGGGACTGAAAAGTCACATGACAAGTCATTCCCCATGATTTCCAATGGTAACCATTCATATATGTGTGACTTCAAGTTGTGCCAAATTCAGAGTAGTCCCTGTGCTACTTTGGTCTGACTTTCATGCGAGTTGAGGTCCATAGACCTCAAATTTACGCAGGCATTCCCTGAAATCACGGCAAAATCATGCAACCTTGTCTCCCCCTCCGGCCGCAGACATGTCCCAGAGTTAGTTCCGGGTATCGTGACTTCGGTGCTGTGATTGGCCAGAGCCACAATGACGTCACTCCTGCGCATGCACATGGGAGCCGCCGGTAACTGCACGGAGACTGCAGCTGCGGCACATAAGTGCCATTGCTTTAGTTTTCCCCAGTGTGCATGTGCCGATGACATGGGATATCTCCAGGTCTGCAGGTTTAGGAGATATTCTGGGTAGCTTGTTAATATAGGCTTACCTGTAGCATAAGGTTGTAAAATAGGGTTTACAACCACATTAGGTTGCAGCAGTGTTAAGGGTTTGGGAGCGCAGTATTTAGCGCTCCCTAAATGCCCTGCTCATTAGACTGAATGGGCAGCACTTTGAAATCACCGCAAAGTGGGAGTTAATAAATTTTTGGGGGTTATAAGCACCCCGCTAGTGGCCAATAAGCACTGCTTAAACAGAGCTAAAGTACCACTAAAACAAGCAGCGCTTTAGTGCTAACGGCCCAACGCTTTGTGTGAAAGCAGTCTTGTATAAGGAATCGGAACCGAAAATTGAGGTGTAAAGTAATGGTTTCACCCTTTTGATTATGCAGTGTGAGTGTGTAAATCACAAAAGTAGCAGAACAGAATTACAAATAATTTGACATTTACAATCATTAACATACAGGTATATTTTGACTATTTGTTTCAAAATTCCTCTTTATTTGTATTTTAAAACATACATTACATCAACATTTATCCAATCTAAAATCTCACATCATATAAACATTTATATACCATTCCTCATGAAAAAAAATAATTACATATTTCTCTTTCTTTTTTCTTTTTTCTCTTTCCCTTTCCCTTCCCTTGACACTCCCCTCCCTCCCCCTTCTCCCCTCTCTTAAATATTTTCCTTCAATTTCCCTGAGGTACAGAACTCCTCCCATTTTTTCCAATATCTTGAAATCTGATTTTCTATAAAACCGTCTTCTCTTGTTTTTCCATATAGTATACTTTGCTCATCTCACGCACCCAATCCATTACTGTTGGACCATTTGTTTTTTTCCATTTACGTGCTATTACTACCTTTGCTACTGTAGTCTTATGATGCAAGAACTCTGTTTTTGGTGTAAGGGAGAATAACACAATATTTATATCTGGTTTTAACCCTATTCTTGTCACCACCTGGTATATTTCCATTATCTTATCCCAGAATACTCTTATCTTACAACAGCTATACCATATATGTTCTAAGGTTCCCCTTTCTACCTTACATCTTCACCAATTGTCAGAGTTCCCTTTATTTATTATGTTCATTACCACTGGACTCCTATACCATCTTATTGCAATCTTATAATTCTTTTCTTGATATTTGGTTGCTATCGATAATTTATGTATTATTTTGACTATTTGGTCATTTGTCTAGAGTGCAACTTACTTTGAAATTACTTTTTGTACAGCAGTAACAACAACTGGGTCAGTGTTGATTTGTAAGACTTCTCTGTATTTGATAGTTAAAGTTATTAATAAAGCAAGTACAAACAGCCATTCTAAAATAAAAATACTTGAGTGATGAAAACATTTTATGAAGTTTCATGTCTCCTGTAAACACATCCTGTGATATACTTTCCAAAATATCAATCATTTGTGTTCTGGGAAGAGATGAATTTGGTTTAGGCAGTTTTGTATTCTGGGTGTGGAGCAATCTACAGGAAACCAAACCTGGATCTGGTATCACATCTTACTGGAGGAGCTGACAAAGTACACAAGGGGATGCCTCATTTTTCCTGAAAATTAAACACCATAAAAAAAGGTCTAGAAATGAAATCCTTCTCATTCCCATATGTAGATGCAGAGTATGCTCAGCTCTTATATCTGCTGTATACTACCAATCTTAGACCAGTTAGTCTGGGAATGCATAGCCATATATAATCTCTTTTTATGGAAATCTTTTCTGCAGTTTTTTGAATTGGTGGACTTCTCAGCAGAGCCTTAAGGAACTGTATCCCACAGGCCTTGCTACATGAAAGAAGTGGGGCTTGCCTGTATAGTTGTTTTCAGTACTGGATCCTGCTGCGAGCCCTCACCTTAACAGGATGTGCAACACATGGAATTTGGTGCAGGGTGCTCTACATGTCCAGAGTCACAGTTTGCCTGGCACAGCATCCAGTTACTGAAGACCATATTGGGGGTTTGTCATTCATGAACAGCAAAGCCAGGAAAATGTAAGATGCAGACCAATACATATCCCCTGGTCATCTGGGCACAGTAATGAGTGGTGGCACTTCATACTCCTGGATTGTGGCTTAAAAGTGCTTGTACCAAGGCACAGCCCCGCCCCTTTATCCCACTTCTGTGGAGGATCAGGAATACCTGCTGGGTACGATTATGATACAGTATTTAAATAGTGCCCACAGTTTGCGCAGTGGTTAGGCAAGATGTTGTAACAGACTTGGTGGAACACAAGTGGAAGGAGCCTGATGAGCCCAGTAGCTCAGACTCAGCCTTTAGGTCCTTGGAGGTGTTAGTACCATTCTGACTCCCTGCCTTTCTCAGGTCACTCAGTGAACCACACCATCCTCCTTTTCTAGGGAGTAATTTTCTGACGAGTGTCAGAGTTCATGGGCAGAATAGCTTTCATCATAGAGGCCATGCGTAGTAGGGGTCACAACTGTGCCCCTCCAACCTGTCCTCCAATTTCAGTCTTTGAGTTTACCAATAAACTAGATGAGATGTTTTAGGAGAAGGCGGATATTGCAGAGAAGGATCCCTCGCCCTCGGAGGCATTGGATCAGTAGGACACCCCTAGTACAGAAATCTCTCCCAAACTGATATTTTTTTTAGCCGCAGCATTGGCCGCAAAAGGCTGCTGGCCCCAGGCTGTCCAGTATGGGCTCCTTAAAATACCTGAAACCAGCCAAGAAATTTCCCCAAAGAAATTAAAGGATACTGTTGCTATTTTAGTAGACGCTGTGTGCTCTTGCTTAGCATTAGAGCAGCCTGATGCTGCTCTCCCCAGTGTGTCCAGTTTAGGAACAAGATATCATCATTTCACGCTTGCATTTTGAGCAAATGGATACTCCCTGTGGTGGATCCTGCCATTTCCTGCCTTAGTAAGACCTTCATGGCCCCCCATGAGACTAATCTTGTGTTTAAAGACCTGGTAGATGTCCTAGATTAGATGACTGTTTTGAAAAAAACAGAGTTAGACTTCTAAAAACACAACTTCTTTTATTCTTGCAGGACAGCAAAATTCCCATAATTTTGTTATGTTCATTTGTGATGTACTGTGTTTTGTTTAAGATTATGTTCTCCTATGTTTAATACTGACAAGTTCTGTAGTAGGACTTCACGTTTGTAGTGGTGCATTTCCTGTTCCTGGAGGAGAAGTTGCCTGTTTGTCGAGATCATCGCCGGGCTCCCGTGATCGCTTGGGGCAAACGGAGAAGCAGGATCTGTGTTTGTAAACACAGTTTCCGGTTCTCTGAGGGGAGAAGTGACAGATCGTCTGTTCATACAGAGTATGAACAGCAATCTGTCTCTTCCCCTACACAGTCCCCTCCCGTCTTCAGTTAGAACACACACTAGGGAACACATCCCTTTGATCGCCCCCTAGTGGTTAACCCCTTCAATGCCAGTGACATTTTTACAGTAATCAATGCATTTTATAGCACTGATTTGCTGTATAAATGCCAATGGTCCCAAAAATGTGTTAAAATTGTCCAACGTGTCCGCCATAATGTCCCGATAAAAATCGCAGATCGCTGCCATTACTAGTAAAAAAAAAAAAATAATAATAATAAAAATGCCATACAACTATCCCCTATTTTGTAGACGCTATAACTTTTGCAATAACCAATCAATATACACTTGTTTTGTTTTTTTTTACCAAAAATATGTAGAAGAATACATATCGGCCTAAACTGAGGAAAAAAAAATTTAATATATTTTTGGTGATATTTGTTATAGCAAAAAGTAAAAAAATTGAGTTTTTTCAAAAAAAAATGTTGTTTATAGCGCAAAAAATTAAAACCGCAGAGGTGATCAAATATCACCAAAAGAAAGCTCTATTTGTGGGGAAAAAAAGGCTTCAATTTTGTTTTGGGTGCAACGTCTAAGGACCGCACAATTGTCAGTTAATATGATGCAGTGCCAAATCGCAAAAATTGCTCTGGTCAAGAAGGGGGCAAAATCTTCCAGGGCTGAAGCATTTAATCAAGGAACTGCTTGTAAGAAATTGATTAAATCCATGGATGAGCATTTTATTTAAAAAAAAAATAAAAATAAACTATTTACAAAGCATAGTTCAGCTCTGACTCCTGGAAAAAGAACAATAGCATGCCAAAATGGCACAAGAAGGAACAATATGCAGATGATTGAATCTTGCTTGAATAAGGAGGTGTACATAGTTTTCCATAAAAGGTTATAAGCTGCTTTTTCAAAGCTCAAAATTAAAAATGGCACAAGATTCACGCATGTTCCTTATATCAACATTCGTGATATTTTATTCTCTCAGGCACTTCAGCATACAGATTTATTTAGTTATTTGCTGTTTAAATGAATTTCTGTATAAACAGTTGTAAAGCAGAGGCAAAAGTCTGCATTCCTGAAACCAGATGTGCACCTTCCTGATCTTTATCTGTACAGCATCTACATCATTTGACAGATCACTTCTCAGCCCGCAGAGGTAACTAAGAATTCCTGCATTAAAGCCAAAGGAATCTTTAGTACTTACTAGCAGAGATTGAAACCACTTAACATATCTGTGCTCCCTTTTGTCGTTATCTTGTGCCGCCACCCTTATACTCCAGTGTGTGCAGGATAGGTACTATCTCTCTCTTATGTTCCCTGAACGGTTATACACCGAAACTGCAGCTATAAAGAAGAATGGATTTCCATGACAGTAGCTGTCAAAAAGCTGAATAACTATGGTTCCTCAAGCAGCCCCAGAGACAGTTTCCAACAGATAATTGGCAGGGGTCCGTAGGAGATATAGGATGCTAGGCATAACTCTCCCATTATTTTCTTTTATTTTTTTTGCTGTAAGAAAAAAGGAAGAAAAACTTGCACATGCATGCTTACTGATGACACTTGAAAGGGAGACGCAATTGTACAGTGGACACGTTAGCAGACAGATACAGTCTGTGTATGTCAGTTCCTGGATATCTGATAGTTATGAATATTACACTGATTACTAGAAATATATGCATGTTATAAAGATAAATCAGATTAGGCCAAAATGTAACTAATCTGCAGTAAATATTTGGCTTCTACATTTTGCTGTGTGCTTTGGATCATTGTCATGTTGAAAGGCAAACCTCCTTCCCATTGAGCACTTTCAGGCAGAGGGCAGCAGATTTTCTTCGAGAATTTGATGGTATTTTGCCCCATCCACTTTTCCTTCTATCCTGACAAGGGCTCCAGTCCCTGCTGCAGAGAAACACCCACATACCAAGATATTACCCCCTCCATGCTTTACTGTAGGAATGGTGTTATTTGGATGGTGAGCTGTATTGGATTTCCACTAGACATATTGTTTGGTGTTGAGCCAAGTAATTCAGTTTGTCTCCTCTAACCATAACACCTTTTTCCAACTCGGTCATTCTGTTTTTGAATTATTACATTTTTTTTTAGCTGACATGTTGGTGGTATATCTTTCACTTGGATGTTATAAATTGAACTACTTATTCTTAAGTAGCAGAGTAAATACATCTGGATAAAACAAAAACGGTGTCTGTCTTCATTTCAGGCGGCAAAGCAACAAAATGTGATTATTTTAAAGGGGGGGGGGGATTCTTTTCTATACCCACTGCACAAAGGTTAAGCTTTATTGATTTTTTTTTTCTGCAAGTCAGGGGTTTATAAAGGTTTTGACACAAAATGTACACATTTTTCTAATTGGAATGAATTGAAAAATCGGTCACCGGATACTAGTTTGTGCATGATATCTTATCTCAACAGTTAAGAAAATAGTCAGCATGTGATCTCCTACTGCATCCTGATCCACTGTTCTGTTGGGCCATGTGGAGGTGAATTGGTATACTAAGCCCTTTCTCACCTCTGCCCTGTTGTATGTAAGAAAGGAGATCTTACTGCATCGGCCATCTCCTACGTCTCCAATGGTGGCTACATGGAGGAAGACCATTAATTTGGTCTTCTCCCTCTATAAAATTACCTCTGAAAGTAAAAATTGTCTATTGTTTCCCTTCCTCTTCTTTCCTGTTCCTTCCCCCTTACTGCCTTTCCAATTCACCCCCCACCATCCCTCTCAAACTTCAATATCAGTGCAGTCTCATCAGAGCCCATCAGTGTGGTCTTATCTATGACCATAAGTGCCGTCTTATTTGTGCCCATAAATGCGGTCTCATCTATGACCATCAGTGCGGTCCTATCTATGCCCATAAGTGCAGAGCAGGGGATCATTACTAAATTGTAAATCACTGCGTAAATTGAGAACACTATATAAGTATATAAAATAATAATAATATTCCATGGTAAACATTTGCTCTTAACTCTATTTATAATTATTCTCATATTTTTATATTTTTCTCTTTCATTGTACTGCCGAAAGATTTGTATGGTCTCTGAGCAAACCTTTAATGCAATGTTTTCTGCTAAATAAAAGAAAGAAAACGGGCAGAGTAATTTTAGTATCTAAAGTTGGCCATAGATGGGTCGAGTTTTTTTTTGTTCAAGCAGCAGGTTGAATGCAAAAAACGGACCTGATTCTCTGAAAGCCTGGGTGAGACTGAAGCAGTCTGTCCCAAACTGAGTCAAACCAGACCCGGCCAACTGGGTTTTTGCTTGCACTTGATTGACTTGAACATATATGCTAAGCTTAGCGAAAATTTACTTTGAAAACTGAACATGCTGTATTCCTTTAGAGCTCATTTGCCCTATACCATGTTATAACCTCCATCATCATCCATCAGTAAGGCAGGTTATTGCAGACCGATATCAGTATTTTCAGAAAAATAGGTGTCAGTCACAAACTAGACCCATATTGCTTCATGGGATTTTACAGGGGTTATGCCTGCAGCTGCGGATGGTCGGGTTTATTACAAACAGTGGGAGGGGACATCCCACCACCACCACCTTTTGCCACTCTCCCGTCCCAACGGGAGGCCCAAGCACCCAGCTGGCACATCCGCCAGCTGGCTGAAGATCCAAACAAAGCCGATTCATTGGGGTCTCGTAACTAGCAGATCTAGTAACCCGGAAGTGATGTCCTGACATCACTTCCTGGATTACTGGCATCTTAAAGGCACCAGTTAATAGAAAGTTATCAAACACCAGTCTTGACATTTGGAATACTTTCAAGTGCAGAGGAGGGGGTTTGGGGTCTTATAGACCCCCTATCCCTCCATAAAGAGTACCTGTCGCTGCCTATTACTGTCACAGGCGATGTTTACATTTCTTGTGATGGCAATAACGGTGATAAAAAAAGGATCTCCCCAATGTGAAGTTCAATGCAGAGTTTATTGAACCCCAATGAACATCTACAGTACGCTGAAATGCACCTGTGTTCTAGTTCAACCACAATCAGCACATGCTATGTTTTGCCCTACTCTAAAAAAAATCACACGGGACCTTTTTTTTTTTCATATGTTGACAGCCCAATTATTTTGAAATGGGCTTCTTAACACACCTCAACACACACTGCTTTATGTTGTTAACGGGTCCTTAATAAATCAAGCCCACTGTGTGTCAAGCCTTTTCACAATTTGCCCAGTTTCATGAAATAAGTAATACGAGTGGCTGTAAATCAGTTGATATCCTAAAGCTGAAATAGAAGACTTCTGCAGACAAGAGGTGTGTTCAGGACTGGATGTACTGTAAACCTGCTGTGCGCAAAAGAATCTGCTTTCCTTTTCAATGCATGTAATCTATCATGCTATTCAGTCAGGAAAGGAATGATTTTTGTATTAGTTTTCACATCTGTTTCTTTTCAGCAGTGCAATCCAACTGCAGAGAAATTATTGTGAAAAAAAAAATAGGAGGAGCACATTATATGTCATTTCAGGATTATACAGCAAAGCTGCTCTGCTAGGCAATGTGACTAACAGGGGGCTTAGCTTCCTCATCAGTGTCCTCACTTCATCTCTGTCAAGCTAAAGCTTGTGATTGTCACCAGTAATTACTATATTCTAGTTTTTTGGCTGAATATGTGAAATATTTTCATATTTCACTGTGTAGACACTTAAATCCAAAACATGGAGTTTAAATTTGTATTGCCGTTTATAGGTAAAGACTTTTTGATTGTCAAACTATCCTATATTAATTGGCACAAGCAGTGTGCCAATGTGTCCTGGGCTTTAAATCCTACCCCCAGGAAAGGAAGCGGCACAGGCTTAGAGAAATTTGCGTACCATTTTTAAATTTTGGAGAAGCACCAGCACTTTATCGCAAAGATGTTCTTTTCCATGCTCATACAGTATTCTACATATAGTATTTTGAATGCCACCATTATATTTAGCATACGCCCTCAAACACCTATTACTTGCTGGCCAATGATCCTACACTACCCAACAAGCACCAGTATAAATAACACATCCTTTACAATAACTAAAATTGACTTCACTGCCAGAGTCAGTGCACAACTAATTTGCCAACTGTACTGAAGAGTGCAACCAGCTATGTTGATAACCTGCAAAAATACCAGTGTGAAGAACTATCCAAGTAATGTTGTAAAGCGTTGCGTACCTACTTCAACCTCCTGCTACTGGCTTTTTATAACATCTGTAAAATAGCTTTTAGCAGCATGGAAGAAAGGAAAAAAGCATAGCGCACAAAGCATATAATGTACAAAAAACTGTTCATCTTTCATTATCAGTTTGTAAATATTAAAAAGCATTTACAAATATGTCAGCAAGCTTTAAGCAACATTCTCAAAGCTTTTAGGGGCCCATTCACACCGTGGCGTGTTAGCAGCTCATTCAAAATAAATGGCTTTGTTGCATGAAAATTTGAATGCTGCATTTTTTTTTTACAGCACAGTATACCACAGCATTGTTTGTTTTTGGTGCATTACAGCACAGTTGTCATGTAAATGACACCGCAATACGCCATCACAGGTACAGTGCATTACCGCAATGCACATGTGTAAATGTGTCCTTAACTTCTTCCAGTCTGGGCCAATTCTGACATTCCTCTCCTACATGTTTTTTTTTGTTTGTTTTTTGCTAGAAAACTACTTAGAAGCCCCAAACATATCTTTTTTTAAGCAGGGGCCCTAGAGAATAACACACCCCTGTTAAATTGTCAGGTTTCTTTGCTGTAAAAAAATGAGACAAAGATAAATCATTTCAGAACTTTTTCCACCTTTAATGTGACCTATAAACTGTACAACTCAGTTGAACAACAATCTGAAATCTTTTAGGTGTAGGGAAGTAAAAATAAACAAAAATAATATGGTCGCATAAGTGTGCACCCCCTTAAACAAATACTTTGTTAACCACCTCAGTACAGTGCAGTTACACCCCCTTCCTGACCAGACCAATTTTCAGCTTTCAGCGCTCTCACACTTTGAATGACAATTACTCAGTCATCCAACACAGTATCCATATGAAACTTGCGTCCTTTTTTCCACACAAATAGAGCTTTCTTTTAGTGGTATTTAATCACTAGTGGGTTTTTTATTTTTTGTGCTATAAATAAAACATACATTTTGTGAAAAAAATGCCTTTTTCTTCGTTTCTGTCATAAATTTTTGCTAATTAGTAATTTTTCTTCATAAATTTTGGCCAAAATTTATACTGCTACATATCTTTGGTAAAAATAACCCACATTAGTATATATTATTTGGTCTTTGTGAAAGTTATAGAGTCTACAATCTATGGTGCCAATCACTAAAAATTCATCACTTCTGATCAGGCCTTCAGTACAGGAAAGTACAAATACCCCCCAAATGACCCCTTTTTACAAAGTAGACATCCCAAGGTATTAAGTAAGTAGCATGGTGAGTTTTTTTAAGTTGTCATTTTTTCCCACAATTCTTTGCAAAATGAAGATTTTTTATTTTTTTTTACTAAATTGTCATATTATCAGGTTATTTCTCACACACAGCATATGTATACAACAAATTACCCCCCAAAATACATTCTGCTACTCTTCCCGAGTACGGCGATACCACATGTGTGAGACTTTTACACAGCCTGGCCACATACAGAGCACCAACATCGATGTAGTACCTTCAGACATTCTATGAGCAAAAATTACGCATCTCATTTCTCAACCACCTATTACACTTTTGAAGGCCCTGGAGTACCAGCACAATGGAATTTCCCATAAAATTACCCCATTTTGGAAAGCAAACACCCCAACGTATAATCTGTGAGGCATAATGAGTCTTTTGAACGGTTCATTTTTTTCCAGAAGTTTTTGGAATATGTGGAAAAAAATTAAAACGCATTTTTTTTTTACACAAAATTGTCAATTTATAAGATATTTCTAACACATAACATGTATATAGCAAAAATTACACCCCAAAATACATTCTGCTACTCCTCCCGAGTATGGCGATACCACATGTGTAGGACTTTTACACAGCCTGGCCACATAGATGGGCCAAACTTTGAAGTAGTACGTTCAGGCGTTCTAGGAGCATAAATGACACATCTTATTTCATTCCTACCCATCACACTTTTGAAGGTCCTGGACCACCAGGACAGTGAAATTACCCACAAAATGACCCCATTTTGGAAAGTAAACACCCCAACGTATATTCTATGAGACATGGGCTGCAAATAGGTACTCGGGTACTCTGATGGGCTGGAGATAGGTACTCGGGTACTCAGATGGACTGTGACAGGTACTCGGGTACTCAGATGGACTGGAACAGGTACTCGGGTACTCTGATTGCCTGGTGACAGGTACTCGGGTACTCTGATGGCCTGGTGACAGGTACTCGGTACTCTAATGGACTGTGACAGGTACTCGGTACTCTAATGGACTGTGACAGGTACTCGGTACTCTAATGGACTGTGACAGGTACTCGGGTACCCTGATGGGCCGTGACAGGTACTCGGGTACCCTGATGGGCCGTGACAGGTACTCGGGTACCCTGATGGGCCGTGACAGGTACTCGGGTACCCTGATGGGCCGTGACAGGTACTCGGGTACTCTGATGTGCCGTGACAAGTACTCGGGTACTCTGATGTGCCGTGACAGGTACTCGGGTACTCTGATGTGCCGTGACAGGTACTCGGGTACTCTGATGTGCCGTGACAGGTACTCGGGTACTCTGATGGGCCGGGACAGGTACTCGGGTACTCAGATGGGCCGGGACAGGTACTCGGGTACTCAGATGGGCCGGGACAGGTACTCGGGTACTCAGATGGGCCGGGACAGGTACTCGGGTACTCTGATGGGCTGGGACAGGTACTCGGGTACTCTGATGGGCTGGGACAGGTACTCGGGTACTCTGATGGGCTGGGACAGGTACTCGGGTACTCTGATGGGCTGGGACAGGTACTCGGGTACTCTGATGGGCTGGGACAGGTACTCGGGTACTCTGATGGGCTGGGACAGGTACTCTGATGGGCTGGGACAGGTACTCGGGTACTCTGATGGGCCGGGACAGGTACTCGGGTACTCTGATGGGCCGGGACAGGTACTCGGGTACTCTGATGGGCTGGGACAGGTACTCGGGTACTCTGATGGGCTGGGACAGGTACTCGGGTACTCTGATGGGCTGGGACAGGTACTCGGGTACTCTGATGGGCTGGGACAGGTACTCGGGTACTCTGATGGGCTGGGACAGGTACTCTGATGGGCTGGGACAGGTACTCGGGTACTCTGATGGGCTGAGACAGGTACTCGGGTACTCTGATGGGCTGGGACAGGTACTCGGGTACTCTGATGGGCTGGGACAGGTACTCGGGTACTCTGATGGGCTGGGACAGGTACTCAAATACTCTGATGGACTGTGACAGGTACATGTGCACGTAGGGGGTGTGACCATCTGTGATGGTGTGATCTGTGATCGGCCGTGACTTCATCACGGCCGATCACGTGGTAAACAGCCATAACGAATGGCTGTTCACCCCCTTCGGTGGCGAGCGGTGTCTCCGTGACACGCCGCCACCGAAGAAACAGGGATGCGCGCGCACGATCGCGCGCATCCCTGTTTAAACGGGAGGCCGTCATATGACGGCCTCCCGCCACAATAGCTGCGCCGCCTGGCCGTCATTTGACGGCCGGTGGTCAGCAACTAGTTAAAGCATCTTTTGATTTTATTACAATATTTGCCCACTCTTCTTTGTAAAAACACTCCAAATCTGTCAGATTGCAAGGGCATCTCCTGTGCACAGCCCTCTTCAGATCACTCCACAGATTTTCAATCGGATTCAGGTTTGGGCTCTGGCTGGGCCATTCCAAAAATTAAATCTTCTGGTGAAGCCATTCCTTTGTTGATTTGGATGTATACTTTGGGTCATTGTCATGCTGAAAGATGAAGTTCCTCTTCATGTTTAGCTTTCTAGCAGAAGCCTGGAGATTTTGCCAATTTGGTATGGTATTTGGAACTGTTCATGATTCCCTCTACCTTAACTAAGGCCCCTGTGTTCCAGCTGAAGAAAAACAGCCCCAAAGCATGATACTGCCACCACCATGCTTCACTGTGGGTATGGTGTTCTTTTGGTGACGTGCAGTGTTGTTTTTGCACCAAACATATCTTTTGGAATTATGGCCAAAAAGTTCAATCTTGGATTCTTTAGACCATAACACATTTTCCCGCATGACTTCAGATGTGTTTTTGCAAAATTTAGCCAGGCTTGGATGTTTTTCTTGGTAAGAAAAGGCTTCCGTATTACCCCATAACCCAGACATATGAAGAATACAGGAGGTTGTTGTCACATGTACCATCACAGAAACCTGACATTTTAACAGGGGTGTGTAGACTTTTTATATCCACTGTAGATACCAAACATGTTATGCTTTAAAACTGCATCCGCTCATGAAATGTTGCCAAATTAGGATACTTAAAAATCTTTATAGGCAATGCTTTAAAAGCCTTTTACAGGTTACCAGCTTAGAAGTACACAGGAGATCTGGCGTTAAAATTATTGCTCTCTCTGATGTTTGCAGCAATACCTCACATGTGTGGTGCAATCACCATTTACATATGCATGTGGTACCTACATACGTATTTGCACTTGTGCATGGCATGGGGGAACAGGAAGGCTGGCATTTCTATTTTATTTTTTCATTTACTTTTTTATTTTTTATTTTTTTTAACACTACCTTTTTTTTTTTAATCAACTGTATTGCTATTACAAGGGTTGTACAACATCCCTTGTAATAGCATGGGCCATGACACTTTATGGAAAGATCTGGGGTCTATTGGACTTGGCCTCCAATGCAGCTGATTTGACACAGATTGCTCTGATCGCCTGCTTTACTGGCTGTTAATGGCCAGGTAAACAAGGAACACAAACCAGAAGTGAAGGAATCCTCGTCACTTCCTTCTTCTAATGTCACACAGTGGGAGGAACAACATCCGTTCTCTCTGTATTCCCAGGGTCAGATGCTGCCAGTCACATCCTTACAGGATCCCTAATCACACAGTAAAGCCCGGTTAAGCTGGAGGTGGATGGGACCAGGGGTCAAGTCCTGGGGAAAAAAGTGTGGGAACTCCCACCCAAGATCCACTCCCCTACCAAAAAAAAAAAAAAAAAGATACGCTCATATGCATATATATATTTCACATAAAATACAGTGACTGCAAATGCGACATGCTACAAGAGATGACCAGACTGCGAATGTGACTACAGGAGATGACCAGACTGCGAATGCGACATAGTACAGGAGATGACTAGACTGCAAATGTAACTACAGGAGATGACCAGACTGCGAATGCGACTACAGGAGATGACCAGACTGCGAATGCGACTACAGGAGATGACCAGACTGCGAATGCGACTACAGGAGATGACCAGACTGCGAATGCGACTACAGGAGATGACCAGACTGCGAATGCGACTACAGGAGATGACCAGACTGCGAATGCGACATAGTACAGGAGATGACCAGACCGGGAATGAGACTACAGGAGATGACCAGACCGCGAATGCGACTACAGGAGATGACCAGACCGCGAATGCGACTACAGGAGATGATCAGACTGCAAATGCGACTACAGGAGATAACCAGAGTGCGAATGCGACTACAGGAGATGACCAGACTGCGAATGCGACTACAGGAGATGATCAGACTGCGAATGCGACTACAGGAGATGATCAGACTGCGAATGTGACTACAGGAGATGACCAGACTGCGAATGCGACTACAGGAGATGACCAGACTGCGACTGCGACTACAGGAGATGACCAGACTGCGACATAGTACAGGAGATGACCAGACCGGGAATGAGACTACAGGAGATGACCAGACTGCGAATGCGACTACAGGAGATGACCAGACTGTGAATGCGACATACTACAGGAGATGATCAGACTGCGAATGCGACATAGTACAGAAGATGACCAAGTAGCTAGTTTTAAAATTTAAACATGTCCTCAGCCCCTTTATGGCACCTCCTTTACATTCCTGTCCTCACCCCCTTTGTAGAACCCCCCTTCACATTCCTGCCCTGCCTCCCTTTTATATCACCCCTCCTCATTCCTTTCTGTTTCTGATACTTTCCCCCTCCCTCCTTCATAACAGTGCCCTCTTCCCTGTCTTACCTTACACAGGACACAGCAGATGACATCGGAAGTGCAGCAAAGGGATGGACAGAGGGCGGGACCTGCCCCAGTTAACTGATTGGTTGATAGAATGCAGAGCAGTTCTATTAACCAATCAGTTAACTGAGCCAGCCCCTGCCCTCCGTGCATCACTGTGCTGCTCTTCCGATGTCAGCTCTGTGAAGACAAAGCAGCTAGCAGACTGTGTTAGAGCCTCGGGCGGCTCTGGTCCTGCAAAGGGAACGGCGTTCCTGCTGTGAAAAAAGTGCGGGGACGCCGTTCCCACGCGTTCCCGCAGGACTCGAGCCCTGGATGGGACCTCCTTCCGCACCCTGTAAAAGTAAGCCTACTTTGTAGGGAATCACTGGCAGCTGCAACAGTGACTGATCCTTCCTATCCGAGGACATTTATATACATACGGCAGATGGGAAGAGGTTAAAGCACAGAATGTATCACTAACTGTCAATTTGGGGGTGTTGAACAGAGATCTTATTGGAAGTGCTGGCTGTTGTAAATCAGTTGGCAGGTTTTAAACATCCTTTATGAACAAGGTTTATAAACAATCTTTAGCACTGCAGTATGAATCCCAAAAGCAAAGCTTTATTATATTGCAGCTTGTTGTATGTGATGGTTGTATTGGTTTCCTTATTTAGGCTTTCTTTGTTCTATTTTCACTTGATCTTACCTGCTAGTAAGTCTGTGGTTTTTCAACAAAAAAGGGCTCTCGCAGTTACAGGAAGGAGACAGACCATTTAAGGCTGGCCATAGATGGTTTGAATCTCGACCCGTTCAGATTCGAACCATGCATGGGCAGGCTGAATATACCAGGTGGATTAATAGATCCACTTGGGTACAACCAGCCTGTCAGATTTTACATGTGATTATTGCTAGCGGCTTGTATAGCCGATTGCAATAATCACCGCGTTCTCACAGCGGGAGTCAGTACTGTCAGTGTGTATTGCTACCCAATGCTTCCTCTGTAGTTCTGGCTCCTGTGAGGGAGAAACCGGGAGCAGTGCAGAGAGCAGGAGGTGAAAGAGTGGACTTCCGATGGCAGTGCTGATCAGACCTTTAACCAGTTCCCTACCGCTATATTGTAAAATGATGGCAGCAGGAACCGTTCCTCCCTCCGGGTGGGCATCATATGATGTCCTCGGCTTCCTGGCATTTGGATGTCCGTCCGGGCACCTGCGATTGCTCATCACAGAACTGGGACACAGATCCACATCCTTTCAGGGGAGAGGAGAGCTGATTGTATCTTCCTTGTACAGAGGAACACCGATCGGTCTCCTCCCCTCATCAGTCCCCCCCCCCCAGTTAAAATCGCTTTATACAGTAAGCAGTGCATTTTTTATAGCACCGATCGCTTTATAAATGTGAATGGTTCCAAAATAGTGTCAAGTGTCTAATCTGTCCGCGCAATGTCACAGTCACAATAAAAATCACAGATCGCCACCATTAGCAGTAAAAAAAAAAAAAATGACAAATCTATCCCCTATTTTGTAGATGCTATAACTTTTGCGCAAACCAATCAATATACGCTTATTGGGATTTTTTTTTTTACCAAAAATATGTAGAAGAATACATATCGGCCTAAACTGAAGGGAAAAAAGTTTTTTTTTTTTTTTTTAAATGGGATATTTATTATTAAATTGTCGCTATTTTTTTGTTTAAAGTGCAAAAAATAAAAAAACGCAGAGGTGATCAAATACCACCAAAAGAGAGCCCCATTTGTGGCGAAAAAAAAAACAATCAAAATGTAATTTGGTTACAATGTCGCATGACCGCGCAGTTGTTCAAAATGTGACAGCTCTGAAAGCTGAAAATTGGCCTGGACAGGAAGGGGGTGAAAATGCCCTGTATTGAAGTGGTTAAGTACAGAAAATTTGCAGAGCACTGCTAAGCAGAAGAGAATGCACTGGGATAGGGTTACAGTCCTGCAATGTGTATGTAGGGATATTGCTTCTTGTATTCTCCCTAAAATGAGAAACTGCTGCATATTACAACTTTTGGAAGCTGATCGTCGTTTTGTCGTTGGAAAAACCCAGTTCATTAGCCAGCTGAAAGATTTTTACCTTTCGTTTTGTTTGGCCATAGGTGAAATGTGTTGTGTAGTTCTCATACACTGTGTTCTAATGCACTGGCAAAATCTGCTGTCTCTGTGCTTTTTCTGGGCATCAGTTACCCTGGAAGGCTGAGTATATGTTGTGGCAAAAAGGATTCACTCTGGGATGTTTTGGAGAGGAGGCAAATATTGCATCAAGGACTGCATTTTTTTTTGTTTGTTTTTTTGAATGCGTGGTGGACTCTTTTGAAAAAAGGAAAAAAAAATCCAGAACTTTGGACTTGAAGGATACCTTTATTTTGAGAACTCTCTGCTGTGGTGGTGTTTGCCTCTCTAACAGAGAGAGTTTCGCTTTACTCACTCATTACATCTATGTTGCCTGGCACCAAATAGTAATCCATGTTAAAAAAACAAAGGGTGCTCACAGTAAGGATTACGTTCAGATAGATATTTTACAGTGCATCTGGAAAGTATTCACAGCGCTTCACTTTTTCCACATTTTGTTATGTTACAGCATTATTCCAAATAGATTAAATTCATAATTATCCTCAAAATTCTACTAACAAAAACCCATAATGACAACATGAAGACAGTTTGTTTGAAATCTTTGCAAATGTATTAAAAAAAAAAAAAAATCGCATAAGTATTCATAGCTTTTGCCATGACACTCAAAATTGAGTTTATGTGCATCCTGTTTCCACTGATCATCCTTGAGGCTGGGTTCACACTGTTGCAACAAACGCGCCGACGTTGGGAGCTCATGCCGCATGTGTGAAAATCAATGTTTCTCTATGGGAGCTGTATTAACTGGTCCGACACAAGTCTGTCCGACTTTGAAAATTCTCTCTGCACTACTTTGGTCCGACTTTGATATTACTTCACCCCATTGAATATCATTGAAGTCGGATCGCCGTCTTGCCTGATCCGACTTTGGCATGCGACATGTGCTCTAATCTTGAGGGGGAACTCCACGCCAAATTTTAAATAAAAAAAAAGGCATGGGTTCCCCCTACAAGGGCCCTTTGGTCTGATATGGATTTTAAGGGGAACCCCCTTTGCTGGGAAAAAAAAAGGCATGGGGTCCCCCCAGGATCCATACCAGACCCTTATCTCTGCGGCCCCCACACCCCAAAGCACCTTGTCCCCATATCGATGAGGACAAGGGCCTCTTCCCGATACCCCTCAACCCTGGCCGTTGGTTGTCGGGGTCTACGGGTGGGGGGCTTATTGGAATCTGGGAGCCTCTTTTAATAAGGGGGCCCCCAGATCCTGGCCCCCCACCCTATGAGAATAAGTCTCTTCCAACTTGGGGGGGGGGGGGGTCTCTTCTCCCGGCCTCCAGGTCTTCTCCCGCTCTCCGGTGTCTTCTGCTGGGCTCCTCCTCTATCTTCTGCTCTTTTGCCCACTCTTTTGCTAGCGTTGGCCTGGTCTTCTCCGTCTTCTTCCCTCCGGTCTTCTTTCGATGTCACTCTCTCCAGATGTAATGCCGTGTGTGTGCGGTGTGCAACGACTTATATAGGCATGGGGCGTGGTGACTGAGTGATATCATCCGACGACCCCACCCCTTATGACGTCACCGCCCATCATGCCCCGGGCGGTGACCTAAGGGGGCAGGGTCACCGGATGACATCACCTGGTGACCACGCCCTATGCCTATATATGTCGCTGCGCACACAGCATTGCATCAGGAGGGAGCTTCATGTCAACATCAGAAGACGACGGAGAAGACCGGGCCAACGCTGGCAAAAGAGCAGAAGATAGCGGAGGAGCCCGGCAGAAGACATCAAAGAGCGGGAGTAGAACCGGAGAGAGCGGAGAAGTCGGAAGAGACCCCCGGAGCTGCCTAATGAATTACTTGAAAAACCTGTCTAGTGTGTTGTGTTTGTTTATTTTTTGTTTTTTTTTGTTTTTTTTTGTTTTTTTTTACACTTTCTCCCCCCAGGAGAAAGGGTAGGGGTAAGATGTACCCCATACTCATTCACATAGGGCAGGGGGCTGGGATCTGGGGGCTCCCAGATTCCGATAAGCCCCCCGCCCGCAGACCCCAACCACCAACAGCCAGGGTTGTCGAGAAGAGGCCCTTGTCCTCATCAACATGGGAACAAGGTGCTGTGGGATGGGGAGCCCAGAACCCCCCCTGCCCCAAATCACCCACCCCCCCAGGTTGAGGGCATGCGGCCTGGTATGGTTCTGCGGGGGGGTGGGGGCACTCGCTCGTCCCCACCCCCTTTCCTGACTGGCCGGGCTGCGTTCTTGGATAAGGGTCTGGTATGGATTTTGGGGGGACCCCCACGCCGGTTTTGCGGTGTGGGGGTTCCCCTTAAAATCCATACAAGACCGAAGGACCTGGTATGCTGGTATGCCCCTGGAGGGGGAACCCATGTTGTGTTTTTTTATTTTTTTTTTATTTGGTGCGGAGTTCCCCCTCAAGATTCTTACCAAACACAATGCCTGGTATAGGCGGGGATCCAAGTCAGATCCCCATTCATTGAAGTCGGAGACGTCTCTGACTTCAAGTCGCAGGGCAAAGTCAGATCCAAAGTAGGACGAGTGTCGCGTCGCACCAGTGTGAACCTGGCCTGAGATGTTTCTACAACTTGATTGGAGTCCATCTGTGGTAAATTCAGTTGATTGGACATGATTTGGAAAAGCACGCCTGACTATAAAAGGTCCCACAGTTAAAGTGGTAAACCCTTTACAACCACTTTTTACTACAGGCAAGCCTATAATTACACTGGATATCTCCTAAACCTACACAGTTTAGGAGATATCCCTGTATTTACATGTGCCAACGTCATTGGCACATGCGCACTTAAGCAAACTTAAGCAGTGCCACTGTTGCTTCAGTTAGACTGTGCTGTGATACCCAGAAGTAACCTCCGGGGGGGGGGGGGGGGGAGGAGAGAGAGAATGTCAGCCGCCAAAGTGGGAAACGACAACCACTGCGGGGGTTTCAAATTCATAATGAGCTAGTATGCTATGCATACTAACTCAGTATGCCTTTGTCTTGCAGGTTTTTTTTTTAGGGTTTACAACCACTTTAACAGTGCATGTCAGAGCACAAACCAAGCCATGAAGTCCAAGCAATTGTCTGTAGACCTCTGAGCCAGGATTATATCAAGGCACAGATCTGGGGAAAGGTACATAAAAATGTCTGCGGCATTGAAGGTCCCAATGAGTACTGTGGCTTCCATCATCCATAAATGGAAGAAGTTTGGAACCACCAGGACTCTACCTAGAGGGTGCCTTCCAGCCAAACTGAGCAATGAGGGGGAGAAGGGCCTTCGTCAAGGAGGTGACCAAGAACCCCAATGGTCACTCTGACAGAGCTCCAGAGAGGAGAGTCTTCCAGAAGAACAACCATCTCTGTAGCACTCCACCAATCAGGTCTGCAATGTATAATGGCCAGACAAAAGCCACTCCTCAGTAAAAAGCACATGACAGCCCACTTGGAGTTTGCCAAAAGGCACCTGAAGGTGTCTTAGACCATGAGAAACAAAATTCTCTGGTCTGATGAAACAAAGATTGAACTCTTTGGCCTGAATGGCAAGCATCATGTCTGAAGGACAGTTATGAAAATGGCTGTGCACTGACGCTCCCCATCCAACCTGATGTAGTTTGAGAGGTCTTGCAAATAAGAATGGGAGAAACTGCCCAAAAATAGGTGTGCCAAGCTTGTAGCATCATACTCAAAATATTTGAGGCTGTAATTGGTGCCAAAGGTGCTTTAACAAAGTATTGCACAAAGGCCGCGTATACTTATGTACATGCAATTTTTATTTATTTTTGGCGGGGGGGGGGGGGGGCTTATTTTTAATAAATTTGAAAGGTTTCAAACAAACTTTGTTCTACGTTGTCATTATGGGTTATTGTTTGTAGAATTTTGAGGAAAGTAATGCATTTAATCCATTATGGAATAAGGCTGTGATATAACAAAATGTGGAAAAAATTAAAGTGCTGTGAATACTTTCCGGATGCACGGTAGTAAGAAAGCATGCTGCTTTGCAGAATACATCCCTTGTTTTCTTATATTTTACCATAGAATCCCTTTTCTAATGTTCAAGCACTTTATGACCCTCCTCTGCATCTTTCTACAGTGTAGACAGAATAAAACATAAAATTTGTACAAAGCAATTCTGTATTTAAATCTGGCATTTGAATTGGCATAAGGCCCGTTACATCCCCCGTAGAGGTGTTGTCTGTAGATCTACGTACTTTATCCTGGAATTTCCTGTTCTCTGTCTCTCACCATGTTCTCAGCTTTCAGAGTACTGTCCTGGCACTGCCCCTTGTATAGCTGCAGAGCGGGGTGGCTGGTACCCTCTAGTGAAGAGAAACAGAACTGCATGTCTAGTTGCTGGGGATGCTTTATTTGGTAAATTGATAAATGCTATGATCAAAACCAAACCAAATATTAAAAATAAAGGATGTAAAGTTTTTATTTGGGAAGGCCTTACTGTCTATTTTTTTTTCTAGGTCTTGAATGTCTTCATTTTTTACAGTGCTGCAGATACTTTTGTACCAATAAATCCATAACAATGTATACTACTTGCTCACTAGACAGTTCAAGTAAGCATGTAATTCTATTGGAAAGATAGAATAAAAATGAAGTGGAACTAGTCATTACTTTTATTTCCTCCTTGCAATGGAGAAACAAGTAGAAAGGTAGTCCTGTGTCTGACATTATAAATGGTCTGTGTCCATTCCCATGCACACCACATACAGCATAAATGGGAAAGCTCCTAATGTAGAATGACTGCTAAGCTTTTATACTGGCCCAGGCAAGTTTAGCTATAAGAAAATAGCTGGATTTTATTTATTTTTTCAGTCTTTTTTTTATTTTTCTCTGTTCCTGACTTTCCAACAGTGATACCCAATTAACAATACCCTATTAACAATAAACACCTTTATTTAATAACTGAAAACTGCCAAACTAGGCTGCTGTCTCTGTGCTAAGTGTCAGCATTTCAGCAGCATTTGCCATTTACACCTATTGCATTTAGTGAATTTTACAATATAATGGCAAAATCTATTAGCCACACCATTATGGAGTACCACAGATTGATTTACTGTTTTACTTTTGGTTTCAGGAATGACTGAATATATGAAAAATATACTTGGAACATTAGAACTAGAAGTTATAAATGAATTCCTTGTGCAGAGTCTAAAAATGTAGGGACCACTGATGGTCAGTGGCGGCCTGTCCATTAAGGGCCACCCGCTCTGTCCTCGCCATCTCCTCTATCCTTGCCACCCCCCCCCCCCCCCCCATGAATGATGGATAGATTAATGCTATGCCTGAATCTATTCATGGCCGCTGCTGCCACCCCCTATTCAGGCATCCGGCCCCTTTCCGGATGCTGGGGGTCTGAATTACAGCTGTAGGGGTGTATTTTTTGAAGAACCTGATTAGGGCCATAGTGCTCAGCCTGAATCGATTTTGTTTTGGAAACAGGAGGGGAAGTTCCATACTGCTGCCGGGACACATCACTATGTACTGTATGTTGCTGATGCTGCATACAGTTTATAATTCTCTGAGAGCAACTGTAGCAATTAGTTAAGGAACTAGCTTGTTTGGGCCAACTTAGCTCAAACAAACTAAAAATAACTAAAATAAACTAAAGTAACACAAAATCTAGAGTTGGGCTTTAACCACTTCAATACCGAGCACTTTCACCTCCTTCTCAGGCCAATTTCAGCTTTCAGCACGGTCACATTTTGAATGACAATTACGCAGTCGTGCAGAGCTCCTATGACTATATATATATATATATATATATATATATATATATATATATATATATATATATATATATATATATATATATATTAAAAAAAAAAAAATTTCAAACAAATGGAGCTTTCTTTTGGTGGTGTTTAACCACTTTCAGACCGGACCATTTTGCTGGCTTAAGACCAGACCACTTTTTGTGTTTCGGCACTGCGTTGCTTTATCTGACAATTGCACGTTTGTGCGACGTGGCTCCCAAACAAAATTGACATCCTTTTTTCCCCACAAATAGAGATTTCTTTTGGTGGTATTTGATCACCTCTGTGTTTTTTTTTTTTTTTTTTTTTTTGCATTATAAACAAAAAAATAGCGACAATTTGGAAAAAAACGCATTATTTTTTACTTTTTGCTATAATAAATATCCCCCAAAAATATATAAAAAAACTTTTTTTTTCCTCAGTTTAGGCCGATACGTATTCCTCTACATGTTTTTGGTATAAAAAAAAAATCTTAATAAGCGATGATTGATTGCTTTGCGCAAAATGTATAGCGTTTACAAAATAGTTTATAATAGTTTATAAAATAGTTTTATGGCATTTTTATTATTATTTTTTTTTACTAGTAATGGCGGCGATCAGAGATTTTTATTATGACTGCGACATGGCGGACACATCAGACATTTTTGACACATTTTTGTGACCATTGTCATTTATACAGCAATCAGTGCTATACAAATGCACTGATTCCTGTGTAAATGACACTGGCAGTGAAGGGGTTAACCAGAGGGTGGCAGTGTAGGGGTTAAGTGTGTCCTAGGGGCGTGTTACCATGGGGGGCGTGGCTGTATGTTAGTGAACACTGATCTCTGGTCCCTGTGATTGGAACAGAGATCAGTGTCACTTGTTGCTAGGCAGAATGGGGAGATTCGGTTTACTTCCACATCTCCCTGTGAGACGATCGCGGGCATCCCCACAGCAATCGAGTCCGCAAGACCCGAGCCGATTTGCCTGTCCGTGTCATTCTACCGACGTACATCGTCGTGCGCCGGTCGGGAAGTGGTTAATCAACACTTGTGGGTTTTTTTGCTAAACAAAACAAGGCTGAAATAAAAAAAAAAAAAAAAAGCTGTTTGCAAAAAAACTATTTCTCCCTCACTGATGATCAATGCGCTGATTATCAGTGTACATGTCCCCGTCACACTTACTGGTTACCAGTTCTCATTTCCTGTGACAGCGTGTGAGGAAAGCACTGCTGATAACTGACAAGTCTATTTACATTGTGATGAGCTGTGAGACACAGCTGATCACCAGGTAAAGAGCCACTTTACCCCGATCTGTAATTAGCGGTGTCCAAAGGACACAGCAATCACAGAGTGCACCTGATGCGCACCCCAGGGGGCGCAGTTCCGAGTAGACGTTCATGTACGCCCTCCCAGAAGAACAGAGCTGCAATGTAGCAGTCTTTTGGCTATAGTGTAGTAATGAAGTGGTTCCGTTTCAGGATAGATCCCCTTAATTTGTATTTGTTCATAACTATTGTCTATTTTCATGAAAGGGGGATGGTTTTTAATGATTTAACTGCATCTATGTCTTAAAGCAACCATATGTATTTTCATAAAATACAGTATCAAAGTAAATTACATGCATATTGCATCTTTGCTATTCGTTTTATACAAACACATATTGGTATTCCTTATTCTTTTTCCTCCTAGATAAGTCTGACAGGTCTTCCCCCCCAATGATCCTCAAAGTAAATGTTGTGATTGTCTTTGTTGTTTCAGGATGACATGACGGACTCCCTTCGGGATTTCACAAACCTCCCAGAAGCCGCCCCTCTGCTTACCATACTGGACATGTCTGCGAGAGCAAAGTATGTCATGGATGTGGAGGAGATCACTCCAGAGATTGTGGAGAGTTTTGTCAACGATTTCCTAGCAGAGAAACTGAAACCTGAGCCAATCTAACGAGATGCAGTATTAATGCCTTGCAGAAAGAATTATTATTTAAAAAGAAAATACACAATGCTTGTCTCCTCTTGCCACATGGATTTTAAAATATTTTCTCGTCTGAGAACGCCTTTTCAGGGTGCCTTTTTTGTGTCGTCGTTTTAAAGTCGAATCCTCCAGGACTATAAAATATTGCCAAATGCCTCATCAGAGAGCAGCACCAAGTACTAAGTCACTTTCTACCCTGGCTCCGGATTTGAATGTCACTTTTGTCTGAAGCAGTATACTCTTCATTTTTGGTATTAGAGTCTTTGATTCCTCAACAGTGAAAAGTGTTAACAATTTGTACCTTTTTATAATATATTTTTTTTTTTTACTTGTTACATCTCAACCATATTTAGGTCATACAACATTTTTTTCTTTTCCTCTTCACATACAATTTTAATATGCAACCTGTCAATGTTTTGCCTGCTTGAGTACTTTTTATATATAAAAAGCTACATGTCCAGCAAGTAGAACATATCAGTATTCCGTGCTCCGTTTGTCACTTTCTAAATGAGCTGTGTTATGCACGTGACCTGTTTTGGCTTATTTAATAATATAATGCAGAGTAACAGCAACCAATCAGAAATCGGCCTCCAGTATGATGACAAAACTACAGTTAGGGTGCCTATTTCTGAGAGGTTTACAAAGGTAATATTGTACACCATTTTTCTTAGTATTATGTTAATAACCTCATCTTTGGCTTTGAACATATCTACCATTAATTGCTGAGTGGGTCTAATCTTAATAAATTATGTTTTACTGGCTATTTATACCACAAAAAACATATATTTAAAGCAAAACCTGATTTTTTTTTTCAGTAGCAAATAAATTTACATACAACTATTGCAGCTTTATACAATCACTATTAGACCCATGAACTGCAAAAGACATGTCATGTCTACTTGGAAGATTCATTAATATCAACTCATCATTTTCATACAGGTTTTGTCTTGTAGTTTTCATGCTGCCCTTACACCTTTCCTGTGAATGAAGTTCCTGGTGTTTTTGGTAAAAATAAAATTGGCATTGTGGATGGTGTTTTTTAATCTCACTTTAAACAAGCAGTGATGTGTATTGATTAGGAAATGATGAACATTGTCAAATAGTGATCATGTATGGTGGCATGGTCAGTTTATTGTGCTACATGTGTTTCTGCCATAAAAATAGATGAAGGTATGGCCAGCAGCTACAAGTCAAGTGCTTGCACTTAACGTCTTCTATTGACTAAAAATAAAAAGGTTAGCTAGAAACTCGTTACCTGAGGCAACGCCTCCTGGCATTTTGAAGTAAACCTGGCATTAAGAGAAAAATGGTGGCTGACACTGCTCATCTTAAAATGGCAGTGCACTGGCTTCCTTACTTTGAATTATGATTGCCCTTCAACTTTGCTGTATATTTGTTCTTGTCAGTAACTCAAAGTATTAAAACCATAGTCAGTAAGCTTTTTCAAAAGGTTGTTGTCTGTGTTGACAGATTTATTCAACTGATAGATTAGGGCTGCATGACAAAGAATTTTAATGACAATAACACTTCCTCCTAGCATGTCAATTGAAATCATTTCTTAGTATTGTTTTAATAGCTATGCATGAATCTACATGACTAGGGCTGCATTAACCTTACCACAATGCTGTTTAAGGGATAAACACAATTGAGATTACTGAGAAAATAAAGGGGCTACAGAACAGTACAAGATGTTTAATGAATAAATAAGCCAGATTCATAAAGTGATGCCACATTTGCCCTCAACTTTCTTTACTGTACAGTACGGAACACAACATTAAATTATAGCCAGATATATGTCACTCCTTTAGGTGATTGGACACTGGAAAAGACACTCAAAGCTTTAACACTCCCTCACATAACTCCTCCCACCATGCAAGCCTCAGTTTTTCCTGTTAGAGTCCCGTCCCCCAAGTTTAGAAAGGCCAGAGTGTGCGGGAGAGTTCTCTGGGATTGAAATGCTTTTGTTTACACCAGGCAAAGAAGGATTTCCAGGTCATACATTTTTATGGAAGTGGCTTTTCTGTTAACAATGTGAGAATAACCATCACAGACACCCCTGCCCCCCCCCCCCCCCCCAAAAGACCTGGGTTTCAATAACCATGCCGTTAAAGCCAGGGACTGAAAATTATATCATACGTACCATAATTTTCCTTTACTGGTGCCTATCCATGGCAACATACCTGTGATAGAACTCCGTCTCAATTCCTCCCTCAGGACAAGTGAATAGCATAAATTAAAGATGTAGTCCCTCCCCTTAACATCCTCCGTAGCATAGAATAGCAAGGGTGGGAGCGTATGCTGCCATGGATAGGCACCTGGAAAGGAAAATTACGGTAGGTATGATACAATTTTCCATTTTCCTGGTGTCTCCATGGTAGCATACCTGTGATAAATAACTAGCTCACTCGGGCGAGTTTAATACTGACAAAGACATTTTAATTTGACACAGCCGCATGAGCTGCTCTTCCAAACTCTAACGATGTAAGAGCCCCTGGGTTAATACAGTAGTGTTTGAGAAATGTGTACCAAGAAGACCAAGTGGCCCTGCCGACTGTTTCCAAAGAAACATTCGCCCTTGTTGCCCATGATGCTGACACTGCTCTAGTTTAATGAGCATTCACGTGAAAAAATTATTAATGTGGCCTCTGGTAGTAAATATAAATACAATAGAGACTGTACCATCATCCAGAAATTATTCCCAGTTAGGCTACCAGGGAGGGCAATTGGACTATCACGGTACAATAAAAAAAACAATACAATTGAAAATCATAACAAAAATATACAAAGATTTACAGATGATTTTATTGATGCCAACAGAATAATCATCATTTACAAAATAAAAACATGGTAGCGGTATATGGATTATCACCAATGGGTAATCACAATAAAGCAATTGATCACAGATGTAATTTTCCTCGACTAGTTTTGCGGACAATAACCGCTTCATCAGGAGGTTATCTGTGATTGGATCAAAAAGCATTGTCATAATCAAAAGGTAAAGAGATCAAACCTTTTCATATAGCATCAAACATAAAAAAAAGGACTAATGGAAATAAAAAAGGGGGGAAAAAGCTGGGCTGCTCACCCATGTCCCAGCAGGAATCCAGCGCAGAGCGCTACCACCTAAAATATGGTCTCCCGCGGCGACTCGGGGGAGCCACAAAATTGACGATTGGCGTCTAGGTAAGGTTAAATAAATAAGTATGTTGTAGACTATAGACCCAAATTATAAAAAGTGGATTATAAATGAATTGTGAATATGAAAGTGAGAGTGAAGAACATAAAAAAAAAGGGGGATGTCAAAATTATATGTCAACAGGGGGAAGTGGTAACCGTGGGCATGAGCAAAGTGAACGCAAAACTAAAGTACAAAATGTAAAATAAGTGAGTGAGTGGGGCTAAGAAACAACAAGGTGATCCAAGTGGGGACAAGGGAAGGAATGACGTGAGGAAAGACAAGTGGAGGATGAAGGGAGAGGGGGGAAGAGAGAAACGGGGCAGGAAAGATTTGAGAACAGAAGGGGGGGGGAAGAAAAGGCAGAGGGAAGGGAAAGGGAGGGCAAAGAAGGGAAGAAGTGAGGGAGGGGAAAAGGGAAGGGAAAGAAAAAGAGATAAGAGAAGGAAAGGAAAGGAGAAGAGGAAACATTCATTCACGTGAGATGGAGGATCCATGTTCTTCACCCTGTTGTGTCCCTGCTGGAGCAGACTCTGCGTGGCATTATGGATAGGTCACTAGAGGAAGAGCAGCAGCAGGAAGAGAGTAGAACTTCCTTTCCTCTCAAGGCTCACTTTATAGAGACACCATCATTCCTATGTAACAGAACACACAGGAGGAAAGAGGGGAGCAGGATGAGGAGGAAGATTCTGGCACTTTCATAGGCCTCGAAGAAGAGGAATGGCCACCGTTATAAGGGGAAGGTCTCAGAACTCATCCCATCCCCACAGAGAGTACAGAAGTCCTCTCCACCCAGGGCTGTCAGCATCCACATCCCATCGGTAGCATCTGCATCACTTGGTGGATGATTACCTCAGGGCCAAAACAGAGATGGAGAGCTTTCCAGCTGAGGATCCACTGACTTACTGGGTTATGGGAATAGACCATTGTTCCTAATTTTTCCTGACAGTCTACTGACTGGAATGGTACCAGCTGATTGGAGAAAAGCCAATATAGCACCAATATTTAAAAAAGGGCCAAAATGCATCCCTGGGAATTACAGACCAGTTAGCCTAACATCAATAGTATGCAAGTTCTTGGAGGGGATGATAAGGGACTCTATACAAGATTTTAGTAATGAAAACTGTATCATTAACAGTAATCAGCATGGACTGATGAAGAATCATTCTTGCCAAACCAATATATTAACCTTCTATAAGGAGGTGAGCTGCCATCTAGATAAACAAAGGCCCGTAGATGTGGTGTATCTGGATTTTGCAAAAGCATTTGACACAGTTCCCAATAAACGTTTACTGTACAAAGTAAGGTCCGTTGGCATGGACCGTAGGGTGAGTACATGGATTGAAAACTAGCTGCAAGGGCAAGTTCAGAGGGTAGTGATAAATGGGGAGAACTCAGAATGGTTATGGGTGGGTAGTGGGGTCCTCCAGGGTTCTGTTCTGGGACCAATCCTATTTACTTTGTTCATAAACGACCTGGAGGATGGGGTAAACAGTTCAATCCCTGTATTTGCGGACGATACTAAGCTAAGCAGGGCAATAACTCCGCAGAAGTAGATTGCAAGTAGATCTAAAGAAATTAATGGGGTGGGCAACTACATAGAAAATGAGGTTTAATGTGGAAAAAATCAAAAATAATGCATTTTGGGTGGCAAAAAAAAGGGCCTACTAATGTAGCCAACTACCGACCCATCTCCCCTTTGAATGTAGACGTCAAGCTGTTCTCTAAGATCCTGGCAACCAGATTGTCTTTTCATGTGCCAGCTTGGGTGGGTTTGGACCAGGTTGGATTTGTTCCTGGCAGAGAAGACAGGGACAACACCATCAAAGCTCTAAACCTACACCATTGGCTTACCTCGACTAAAAGAGAGGTTTTCTTCCTGGCAATGGATGCAGAGAACGTGTTCAACCATGTGGCCTGGGATTATATGGACTTGGTCCTGTAAGCTCTGGGTCTGGGAAGATGTATGCAGGCCTTTATTAGTGCCTTATACGCCAATCCCACAGCCAGGGTGTGGGTCAATGGCCACCTGTCGGACACCTTCTCCGTCCACAATGGAACCAGACAGGGGTGCCCTCTTTCCCCCCTGCTGTATATCCTTACTCTGGAACCTCTATTGCGTTGTATTCGAGCAAACTCCAACATAAAGGGAATTGAGGTCCATCAAAGGGAATACAAGATAGCCACCTTTGCGGACGACATCTTGTTCTTCCTTTCATCCCCATTGATGTCCCTGC
Organism: Lithobates pipiens; assembly: GCF_037356315.1. Classification (NCBI taxonomy): domain Eukaryota; kingdom Metazoa; phylum Chordata; class Amphibia; order Anura; family Ranidae; genus Lithobates; species Lithobates pipiens. The sequence continues at coordinate 393,097,269 of NW_027507748.1, read as the reverse complement.
CCAATCTGTTGCTAATACTAGAACAGTTTAAAACCATATCAAACTTGAAAATGAATTATTCGAAGTCCTTTGCACTAAATATTTCATTACCCTCTAAACTGGTACAACTTTGTCAGTCGAATTTCCCTTTCTGTTGGAAATCAGATGCCATTACCTATTTGGGTATTCAACTCCCAGGCAAGCTGAAAGAGCTCTATTAAAAAAAAATTCCTGTCACAACTTAAAAACATACAACAAGATCTCCACAAATGGGAGGCTCCCACTGTTTCCAGGTTCGGTAGGGCCTCAATCCTTAAGATAAAGGTGCTTCCCCAGATATTATACAAAATTCAGACCATCCCAATCCACCTACCATCTTCCTTTTTTGCATTCCTACAGGAGGATGTGTAGAGTTTTCCTTTGAGGAACCAAGCCAGCTCGAATTAGATGGGTGAAGGTAGTCCTACCAAAATTCGGGGGTAGTATAGGTTTGACAGACCTCCAGAGGTACTACTGGGCTGTCCATCTAGCCAGGGTGGTTGACTGGAGATTACACACGCAATGCAAGAGTTGGGTGCTGCTTGAGCAGTTACTGTAATCTCGGGAGCGGAACTTCGTTTAATCCCCTCATTCTCTAAAAAAAACAGAACGCCTGTTATACTTATGCATCCGCTTATTGGGGCGACACTTCAGGCATTTGATAGGGCCTGCAAAATTCACACGATATCAGACTTTGATAAAAAAAATGGTGTTGCGCTCCACACAGAAACTAAATTAAATCCAATAATAGTGAATAAATAATCGCATACAAGATCTAAAAAACACACCTATGCGATTATTACAAAACAATTGATTTAAACTGTATCAATACCCTATATACATAAAATCATTATAAAGTGACCAGTATAAATATTCAAGTAGTACACATATTCCTAGTAAAGTGCAAGTGAAACAATAAGTAGCGAAATCACAAATAGTAATGATAACAATCCAAAAAGTGTACAATCCAAAGTGTGTCTCAATCCATAAAGTGCATCCAAGTGAAAAAAATATATACGTTAAAACATTGTATAAAAGTAAAATTCAATAAATAAACAGAAAAAGTAAAAATAGATATAAAACACAATCCAAAAAAATTCTTAAAGTGTCTCTATTTATAGAAAAAATATCAATCCATATCAGGTCATGCAAATAAGTGAGTCCACACTGTGCTGTGTAATAGACTAATTCTATGAACAAACACGGGATAATTCCACCGGTGATCTCACAAATCCTCAAGACAGGCGCTTGCACACTGAGTGCAGTGGGTACCTTACCTCACTGCTCTCAGTTAAACAGCAATACGTTCCAATGGTTAAGGTGTATATTCTCAGCTGATATAGATACCCCAGGCAATCCCCTCCAGGTACTCAGCCATGGACCATAGATCACACCCGGAAAAAAGAAGAGGGGCTCCAATAGTGAAGTAATGTCAAACAGGTTTTATTATAAAAAGGACACAGTCCTGGGTACTCACATTTAGTAGCACAGTTAAAAGCGAAAATTACAGCTAAAAAAACGAACGGACTCCTCGTTCATACCCCGGACGTCGCTTCCGGTATCCTCCTAGGCCAGGAGGATACCGGAAGCGACGTCCGTATTTCAGTTATCCTGCAAACCTGGCCTGTTAGTGGGCCCTGAGGACAGGGTTGATGACCACTGCTGTACACCATCCTTACAAAAATAGCTCCCCCCTCCAGGTTGACAATATTATAGTTGGAGGGGACTTTAAAGCCATCCTAGATCATACCAAGGGCACTACTAACCCCCTTAGATCTGCCCCCCGATTTGACCCTTTGGGCAGACACTTTTGCTCTTCAGATTTGGTGGTGGAAACATCTGGAGGATAGGATTTATTCACATATCTCAGCATCGGATAGATTAGGGTCTCGTATAGACTTATTATTTGGATCTGCTTCTGCTCTGTCTCAGGTTTGGGCAGTCTCCTATCTCCCGGCAGGTTTTTCAGATCACTCACCACTGGAGCTGGGCTTGAATCTTGTTACTTCCCATGACCTGGTATGCTGGAGGCTAGCATCCCATTGAATAGACAATCCTCAAATCCAGAAGTTAGTAGAAACAAAGCTCACAGAATACAGAACGCTTATTGAGGGATCATCTTCCCTTGATGTGGTCTTGGAGGAGGGTAAAGCTCATGCCTCAAGGCAGTGAAATTCGGCTTTGCGTCATGGACCATTCAATTGGAACAGTGTGAAGGGACGGCACTGGAAATTTTTACGGGGCATCCAACACCCAAAAATTATTCTAGCCCAAGCAATAATAGATTTGAAGCTTCACTACACCTCGCTGGTGCAATCTGATGCACGGAGGTCTGTAGCCAAGCTTTTCAAATCGGGCCAAGAAGGGCAAACTACTGGCCAACCTAGTGGCAGAACCCAATCTCCAAGCAGTAATCCCTGGAATACAGACTGCCACTGGCTGCCAGGTTACAGACCCTGAAGGTATACTAAGGGAATTTCATCTCTTTTATAGCAAACTGTACGATGATCCATTCTCTAACTCAGTTGATGCCACCTCTTCTTTCCGAGGACAGAGATGCACTAGATAAGCCCTTAACATGACGAGAGAGGTTGCCAGATAAGATGTATCAGGCACACATAGTGCTGCTGCCCAAACCAGGGAAGGACCCCACTTGCTGCTCATCCTATAGGCCCATTTCATTGCTGAATTACGACCTTAAGGTACTAACCAAAGTGCTAGCCAATAGAATCATAAAGGTCCTACCATCCCTTGTCAATATAAATCAGACCAGCTTCACGCCTGGCAAGTCCACGGACATAAACCTTAGACGAGTCTTTATCCATCTCCAGCTCCCACCCGAGGAGAATGCCTCCTGGGTCTTGATATCCCTTGACATCGAAAAGGCTTTCAATACAGTTAGATGGTCCTATATGATGCACGTTCTGGAAGGCTTTGGCCCAATTTTCCAGAAATGGATTGCCTTATTACACAGGAATCCCATGGCCCATATTAAACTAAATGGTAGGCTTTAACCCTCTTAGGAGAGGGACAAGACTGAGGTGTCCTCTTTCCCCTGTGCCGTTTGCCCTGGTGATGGAGTCTTTGGCTGAGGCCTTGCGAAGATCAAGTGAGGTGTCTGGATTCCGGGTTGGCTTGGTGGTTAACCAGCATTATATGCGGATCTAATCCTCTTCCTCCAGGACCCTGGTCCCTCGCTTTCCGGGGAGCTTCGGCTTCTGGACCACTTTGCGACTCTCTCTGGCCTCCAAACCAACTGGAACAAATCACTTATTCTACCCATAGCACAATTGGGATCCTTTGAGGCCCTTCGCAATGCCCTCTCGAGGGGTTGGGGGGTTCTCCAGTACCTTTAAAACTGGCTATGAAAGCGATTATTAAGACATGGCACACGGTAGTGATTAAACCTAATTTGGTAAAGGTCAAATGGTCCCCTAATACACAGCTCTGGTGTAACCCAAGGCTGAGGGAATTCCTCTCTCTGCAAAACCGGGGTTTGTGGGCCAGTAAAGGCATCAAGTATTTGAGGGATATCTGTGATGAGTCAGGGATATTTACATTTGATAGGCTGAAAAACGAATTCCAACTTCCGAACGCTTTCTTTTTTGGGTTGCTGCAGCTCCGCCACCCTGTTGACTCACAATTCATAACAGTTCAGCTTTGGCCGGAACATGATGACATGGAGACCCTTCTAGACGATGCTGATCTCTCAAAACCATCATCCTAAATTCATCGAGCACTTCTACCATCCAGGTTGGACTGGATAGTCTGTGGCAGGTGAAGGTGCAGGGACTGGATGGTGAAGACTGGGAAGACATGTGGGACTACCCACTCCAGGCACTGGTTGCTACTAGGGACAAACTGATCCAATTCAATACAAACACATGCCGCTGTATAGATCATTCGGCGTCAGCGGCATGTGTTAATCCCTGTAACCATGTTATTAGGCTGGACGCTGAAACAACACTTCCTCGATGTAGATCACGTGACTCCTGATGTCAGAAGTCCACGTGATGACAGACGGCGTTCAGCGTGCACAGACCGCCGCAATGAAGTGGGCATGGTCACTGCCGGTGTCTCCATGCACCACTTACAAGCCAGCGGAACAAAATCCATCAGTGTGGGGACACGAACAGGATGCCATAATGGCAAAAACTACAAAAGGATATCATAGAGTGTTATATAATAGGACATATACCTACCATTACATACAAGAAAGTAAACAAAACAAATATTAGGCAAATAGTGAACTATAAAAAGAAATTTTGTGGTGCAAAGTGCATAGAGCACTATAACCATAATTCAACATTAAATATGTTCAATAGATATAGTGCTGTATAGTACATCAAAAACTGCAACTAAGATAGCGTAATCGCTAATTTGATGCATATGTGTGTCAAAACAGACACATGCAGGTGACATAAACCCTGAATGATATGGAAATTAAAAACTGCAAATGAGATATCAATATAGAAAATATGTATAAAAAGTGTAAAAAATGTATCGGTGAAAGGGGTTGATTTTTCTATTTTTAAATTTTAAACAAACATCATGTTTATGCCTGGTTAATAAAACAATTGATGTTCCAGTCAGTATTCCTACCATGGGGTGAATAACACCTCAATTCGTGTATCCAGAAAGTTTCGAAGTGCGATACACCCCGTAGGCATGAATCTCCTCTCCAATTCGGAATGAACCTATCAATAATTTGGAACTGAGTACCCATTGGTAGGGATGGCCGAACTGTTCGCCCGGCAGTCGGCGAATTTTGTGTGTTTGCGATTCGCCAAACCGGCGGACTATTGCCGCTGTTTGCCCGGCAGACATATGTGTTTACAGTCTGAAAGAACTTTGACCCATGATGACACATCCATCATGGGGTACAGGACAGCCAATTGAGACATTTCAGCACATGGACAATTGGACATTCCCCCTACCTTATAAATAGACCTGATCTGGCGGCCATTTTACATTCTCTTATGTCTTAAGGACTGTTATCTGTGCTGGTGTCAGTGCTCTATATCATGGTATTGGTGTCAGTGCTCTATATCACGGTGCGGTTGTCAGTGCTCTCTATCACGGTGCTGGTGTCAGTGCACTCTTATCACAGTGCTGGTGTCAGTGCTCTCTCTCTATCTCAGTGCTGGTGTCAGTGCTCTCTATCTGGGTGCTGGTGTCAGTGCTCTCTATCTGGGTGCTGGTGTCAGTGCTCTCTATCACGGTGCTGGTGGTCATCTCCTGCACCCTCTTCATAGCCTACCCTGACCTTTCCTCTCCTCCATTGCCTTCATGAGCTCCCGAGTCCTGAATTGTCAAAATTTCACAGATAAAAAAAGAATGCTTGTAGTTGTCGATCCCAGATTCACTTCATACATGTGTTATGTCAGTGGCCATGTGGTGGGACTATTTATGCACAGCTAGTAAGTATTTTGTGGCTGAAAATATGACCTGTAGGTTTTTAAGGTTCGCCTGCCATTGAAGTCAATGGGGCCCGCCGCAAATTTTGCAGTTCGCAAACTTTTGGCCGCGTTCGTGGTTCGCGTTCGCGAAACGTCCCGTCGGAAGTCCGTCCATCTCTACCCATTGGATCCCTTCCATGGTGCTCAAAAAAATGACTGTGGACAGTATGTTTATCACACCCCTTTTTTATTTTGGCAAGATGTTCTTTAACCCTAATGGACAAATTTCTAATAGTACGGCCCACGTACTGTTTTTTGCACGGGCACGTAATAAGGTACACTATGAATCTAGTTACATAGGTGGTAAAATGTTTCACAGGATATACCCGCTGAGTGACCGTGGATGCAAAGGTATCAATCTTTCTTCTCCCTAGAGCATTATGTGCACAAACATTGCACTTTCCACATGGAAAGAAGCCTTGCATTGAGGGAAAAATGTAATGGGTTTAGGGATATCGATGGCATTGGGGGCGATATCGCCCGGAATAGAGCGAGCTCCCCTAAAAATAACTCCTACCTTTTCCGGAACTAAACTTCCAATGATCTTGTCACTGCGGAGTACTTTCCAATATTTATTGAAAATTTTCCTTATTTCATTGTGTTGAATAGAAAAATTCATAAAAAATGACCATTTGAATATGTAATTTTTATTAATTTTAGGTTTTGTTTCAAGAAGGGAAGTTCTGTCAGTCTGTAAGGCTACCATTATATCTGCATCCAGATCTAGTGGCTTGTAACCCTTATCCATAAATCTTTGCCTGACAATATTAGACTGATGTTTAAAATTGCTGTCATTAGTACAGTTACGACGTAACTGAAGGTATTGGCCACGTGGAACTGACTTTAGCCATTGGTGGTGATGGCAACTGTCCACGGGTATGTAGCCATTCCTATCGGTTGGTTTCAAAAAGGTTTTAAGCTCAAGGCGTTTCTGGATAACTGTAATTTCCAGATCCACAAAGTGTATATTGGTTGTACTGGCTTCAAAATTAAGAACGATGCCACGATTGTTCTCATTAAGAACTGCCATAAAGGAGTCTAGGGAGGCCCTGCTTCCATTCCAGAGGAGGAGGATGTCGTCTATGTACTTGGCCCACAGGACCAACTCTGGCCTGTTCATAGATGACAAATTGGCCAAACTTGGGGCGTACTTAGCCCCCATAGCTACCCCTTTAATCTGTGAATAAAAAGTGCCCTGAAACCAAAAATAATTGTGCTCTGTGGCAAATTTCAGGAGTTCCATAATAAAATTCCTATGAATGAGAGGAAGTGTGGAATCTCTAGAAAGAAACAATTCTACTGCATTCAGACCTAGATTGAGTGGGATGCAGGTATAAAAGGCAGACACATCTGCCGTGACCAGAATCAAATCGTCATGATATTGAACCCTCTCCAGAAGTCTGATGGTATCTCTGGTATCTTGTAGATATGATGGAACACGTCTAACCAGAGGCTGGAGATAATGGTCAATATATTTACCGATTCTGGAAGTGACCGAATCAATGCCACTGACAATTGGACGTCCGGGTGGGTTTATAGGGTCTTTATGTATTTTGGTTAGTTGATGGATAATGGGGATACGTGGTGCCAATGGAATCATTAAATCTTTTTCTTTTTTCATTAAGTATGTTAAGAGTGAAGCCTTCATTCACAATTTCAATTAGTGCCTTCTTATATTTAAAAGTGGGGTCTCCTGGTAGAGGACTATAGGTTGTACGATCCTCCAACAGCCTATTCATTTCTTTGATGTAACGATCTTTATCTAACACAACTATCCCCCCCCTTTATCAGCGGGGCGGATGATAAGATCCTTTTTTTCACAGAGAGATTTAAGACCAGTTTGTATAGCTGGAGCCTGATGAAATTTTTTATTAGGCAATTTGTCTAAATCATTCAACACAAGATTAAGAAAAACATTAATCGATGGAGCTGTATTACCTGGAGGGTTGAATAAGGATGGATTCGCTAATCCTGAATGTGTGTCATTATTCCGATTAGGGACTGGATCATTAGCAGATGGCATGGACAAAAAATGTCTTTGGATGTTCAATTTCCGAATGTATTTTTGCACATCTATAAATGTGCTAAATTTATTTCGTTTTCTGGGTGGAATGAATTTGAGACCTTTATCTAAAATACGTTTGTCATCCTCAGACAGAATTACTGTACTGAAGTTGAAAATACCTGCTCCTACTGAGTTCGCTTTCTTTTTCCGTTTGATGCGCCACCCCCCTCTGGAACCTCGTTTGGTTTTATATTTCCTACGTGGTTGGGAGTGGGCCTGTGAAAATCCTGATATTGTGGTGGGCCAGGATAGCTATGATTATAATTATAAGGAGTCCTAGATGATTGTTCATCTTCTCAAGTCATATAGGAGTAGGGGTCACGGTAGACATCATAAGAGCCCTCTTCCTTAGAGGCCGTATGGCGGTTATAGGTATGTGTGGGGGTACTATATGAATAGTTATCCCTCCCATTGCCAGATCTATTATCACGCCAAGATCTTGTACGGCCTCGGGTGGCTCATAATAATATGCATTATTGGTTTTGCCATAATGATTACCTCTGCCTCGGTTGTAGCTACCGCTACCTCTACCTCTACCTCTATTGCTCGACTGATGTCTACCTCTTTGTCCATTTCCCTGGTGGTTAGAGTGCTGGACCCTATTCCGCGGTGTATGAGCATGTTCTCTACTACCAGAGGGACCTGCAGGTGGTGGTGGTGGTGGAGGGGGTTCATATGATAATCTCTAATCTATATTTTGAACCACAGTTTCTGCAGTTTCCATCGGCAGAACACTTCCTTATTCTGTAGCTATCTTTTTTTGCCAATTCAAAACAAAATTAGTTTTATAATCGTTAATGTCACGATTATACTTCTTTTGTTTTTTGCTTCGCTGGTCTTTTTCTTCTTTCTCGAGGTGATTTTTTAAATTTGTAGATAATTAGGTATACTCTGTTGTGCCTATTGAAGGAGTCAATTTTTCTTTCAAATCTTTGATCTCCTTGTCAATAACAGGCAATCTAGCTTGTTTTCTTTCTACAAGGAAGCCTAGAAATTTAATCCCAGCTTCATTAAAGTATTTATACCATACATCAAAATCTAATTCACCTTTTTGTGGATAAACCTCCCAGCGAAGTCCTCGTAGGACCATCTTCTCTTTAATGTATTGTTCCAAGAATGCGATGTCCCACTGAAGGTTTAACTCGGAGACCATCACATTCGTGAGTCTCAAAAAAAGGCCACTGTCTTCTGTGTCGGTGGAGTTAGTTGTGAAAACACCATCAGTGTTAAAGGACCTAGAGGTCCTATATTCAAAGACATCCATAAGAAAATGGGCGTGCAAAGCTGCAGTGAATAAAAAATCAGAAATGGGGAAAAACACTGCGCTAAAGCCAAAAAAGAGGGGGAAAAAAGTCAGCTGCTGACACTCAAACAAACAAAGCCAAATGAAAATATACAAAAAATAGTGTAGAGCTAGTAAATAGATCAGTGTAAAAGATCTGTGACTAATTGAAGGAAATGGCAATAAAGCACACATATAAAATTATGTGCCCATGTGAAAACGATGAAAAATGAACAAATGTAAATAAAATTACAATTGGATTCAACAACACACTGAGTATTTTAAATGACGAAGATACATAAATCCTGATATATACTGGGGAAATCAAAAGAAGTGTCCCAATGTATAATCCACATATGTTAGATGGTAAAGTTTCAATGAAGATCTTCCCAACACCAATATGGATGACCACACAAATCAAACCAGGAGCAACAGCTTGTCTGTAGTTACATCAATTCCTAAAAAGGTTGTATACTCTTACCAGAAAGGTTGGACACACCTGTCATATGACAGTGTATCATAAACGCTTGGAATCCTGACTGGTCTCAATCAGATGTTGTGCATTTAGGTACTGGTGGTGGGTCATCACTGTATCATCTCAAGTCTCCGCGGTCAGCTGGAACTCCTGATATGGAAAGTGCGTCTCCAAAGTCCAAGAGGTCAAGCACTCACATTTAAAAGATATCCAGGATATGGTAAATCATAAAAATGAAAAAAAGAAAGAAGGGTTTCAGATGATGCAGGTCAGAGAGCAACCAATAGGTTTATTGAAAAAGTCATAAAAAATGACATAAACAACAGCAAGTGATCACAAGGTAAAAACAGACATAAAATATGATACCATAGTTACAGGGATTAACACATGCCGCTGACGCTGAATGATCTATACAGTGTTTGTATTGATAACAATGCCGCTGATCAAGTAATGGCTGTTTATGGTGATTTGAGTGATGAGTATCCAGTCCCCAAATGAGAGGTGCTAGGAGTGTCATCACTTATTACTGGCATTTAATATTATATCTCTGGATCAGCTGAGGGATGGATGATCCATCCCATCACTCTCCCTGGATGCTCCTCACTCTGATGGATGATGCATAGTCCTGGTAAGTTCTCAGGTACTATATGAGAACTGGACATTAGGTTTTTGAGTACATTTATTTTTGAGTACATTTATTCGTGGTGGTGGGTCATCACTGTATCATCTCAAGGCTCCGCGGTCAGCTGGAACTCCTGATATGGAAAGTGCATCTCCAAAGTCCAAGAGGTCAAGCACTCACATTTAAAAGATATCCAGGATATGGTAAATCATAAGAATGAAAAAAGAAAGAAGAGCTCCAGATGGTGCAGGTCAGAGAGCAACCAATAGGTTTATTGAAAAAGTCATAAAAAATTACATAAAAAACAGCAAGTGATCACAAGGTAAAAGCGGACATAAAATATGTCATAAAAGCAATGTGGGGTACAAAAAATGCAAGCCCTACGCTTTTCGACAACAAAAGGTCTTCAACAGGGTCCTATTGTGACCCTCCACATTGCTGCTCAATATATAAACTAACAAATATCGGGTCTGCCTATAAAGGGCAGGGCCAGAACTAAGGTCAAAGTATGTGTGGTGTCGACATATATTGAACACACACTAAGGTGTTTATAATCATCCCCTATAGCTTATTATCTCAAAATATATTACAACGTAAGACATTAGTAGGGATATGTACCAAGTATTATCAAAATACAAGAATATATATAATAATTAATTTATAATGGACAAAATAAACATACTCAAAAACCTAATGTCCAGTTCTCATATAGTACCTGAGAACTGGACTATGCATCATCCATCAGAGTGAGGATCATCCGGGGAGAGTGATGGGATGGATCATCCATCCTTCAGCTGGTCCAGAGATATAATGTCAAATGCCTGTAATAAGTGATAACACTCCTAGCACCTCTCATTTGGGGACTGGATACTCATCACTCAAATCGCCATAAACAGTCGTCACTTGATCGGCGGCATTGTTATCAATTCAAACACATGCCACTGTATAGATCATTCAGCGTCAGCGGCATGTGTTAATCCCTGTAACCATGGTATCATATTTTATGTCTGTTTTTACCTTGTGATCACTTGCTGTTTTTTATGTAATTTTTTATGACTTTTTCAATAAACCTATTGGTTGCTCTCTGACCTGCACCATCTGGAGCCCTTATTTCTTTTTTCATTTTTATGATTTACCATATCCTGGATATCTTTTAAATGTGAGTGCTTGACCTCTTGGACTTTGGAGACGCACTTTCAATATCAGGAGTTCCAGCTGACTGCAGAGCCCTGAGATGATACAGTGATGACCCACCACCAGGACCTAAATGCACAACATCTGATTGAGACCAGTCAGGATTCCAAGCGTATATGACAGGTGTGTCCAACCTTTCCGGTAAAAGTATACAACCTTTTTAGGAATTGTAACTACAGACAAGCTGTTGCTCCTGGTTTGATTTGTGTGGTCGTCCATATTGTTGCTGGGAAGATCTTCATTGAAATGTTACCATCTAACATATGTGGATTATACATTAGGACACTTCTTTTGTTTTCCCCAGCATATATCAGGATTTATGTGTCTTCGTCATTTAAAATACTCAGTGTGTTGTTGAATCCAATTGTAATTTTATTTACATTTGTTCATTTTTTCACATGGGCACATAATTTTGTGTGTTTTATTGTCATTTCCTTCACTTAGTCACAGATCTTTTACACTGATCTATTTACTAGTGCTACACTATTTTTTGTATATTTTCATTTGGCTTTGTTTGTTTGAGTGTCAGCAGCTGACTTTTTCCCCCTCTTTTTTGGCTTTAGCGCAGTGTTTTTCCCCTTTTCCCTATTTCTGATGGATGTCTTTGAATATAGGGCCTCTAGGTCCTTTAACACTGATGGTGTTTTCACAACTAACTCCACCGACACAGACGTCAGTGGCCTTTTTTTGAGACTCAAGAATGTGATGGTCTCCGAGTTACACCTTCAGTGGGACATTGCATTCTTGGAACAATACATTAAAGAGAAGATGGTCCCACGAGGACTGGGAGGTTTATCCACAACAAGGTGAATTAGATTTTGATGTATGGTATAAATACTTTAATAAAGCCGGGATTACATTTCTAGGCTTCCTTGTAGAAAGAAAACAAGCCAGATTGCCTGTTATTGACAAGGAGATCAAAGATTTGAAAAAAAAAATTTACTCCTTCAATAGGCACAACAGAGTATACCTAATTATCTACAAATTTAAAAAAATCACCTCGAGAAAGAAGAAAAAGACCAGCAAAGCAAAAAAACAAAAGAAGTATAATCGTGACATTAACGATTATAAAACTAATTTTGTTTTTAATTGGCAAAAAAAGATAGCTACAGAATTAGGAAGTGTTCTGCCGATGGAAACTGCAGAACCTGTGGTTCCAAATATAGATAAGAGATTATCTTATGAACCCCCTCCACCACCTGCAGGTCCGTCTGGTAGTAGAGAACATGCTCATACACCACGGAATAGGGTCCAGCACTCTAATGACCAGGGAAATGGACCAAGAGGTAGACATCAGTCTCGCAATAGAGGCAGAGGTAGCTACAACCGAGGCAGAGGTAATCATTATGGCGAAACCAATAATGAATATTATTATGAGCCACCCCGAGGCCCTACAACAGTGATGGCGAACCTTGGCACCCCAGATGTTTTGGAACTACCTTTCCCATGATGCTCGGCTACACTGCAGAGTGCATGAGCATCATGGGAAATGTAGTTCCAAAACAGCTGGAGTGCCAAGGTTCGCTATCACTGCCCTACAAGATCTTGGCGTGATGATAGATCTGGCAATTGGAAAGATAACTATTCATATAGTACCCCCACATGTACCTATAACCACCATATGGCCTCTAAGGAAGAGGGCTCTTATGATGTCTACCATGACCCCTACTCCTATATGACTTGAGAAGATGAACAATCATCTAGGACTCCTTATAATTATAATCATAGCTATCCTGGCCCACCACAATATCAGGATTTTCACAGGCCCACTCCCAACCACGTAGGAAATATAAAACCAAACGAGGTTCCAGAGGGGGGTGGTACATCAAACGGAAAAAGATAGCGAACTCAGTAGGAGCAGGTATTTTCAACCTCATTACAGTAATTCGGTCTGAGGATGAGAAACGTATTTTAGATAAAGGTCTCAAATTCATTCCACCCAGAAAACTGAATAAATTTGGCACATTTATAGATGTGCAAAAATACATTTGGAAATTGAACATCCAAAGACATTTTTTGTCCATGCCATCTGCTAATGATCCAGTCCCTAATTGGAATAATGACACACATTCAGGATTAGCGAATCCATCCTTATTCAACCCTCCAGGTAATACAGCTCCAGCGATTAATGTTTTTTTCGTAATCTTGTGTTGAATGATATAGACAAATTGCCTAATAAAAAATTTCATCAGGATCCAGCTATACAAACAGGTCTTAAATCTCTCTGTGAAAAAAAGGATCTTATCATCTGCCACGCCGATAAAAGGGGGGGGGGGGGGATAGTTGTGTTAGATAAAGATCGTTACATCAAAGAAATGAATAGGCTGTTGGAGGATCGTACAACCTATAGTCCTCTACCAAGAGATCCCACTTTTAAATATAAGAAGGCACTAATTGAAATTGTGAATGAAGGCTTTGCTCTTAACATACTTAATCAAAAAGAAAAAGATTTCATGATTCCATTGGCACTGCGTATCCGCATTATCTATCAACTACCCAAACATGTGTCTGCCCTTTATACCTGCATCCCACACAATCTAGGTCTGAATGCAGTAGAATTGTTTCTTTCTAGAGATTCCACACACTGTTTAGTTCCGGAAAAGGCAGGAGTTATTTTTAGGGGAGCTCGCTCTATTCAGGGCGATATCGCCCCCAATGCCATCGATATCCCTAAACCCATTCAATTTTTCCCTCAATGCAAGGGCTTCTTTCCATGTGGAAAGTGCAATGTTTGTGCACATAATGCTCTAGAGAGAAGAAAGATTGATACCTTTGCATCCACGGTCACTCAGCGGGTATATCCTGTGAAACATTTTACCACCTGTGTAACTAGATTCGTAGTGTACCTTATTACCTGCCCGTGCAAAAAACAGTACGTGGGCCGTACTATTAGAAATTTGTCCATTAGGGTTAATGAACATCTTGCCAAAATAAAAAAGGGGTGTGATAAACATACCGTCCCCCGTCATTTTTTGGAGCACCATGGAAGGGATCCAACGGGTACTCAGTTCCAAATTATTGATAGGTTCATTCCGAATTGGAGAGGAGATTCATGCCTACGGGGTGTATCACGCCTCTAAACTTTCTGGATACACGAATTGAGGTGTTATTCACCCCATGGTATGAATACTGACTGGGACATCAATTGTTTTATTAACCAGGCATAAACATGATATTTGTTTAACCACTTCAGACCCAGGCCAATTCTGACATTTCTCTCCTACATGTAAAATTCCTAATTTTTTTGCTAGAAAATTACATAGAACCCCCAAACATTATATATGTTTTTTTTAGCAAAGACCCTAGAGAATACAATGGCGGTCATTGCAACTTTTTATCTCGCACGGTATTTGCGCAGCAATTTTTCGAACGCATTTTTTTCAGAAAAAAAACAGTTTCATGCTTAAAAAAAAAAAACTGTAAAGTTAGCCCAATTTTTTTGCATAATGTGAAAGAGGAGGATACGCCGAGTAAATAGATACCCAACATGTCGCGCTTCAAAATTGCACGCGCTCGTGGAATGGCGCTAAACTTTGGTATTTAAAAATCCCCATAGGCGACGCTTTAAATTTTTTTACTGGTTACATGTTTTGGGTTACAGAGGAGGTCTGGGGCTAGAATTATTGCTCTCGCTCTAACATTCGCGGCAATACCTCACATGTGTGGTTTGAACACCGTTTTCATATGTGGGCGGGACTTACGTATGCGTTTGCTTCTGTGTGCGAGCTCACGGGGACAGGGGCGCTTAAAAAAAATTTTTCTTTTTTTTTATTGTTAATTTTATTTTTATTTTTTTAGTTTTACACTTAAAAAAATAAATAAAAAAAATTTGATGACTTTTATTCCTATTACAAGGAATGTAAACATCCCTTGTAATAGGAATATGGCACGATTGGACCTATTTACAGTGAAATATGGGGTCAATAAGACCCCATATCTCACCTCTAGGCTGGGAAGAATAAAAAAAAAAAACGATCATGGCTTCCTAGCCAGATCGGCGCCGTTAATTTGAATACCGAGGCCAGGCGTGACGTCATAACATCGCGCCCGGCCTCCGAACGATCATAGAGACTTCGGGGACAATCTAGTCCGCCGGAAATCTCTATGATCACATGCTGGGGCCGGCGGATCCTGTGACCGACTCACTGATGGAAACGGTGAGTCGGTAGAAGCACCGGAGGGCAGCGGGAGGGGGGGCGTCCCCTCTCGCCGCCCGTAAGAACGATCAAGTGGCGGAACAGCCGCTATGATCGTTCTTATGGTGTAGGGAATCGCCGGCTGAAAACAATATCTGAATGATGTCTGTGGACTCAGGCATCATTTAGATATAACCAGCGAAACCCCATGACGTCAATAGACGTAGTGCGGGTCTCAAGTGGTTAAAATGTAAAAATAGAAAAATCAACCCCTTTCCCCTATACATTTTTTACACTTTTTATACATATTTTCTATATTGATATCTCATTTGCGGTTTTTAATTTCCATATCATTCAGGGTTTATGTCATCTGCATGTGTCTGTTTTGACACACACATATACATCAAATTAGCGATTATGCTATCTGATGCCGCGTACACACATATCAGACTATCCGGTGGACTTAGTCTGGCGGACAAACCTGGCCAGCCGGGTAGCGTGCTCGGATAAGGGTCTGATATGGACTTTCGGAGTAGGGATTCCCCTTCAAGTCCATACCAGGTGACGGGACCAGCGACGCCTTCTTCACTGGTCATGGCTACCTGGAGCCGCACACAAAATGAGTGGACTTTTCTCTGGGCGGGAAAAGTCTGTTCATTTCAAAAGTATGGTGGACTAGCACACACGGCCGGATTGTCCGCCGAAATGCGAGTCCGGCGGACAGATTGATGTGCAAAACTACAATCTTAGCCCGCCAGACTTTTGGGTAAAAAAAAGTCCACCGGAGCCCACACACGGGCGGATTTTCCACCGGAATGTTTGATCGTGTGTACGCGGCTTTAGTTGCAGTTTTTGATATAATATACAGCACTATATCTATTGAACATATTTAATGTTGTTTATGGTTATAGTGCTCTATACACTTTGCACCACAAAATTTATTTTTATAGTTCACTATTTGCCTATTATTTGTTTTGTTCCCTTTCTTGTATGTAATGGTAGCTATATGTCCCATTATATAACACTCTATGATATCCTTTTGTAGTGTTTTTGCCATTATGGCATCCTGTTTGTGTCCACACACTGATGGATTTGGTTCCGCTGGCTTGTAAGTGGTGCATGGAGACACCGGCAGTGACCATGCCCACATCATTGCAGCGGTCTGTGCACGCTGAACGCTGTCTGTCATCACGTGGACTGATGACGTCAGGAGTCACGTGATCTACATCGAGGAAGTCAGGTCAGAGAGCAACCAATAGGTTTATTGAAAAAGTCATAAAAAATGACATAAAAAACAGCAAGTGATCACAAGGTAAAAACAGACATAAAATATGATACCATGGTTACAGGGATTAACACATGCCGCTGACCCCAAATGATCTATACAGCGGCATGTGTTTGTATTGATAACAATGCCGCCGATCAAGTAACGGCAGTTTATGGTGATTTGAGTGATGAGTATCCAGTCCCCAAATGAGAGGAGCTAGGAGTGTCATCACTTATTACTGGCATTTAACATTATATCTCTGGACCAGCTGAAGGATGGATGATCTATCCCATCACTCTCCCCGGATGATCCTCACTCTGATGGATGATGCATAGTCCAGTTCTCAGGTACTATATGAGAACTGGACATTAGGTTTTTGAGTACATTTATTTTGTCCATTATAAATTAATTATTATATATATTCTTGTATTTTGATAATACTTGGTACATATCCCTACTAATGTCTTACGTTGTAATATATTTTGAGATAATAAGCTATAGGGGATGATTATAAACACCTTAGTGTGTGTTCAATATATGTTGACACCACACATACCTTGACCTTAGTTCTGGCCCTGCCCTTTATAGGTGGACCTGATATTTATTAGTTTATATATTGAGCAGCAATTTGGAGGGTCATTTTTATGATTTACCATATCCTGGATATCTTTTAAATGTGAGTGCTTGACCTCTTAGACTTTGGAGACACACTTTCCATATCAGGAGTTCCAGCTGACCGCGGAGACTTGAGATGATACAGTGATGACCCACCACCAGGACCTAAATGCACAACATCTGATTGAGACCAGTCAGGATTCCAACCGTTTATGACACACTGTCATATGACAGGTGTGTCCAACCTTTCTGGTAAGAGTATACAACCTTTTTAGGAATTGTTGTAACTACAGACAAGCTGTTACTCCTGGTTTGATTTATGTGGTCATCCATATTGTTGCTGGGAAGATCTTCATTGAAACTTTACCATCTAACATATGTGGATTATACATTGGGACACTTCTTTTGTTTTCCCCAGTATATATCAGGATTTATGTATCTTCGTCATTTAAAATACTCAGTGTGATGTTGAATCCAAATTGTAATTTTATTTACATTTGTTCATCTTTCACATGGGCACATTTTATATGTGTGCTTGATCCAATTCAAAATCCTACACAGGATCTACAACCTGCCCCAGTGCCTCCACCACATATACCCAGCCTTGTCGGCCAGCTGCAGGAGATGCTCTAGTACACCTGCAGGCTTCACATGTATATTCTGGGATTGCCCATGGATTCAGGACTATTGGTGGGAGGTAACTCAATTTATTCAAAGTTTAACCACTATTCCCATTCCCCTGACAATTATGGTCTGCCTCCTTGGCCTAGTGGAACAACTGTCATTTGCCAAAGCAACACGCACCCCCATAGGTATCCTTTTTTACGTGAGAAAACCATAGTACTAAAGTGGAAGTCAAGCACTCTCTCCACCCTGTCCTCATGGAAGCAATTATTTAACACGATGATACCCCTCTATAATGCAAAGTACCTGTCTCGAGGATGCCCCAAAAAAATATGACAAAGTTTGGCATTTGGGGACAGACTCGGAAACCACAACAGATGATCAGCCCTCTGGGAATCAACCCAGATAGATTTCCTCCGTCTCTACCTGGCTCTGCTAAGAGCTGAGGTCCAGACCCCAGATAGTCAGAGGCGTTAGCCTAGAAATCAAAACAACCACACTTATTCTCAAATGTCCCTATAGCGTCAAGGGCCAATAACTAAAAGCGAGAGAAGGTCCCCCAAGAAACAGTATCTCATATCAAGATCCTAACATGTTACCTGAGCAGTGAATGTGTAGTTTTTTTAGAAACTGTTAGTCGTGCTATGTTATGCACATGGCTATGTGTACCGTTTGGCCATGGTATACCCCAATGGCCCTGTTTTGTACTGCAAAGAAAAAAAATTCAATAAAGAGAAGTTAAAAAAAAAAAGCGATAACACGGTGGGGAACCTGATGCTTGTGGTCAGCAGGCACGATCGCTGCCGGCCAATGCGCTCGTGTGCAAGAGAGCAGGAACAGGGATTTGTGTGTATAAGCACACAAATGCCTGTTCTGACAACAGATGTCCAGTTCAATTTTCAGCTTTCAGTGCTGATGCACTTTGAATGACAATTGCACGGTCATAAAACACTGTACCCTAATGAAAATTTTATTATTTTTTTTCCCACAAATAGAGCTTTCTTTTGGTGGTATTTGATCACCTGTGCGGTTTTTATTTTTTGTTAAAAAAAAATGTAAAAAGAACGAATTAAACAAAAAAAATAAAAAATTTTTATATTTTGTTATAAAATTTATCAAACAGGCAATTTTTCTCCTTCATTGATGTACGCTGATGGGTGGCAATAATGAACACTGATAGGTTACATTGATAGGTGGCACTGATTGGCACCACTGGTGGGCATTGATAGGTGGCACTGGTAAGCACTGTCAGGGGGTACTGGTGGGCACAGATGAGGAAGAATTGCCTCTTCCTCTTCGGAACCAATTTCCCTTGCACATAAGCAGGTGATCAGCTTTTTTTTCTCCTCACACTGTCAGCGTGAAGAGAAGAAGAAGAAGAAAAAAAAAAAAAAAAAAAAAAAAGATTACTGAGCTTTTGTTTACATCATGTGATCAGCTGTTCAAGTGGTAAGGGGCCGGGAATGGCCCCTTACTCGGATCTGTGATCACCCAAGTCTCAGTGACTCGTGATCACAGGGGGTTCGCGGGAGCATGCAAAGGGGAGGCCATCCTATTCAGGTCCCCGCTGTGGCCGTCGTTTGGCTATAGTATGGACACCAAATGGTTAAGCTGCAATTTTGGCCACTAGCGGGGCGCTTTTAACCTCAAAGGAGGAGTTAAAAGCTCCCATGGTACGGTGCTTTCGAATCACTTTACAGGTGCTGCTCATTCATTTCAATGGCAGGGCATTTTGGGAGTGCTAAATACAGAGCTCCCCAACCGCCCCAAAGATGCTGCTTGCAGGACTTTTCCTAACATCCTGCAAGTGCACCGCCGAGTGTGAAAAGTCACACTGAAATGAATGGGAGGCAGTTTTCAGATGCTATTTCTAGCGCTAAAACGCCTGAAAACTGCCTCAGTGTGAAAGCTCAGAGCGAACCTGAGAACTGGACAATCAGCTGTCTTTTATCACACAGTTCAGTGTAGAGTTGGCTGGGGACAGCTGCAGTTCAGATAGGTGCTGCAACCACCTAGCTATGTGCATTAGTTTTTTTTAGCATCCTGCACTTTTCTTTCAAAATGGATTGTTTACCTGAAAAATGGATTGGATGCAGCTGCTTTTATTTTACCTCTGCTGTGGTAATAGATTACAAAACATACCTGGTGGTTGCACCATTAATACAGAATGTAGTGTAATTCTATTACCCAGTTACAATATTAGGGTTTAACCCTCTAACCAAAATTAAAAACACCTTTTGGACCTTCCTTTTTTTCCTGGTGATCCCTCCAGTAATAGAATACAGTGTAGACTGCACAGGACATCATCAGTGTGAATTCCTGGCAGAAGCAACAGGGTATGCTTTTTAATATTAGTAGTGGGCTGTAGGGTGAAAGATTTGTCATCTAACAGATGATGGAAATTTCTAATTGGAGGATAGTAGTAAAGCCCCACCTATTCTTGTATCTAATGTTTTAATGAGCTGAAATGAATGTAAAATTTAATATTGTAATGAATGTAATATTGTGAAATAATTTAATTCATGAGCAAACACCAGTACAAAACTGAAATGCATAAAACACAATGAACTATTCATTTACAGACAATAGTTTATATTTTACCACACCCTTTTAAACACCTGATTTTTTTTCCCCCCCTGTATCTCCAATAGGCAGGTTTTAAAAAAAAAAAAAATCTGACTCCATGGAAAATGTCTATTTCGATGCACAGTAGTCATATGCAGCTTTTAATATACATTATACAGTTGCATCACAGAGCTCCTGACATCCATGCTAGCAAAGTAGGCTGTGTTTGAGACTGCAACAATGCAGAATAGGGAAGTCACTTTTTTCATTTTTTTTTTTAAATATATATATAAAAAAAAAAAAGTGAAGTACTAGTCCACTTTTATGTTTTGCTGTATGGTGTAGCAAGAGCTAAAATATTGTTTGATATGTGTAATGAAAAGCAAGCTAGGAACTTTCCAGCTGCAGTTGTCTTCTTCCTTCAAATAAAAGAATACTAACTGCCATAGCAGAATTTAAACTTTCTATGCCAGGTACAACTGGAATATACAGCCTCCTTCCTCCCGAATTCTTAGCCAATAGCAGTGACTCTATGCTAAGTCCATGTGTCTCCCCTCCAATCACAAGTGCACTTGGGCCCCTAGCCCACGGTTCATGGTATTGTTGTATAGGTACTCTGGGAATATCTTGCATTTCTTCATCCTCCTCATCACTGGAGGAGTAATAATCCTCTCCTTCAACGTAACCGATTCTTCTAGGATCATTGGAGATCCAACCGTAGTCAATGGCTTTCCCAGATGTAAACTCAGCCTCATGAGGAACAGCCTTCCAATAGTTATCACCAACAAACACTTTGGTATTCTCAGAGAGGTAGTTACTAACGGTGTCCCACTCTAAGTTGTTTATAATTGGCAAGCGAAAGTGAGCTCCCATACCTGCTCGGATTACTTTAGGTTCCCACGCATCCACACAACCTACAAAATGGAATAGGAGATAATTTCAGATACACTTATGTCATTACATACCAAGAAAAATAGGTTCACTTACTGAAGGTGCCTGTCTGTTCTGGACTCAATACTTTGGAGTTAGGCAAGTGACACCTTTGTATTGTCATAACAGCTTAGCAACTAACCTTTTGCAAAAAGAGTTCAACCATGGCAGCCACCTATGAATGTTCTCAGTAAAAGTTCCCTTTATGCATTTAAGGCAACATCTTGTAATGGGTGAGGCATATGTACTGGTAGTACACTATATGCAGACATGGACACATTTATTGGTACCCCAAAAAAAAAAAAAAAAAAAAAAAAAAAAAGACACAAATTTTCCCCTAAATAACTTAAAATCTGTACAAAGTAGTAAGTATCCATTATTGTTTAATCTATATTTAACAGATATCACTATTTTCTTTTGATTTAAACTAATATTTTAATCCCTTCTCGTCTAAGGGTAAAACAAATGTTAAGGCCTAGGCACAATTTTGCAACTTTGACATGTCTTTAGTAAATATGTACATATCACACCTATTTTGTGTATCCAGGTGGCTTATACCTTATTTTTCCAGGACAAAATGGGCTTTCTTTTGGTGGTAAATGGTAATGGATAGCTCCTGATTTCTTTTTCTTTTTATCAAAAGGAAAACTGGCCCAGAAAAAAAAAAAAAAAGAATAAAAAAAAAAAGAAGAATTATAATTATATATATATATATATATATATATATATATATATATATATATATATATATATATATATATATATATATATATATATTTTTTTTTTTTTTGGATGATCACAAGCGATAATCACATACATGTATGTATGCATGTAAGAGGGAGTAAACAAAGGGACGGGCTTAGTGTGACTGATCACTGTTATAGTCAATCTGAGGCTATCACAGCGATCAGGGGACCAGAACTGGGCTTCCTGGGTCCCGATCATTAGTACGAAACCCGGGGCTTTCGGCGAGAGCCCGGTCTCTGTATTGGGAGCGCGGTGTGCAGTGCGCTCCCAGCACAAAGAGATACTCATATATACGGCCCCACGGAAAAAGACCCACATCTGCGAGGCTGCATATATGTGTACAGTAGTAATGAAGCATCATTTCAATGAGATGTAAAAAGGTACCAACAAATGCATCCATATTTGTAGCCATTTGTTTCACCTGGCCTGTAAAGACCTCATTCTGAACAGCAACAGAACCACAGGTGGTATTGTGGCATTCTGGGAAACTCTAGAACAGGTGAATTATTGTATCACTTAATGACTAATCAGCCACCCTACTGTATATTATCACAATGACCATGCCAAAGCCTAAATCTGTTTGCCAAGGAGAGTGAGCACAGCAAGCAATTGCAAATTAAATGGCATGCATACACAACCAGGAGCAAAGAAAAATCACTGCGTAATTAGAAAGTCTGTATATGTTTAACTGCATTGACAGTTTTAAAAATTAACCTATTACATTCACCTCTCTAGTATGATTCAATTTAAACACAGGTTAAAAAAAACTTTATTTAAAAAAAAACAGAAAGAGGTGTACATTGCTCTATATTATGATAACCATATATAGTGGCTATAAAAAGTCTACACACCCCTGTTAAAACGTCAGGTTTCTGTGATGCAAAGAAATGAGAGATAAATAATTTCAGACCTTTTCCCACCTTTAATGTGATCTATAAACTGTACAAATCTGTTGAAAAACAAACTGTGGGGAACATGACTGGATGTGAACGAGGCAGGTCGCGTTTCCCCCGGCGCTCCACATCTCACTTGCTAATCCATCCATCCATTTTAGGAGCTATCCTGTCCGCTTTCCGGTACCAGCGGTACCAGATCATAATGCCACACTCCTGGAAATGAGAAAGGAGACATCCAAGTCTGGGCACCAGGCGCAGAGGTGTCGGTGCCAGACCTGCTCCACACATGGCCTGGAATTAGGCTACACCCCCGCCATCTTGTCTTCTCACCCAGAAAAGAGCGACAAGAAGCAGGCCAGGAGGATGGCACACGCAGCTGCAGCACAGGACCCTAGCTATGGTGATTCCCCGACTGCCTCTCTTGAGCAGGAAAATGCTCAAGATCACCAGAGCCATCCTGGAGGCGATCAATGCAAGCAAGGCAGCAGTGATGGTGAGCATCGACGGATTAGACGCCGAGTGCATATTGATCTGGCATGATCTGGATAAAATCCAGGGCAGGCTCACAGTAGCTGAGGACAGGATTTCAGAGGTGGAAGATGCCTCCCATTCCCAAAGCAATAAACTATCCGAGCTACATGATATGAAGAAAATGCTGATGATGCAGAGGACAGGCAGAGAAGGAATAATGTGGTTTAGTGGTTGAACTTCACTATGAGAAGTGCCTTTTTGTGCTTTCCCCTTTATGGTCAGCCTTTTTGGAGCCATTCCAGATTAAGCTCTGTGGAGGTCTGTACCCCGGATAGCCAATTCACCGTTCCCAAATTGGAGATCGAGGAGAGTGATGATTAACCCTGAGGAGACACATCATCTGGCCGGGAATTCGTCTTTTTGGGCCATTAGAGCCCTTCTGAGCCTTTATGACACATTGCTATATGGTATGTGTGTCCATCCTTTCCGGTAAGAGTACCTACGTCTTTCAGTGAACATCCTGTAGACGATTATAAGATCTGCTGCAGTCTGGACTGCCGGAATATCTGAACCACATGAGTTCAACTGATATCAGTGGACATTTTATATAATCAGTACTATTGGGACTCTGGTCACTGTTATTTATTGATTTCACCCATTTGTCGTTTGTTATTTTACATAAGTATACCCGAGCACTGATGTCACAGGACCCGCTGAGCTCTGGGTTGCAAAATTCACAACACAAGATTTTGGCGGTCATTAGTGGATATTTCTATGATTAATTCTATAGAAATCTATGTTACTGAATTTTTTTTAAATATTTTTAAATTTTTTTGGTTTCACATACACTAATTGCTACATATAGGTGTATTTAGCGCTGTACTTTGTTATATTTAACCTCTACTCTGCCAGTGACATTTATACAGTAATCAGTGCATTTTTATTGTACTGATCCCTGTATAATTGTCAATGGTCCCAAAAATTAGTCAAAAGTGTCCAATTTGTCTGCCGCAATATTGCAGTGCCAATAAAAGTTGCAGATTGCTGCCATTACTAGTAAAAAAAAAATAATAATAATAATAATAATAATAATAATAATAATAATAATAAAAATGCCAAAAATCTATCCCCTATTTTGTAGACCCTATAACTTTTGTGCAAACCAAAAATATGTAGAAGAATACATATCGGCCTTAACTTTTTTAATTAAAAAATGTGGGATATTTATTATCGCAAAAAGTGTTTTTTTTTTATAAAATTGTCGCTCTTCTTTTTGTTTATATAGTGGAAAAAATAAAACCCACAGAGGCGATCAAATACCACAAAAATAAATCTCTATTTGTGGGAAGAAAAGGACGTCAATTTTGTCTGGGTACAGCGTTGCACGGCCGCGCAATTGTCAGAACTACACAATGGCGTATCGCAAAAAAAGGCCTGTTCATTGAGCAGCCAAATCTTGCAGGGGGGGTTGGCACATGATTGGACAGGACATGTCATATCTATACGTCATATGGTTCTTGATTATAGGTTATTGGCGCTACCTCCAACCAATTAGTTTCATTAACACTCTTTGCTTCCTCAAACCTTTTACGTCTATCACCTTAACGTGTCCCCAGGGGCTGCGTGAATTAAACCCGTGTTCCGTATTTTGTCTCAGCAACACCCCATTTATCCAACACCTCAAACTCAAGCCAAAAAGTGATTACACACCACTTTGTATCCCCTCTACTAAGTGAGCTAATGCCACTTATTTTGCATATAGTTTCATTAATATTTAAGAAATTCGGATCAAAAGATATAGATATAAATACGAGAATAAAAAATGATTAATAAAACCTCTACCGTAAAAAAACCTAACCACAAGCAGAAACAAAAAAACAGAAAAAAACCCAGAAAAAAAAAACTTAGTGTTACACAGTGCAAAAACCCTTTCTAATTGGGAAAAAAACTGCCTCCAATTTTCATACAAATTATTTGTGCTAATTATTAGATACACCAGATCTCCCTACATTGGTAAATGTGAAAGGAGGAAGCGAGAGATTTCCTCATACATTGGTATCCAAAATAAAAACAATAAACAAAATTCAAAGAGACAAAAAATGTGAAAAGTCCAATTACATCCAGTGATATATACACCAATCCAAAGGCATGTGAAAATGTGAAAGGGTCATTTGAGACCAGTATATATAAGAAATAAACAGTATATATATCATAAAAATATTTCAGTCCACGGTGAGTCTTCTATAACAGTATCAATGTGCAATTGCGCCTCTTCAGAATACAGGAAAGGTGACTTTCGTGAGAGTGCCTGCGCTTTATTAGTGACTTTCGTGCTTGTTCCCCCTCAAGGATCCCCACTCACCAGATCCATTCACCCCCTAGGGGGTTACACGCCTATAATCTGTATCCTATTTATCCGAAGATTCCACCATCCAGTTGTGTCTTCAACGGGTCCTTCTCAAGGTCTTTTAAAGAGATGCAGATAAGTCCTTATATCCACTAGTGATTCCTCAAATAAAAGAAAATTCCCTCATGGTGTAGTATTTTTGATTATAATTGGGGAAGAGGGGAGAACAGTCTGATATTCTTCTTTAAAGCAGGTATTTTTAGTTATGTAGAAATAGTAGGAGGCTAGTATCCACTTAAAAATACTTTATTACAAAAAAACTTTATACAACACTCTATGCAAGAAAAGGGTTTTTTTATGCAAGATGCAGTCTAACAAACCATGCATCAGCATACACCGTGTATAAATTATGTTATACGGCTCACAAAAATGTAACAACCCTTTTCAGCAAAAAAAGAAGAAACAATATATCTTTAAAATATAAAAAGTAAAAAGAAAAAATGCAAGCCAAAAAATAAATATAAAGCACTGATTCAGGAGTGCAAAAAATATTTATGTACCAAAAATCCACAAGTTATAAAAATAAAAAATAAAGGTAAAAGTCAGAATCACCTACAGCCCTTTCCATATGTTTGCAGAGTAACTGCACTTAGTCCCAAAAAAGCCCTATTTCCCCAGTGTTACAGTCCCCTTGCTAAAGTGGGGTTAAATGGTGGTCTCCTCAGGGGGCCGTTTGCCAGGCTTAATTAGGTTAAGAATGGGGCTACGTAGGTGAAAAAACCAACATAAAAAGAAAAGACCATTAATGTTTAAAAGAATTGAAAAGTTATTGGGCTTGTTTCCACTATCTTCAGCCCAAGTACTCAACTAGCCGGTCCGCCGCAGAACAATTCCCCTGAACGCGCGGCGTGCGTTCCAGCGGGTCTGGCGCACCGGAAGTGACGTGTGTGCGTAATGACGCTGTACGCGTTTCGTCAGAGACGTCCTCGGCAGCGAAGGACGTCTCTGACGAAACGCGTACAGCGTCATTACGCACACACGTCACTTGTTCTGCGGCGGACCGGCTAGTTGAGTACTTGGGCTGAAGATAGTGGAAACAAGCCCAATAACTTTTCAATTCTTTTAAACATTAATGGTCTTTTCTTTTTATGTTGGTTTTTTCACCTACGTAGCCCCATTCTTAACCTAATTAAGCCTGGCAAACGGCCCCCTGAGGAGACCACCATTTAACCCCACTTTAGCAAGGGGACTGTAACACTGGGGGAATAGGGCTTTTTTGGGACTAAGTGCAGTTACTCTGCAAACATATGGAAAGGGCTGTAGGTGATTCTGACTTTTACCTTTATTTTTTATTTTTATAACTTGTGGATTTTTGGTACATAAATATTTTTTGCACTCCTGAATCAGTGCTTTATATTTATTTTTTGGCTTGCATTTTTTCTTTTTACTTTTTATATTTTAAAGATATATTGTTTCTTCTTTTTTTGCTGAAAAGGGTTGTTACATTTTTGTGAGCCGTATAACATAATTTATACACGGTGTATGCTGATGCATGGTTTGTTAGACTGCATCTTGCATAAAAAAACCCTTTTCTTGCATAGAGTGTTGTATAAAGTTTTTTTGTAATAAAGTATTTTTAAGTGGATACTAGCCTCCTACTATTTCTACATAACTAAAAATACCTGCTTTAAAGAAGAATATCAGACTGTTCTCCCCTCTTCCCCAATTATAATCAAAAATACTACACCATGAGGGAATTTTCTTTTATTTGAGGAATCACTAGTGGATATAAGGACTTATCTGCATCTCTTTAAAAGACCTTGAGAAGGACCCGTTGAAGACACAACTGGATGGTGGAATCTTCGGATAAATAGGATACAGATTATAGGCGTGTAACCCCCTAGGGGGTGAATGGATCTGGTGAGTGGGGATCCTTGAGGGGGAACAAGCACGAAAGTCACTAATAAAGCGCAGGCACTCTCACGAAAGTCACCTTTCCTGTATTCTGAAGAGGCGCAATTGCACATTGATACTGTTATAGAAGACTCACTGTGGACTGAAATATTTTTATGATATATATACTGTTTATTTCTTATATATACTGGTCTCATTTGACCCTTTCACATTTTCACATGCCTTTGGATTGGTGTATATATCACTGGATGTAATTGGACTTTTCACATTTTTTGTCTCTTTGAATTTTGTTTATTGTTTTTATTTTGGATACCAATGTATGAGGAAATCTCTCGCTTCCTCCTTTCACATTTACCAATGTAGGGAGATCTGGTGTATCTAATAATTAGCACAAATAATTTGTATGAAAATTGGAGGCAGTTTTTTTCCCAATTAGAAAGGGTTTTTGCACTGTGTAACACTAAGTTTTTTTCTGGGTTTTTTTCTGTTTTTTTGTTTCTGCTTGTGGTTAGGTTTTTTTACGGTAGAGGTTTTATTAATCATTTTTTATTTTCGTATTTATATCTATATCTTTTGATCCGAATTTCTTAAATATTAATGAAACTATATGCAAAATAAGTGGCATTAGCTCACTTAGTAGAGGTGATACAAAGTGGTGTGTAATCACTTTTTGGCTTGAGTTTGAGGTGTTGGATAAATGGGGTGTTGCTGAGACAAAATACGGAACACGGGTTTAATTCACGCAGCCCCTGGGGACACGTTAAGGTGATAGACGTAAAAGGTTTGAGGAAGCAAAGAGTGTTAATGAAACTAATTGGTTGGAGGTAGCGCCAATAATCTATAATCAAGAACCATTCCATTAATGCAGGTTGTTTAGTGCAGCCTTTGCATATTAGGGTGGCAGCAACCTCATAAAACGAAGAGAACTTCTATTAAACCTTTTAAACTAATAGAATAAAAATTAGACAGAAGAATTGTAACCAATAAAAAATCATAAAATACAAGGTTACAGGTATAAATTAACACCTATACATACTCCTGCTGATCAAGACCCATCCCATAAGCGCGGCTTCACTTGTATAATTATATCTATACGTCATATGCCAGATATCCAGTCTCATGCCCCTTTTTCTATAACATTCAGTATTTGCTCTGTAATGCTCCTTACCCTCTTAAGTGGAGCTTTCTGGAACTCACAAGAACATTTAATTGATCTGTCGAGCACCTTCGGCTGAACTTCCAAGCACTTTTTTTTTGTTGTTCATGTTTGGGACTAAAGCTGCATACGGACCTTGTTTTTGATTTCTTCTTTTTTCCCCTTTTTGGTTCTGGTATAATGGCGGGGAGGGGGTATGGGGGTTGCTTCAGTTCCCAGCTCTCACAGGTATTTTGGCACCAATTAAGCGTGGCGGTGCCCACTTGATTCAGTTCACACTGTTGCATTGTCTTTGCTTGGGCTTTCAGGCCCAGCTATACAGTATTTAAGATCTATTGTCATGGCTAACCCAATTAAAATAGTATCTTGGATTGTATGGGGGCAAAATAGCAAATTCAAACAGGCCACAATGTTCCAATATCTTAAGCAATCTAGGTCGCATATCTTCCTACAGGAGACATACCTGGATGGTAACAGGATACTTGCGTTGCGTAGGCCCTGGATACAAAGGGCTTTTCATGCTACATTTTCCACTATTGCTAAAGGAAGTATCTATTCTTATCAGCAAGGCTGTTCCCTGCACTATCCACCAAGTGTTCTCTGATCGGGGGGGGGGGGGAGATTTGTGGCCGTGGTCTTGTTTTTTTGCCATTATAAGCTGTTACTGGTGAAGATTTACTTACCACCCCTATTTAATGTTCAACTACTGTATGACCCATTTGTTAAGTTGGCTCCTCATGCCCATCTCCCATTGCTGCTGATGGGGGACTTCAATGCTACTCTGGATGCATTGGACTCCTCCAATCCGGGTAGGATAGGGTCTGTGGAGCTCCTATCCTGGGCCTTGGTCACTGGGCTGAACTTTGGCGTTATAAAAACCACACGAATAGATGCTTCTCGCATCCGTCACAGTCACATCGCTCCTCGGCCAGGATAGACTTGGCTTTTGGCATCCCAGCTCTGCTGCCATTTATGCAAGGGATTTAATACTTGGCTGGGGGCAAATTTTATCATAATCCACTTTCTCTCTCCTTGACCTTCCCCACAGGGAAAGGCTCAAGAGGCTGGAAACGTTCTCCTGGTTGGTTGCAGAATGATCAGGTATTTTAGATTCAATTACCGCATACTGGATAGCTAATGATGAGTCGGTGGACCCTCTGATAGTGTAGGATGCAATAAAGATGGTGCGGGTGGAGCAGAATGCTGAGATTCTTTCACTACAAGAAAGGGAAAAGGAATGTGTGGAGGGCAACGCGGATAACCCTTCAGACTCCTCCTATTCCGCCTTGTTAAGAGGCAAGGCATCTGCTCTCCTTACATTTCAATAACTTGGCACACACGGAGGCTAGTCATAGAGCCAAGTCTCTATTTTCGGAGGATGATCAAAATGGTACACGGTTATCTATGCTGGTAGTTGACTATAGCAAGATTGTAAATATTCCTGTCACCAAATGTAGGAATGGAGACCTAGCTAATGATCCTTCTGTTATTATGGCTGACATTAGGGATTTCTTTATCCGCTTTATACGCACCCATCCCAAACTATGATCAAACAGCCCTGGATACGCTCTTGGAGGGTCTTGTTCTCCCCAGTTTGTCAGATTCAGATCGACTGGCTCTGGACACCAAGATTATAACCAAGGAGGTAGGTTCAGCAATTTTTGCCTTTCCACCTTACAAGACCCCCGGGCCCAACGGGTTTCCTGCTGATTTTTACAAATCTTATGTGGATCAGTTAGCCCCTAGACTTACTAAATTTTTGGAGTACTGCTTGCAACAGCAAAGGCTGCCTGAATCGATGCTTGATGCCTATATGATTCTATTATTGAAACCAGGTAAGGACCCCCTTGAATGAAAAATCTTGTCTTCTGTAAGTAGATCTCGCTTCTCTATGGTAGTCCTAGGATGGCGATTCAGTTGCACATCAACACTTCACCTTTCTTTTCAGTGGGTAGGGTCACTAGGCAGGGTTGCCCTCTATCACCCTTCCTATTTGCTCTTATGATGGAACCACTGGCGGTCGCCTTGAAATCATCAGGGGAGGTTAAGGTAATCTGAGCGTGAACCATTGATAAGGGCCTGGCACTTTATGCAGATGACTTGTTGCCGTTTCTAAAAGACCCAGGAGACTAGCTGACAGCGGCACTGCTTATTATGAATAACTGTTTGAAGGTTAACTGGAATAAGTCATCCATCGTGCCACTAGACGCAGGTGCTAGAGAGGTAGCGGATGCAGACTTGCCATTGCGGTGGGTTTCGGCAATCACATATTTAGGATTCAAAGTCATGGCAAACGTCGCTGATTAAATGCCCCTTAACCTGACATCCTTACTGACCTCCTTTAAACAGAAAGTTCAGGCGTGGCAAAAACTTCCCTTATTATTAATAGGGAGGATTAATCTACTAGAGATAAAAAATATAAAATAATCAGGAGAATTTTTAAGAAACGCATTCATATGGACTCCTAAATCATTCTTTATAAAGTTGAATGGCATCACCAGCTCATTTTTATGGTCCCCTAAGCCATCCAGGATAGGACTGAAGGTACTACAGGAGCCCTGTAGTCAGGGAGGGTCGGCATTGCCGGATTGGAGGAAATAATATATAGCAAGCCAAATGGTGTTTGCTCACCGCTGGCTGGTTTCCAATGATGGGGATTCGGCCCAAAATGCCATCATTTAAAGTGCCTCAGATTAACCCCAAATAAAGTTCAGCTGTTCTAGTAGGTCTTTCCTGACATTTTCATAGTTGCACCCTACAGCAAACCCCATGGGCCTCAGAGAGCTTCCAAAAGCATCAGAGGAATCTCATTGTTAAAAGTTATCAGTCAAGAGAAGGGTACATAAGTGTTTCCAAGACATTAGATATACCATGGAACACAGTGAAGACAGTCATCATCAAGTAAAGAAAATATGGCACAATAGTGACATTACCAAAAACTGAACATCCCTTCAAAATTGATGAAAAGACGAGAAGAAAACAGGTCAGGGAGGCTGCCAAGATGCCTACAGCAACATTAAAGGAGCTGCAGGAATATCTGGCCAGTACTGGCTATGTAGTACATGGGACGACATTCTCCCGTATTCTTCATATGTCTGGGCTATGGGGTAGAGTGGCAAGACAGAAGCCTTTTCTTACCAAGAAAAACATTCAAGCTCGGCTAAATTTTGCAAAAACACATCTGAAGTCTCCCAAAAGAATGTGGGAAAATGTGTTATGGTGTGATGAAACCAAGGCTGAACTTTTCAAAAGATATGTTTGGCTCAAAAACAACACTGCGCATCACCAAAAGAACACCATACCCACAGTGAAGCATGGTGGTGGCAACATCATGCTTTGAGGCAGTTTTTCTTCAGCTGGAACAGAGGCCTTAGTCAAGGTAGAGGGAATTATGAACAGTTCCAAATACCAGTCAATATTAGCACAAAACCTTCAGGCTTCTGCTAGAAAGCCGAGCATGAAGAGGAACTTCATCTTTCAGCATGACAGCGACCCAAAGTATACATCCAAATCAACAAAGGAATTGCTTCACTAGAAGATTAAAGTTTTGGAAAGGCCCAGCCAGAGCCCGACCTGAATTCGATTGAAAACCTGTGGGGTGATCCGAGGGGGCTATGCACAAGAGATGGCCTCACAATCTGACAAATTTGGAGTGTTTTTTGCAAAGAAGAGTGGGCAAATATTGCCAAGTCAAGATGTGCCATGCTGATAGATTACCCAAAAAGACTGAGTGCTGTAATAAAATCAAAATGGTGCTTCAACAAAGTATTTGTTTAAGGGTGTGTGCACACTTATGCAACCATATTTTATTTACTTCCCTGCACCTAAAAGATTTCAGTTTGTTGTTCAACTGAGTTCTACTGTTTACAGGTCACATTAAAAAGGTGGAAAAAGTTCTGAAATTATTTATCTCCGTCTCATTCTTTTTCATCACAGAAACCTGACATTTTTACAGGGGTGCGTAGACTTTTTATATCCATTGTAGCTTTTATTGCGGAGTACTCTAAATTTTTAAAAAGCTTAAATAGAATGGGAGGAAGCTCTGAAATGCTGTAAGACAGTTTCCCCAAAACTGTCGGACAGGCTGACTCAAATTTACATACTCCATCAAGCGTACCTTACCCCCCTCAGGGTTGCCAGGTACAGAGGCTCCCAGTCCTCCTTGTGCCAAATGTGCGGAAGGGAGACAGGAACATTCATTCACTTACTGTGGTCATGCCCCAAAGTACAGGGACTATGGACACAGATTGTAAGATTCCTCCATGACGAAATGGGCTCTCCAGCCACGCTGGACCCAAAAATGTGCCTTTTAGGACTCTTGCCAGACTCGACCGACAGGTACATGAAGACATTTCTGCACGAGACGTTATTCACAGCGCGAAAGACAATAGCTCGGAAATGGATGAGGACTTGTCCCCCGAGCATTGCAGAATGGAAAGCAGAAATAAACAACACCCTCCCCTACAAAAAATTTATATACACCAATAGGGGTTGTCCTGAGAAATACTACAAAATTTGGGACAGGTGGCTGCAGGAGTCTAGCACTTGTTCATAGCCGGTCTATGCACAATACATAGTAATGTAAAATGACAAGTAGATCCTCCGGCCTCTGGGTAGTGAAGTAGCCCAAACCACTGACACAAGGTACCTTTTGGCTTTAGTTATTTCATGCATAAAACGTGATGTGACATTGACGATTTGAGATGGTTATACAATTGTTATCTGAGGAGCTGTATGATCTGTAGCATTTTTGTAACTGTAATCTGTAACATGTATGCACTGTGAATCGAAATAAACCTGGTTGATTTAACAAAAAAAAAGCTTAAATAAATATAGTACAGTTTAATCACTTGCCCTCCCGAAGGTTTACCCCCCTCCCCCCCTTCATGACCAGCCATTTTTTGTGATACGGCACTGCGTTATTTTGACAGACAATTGCACGGTCGGGCGACGCTGTACCCAAATAAAAAGTCTCCCCCCCCCCACACACACACATAGAGCTTTCTTTTGGTTGTATTTGATCACCTCTGCGGTTTTTATTTTTTGCGCTATAGACAAAAAAAAAGGAGACAATTTTGAAAAAAAAAAAAAAAAAAGCACAACTATTTTTCACTTTTTGTTATAAAACATATCCAATAAAATACAATTAAAAAAAAAATTTTTCTCATCAACTTAGGCCAGTATATATTTTACTACGTTTTTCGTAAAAAGAAATCCCAATAAGTGTATATTGATTGGCTTGTTCAAAAGTTATAGTGTCTACAAAACTATGGGATATTTTTATTACTTAATAGTAATGGTCAGCGACTTAGGGTCTGCGACATTACAGAGGACACATAGGATAACAAGTGACACCAATACAGTGATAAAAATATGCACAGTCACTGTACTGACACTGGCAGGGAAGGGGTTAACATTAGGGGCGATCAAAGAGTTAAATGTGTTCCTAGGGAGTGCTTTCTAACTGTGTAGGGAATACTTTAACAGTGGGAAGATACAGGATCTCTGTCTTCCCTACTAACAGAACGGTGATCTGTCTTGTTTACATGGGCAGACTGCCGTTCTGCCACTGTCAGGAATGAACGGCGGGTCCCGGCGGACATCGGGTCCATTGGCTTCTGCTGTGCTTAATTGCAGGTCAACTGTGGTGTACGTGCGCACCGCAGACCTAGAAGTGCAAAATCACGTACCTGTTTGTTCAGGAGTAACTTGTATGCCTCAGTGACCATTTTCTCAAAAATGTACTTGGATTTCCATTTACTCCTACATTGCGAATTGATTGAGCTGTTGCACAAAACATGTTGCCCATTTCTTTACCACTCTTAAGCCTATGTAGGCTATACTATACATTAAAGTGGTTGTAAACCCTTTACAACCACTTTTTACGACAGCTAAGCCTATAATAAGGCTTACCTGTAGATATCTCCTAAACCTAGGTTTAGGAGATGACCTCTGTATCAGCATGTGGCGACATCATGGACACATGCGCACTGAAGCAACGGCTCCTTCATGCCATTGCTTCAGCTGAAGCGCCATTACCGACGGCTCCCGTGGGCGTGCCAGGAAGTGATGTCATCGTGGCTCCGGACAATCACATCGCCTGAGCTTGCGATACCCAGAAGTAACTCTGGGAGTAATTTCGCCAGGCAGAACAGTGTGTCGGGACCGTAGCGGGGGCTTCGATCTAAGGCGAGTATTTCATAATGAGCTAGTATGCTATGTATACTAGCTCATTATGTCTTTGTCTTACAGTTTGTTTTTTTTTGGGGGGGGGGGGGGGGTGGTTTGGGTTTACAACCACTTTAAAATGTGTGCAGATCAGCACATTGAAACAGGGTGTTCCCATCAGATTCCATCTTGGTACACCCCGCGCTCGGCCACACAGTATGAAGTCGCCAAGCAGACATCTTTTTACACCCACTGAAGTCTTGCATTTCACACTTATTTTTACCAGTAAACTGAGCTTATATTGTGAAATACAGTATTTAGAACTCTGTGACACTGTTTTGATGTTGAATTTTAAAAGCAGTGGCAAGCCTGCTGATCTCACACATTTGCTAATCTGACAAGACCGCTGCTTTTAAAATTCAACATCAAAACAGTGTCCCGGACTTCTAAATAATGCATTTCACGATATAAGCTCAGTTTACTGGTAAAAATAAGTGTGAAATGCAAGACTTTGGTGGGTGTAAAAAAGATGTCCACTTGGCGACTTCAGACTGAAGCCTTACTGCAGCTGAGTGCAGGGTGTACCAAGATGGCTGTGACAGAACGTCACTTCCGTTACAAGATTTGACGGGTCGCCTAATCTGATCCAACTGGGGCAAAAAATGCAAAGCAGCTAACGAAAATCCCTGTACTACACAGGAAGTCATGTGAATTCATTAATTGTCATATCTTCTGCTTTACCTTTTGTGAGCAAAACTTTATTACAGCCAGCCCCTGCTGCAGATCTCAGTATAGTACCCAGGTTTCCAGGGTCGCGGATATTGTCACATATGAGTGAAAGCGGTAATGTGTTCTTCAGCTGTGTTTCAGGAAATTTCATCTTTACGTGATCAGGTTTTCTAAAAATGCCTAGGGATAACAAAATTCCATATGTTAACTGTAATCCTACAGAAATCTTGTGAATATTAGGGGCTTTAACAGTTTTCTACAATATTAAAATGGAAGTGGAAACCTCATTAAATTAGTGCCCAATGCCTATATATATATTTTTTTAATGGAGAGTTGAAAACTTTGTTTCTTTATCATTCATTGCAGGAGAGAGGAATTCTTAGGTTATTCAGTTATACTGCCTCCTACAGGTGGTTTTGGACATTGGCAAACAGAAAAAAAGTTTCAGCCTGGTATAACCCCTTTTGTAACATCCAGCATGTTTTTGTTTTTTTACTAGTGTGTAAAGAAAATGACACATTTTCTTTGCTCTGAGAAAAGTTAAATCTTTTGTTTGTCTTCCTTCAGCCCAGAGTCCTCTACAAGCTGCTAGCTAGTCTCCACATGCAACTGGATCGGCTGTACCTAAACCCCACTGGACTGGACAATTACAAGGCTAGTCTGGAATGTGAGCTTCAGGCACTACCCTCTGTATTGTGGTGCTTTCCAGACCTGGGAGTACTGCATTAGTTGCAGAGCGCTTTCCAGGTCCACAGCCATGGTACAACCCTAAGTGTAACTCTGTCACTTAAGACTTTTTTTGTGAGTAGGTCGAGCACTGGCAGCTACTTTTTTACCAAGGTTATCGAGAGCCATTTGAAACCCCCCATTTCCATCAGTTTACTGTGAAAGAGGTGTGGAGTCACATGCCTGTTCTTTTATCCACCATTTAAACGTTAGCATCTTCCCGCAGATACTCCTCAATGGAAGGGTCATATGGTTTTATCAACTCATCCCTGATACCCACCTACAATGGCCTGGTCAGCTCGGGCCATCTGAAACTAGCCTGCACCAGCATCTGGTTTGTATTTAGCACCTAGCTATGCACCCTGAGCTACACTGTCCCTGCCTTGCAGTGCAACATATCAGATCGTAAACACATGGGAAACAGTCCTGCTTCCCCGTTTCCAGCTCATGATCTACTATTGAGTACAATGCTAGCTGAAAGTGCATGCACTGAAGGGCCCAACACTGACAAACTGGATATGTGCCATCTGCTTGAAGCTATGCCATCTTTGGGTGTGGCCCCTCCTCAACTCTACTCCAAGAATATCTCCCCACACTTATGCAGGATGTTATGGGCCAAATTGCAACTATGATTGCAAACTGACTGCAGATTACCTCAGCCAGCAGAACATGGACCTGGGAAAATGGTTCCAACACCTGGAGGCATTTCAACACCTGTGTCACAGGTGGGTGGAGGAAACACTGGATGTGTACCTCCTGGCCTCGAGGTTCAACAACTGGCCAGGTTTGTCTCCAGGTACAGGGATTCCTTTACAGAAGCAGTGAATGCTCTGGCGCCTCCATGGGATGTGTATAGCTCGATTATGCCTTTCCTCTACTGAAACCTCTTCATGTGCTGTGTAGGATTGAGAAGGAGAGCATTCTGGCTATTGTTAGAAATCTGTACTAGTCCAGATGGATGTGGTAATCGAACCTTGTCAGACTCCTGGCAGATGCTCTGTGGACTGTTCCAAATCATCCAGACCTACAGGGGCTGGTTTATTGCCCTGCTTTCATTCCAGGAAATACTAACCTGTGGAATGGATCTTGGCCTTTCTGCAAATGGGCTTGGATAAACATCTGGCTTTTTCCAATATCAGCACTTGAGAGCTGGTTTCAAAGACTGCTAGTTTCCTATTCTTTGATTAAGACTTTTGTACAGGGTGTCTCTCATGTGGTTCCTTCTTTACGTTCCCTGGTGATTTGAATCTGGTTCTTTTGGCTCATCAAAAACCACCTATTAGGGACATCAGCTAGGAGAGTATCTGAGCTGGTGGCCTTATCCTGTAACAATGCCTTTTTGGTCCCTTACACAAAGACAAGGTGTTGAGGCCCAGACCTTATTTCTTAAAGTATTTTCAGCTTTTCGCCTCAACGAGGACATCATTCCTCCATCCAGGCTACACCCAGAAGGATTCTTGCCTTACTGTATTAAGGTAAAAAGCCTTTAGAACCACTAACACCACACATCTGGCCTACAAAGGCTGATCCCACGCTATAAAGTGGTTCACCAGTGCTCCTCCCTCCCATTCCAGCTCCCACCTTTACCCAAAAATGCACCTTCGCCCAAGTAGAAAAAAATTCTTGCACTGACCCCGCTTCCATCCATAAGTCTGGATCCAATTCATAAGAATGATATCTCCTTCCACTGTATGGATGAAGTTTGTGCTGTTTGT
This sequence comes from Lithobates pipiens, assembly GCF_037356315.1. Taxonomy (NCBI): domain Eukaryota; kingdom Metazoa; phylum Chordata; class Amphibia; order Anura; family Ranidae; genus Lithobates; species Lithobates pipiens. Next base: position 393,059,148 of record NW_027507748.1, on the reverse strand, counting down.
ATCTACCTCACAGCTGCTGTCTCCATTACAAAGACTGGCTTTCCCTTTGTCATTTTCCTGATAGTCTCCATGAAGGAGAATGAATATCCCAAGCCGCACATCAAAGCAAGCCAGTTCGTAATGGTTCATGGCAACCTCAGCCTGGGCTCCTGCCAGGCCACGGCTGCCACACACCATTACGAGCGGGTTTGCTACTTTGATATGCGGTTTAGGATAACCATATTCCTACACATTGACATTTCTAGCCGAAACGCTCACCATTTCTAGCCAGCGCTCACAATAATGTATCAAGACCATGGGTGAGCTCAGGCGTGTTCACAGCCTGCATGTGCAGAGCCCACCAGGAAGTCAGCACTGCACAGTGCCAATTACAGGCAGTGAGACATTTCTCGATCTCTGCAGCCGCTGAGGGGGAAAAAAAACAAAACAGAATCTTTGTCTTACCATAAAATCCATTAATTGTAGTTCATGGAGGAAACGTCCCACCCCTCTGCATTAATGAACATGCTCTTGGTACTGCATTTCCACAGAACCAAGTCACGCTGGGAGCAGGCTAAGGATAAAGCAGGCTGACACAGTTTTTTTTTTGTTTGCCAGTGCCCAAATCCCCCTGTAGGCAGCAGTATAACCCAACAGTGTATTTATTCCTGTGTCTCCTAATAAACTACAAGAAATGGATTGGATGTCAAGTACATAAATATAATTTTGATTATTATTTCTGTGTGGGACTCCTTTGGGAAAAACACTTTGAGGTTCTTACCCATATCCACTCTATTGAAAATGTGAAGGGAAATCTGCCGATAAAAGCACACAGATGGCAACCTGACAGTAGTTCCAGACCTTCTCTGCTCTTTTCAAAACATTTTGACTGTAGCTGAGCTTTAAAAGTACAACTAAAGGCAAAACTTTTTTTAATTTTGGATAGAGTGGAGAGGAACCCCTGTCGGGTAGCACTGCTGTCTGTGCCCCCATTAGGGAGGTTCAGCATCTCTACGTGTCCTGATTACCATTGTCATTGAGAGTAAAAGTTAAAAAAAAATTCCAAATTTTGGGCTGTCGCCAGAAAAATAATAGAGGGGAAATCTTCCGATAGGGACATAGCCTTTCCCTTAATAAGGTTTCACTTAATTTACAGGGATTTCTTCTCACTTCCTGTTTTGGCATTGGGACAGGAAGTGAAGGGAAGTCTCCAGATCGCAAAAAAAATAAAAATAAAATTGACAGGATTTATAAATCTCCCTTACCCTTTCCAATATGGGAAAAAATGTTTTGCCTACAGTTCCAATTCAACTTACCACTTATGTATCTGCATAGTCACAATTCTGTATGTCCACCTTGAATGATCTGGTACTGCATCCTTCAACACAACTATTTCCTTCTAATTGGGGACCAGACAATGAGTGGTGTTGGTTTTGGCTCTTGTTCCAGACCATACCACTTGAATAAGATCTGGTCATACAGTACACATTTTAAAAGAACTGCTTTCTGTTGAGACCTTGGCCAGTACCAAATAGTGACTGCTGTGCTGCAACCGTGAGAATGTAGATTATATATATATATATATATATATATATATATATATATATATATATATATATATATATATATATATATATATAATTTCAGATGATCTTTGACACATAGCTATTCCACAGGCCTCAGTGATGCTCTAAGCTGCTCAGACAGTATGTAAAAGTAGATATGACATTAGTTTTTACCACAGACATACAGATATAACATGGGACTTTGAGATTAACTGTCCATCTTCACTTACCCATGATTCCTTGGGGAGTAACAACATCAGACCACAAACTGATGTCTTCAAATTTCACTTTGACAAGGTTTGCTTTCTGGAGTTCATGGGAAGGGAACATTTTTAACTGATCAACTCTGCTAAAGAATAATGTATGTAGAATGGCTCCAGACTCCAAAGCATCCAGCAACAGCCTCTGGCCTTCCAGTAACACCTGTCCATGACGATCCCGAAAAGATTTGGATTTTGCAATTGAAACGACTTTGCTATATATTAAAAATGAAAAATGCCCAAATTAGATAAATAGAAAAAGATCTGGTAATTACATGTGCCATTTCTAAAATAAATTATCTACATTAGTATACCAAAAGACAGCATGTGTCCGTTCTAAATCAAATGTTTTACCTGCATTGGTGGCTCATATGACTCATATGACACATGCACCAGTTCTAAAACAGTTCTAAAATCAGCTACACTAGTAGATTGCAGTGCACATGCACTGATTCGAAGGCCACTTTCACACTGGGGCGGTGGGTGCGTTAGCGGAAAGCGCTGCTATTTTTAGTGGCCCTTTACACTAAATTTTGCGGCGCTATTCGGCCGCTAGTGGGGCTTATACCCCCGCTAGCGGCCGAAAAAGGGTTAACACCACACGCAGCCACACAGGCTTTGATACGATACAGCATTGGTACGTATATGACTTCATGGCTGTTGTAATGTATATGTGTTCGCATTTTATGTCCTGGTATATATTCTTAAATTGTTTTTTGTTCTGTTTTAGAGTGTCTCCAAACTTATGGTCTTCTCTACGGCCCTGAAGAAGGTATACATTTCGAGATTCCCGAAACGCGTTGGTCTTTATCAGAAACAACCTCCATGACTTTTATTAGCTCTTTATGAGCTTGGTATAATGACCTGTATCATGTATTATGTATTTCTATGGTGATGTTTGCACCAATATGTTTTTAATACTTTAATAAACTTATTTCAATGTTTTAAATACTACATACTTATTATAGTTTGCCCATAAATTCCCAAAGCACTGGAGGGTACTTCTTGCTCTATACATTAATCAAGGGATGTTGGCAACATACTCTGGAGACCCAGTTTTCTTTTCCAGGGCACCGACGATCACATATCACATATATTTATTACATATCTAGATGTCTCTGTCAGTGTGAGGCAGGGAGCACCGATTACCGTAATCTCTAAGTTTACATGCGACCGGCTGTGATTGGACACAGCCAATCACTTGGTTATAAAGCCACGATCGTGGCTCTTTACAGAGATCGGGGTCGTGAGAGCAGAAGTGCTGGGATGCCATCACCTGCCATCATTTGACATTAACCACTTCAGGACCGCCGTATTGCCAATGTACGTCAACACAATGGCACAGGCAGGCACAATCACGTACATCTACGTGATTGCCTTCCAGCGGGTGGGGGGTCCGATCGGACCCCCTCCCGCTGGTTACGGCGGTCCGGTTCGCTCCAGGAGCGCTCCGTGATGAGGGGATGGCCGTTGGTTTTCGGCCACCCCCTCTGGATCGCTTCTGGCCAATGAGAAGCTTCCTCCCCTGTGTATTGTTTACACAGGAAGGAGGAAGTGATGTCATTCTCCTCGGGGCGGTCTTTTTGACCGGACTACGAGGAGAAGACTAATAGTAAGTGTGCACCAACACTACACTGACATGTAGGTACACACAGGCACACAAACCCCCCCCCCCCCGCCCCCCCTCCCCCCCCAGTCACAGTGTCACTGATTGCATTGATCATTTCTTTACTGATCAATGCATTCAGTGTCAGTTGTGACAGTAAAAACTGTCAGGACAGTTAGTGTTAGGTCCAGGGTAGCCCCCTATCACCCCCCAATAAAGATTTAACCCCCTGATTGCCCCTAGAGTTAACCCTTTCACCCCCTTTTGCCAGTGTCACTAAGCGATCATTTTTCTGATCGCTGCATGTGTCGCTAGGTAGCTAGTTATTTTTTTAGGTTCACCGCCAGGTTTTTATATCGCTAGGTACCCCCATATACTACCCAATAATGGTTTTAACCCCCTGATTGCCGCTAGTTAACCCTTTCACCCCCTTTTGCCAGTGTCACTAAGCGATCGTTTTTCTGATCGCTGCATTAGTGTCGCTACAGTCGCTAGGTAGCTAGTTATTTTTTTAGGTTCACCGCCAGGTTTTTATAGCGCTAGGTACCCCGATATACTACCCAATAATGGTTTTAACCCCCTGATTTCCGCTAGTTAACCCTTTCACCCCCTTTTGCCAGTGTCACTAAGCGATAATTTTTCTGAACGCTGCATCAGTGTCGCTAGGTAGCTAGTTATTTTTTTAGGTTCACCGCCAGGTTTTTATAGCGCTAGGTACCCCGATATACTACCCAATAATGGTTTTAACCCCCTGATTGCTGCTAGTTAACCCTTTCACCCCCTTTCACCAGCGATCACAGTATAAGTGTCACTGGTGACGCTGGTTAGCCAGTTAGTTATTTAGGTTCCCCGTCAGGTTTTTATATAGCGCCAGGGACCCCCATATACTACCTAATAAAAATTTGAACCCCCTGATTGCCCCTAGTTAACCCTTTCACCACTGATCACCGTATAAGTGTTACGGGTGACTCTGGTTAGTTTGTTTTTTATAGCATCAGGGCACCCACCATTTATTACCCAATAAAGGTTTAACCCCCTGATCACCCGGCGGGTGATATCAATTAGGTTTTAGGGTCAGGGTCTGCGTCGCCCCAGGCAGCGCTAGGTTAGTGCCAGTACCGCTAACACCCACACGCAAAGCATACACCTCCCGTAGTGGTATAGAATCTGAACAGATCAATATCTGATCTGATCAGATCTATACTAGCGTCCCCAGCAGTTTAGGGTTCCAAAAAAACGCATTGTTAGCGGGATCAGCCCAAATACCTGCTAGCACCTGCGTTTTGCCCCTCTGCCCAGCCCACCCAAGTGCAGTATCGATCGATCACTGTCACTTACAAAACACTAAACACATAACTGCAGCGATCGCAGAGCCAGGCCTGATCCCTGCCATCGCTAACAGGTTTTTTGGTAGCATTTTATATTCAAATCCGGAAGGCAGTGCTTGGTTTTCGGGGTCCCGTACGTGGCTAGGCTCCCAAAAAGTCCCCCACATGTGGTATCCCCGTACTCGGGAGAAGCAGCAGAATTTATTTTGGGGTGTAATTTGACTTCTGCCCATAGCATGTGTGAGCAATATATCATTTAGTGACAACTTTGTGCAAAATAAAAAAAAAGTTTGTAATATTCCCGCAACTTGTGGCAAAATATAAAATATTCCATGGACTCAACATGCCTCTCAGTAAATAGCTTGGGGTGTCTACTTTCCAAAATGGGGTCATTTGGGGGGGTTTTGTGCTATTTTGGCATTTTATGGCCTTCGAAACTGTGATAGGTAGTGAGGAGTTAAATCAAAAATTTGCACCCTTAGAAATCCTGAAGGTGGTGATTGGTTTTCGGGGTGCCGTGCGCGACTAGACTCCCAAAAAGTCCCACACATGTGGTATCCCCATACTCAGGAGAAGTAGCGGAATATATTTTGGGGTGCAATTCCACATATAACCATGGCATGTGTGAGCAATATATCATTTAGTGACAACTTTTTGTAAAAATTTTTTTTTTTTTTTTTTTTTGTCATTATTCAATCCCTTAGGACAAAAAAAATAAATATTCAATGGGCTCAACATACCCATCAGCAATTTCCTTGGGGTGTCTACTTTCCAAAATGGGGTCATTTGGGGGGGATTTGTACTGCCCTGCCATTTTAGCACCTCAAGAAATGAGATCGGCAGTCATAAATTAAAAGCTGTGTAAATTCCAGAAAATGTACTCTAGTTTGTAGACGCTATAACTTTTGCGCAAACCAAAAAATATACGCTTATTGACATTTTTTTTACTAAAGACATGTGGCTGAATAAATTTTGCCCTCAATGTATGACTAAAATTTAGTTTATTCGATTTTTCTTATAACAAAAAGAAGAAAATATCTTTTTTTTTCAAAATTTTCGCTCTTTTTCCATTTATATCGCAAAAAAAAAAAAAAAAAAAATCGCAGAGGCAATCAAATACCATCAAAAGAAAGCTCTATTTGTGGGAAGAAAAGGACGCAAATTTCATTTGGGTGCAATATTGCATGACCGCGCAATTACCAGTTAAAACAGCGCAGTGCGAAATTGCAAAAAGACCTCTGGTCCTTAAGGTGTTTATTGGTCCGGAGCTGAAGTGGTTAATTCGTTAAAAAGTGTCAGTTAGAGGGATGAGACAAATTTCTGATGGGTTCTTACAGCGATCAGCTTTTATTCATGTCCGTAAAACTTAATCCTAAAAAGGAAATAACTGTTGCTGTAATTGCTTATAAAGTATTAGCTGACGCAAATTAGAGTTACACTTACTGGTAACGTCTTTTCCAGTAGTCTTTCAGGACAGCCACTATGAGATATAGTCTCCTCCTCTTCCTCTGGAAACACTGCGCCAGCCCATAAATTCTCACTTCCCCTGCCGGACCTCAGTTTATATCGAGATTACCTCCGGCCAGCTGGGGAGACACAAGAACACATTAATAACACATTGTCAAATACCATTATCCTGCTGCGTTCTGGTCTTTTATAAGACTCCCCCCAATTTTCGGGTGGGTAACTAGGGCTGTCCTGAAAGACTACTGGAAAAGACGTTACCGGTAAGCGTAACTCTAATTTTCCCTAATCGTCTTTCAGGACAGCCACTATCAGAGGATAAACGAGCACTTACCAGTTAGGGTGGGACTACAGCTTGCAAAATCTTTCGCCCAAAGGCCTGCTCACCTGCCGACACCAGGTCCACTCTGTAGTGTTTTACGAAAGTGGAATAGCTGGACCATGTTGCTGCCCTGCAAATCTGTTCTGGCGTTGCTCCCGCTCTTTCTGCCTGGGAGGCTGCCATAGCTCTTGTAGAGCGTGCTTTAATACCCACTGGGATTTCTTGCCCTGCAACTGAATAAGCCTACTCAATGGCTACTCTGAGCCATCTAGCGATAGTGCATCGGGACGCCTTACATCCTTTTCTGGCCCCGGAAAACAAAACAAATAAGGAGTCTGACCTTCTAAATGCCTTGGTCAGCTCTAAATAGTGTAGGATACATCTCCTAACATCCAAATAATGAAATTTCAATTCCTTCTCACCTGAGGGATTGGGACAAAATGAGGGTAAAACGATTTCCTGGCTTCTATGAAAGCCGGATGCCACTTTCAGCAAAAAGGCCGGATCGGTCCTTAAAACTATCCGGTCCGGGAAAATAACGCAAAAGGGAGACCTGACTGATAAGGCCTCAATCACACTGACCCTCCTGGCAGTTGTTACCGCTACCAGAAAAATGGTCTTCAAAGTAATCTCTCTTAGTAAACACTCTAAAGGCTCAAAGGGGGGTCCCGTTAAGCTTTGTAAAACTAAGGATAAATCCCATCTGGGAAAGGGCAGACCCTGGACCGGTCTCTGTCTAGTCAGGGCCCTAAAGAATCTGACTACCCACGGGTTGGCAGCCAGATGCTGTTCTAAATAAACACTGAGGGCTGGCATTTGACCCCTAAGAGTACTAATGGATAAGCCTTTATCTGCCCCACACTGCAAAAATTCCAACACTGCAGAGGAGCTCCGTACTGGGAAAGAGCTTCCTACGCACCATTTATTGAAACGTAACCAGACCTTTTCATAGATCTGGCGTGTTTCCTTTTTCCTACTGTCAAGGAGGGTAGAAACTAGCCTCTCTGAAAACCCCTTAGCTTTTAATATACCCTCCTCAGTAGCCAGGCCGCTAACTTCCACTGGCGTACTCGTGGACAGAGGACTGGCCCGAGAGAGGAGATCGTCCCAAGGGGGCAAGAATAAGGGAGGTTCCACAGCCAACTGTTTCAGTATTGAGAACTCTCTTGGGCCAATGCCGTGTCACCAGAATCAGAGATGTGCTTTCCATTTGAAACTCAGAACTGCTGGCAACAATGCTGGAGGGGGGGAAGGCATAGCATGTTCTGAAGTGCCAATCCTGGTCGCCCTCCCTCAGCCTCTTTCGGCTGAGAAAGTCTGCTATCATGTTTTTTTCTCCTCTCAGGAAAACTGCTGAGAGTGAAAGAGATAGGTCTTGGCCCAGCTCAGGATCTCTGTTGCTAAAGACAACAGGGCTCCGCTTCTTGTGCCACCCTGCCTGTTTAAGTAGGCCACTGCGGAGTTGTCCGACCGCACCCGAATGTGGTGGCCCAGGAGCTCTTTTTTGAAAAACCTGAGGGCTAGTCCCACAGCCCTTAGTTCTTTCCAGTTGGACGACCGAGACAGCTCGTCGTCTTCCCAAGTGCCCTGAGGTAGAAAGGAACCCAAAGGTGCCCCCCCCAACCTTTGCCACTTGCATCTGTGGTAGCTACCCGAGAAACTGGGATGAGCCACAGACGTCCTTGCAACAGGTGTGTCACTTTTCTCCACCACCAGAGGGATCTCTTTACTTGGAGTGGAACATGTACTAGGGTGTCTAGAGCCTCTTGACTGTGGTCCCACACCCCTAGGACGAAAGTTTGTAGGGGACGAAAGTGTAGTCCCGCCCACTGCACTGCTGGGAGGGTAGATGAAAGTAGACCCAATACTGACATCAGAAACCTTATGGAAAACAGCTGGTTGCTCTGAAGAGAGGCCACCGCTCTGTACAGCTTTTGCACCTTCGCTCTTGACAGAAAAACTCTCAACAGTGTTGAGTCCAACAGGAATCCTAAATAGGAGATTTGTTGCGAGGAGGATCAGGCTGGACTTCTCCAAGTTTAGTAGCCAGCCCAGGTCTGTAAGGACCCTTTTGGTTAGGTCGAGATCCTTGACTAACTGTATTGGGGACGCTGAAAATAAGAGCAGGTCATCCAGGTAGGCTATTATGGATATCCCCTGGAGCCGAAGAAAGGCCGTGGCTTCTGCCAGGACCTTGGTAAAAATGTGGGGTGAAGAGGATAGCCCGAATGGCAGGGCCTGAAACTGAAGGTGTACTGTTTCTCCCCCTAGATCTATGGCAAGGCGTAGAAACTTCTGCGAGGCCTCTGCTATAGGGATGTGTAAATACGCATCCCTTATGTCCAAAGATACCATGAAACAGTTGCGGGGTAGTAGAGCCCTTACTGAAAAGATTGACTCCATGCGGAATCTTTTGTATGCCACTGACCTGTTCAGGGGCTTTAAAATCAGAATTAATCTGAATTTTCCTGAAGGTTTTTTTACTACAAAGACATGAGAATAAAACCCCCTTCCCTCTTCCTCTTTTGGGACTCTGAGAATAACGTCCCGATTCTCTAATTCCCTCAGTGCTTCCAGCAAGGCCTCGGCTGCCATGCACCTGGGTAGATGCGTGACAAGGAATCTTTGTGGGGGCGGTCTTGAGAATTCCAGGAGGTACCCCCTTCTTATCACCCCTAAAATAATTTGATTGGGGGATATTGCCTCCCACTGTGGGAGAAAGGCCCCCAGTCTTCCTCCCACTGTAACTGGAATGTCACTGAGTTTTACGGGGCTGGTCCGGAGGGCAAAAAATCGCCCCTCCTCTGCCCCTGCCTTTTTGGGGCCAGGATTTCTCTTTTTCCCCTCTGGTTTTGGGGTTTCCCTGCGCCCTTGCGGACGAAACCCCTTTTTTGTTTTTACGGGGGTTTTCCGCTTAAGAGGAAAGGATTTTTTCCTGTCCGCTGTGCAGTCTCGAACAGTTTCTAGCCCTGGGCCAAAAAGGAGGTCCCCGTCAAAGATATCCCACACAGTTTTACCTTGGAGGCACTATCCCCTGGCCAAGTCTTTAGCCAGAGGGCCCTCCTGGCCGAATTGGCTAGAGCCACTGTTCTGCCCGACATGCGGACAGACTCATCAGAGGCGTCTGCTATGTAAGCGACAACTCGCAGCATAGTAGGGAAGGAAGACAGAATGGTTTCCTTATCTGTGCCTGCCTCAATAGGTTGTTGGATCTGTGAGAGCCTTTGCTCTAAATTGCGAGCCACTACTGTAACTGCCATTTCAGACTTTAAATTGCCAATAGCGGAGTCCCCCGTTTTTTTAAGCAGAGTCAATCCTTTTGTCCATGACATCTGCCAAGGCCCCCATGTCTTCAAAACGCCAGATCCACGTGTCTGGAGACCTGGGAGAAGGCAGCATCTAATTTGAGACTTTAATTCCAAATGCATGCCGGGTCCTCTGAAAATGGGAATCTTCTTTTAAGGGATCTAGAAAAGAAGGGCTCTCTCTCATCCTGCCACTCCTTTTTAACTGTTTCCATCAGTACCTCGTGTACTGGAAACACCCTTCTCTTTTGTTCCCCTATACCCAAGTACATTTGGTCATGAAGGGTCAGGGGTTTCTTATCCGCATGGATACCAAGGGTTGTATAAATAGCTTTTAAGAGGTCGTCTACCTCCTCAAGGGAGAATTTATATCTGGAGGTTTTCCTGGACCCCCCTGTCCTGGTCCTCCCCCTCTGAACCCTCCTGGGAATCGGAAGAGGAACTGTCTGGAAGTCCCTTTCCTGTCCCTGAAGGGCCTGCAACCTGTCGTAGCATGTTGAACCGGAGCAGAACTTTGTGCTAGAGGTGGGGTTGTATCCTGGGGAGCTGGACCCGTGGGATGCTGAAACTTTTCAAACAGGGATCTAAATGAAGAGAAGGTGGACGAGAGCTCTTTGACTGAAGCTGCTAGTCCTGACTCCTGTTCAGATTCCCTTTCCTTAACAAGGGAGTCTATACAGTCTCTGCACAACACCTTTGTCCAAGATTCCCCTAAAATGTCCCTACAGGAGGCACACTTCTTTTTAGAGCTATGCGTGGACTTATTTTTTTCTGTAGCTTTCTGAAATATAAGTAAAAAAGGAAAAAACAGAAAGAGAAAAAAGTAATTACAAAGATCAGGATACAACCCTGGGAGTGCACTAGACCCCACTTTAAATGCAGGGATCTGAGCCTCCCCCCCCCCGGCCACCCTGAGGGTCTGCCCCCCCCCTAGATAGAGAGTACCCCTCCCCAGGGTGCTCTTACCTTAGGAATGCTGGAGGTAGTGTCTGTTGGTTGAGCATCAGCTTCCGACATGACTGCAGGTGGCTGCTTACTACCGAGTCTCACGCTGCCTGTGCGTGTTCCCGACTCGTCTCCAGCTTGTGCCCGGCCCTCCTATCAGCTCCAGGACCCGGAACTGGAAGTCGATCGTATTCGAGGTCAAGCCTTCGTTTCCGCCAGATACGACGTCACTCGTCGTTCGGCCTGCTCGGTACCAAGAAAAAAAAAAAAAAAAAGGAGGTCTGTACAGGGAAATCCGAACGGCTTGCCAGCTGCGTCCCTGTAGACGCGATAGGAGTCCCCCACGCCCTGAAGCCGCGCTCGACTAGGAAGGGGTGGCAATACCTGGTGAGGTAAGTAAGCCGAACGTCAATTCGAATGGCTCGAACCCACTTTCTCCTCATGAAGCCCCTGCTTACTCTAATAGGGTTCTTGACGAAAAAATGGCCACAGCCTCCCTGACTGACCGGCCTGGTCCCTGCACAGTGTCTTCCCGCCGGAGGAAACACTAATAACTGAGGTCCGGCAGGGGAAGTGAGAATTTATGGGCTGGCGCAGTGTTTCCAGAGGAAGAGGAGGAGACTATCTCTCATAGTGGCTGTCCTGAAAGACGATTAGGGAAATTTCATTTGGGTACAGTGTTGCATGACTGAGTAATTGTCATTCAAATTGTGAGAGCACAGAAAGCTGAAAAATGCTGTGGTCAAGTGGTTAATACTGCTTTAAGTTTAAACCATTTATGTTTAACCACTTAACCGGGCCATAGCCGAATGACGGCTACAGGGCGGTTGTTTAACTCTGAGAGGCCGTCATATGACGTCCTCCCAGAATTCCGCTCTTGCGCGCCCCCTGGGGCGTGCACTCGAGAGCATCCGTGACCGCCGGCATCACGGATCACGATCGCTCCGTCAAATCGATCACTTGTAAACAAACCGGCCTCATGTTATGACGGTTCTCCTTCCACTCTCTGTACCGATCGGTACAGCAGAGGGGGAAGAGATCAGTGTCAGCAGCGCTGTGGGCTGGATCTGCAGTGCCTACAGTGCTGCTCACTGAAAATTAACCCCTCAATACCCTGCCAATACTCTGCAATAGACTGCCAATACCCTGCCAATACTCTGCAATACCCTGCCAATACTCTGCAATACCCTGCCAATACTCTGCAATACCCTGCCAATACTCTGCAATACCCTGCCAATACTCTGCAATACCCTGCCATTTTTAAAAAAAAAATTATTTCAGGCTTTCCAGCCTAGAGGTGAGATGTGGGGTCTTATTGACCCCATATCTCACTGTAAAGAGGACCTTTCATGCCATATTCCTATTACAAGGGATGTTTACATTCCTTGTAATAGGAATAAAAGTGATCAAAAAATTTATTTTTGGGGAAAAAAAAATATGTCAAACTCAAATAAAGTAAAATGAACAATAAAAAAAAAAATAAAAATGTAAAGCGCCCCGGTCCCCATGTGCTCGCATGCAGAAGCAAACACATACGTAAGTCCCGCCCACATATGAAAATGGTGTTCAAACCACACATGTGAGGTATCGCTGCGAGAGCAATCATTTTGGCCCTAGACCTCCTCTGTAATTCAAAACATGTAATCGGGAAAAAAAAAAATTAAAGCGTCGTCTATGGGGATTTTTAAGTAGCGACGTTTGGCGCCATTCCACGAGCATGTGCAATTTTGAAGAGCGACATGTTGTTAGGTATCTATTTACTCGGCGTAACTTCATCTTTCACATTATGCAAAAGCATTGGGCTAACTTTACAGTTTTTTTTTTAAGCACAAAACTTTTCTTTCCAAAAAAAAAAAAAAATTGCTGCGCAAATACCGTGCGTGATAAAAAGTTGCAACGACCACCATTGTATTCTCTAGGTTCTTTGCTAAAAAAACATATATAATGTTTTGGGATTCGATGTAATTTTCTAGCAAATAAACAATGATTTTTACATGTAGGAGAGAAATGTCAGAATTGGCCTGGGCGCTCCAGAACGCCTGATGGTGCTCCCTGCATGTTGGGCCTCTGTATGTGGCCACGCTGTGTAAAAGTCTCACACATGTGGTATCGCCATACTCGGGAGTAATAGCAGAATGTGTTTTGGGGTGTAATTTGTGGTATGCATACGCTGTGTGTGAGAAATAACCTGATAATATGACAATTTTGTGAAAAAAAATAAAAAATCTTGATTTCGCTAAAAATTGTAGGAAAAAATAACTTAAAAAAACTCATCATGCCTCTTACTAAATACCTGGAATGTCTTCTTTCCAAAAAGGGGTCATTTGGGGGGTATTTGTACTTTTCTGGCATGTTAGTGTCTCAAGAAATGAGATAGGCCGTCAGTACTTCAGGTGTGATCAATTTTCAGATATTGGCACCATAGCTTGTGGACTCTATAACTTTCACAAAGACCAAATAATATCCACCAATTTGTACTTATTTTTACCAAAGATATGTAGTAGTATAAATTTTGGCCAAAAATAAACGGTGATTAAATACCACCAAAAGAAAGCTCTATTTGTGTGAAAAAAAGGACAAAAATTTCACATGGGTACAGTGTTGCATGACTGAGTAATTGTCATTCAAAATGTGAGAGCACAGAAAGCTGAAAATTGGTCTGGTTATTAAGGGTGTTTAAATGCCCAGTGGTCAAGTGGTTAACCACTTGAGACCCGCGCTATAGCCGAATGAGGGCTACAGCGCGGATCTCCTTTTCCGGGACTACGTCTATTGACGTAGTTCCGTGCACGAGCGGCCTGAGCGCTCTGTGATCGGCGAGTCTATGAGACTCGCCTGATCACCGATCAGAGCAAGGGGTCGATCCCGACCCCTTATCACGTGATCAGCTGTCAGCCAATGACAGCTGATCATGTGATATAACGGTAATCGGCTATTATTCCTCCTCGCACTGACAGCGCGAGGAGAAAAAAAAAAAAAAAGAGCCGATCACCGGCGGCCGTGATCGGGACATCAGTCCCGATCACGGCCAGCCCTGCCAGTGCCCACCTGCCCCCTCATCAATAAAGATGATTAAAAAATAAGTGCCCCCCGTCAGTGCCACCCAGCAATGCCCACAGTGCCACCAAGCAGTGCCCACAATCTGCCTCAACAAAGGTGCTGCACCCCAGTGCCACATATCCGTGCCCATCAGTGTCATCTACCAGTGCCCAGCAGTGCCGCCCATCAGTGCCCAGCAGTGCCACCTATCAGTGCCCATCAGTCCCATCTATCAGTGGTACCTATCAGTCCCCTCGCTTCCAACTCTGAGTGGGGTCTTCATTTCAGGGCATAGGTGAATTTGTTTAAGATTGACAGGTATTGTTTTATATTTATCATTGGTTGAACTTTTTGAGACAGGAGGGCTTTGGTGGGGATCTAGGAAGTGTTTTCTCAACATGACCAGCTCCATTAACTCTTGTTATATATTTTTTCTACAGCAAATTCTCTTACTTGTTTTTACAAATAAAATATTTCTCCTTCCATCAACCATTGGCTCCCCTGAAGAAGCCTAATAGTAGGCGAAACATGTCGGGAATTTAACATCTGAACCGCCAAGAATTTGGTTATTTAAATTAAATGATGGACGTTGTACATTGTTTGTATGAAAATTAATATCTGTTGTTTTCTAATTTTGTATTCATTGACCTTATTTGGGCCATTTTTAGCATATTCAATAAAATATCCCTTTTAAATAAATTCTATGTTCCTCACTAATATCAGCACCGCAACAGTCCCATTTACCCCTTTCCGTTCCTTTTTAATGATTTTTATTTTATTTTTTGCATTTTTTTTGTTTGTTTAGCAAAAAATAAAACTCCCAGCTGTAATTAAATACCACCAAAAGAAAGCTCTATTTGTGGGAAAAAAATGATAAAAATTTCATTTGGGTACAGTGTTGTATGCCCGCGCAATTGTCATTCAAAGTGCATCAGCGCTGAAAGCTGAAAATTGGTCTGGGACTGAGGGGGGTTTAAGTGCCCAGTAAGCAAGTGGTTAATGCCAGAGTCAGTTTAAAACATGCATGACTCTTTTCTACATAATTTTATCACATAACAGACATAACTGCATAGACATTTGTTCTGTCAGAATGCTAGAAAAAAATCAATGTTAATCAAATGATCAGAAAGTGCTTGCTATCAAAAGCAGTCTCTGTTCAGGCAGCAGCAGTTGCCTGACTACAGTGGTGCTGCTGAGCACACTGGAGATTCCCCCACCTATGCTATTAGCGTGGATTCAGGGAATCAAGAGATTTTTTCTGTTGCTTGTGGGCTAAATGGCCAAAAGTTGAACCATCTATGCAGATACTCTCATGTATTCTATTGTATATACAAAAATGTGTGAATGGAGCAAAGTTCACAAATCACTCTGTGCACACTACAATCAGCCTGACCTAGGGGTGATCAGATTATGACTGCAGGAATGGCAGCCCTCACATTGGCATGGGCAGCTAGAACCTGTAGAAGATCTGATTAGGGGTCGCCAGAGCTGGCCATAGATAGATTATTGGCCAGTTCAGCTGGCCAAGACTCGATCCATCTATGGGCACGCTGGTTGTACTGAAGTCTATCCATTGATCGACTTCAGTATAACCGTCCTGTCTGGGTTTTTTTTTGCCTGATCACTGCTGGCGGCTATGATCATTCTGCTGGCGGCTATCATTCTGCTTATGGGGAAGGCTCTCAGTTGGCAGAACACAATAGCACTGCAGGGGGGGGATTCCCCCATCAACACTGATCGTGATGATGGGGGAATCAGGCTTTTCTGCAACCAATGGTGGAAGGAAAGAAGATTGCATAATCTATGGGCTGCTTTAGAGAGACAAGGGGTTTTTGAATTACCCAAGCTGGTTATCTCCACTGCGGGCTCTCTCATATTTCAGCTCCACTGGAAGGGCTTGTTCAGGTACATCCTGATCATCTGTGCTGTCCTTCTTCTGGCTACTGTCCTGCTGTGCCAGTGTCACCTTCTCCTGTAGCTGGTCCTTCTGTGCCAGGGGCCTCCTCTCCTGTGGTTTCTTCTGGGCCAGGGCCTCCCTCTCCTGTAACCGGTCCTTTTGTGCCAGGGTCCTCTTCTCCTGTGGATGCCTCTGGTCCTTCTTTGTTGGGGTTCCCCACTCCTGTGGATGCCTCTGATCTTTCTGATATAGGGTTCCCCTGTCCTGTGGATACCTCTGGCCCTTCTGAGTTGGGGTTCCCCACTCCTGTGGATGCCTCTGGTCTTTCTGAGTAGGGGTTCCCCTGTCCTGTGGATACCTCTGGCCCTTCTGAGTTGGGGTTCCCCACTCCTGTGGATGCCTCTGGTCTTTCTGAGTAGGGGTTCCCCTGTCCTGGGGATACCTCTGGTCCTTCTGAGTTGGGGTTCCCCACTCCTGTGGATGGCTCTGGTCTTTCTGGGTAGGGGTTCCCCTGTCCTGGGGATACCTCTGGTCCTTCTGAGTTGGGGTTCCCCACTCCCGTGGATGCCTCTGGTCCTTCTGAGTTGGGGATCCCCTGTCCTGTAGCTGCTCCTTGCGAGGCCTCGGCTCTTTGCCCGGGGGAATGACCCTTACCGGACTCCTCCTCAGGGCCCGCACATCCCGCCTCACCTGTATATTCCCGGATACCTGAACTAAGTTCAGCCGGCTACAGCGCAGCATGCTTCTCACGAGCGCCGCCATCATTGCCCCCTACTGACCTGTCGCACCAAGTGACGTCAAACGAAGCACAGGGGGCCGCCATGTTGTGGTTGGCAGAGCGGGCTTTACACACATTATGGTTTTAGTTCACGCATGGTCTGGCGTCCACCTCCAACTCCATGGTGACAAGCCGTGTCGTCATCAAAAGGCGCAGGCTGTCAGAGTGTGCCTGTGGTGGCAGGAAAGATGGGAGGTAGGAGAGCTCTGCACTATGTCCTGAAGATCGGGGACAGGGGCCAGACGGCTCGCTTCTTCCGAGACGTCCTGGGGATGAAGGTGAGGGGATGATGGGCTGTGTCTTGTATACCTCCTCTAGGGTGCTATACATGTCCTGACAAAGCTTGTCCTTATGAGGTGGAGATCAGTTTGAAGGTAATAGGGCTCTGTCTATGTGGGAGAGATGAAGCAGGGGTTTGCAATACATTTCAGGTCTTGTGCCAATTCCAAAACTCTGCAATGTTTTCGTTGTCAGTACCAATGCACCCAACAAATTGTGGCACAGTGGTGTAGTGGTTAGCA
Organism: Lithobates pipiens; assembly: GCF_037356315.1. Taxonomy (NCBI): domain Eukaryota; kingdom Metazoa; phylum Chordata; class Amphibia; order Anura; family Ranidae; genus Lithobates; species Lithobates pipiens. The sequence continues at coordinate 393,042,139 of NW_027507748.1, read as the reverse complement.
CTCTCACCTAGCAGTAAGAAGGATCACTGGTTCTAATCCCAACCAGGACTCTACCTGCCTGGAGTTTGCATGTTCTCCCTGTGCCTGCGTGGGTTTCCTCCGGGTACTCCGGTTTTCTCCCACAATCCAAAGACATGCAGGTAGGTTAATTGGCTTCTGTCCAAAATTGGCCCTAGTATATAAATGGGGACCTTAGATTGTGGGCTACTTGACAGTAGGGACCGATGTATGCAATGTACAGGGATAGGGACAAATGTAGACACTCACTCAGGTTGAACTGGATGGACTGGTGTCTTTATTCAACCTTACTAACTATGAAACTACTATGAAATTCACGTAGTCCTTATATTTGATGCCTATACTATATGTAGCTATTGATGTGACAAATGAATAAAGAAGTACAGCCATATCGGTTATAATGAAAGTGGAGGTGAATAAGACTTCTTCTAGGTTGGAGGAAACTGTTGATTGTGTCTGACATTAAATTGTAAAACAAATGGCAAGGTGATGGATATCTATTTGTGGCCTGCGGTTTATAAACAACACTGGAGAATGAATGCTGACCATACACTGTGATGCACCCCCTTTTACCCAGCCTGGGTGCCTCCGCCACGATACAGCTTTCTCCACTCTGGAACCAGGTATTCTAGCTGAAAATTGTACCCAATAGCTAGATGACACTAGCTGCAAACTGGAACTCTTTATTGAATACCACACACAGTCTGATAGGAGCTTGATCACATTATCCTAAACAAAGCAGACTTTAAACTGTAATATCAGTACATCTAATGAGCAGCTAACATAAACATCCCACAATGGTTCAGTAATTAGGATGAGCTCCGGCGTGTTCGCACAGCCCACGTGCAGAGCTCAGGAAATGTCTCACTGCCTGTGATTAGCGCAGCGCAGTGCCGACTTCCTGGTGGGCGCTGCACATGGGCTGTGCGAACACACCAGTGCCCATCCTTATTCAGTAACTAGGTAAAGTGGACTAATCACATCTCCAAGAGGGTTCGCAGAAAGACCGAAACAATAGGTGACTCAATTAACAATGGGAATTCACACCTAGGAGTGAAACACCTCCCAAAGACTAGACCCAGCCCTCAAAAACCAGTGCCAATAGTCATTAGACCAGAGGCTACCATGCAGTCCCCTCCAAAAGCCCCAATCCCGGTTGGGTCTGTCACATACACAACACACAATTTTGCACTTGCCTACTCACATTTTGCGAGTGAAAAATGAGGGCTGGCGAGCCTGGACTACCTTGGTGGATGGGGGGTGAGCACTGCCGGTTGAATGGGAGCCGTTCTCTCTCAGGCAGGGAAGGAGAGGCAGATTTGAGCTTGCCGTTCATCAGAGAGCGGGGATTGCCCACTGTAATAGCTTTCATTTGAATTGCTGGGTTATCGGTGCCACTCACCATCGCATACAGCCTTGCCTCCTTGCCCGGTGCTGCTCACATCACACAGTCCCGCCTCCTCGCCCGGCGCATTTGATAGACAGAACACCAGTCCGGGAGGTGGGGCTGTGTGATGTGAGTAGCGCTGGGCAAGGAGGCGCGGCTGTACGTGACGGTAAGCGGCACCAGGGACCCAGCAATTCAAATGAAAGCTGTTACAGTGGGCAATCCCCATTATCTGAATATCAACTCTTCCTTCGCATGGGTGAGGCTGTACTGACGGGCACAGACGAGGCTATGCTCATGGGAACTGATAAAGTTGTTAATATTTATTTTTGTAACTTAATTCTGCATACAACATTTAAGTGTCATTTCATGAGATAATTTAATGAGGGCATGTTTAGGATAAGGGTTGGGTTGGGAAACTGGTGGCAAGTAACTCTTATGGCCTGGTTAATAGCTCAGGTCTTGAAATTTTGAGCCCTGACATTCACATTTTTAGTTTCTTTTGATCAGCTAGTCAGAGGGATTCCCCCAACCACACTTTTGAGGTGGCTGGTAGAATCCGCACGCAGCATTATTGTGTTCTGACAGTGGGGGCTCCTCCCACTGTTAGACCCCATACACACCATTCGATTTTCTGTGGATTTTTGTCTTCAGATTTACCAAAACCCTGTAGTACAAGGGCCTGGCTGATTGCATACACATTGAAACTCTTAAGGTTTGACCTTATATTATATGTTTTTGGTAAACCTGAAGACAAAAATCTGCAGAAAATCTAATAGTGTGTATGGGGTCTTAGAATACACAGCCGATTGGCCGCATGCACTGAAAATTACATTTTTCCAACAATCCTGTTCGAGAGGCGCTGATCACTAGGTTGACTCCTCTCAAGCAGGAACAGCCGTAGGTGGATCAAAATTCAGTCTGTTCAGCAGAGACCATCCATCAATGGACAGCTTAAAGCGGAACTACACTCCTCTCGGCTATAGCAATGCGGCATCCCAGAGCTCTTTGCCCAGCTGCTGATATCTTTGGGCAGCCAGCTTCCAGGTCTCGATCTCTGTATGCTTTCATTAGCTGGGCAAGGATGACTTCACTACCTCGCATGCGCAGGAGTTCAGTCAGATTTGGCATTGCCAAATTTTTACAGTGAGCTGCACATGTGTGGCTTGCTGTACAAGGGCAGACAGGCAGGAAGATAACTTTAATGCAGAAGAGACAAAGCATGTATTTTCTTGATTAAAATTCCTGCCTGTTTGCCCTTTTTTTTTATTTTAACCCTAAAGTTCCACTTTAAAGCACCAGCGTCCAGTGCGCCTGGTAAATGTCTGTGATGAAGCTGGCATTGGATAGACAAAAAGACAGACCTGATCAGAGTGGCGCGGTGTCTTAATTGCAATGATCACAAATGTAAACACAGCTCATCCTTCACCCTCTGCTGCTGATCCTTTTATTCTTCCACAGTTATACAGCCTTGTCCTGGAAGTCAAAGTACTCCCAATGACTACCAGTAAAAGTTGGGGTACACCAACCACCACTGAGCACAGCACATTGGCTACCGTTGTTAGAAAACACCACTATTCTCCAGTGTTATGGGACACTCACCACTGATTACCAAGCACATAAGTACCATAAGGGGGCACTAAACGCAGACCACTGAAATCCACAAGCCATTCCACATTACTTAGTCTTTACCCCTGCACTCTCAGGCTTTTTAGGGCCTATAGAAATGCAATACATAATTTTTATTTATTTTTTTCAGTCTGTCTATAGACCAAGATCTGGCACTATGTTTATGTATTGTTCTTTTAATGGAGTGTGGTAATGCCCTCTCTGACATACAATGTTGATATCGCAGGAGGGATTACTATCCTCCAAAAGATTCAGTGTGAGATCGAGTACAGTGTCACGTGGGGGTGGGGGGGAGGCTGGGGGGCAACTGCAAGAAACAGTAAAATTCCTGGACAGGAAATTGGGCGGGGGAGTAAGAAGATGACAGCACTGGATCCACTAGACTTTTTAGTATGGTATCATACTGTAGTACAAGAACTCCACCAAAGGTAAGGGGGTGGGGGGAGAAAGTATATTTGCTTGGGAGGGTGAAATTCCTAAAGAACTGATACTTGATACATTTCCAACTTATTCAAATATCTTCCCTACCTGTAAAACTTGGGTAGAGAAATTCACAGGAGAGATACCTGTGACAGTTCTGTCAGACTTGTGTCATATAAACCTTACCATAAAGTACGTGAATCTGTCCCAAGTGCCGCCAATTGTCGCACTACCACAAGACAGATTTCTAATAATTATCTACAAGACTCTTTATGAATTCCAGGGTATATGTGCATGATAGGAGTTTCAGTTCCAAAGGCTGCTAAGGCTGATCTACAATTACTTATCATATTAGAGACTGCAGTGTTGTATAACAAGGAAGCTGGCCTAATTCCAGTGTGCCAACCACACCCAGACTCGGTCAGAAGGCTGATCATAACTCATTGGTGAGCTAATTCTCTATTCTGTGTTTGTCACTGAACTTGTGTTGCACACATTTGGGTGGTGCGGTTTCCTCAACTAATGCTTGTACCATTAGTAGATTCATTGTAAATAAAAAGAATCCACACGTGACTTAAAGCGGTGTTCCGGCAAAATGTTTTTTTTTTTTTAAGTCAGCAGCTACAAATACTGCAGCTGCTGGCTTAAAATATGGATACTTACCTGTCCAGGGCCCCCGTGATGTCGGCACCTGAAGCTAATTTGTCCCTCGGGTGGAGGGGCCGCCATCTTCGTTAAGGTAATTATAAAGTGAAGCCTTGAGGCTGCACAGCCTGGTTCCCTCCTGCGCATGCGCAAGTCGTGCTGTGCGATCCCACTGGTCCCTGCTGTCTTATGGGACCTGTGTGTCTCCCAGAAGACAGTGGGGGGGGGGAGGGGGCTGGAAGAGGCGCTGGACACGGCGTAGATATCCGTGGATACTGTGGCTATTTTTTTCCCAGAAGTGGGAGCAAATACCTGGATTAGACAGGTATCTGCCCCCCCGAAATGTGACAAATGTGACACCGAAAAGCAAAAGTTCAATTTTTGGGTGGAACTCTGCTTTAAAGCAGGTCTATAGACAATATTTTAAAAGTATTTGAGAGAATAGGAACCCTTTTTGTTATGACTAATAAAAAAAAAAAAAAAAAAGTATTGGGACACCTGCCTTTACACCCACATGGTATCCCAGTCTTAGTTCATAGGGTTCAATACTGAGTTAGCCCACTCTTTGCAGCTATTACAGCTTCAACTCTTCTGGCAAGGCTGTCCACAAAGTTTTGGAGTGTGTCTATGGGAATGTTTGACCATTCTTCCAGAAGCGCATTTGTGAGGTTAGGCACTGATGTTGGATGAGAAGGCCTGGCTTGCAGTCTAATTCATCTCCTAAGGTGTTCTTTTGGGGTGAGGTTGGGACTCTGTGCAGGCCAGTCAAGTATCTCCACCCTAAACCCGCTCGTCCGTATCTTTATGGACCTTGCTTTGTGCAGTCATATTGGAACAGGAAGGGACCAACCCCAAACTGTTCCCACAAAGTTGGGAGCATGAAATTGACCAAAATGTCTTGGCATGCTGATGCCTTAAGAGTTTTCTGTGTAGGAACTTGACTGGCCTGCACGCAGTCCTGACCTCCACCTGATAGAACACCTTTGGGATGAATTAGAGTGGAGACTATGAGCCAGGCCCTTCTTTCCAACGTCAGTGCCTAAACTCTCAAATACGCTTCTGGAAGAATGGTAAAACGTTCCCATAGACGCACTTCTAAACCTTGTAGACAGCCTTCCCAGAAGAGTTGAAGCTGTTATAGCTGCAAAGGGTGGGCCAACTCAATATTGAACCCTGCTTACTAAGACTGGGATGCCGTTAAAGTTCATGTGGGTGTAAAGGCAGGCATCCCAATACTTTTGGTGTGTATCTATCTCCATCTCCCTCACATTTTTGTAGATATCTTTCTTTTCATGTGACGACACTGAAGAAATGACACTGCTACAATGTAAAGTACAGCAATGTAAAGTGAGTGTACAGCTTGTATAACAGTATTTGCTGTTCCCTCAAAATACCTCAACACACAGCCAATAATGTCTAAACCACTGGCAACAAAAGTGAGTTTACCCCTAAGTGAAAATGTCTCTAAATTGGGCTCAATTAGCCATACACCCCTCCCCCCCCGTATCATGCCATGTGACTCGTTAGTGTTACAAGGTCTCAGATGTGAATGGGTAGCAGGTGTGTTAAATTTGGTGTTATCGCTTTCCCTCTCTCATACTGGTCACTAGAAGTTCAACATAGCCCCTTCATGGCAAAGAACTCCTCATGAGGATCTGGGGAAACAAAAGAATTGTTGCTCTACATAAAGACCCTGAAACGGAGCTGCAGCACAGTGGCCAAGACCATACAGCGGTGTAACAGGACAGGTTCCACTCAGAACAGGCCTTGCCATGGTCAACCAAAGAAGATGAGTGCACATGCCCAGCGTCATATCTAGAGGTTGTCTTTCGGAAATTGTGGTATGAGTGCTGCCAGCATTCCTGCAAAGGTTGAAGGGGTGGGGGTCAGCCTGTTATTTCCAAGACCATACGCCACACACTGCATCAAATTGGTCTGCATGGCTGTCATCCCAGAAGGAAGTCTCTTCTAAAGATGATGCACAAGAAAGTCCACAAACGGTTTGCTAAAGACAAGGAGACTAAGAACATATATTACTGGTGAGACCAAGATAAACTTATTTGGTTCAGATGTTGTCAAGCGTGTGTGGAGGCAACCAGATGAGCTGTACAAAGACAAGTGTGTCTACCTACAGCCAAGCATGGTGGTGTGATTGTCATGGTCTGGGCCTGCATTGGTGCTGCTGGCACTGGGGAGCTACAGTTTATTGAGGGAACCATGAATGCCAATATGTACTGTGACATACTTAAGCAGAGCATGATCCCCTCCCTTCGGAGACTGTGCCGCAGAGCAGTATTCCAACATAACGACCCCAACACACACCTCCAAGACTACTGCTGCCTTGCTAAAGAAGCTGAGGGTAAAGGTGATGGACTGGCCAAGCATGTCTCCAGACCTAAACCCGATTGAGCATCTGGGGCATCCTCAAGCGGAAGGTAGAGGAGCGCAAGGTCTCTAACATCCACCAGCTCTGTGATGTCATTATGGAGGAGTTGAAGAGGACTCTAGTGGCAACCTGTGATTGTTTTGTTGAACTCCATGTCCAAGAGGGTTAAGGCAGTGCTGGAAATCAATGGTGGCCACGCAAAATATTGACACTTTGTGCCCAATTTGGACATTTTCCCTTAGGGGTGTGCTCACTTTTGTTGACAGCGATTTAGACATTTAATAGTTGTGTGTTGAGTTATTTTGAGGGGACAGCAATATTACATTGTTATACAAGCTGTACACTCACTACTTTACATTGTAGCAAAGTGTAATTTCTTCAGTGTTGTCACATGAAAATATATAATAAAAAATTTACAAAAATGTGAGGGGTGTACATTTGTGTGATTATATATAAATGAGAGGTTTTCTGTCCCTGCCCTACTCTAACTAGAGCAGTTGTGGACAGAGATGCACTCTTTTTAAAGGCATAGTTGCAAATGTTTTCATACAACTTTTACCCAGGATTCACACATTTTCCCAATTGAATTAATTTAGAATATGTAAACCAGGGATGCACCAATACCATTTTTTATATATTATATTTCCTTTTTTTTTTTTTTTTTTTTTGTGATACCTACTGCAACTTTCTTGTTTATGCTTCAGCTGTCAGCAATGGTACAAAGCATTGAAAACCTACACTAGACCTACTGGTAACGGTATTTCTACAAACCTTCCAGCACTGCACACCTGAGGGATGAGGGCTCCTCTCTACAGGAAACGCAATCAATTGACAACTTTTTATAAGTCCCTGTCCTTCCCCCTTGATTCCCAGTTTGTAATAAAGTATTCCCGGACCAGTTTACAAGGAGAATCATGCCACATAGGTACTAGGCCACCTAGTGTTCAGCTAATTTTCCCTCCACATAGGATGGGAAATAGGCCTGCCGTCCTGGAAGGTTTGTAGAAATACCATTACCGGTAAGTCTTTATGTAGGTTTTCACCTATCGCCTTCCAGGACGGCACACCTGAGATGATAATCAAGTAAACACAGGCCTACTTCAGAGTGGGACCACTGCCTGTAGGACCTTCTGGCCCGAAGGTCAAGTCTTGCTGTGACAACACTTCCATGCGGTAGGGCTTCAGGAACGTATCCTGACTGGACCAGGTGGCCACGCTGTGGATTTGTTCCCAGGAGGCCCCTCCTTTTTCAGCCAAGGAAGTTGCTAGTGACCTGGTTGAATGGGTCTTCACCTTTTGCTGGTGCTGGGACTCCAGAACACTCATAAGCTAGGGAGATGGTTCCCTTGATCCATCTTGAGACTGAGGCTTTAGAAGGTGATTGGATCTCCTAAACTCTTTTTTGTTCTGTGTAAATGGGTAAGGCGACAGCTTCTTACGTCAAAGAAATTACATGTATTTTCTTTTTCCTTTATCACAAGAAGACAGCAATGTTTTATATCTTGTGTTTTATGAAATAGGGATGCTACCTTTTTGGTAGATACAAATGGTCTGGCCTGAGGGTGACTCTATCTGGCTGTATCAATGGGAAGGCCCTTGTAGATCTCCAACCCTTCTGGCTGTGGTATTTGCTAACAGAAATTATATTTTTAAGGTTAGAAACTTAAAAGGAACCTCCCTCTATAAGTTCAAATGGGTGTTTAGATAATACCTTTGAATACCCTTGTCAAGTCACATGGTAGTAAACTGCCTTTTGGAGACGAGAAAAATTCTTTCCCTGGGCAGCAAGAATCGTTTAATGTGGTCTTCATTTGCCAGTCTTCTATCAAGATAGACTGAGAGGGCTGCTATCTGTACCCGAAGGGTGCTGACCACTAGGCCCCTGTCTACTCCGGTTATCCTGGACTTTCTCCAGGACGGAACAGTGGTTGGGGTCATCTGTTTTTCTTTGCCCCAGGAACAGAAAGTTTTCCAAATTTTTGAGTACCTTTTTTTTTTTTTTTTTTGTCACTGGTTTTCTGCTCAGAAGGAGGGTACTTATCACTCCTGAGCAGCCCTTACGTTTTAGGATCTGGCGCTCCCTAGCCAGGCCATCAGCTGGAAAAATTCCAGCCTTGGGTATAGTACTGGCTCCTGCCTGAGAAGATTCAGCCTGTTCAGGAGCTTCATTGGCTCACTGCCACTGCCATGGAACTTAAGCTTGCGAACCAAGCTCTCCTTGGCCACCAGGGTGCTATCAGGAGGAGCTGGCCTAGGGACTGGCTGAACCTCCTGAAGAACCTGCGGAATCAGTGCTAGGGGTAGGAAGGCGTATGCCAACCTGCACCCCCAGGTCTGAGTCAGGGCATCTAAGCCTTCTGACTCCCTCTCTTGGGAAATGGAGAAATCTCTCTTTACCGTCCTGTTCTGCTGGTTGGCAAACAAATCTATTTCTGGATTTCCGAAGCGCTGCACCAGGGTTTGAAATACCTTGGGGTTCAGTTCCCATTCCCCCTGCCTTATTGGCTGACGGTTGAGGAAGTCCACCTCGGTGTTGCTTTTTCTCTTTATGCAGACAGCTGATATGGAGACAACTTCCCCTCGGCCCAGTCCAGGATCTCCTTGGCTAATTCTAGAAGGGGTCTGGACCTGGTGCCCCCCTGGTGACTCAAGTAGGCTACAAAAGTGGCATTGTTGGAGCTTACCTGAGCCTCCTTGCTCATGATGCTTTCTTGAAAGGCTTTCAGGGCCTCCCCCACCACTTTGAGCTCCCTGTAGTTGGATGACATTCGACCCAGTGAGCCATTTCATTGAGCTTGGGCTTTCTCCACTTCCCAGGCCTTAATCCAGACAGCTCTTCTAGCTAGACTCAACTGCGGCATCTGCAAGGTATGCAACAGCTTTTCCTATCACTGATAGGGGGGTCAAGGATGTAGTGGATAAACTCGCTATACGCTTTTGCTTTTCTCTCAGTATAATGCATCTTACCTATCACTCTTTCCCGCATACCCCCAAGTAAACAGACATGACCAAAGCTTACGTCCTCATCTCAGTACCATTGCACGACTGCCTCCACCGAGCACCGCACTTTGCTTTTGTTGTCGATGAATAAAAAAACCATGACAAACAGGAAGTCTTGGCCCATATAGCCAATCGCCTCCTCCATGGGAAATGACCTCACAGGATATAAATGTCAAATCCTTCCAACAGGATCAGTTTATACAATAACCAATGAATAAGGACTAGGGGGGTAAGGTGATTGGTGAGGCCCAGCCTGTCCTGGCTGGCCCAGTAATTCTCAGACCCCTTAGCAGCCAGGGCCTCTCACCCAATTCCCCCCCCATCTTTCCAAGGGGGGTTTCTACTCACTGGGCCCTGACCTGGATCTGCCTGCAGTTGTTGTCACCATCCCTTCCTCCTGTTCCATGAGGAGGTTGCCTCAGTCCTGGGCTGCTGGTACTGCTTGTGGGGCTAGTACAGCGAGCCATCCGCCGCCTTGCTCTGTCTCTCTGCGCTGCTCTCCATGCTGTTCTTCTGGCGTTTTTAGCACTTCCAGGTCGCACTGTTCCTCCAGTGCCACCCATTTCCTGTGAGGCGGCCATGTACCAGAGTGAAAGAAACGGGGGGGGGGGGGGGGGTGCAGGCACCTCTCTAAGTGTAGTATTTAAAACGGTATCATTTATTGCAGAAGATTAAAAATCCTTAAGATGTTAGTGGGAGTCATGCTTGTCATAAGTATGTAGTTCTAGCAGTTCTACTGTGTCCGACAGTCTCATCGCACGATCCAGGTAGCTGGGAAAGGTTCTGATGTGATTTTGTGCTGAATAGCTGTACTTTCAGGAAAAGGAAACCAGAAAGTAGTCAGCTCCAAGCTGTCCAGTTTTAACTGGAAGAGGAAATAACATACCAGCAGGGGACGGGAGGAAGGAGTCAGGACTATCTCTGTAGAATGAGAGGCTACGCACTCACAGCTCCTTCTACTGGCTCAGAGCGCGTAGCCTTTCATTCTACAGAGACAGTCCTGACCCTTTCCTCCCGCCCCCTGCTGGTGACATTTCCTCTTCTGGTTCAAGCTGGATAGCATGAAGCTGACTACTTCCTGGTTTTCCAGAATGTACAGCTATTCAGCAAGTTCCGTTGGAGGACCCCAGAAGTTGAGGATCGGGACCACTCTGTGCAAATAGAACTGCTGAGTAATGAAGGCTTACAACCCCCTTTAACCTAGAACTTGACAAGAACTGTGAACCTTAAGCAACATTTATTCTTGGACAGCAGTAATATCATCATACGTGCCATAAGACAACATTTTTGACATCTGAAAACAATTAAAATGTGTCAACATATAAAATATGTCCCTTCACTCCATTGCCTGAAATATGCAGCTGTCGGAGGTGTTGTGTAAAAACTGTGGGAGAGGGAACAGGTAGAGGTGTTTATTATTAGGCTGCTTATGAGCTAGCCTTTTTAAGCAATCTATGTAACTTGTGATTTACTTGAACTGTAAAATACTAAAAAATATCAATTTCTTTTCAGGTTCTAAGGCATGAAGAATTTGAAGAAGGATGCAAAGCTACTTGTAATGGGTACAACATGCTTACAGCACACCCCCTTCATAATATAAAGCATAAGATGAACCACAGAAAGGAAAGAAATGTCATGGAAGATCATTGTATTAATCAATAGTTACATTGGGAGTCGTAATAAATCATCTAAATTCAAAGCATATGGTAGTAGACTATTAGGTATTGCCTGAAGTTGTGATCTTGTGCAATAACTGTATAGCAACCAGATTTAATATGAGAAAGGAGCATTTATAGCTAAACTGCCTTCTTAAGAAAATCCAGCTGAGATCCTAAGCCCCGTTCACACATGAGCGATACTGCAGCATCAAATTTTATTTTTTTTGCAGATTTTTGTGCTGAGTCTTTGGAGCAGCGTTGTTGTTGTTGTTGTATAGGATTTATATAGCACCAACAGTTTACGCAGCACAGGGTAGACCGTACAAATACAATACACTAGGAATCAGATGGCCCTGCTCCTTTGGAGCTTACAATCTCAGAGGGAAGGTCAAGAGATACAAGGGTTAATAACTGCGGGGGATGTGGTGATTGTTCATTTTGAATGGGCCTCCCTCTGCTCCAAAAACATGCCAAAGAACCTCATGCACTGAATTTTGGCACTGAGCCAGGTGTGGTGTGTGTGTGTGTGTGTGTTTTGTCACATCACAATTGCTCCACAGGTGGGGTGCCATTAAGAAATAATGGCACTGAAAGCACGTTGCTCATTTTTATTGCGATTTTGGCATCGCAAGCACAATTGCGAAATTTGTCCCATGTTTCCAATGCTCTCAGGTGTGACCAGGCCTTACACATCCTGAGCTGTACAAAAACTCCAACATGCTTATGTGATTTCCTTCATCTGTCCCCGGAGGCGGCTTTGAGTCTCCTTAGACAGACAGAATCATTCAAGTGCGGATGACTTAATTGGATGAACATGCATGCATGTTGAAGACTCAAAGTGGTTGTAAACCTTGGACGTGAAATATGATCAAAGTATATCCCTCTGTAGTGTATACTTGTCTCAAATAAAAGCACAGAGTGTTATTTCAGTCTACTGCTTTGTTCCTCTGCTATCAGTATGAGTCACTTCTGACAAATATTCCTGACTCCAAGAGAAAAAAGGTGACAGGGGAGGAAGCTTCAGCACACAGCCTCTGCTCTGTGAAGGGGGGGGGGGGGGGGTCTCTTCCCTCCCAATCAGCTCTCAGCTCTCCTCTGCAGTGTGTAACTTCAGCTCACCACCTCCTTTTTTCTGAACTCTCAGACAAGCTTATGCATTTAGCACTTTGAACGACTGTAGAGGAGAGAAGACTGCAGTTAGATAGGAGGATATGTTTAATCTCTGTGAATACCTTAGGGTAATCCCTTCGCTGGGTGTATCTAAGGGTTTACAACCAGTTTAAGCAAATCTCAGTAGGCGCCAAACATTTTTACTACAATATACTGTATATTGACAAGACTCACAGCCAAATTGAAATCTGGTTGCTATGCTTTTTGTAGTACTTTATCAAATAAAATGTATCCTGTGCTTCTGCCCATGCTTGTCATGAGAGAAATACAAGAGCAGTCTTTGCTGACCTCCTGGAAATATAAGTTGTATATGGTTCAAGTTGCAGATTAGGAAAATCTCAGAAAAGTCATAGGTCCTCATCTGCATGCTTGTTTTGGGTAATCAGATTAATGTATTAAAACGAGAGGGGCAGCACAGTGGTGTAGTGGTTAGCACTCTCACCTAGCAGTAAGAAGGGTCGCTGGTTCAAATCCCAACCACGACACTACCTGCCTGGAGTATGCATGTTCTCCCTGTGCCTGCGTGGGTTTCCTCCGGGTACTCCGGTTTCCTCCCACAAACACAAAGAAATGCAGGTAGGTTAATTGGCTTCTGTCCAAAATTGGCCCTAGTATATAAATGGGACCTTGGATCGTGGGCTCCTTGAGGGTAGGGACCAATGTGAGTGTGCAATGTACAGGGATAAAGACAATTGTAGACACTCCAAATTTCCAAATTAGAGGTCAGCAGTGATTGATAACATAGCTCAGGCCTAACTGTAGAATGCTATCAGTTATGTGGGCTTTTTAGATACTATTTGAAGGTATTCTGCAATGCAGCCAAGATTGATTGACATGTATGTATTTTCCAGCCCATATGATGGCAAATGGAGCAAAACCATGATCGGATATGGTTCTGAGGACAACCACTTTGTTGTTGAACTGACTTACAATTATGGAATTGGGGAGTATTGTCTCGGCAATGACTTCTTGGTATGATATAAGTTGTTTTATTCATTATAAAAACAATCTAGCAATTAAGAATGGCTCAGAATGGTTGTTTGTTTTTTCAAAGCATATCCTTGGTCAAAGTTTAGTCATATATTTCATTTCTAATTTTGTTTCTAGTCTAATCACATTCATCTAAAAATCTTTAAGGTTGCACAATTAGGCCTCTTTCACACTGACGTCCCGTTCAGGCCCGCCTGTCAGTTTTTCAGGCGGACCTGAACGGGTGCTCCATAGAGGTCTATGGAGCGTCGGATGTCAGCGGTGACATGTCCGCTGACATCCGACCCGCTCCGATCCGCAAAAGTGTAACGGAGGAAAAAGCTATTTTTCCATCCGTTTGCAGATCGGATCGGGTGACGACGGGCACTGCGGTCCGTCGTCATCCGATCTCCCATAGGGGAGAGCGGCGCTGTGACAGGTCCGTCCCTGCACAGTGTGCAGAGACGGACCTGTCATCTCCCTGCTCAGCGGAGATCGACGGAGTGATCCCCGCTGAGCAAACGGACATCCACGGGGCGGATCAGAACTGATCCGCCCCGTGTGAAAGGACCCTTACTGTTAAGAATCCCACACATTTACTTCCTTGAATTCTGTGACACTTATTTGCTATGTCCTATGAGTAGGCGATGCTGTGTCACACATTTTGAATCTGTATGTGTATACGCCTGCCTTGTAAACAAACAAAGTGCTGAGAGGAGTAGATTCAGGAATTACTAATAGTAGAGAGAACACACTACAGCATAGAGCATGCAGGTAGCAGGGTACTATGGGATATGTAGTCCTTAGACTTTAAAAATAAAGCCGAGAAGAAGCTGCAAAGCATGCAAGGGAATCCAGGAAGTCAGTAGACCGGCAGCAATCACAACACGAAAGAAGACTTTTCACGCAGGCTTACATTGGATTTGTTGAAATGAACTATTTGTATTACAATGCTGATGTTATAAAATTAAAGTTCATGCTGTGACTAGAGAAATGCTATAAAGGTTTTTAATATTTAGTTGTTGTTTTTTTTTGGGGGGGGGAGTTGAAATGCATCTAAACCCAAGAACAAAAATGAAACGGCATAGCATTCCCGTCTCCTAGATGTGGTGAATGCACCAGTTCCCCTTTTTTCAAGTTAAATACGTTATCTGCAAGTAGAGAAAAGTTCATCCTGCCAGAATTCTAATGTCCTTCTAATGTATAACTTTCTGTGCCCTGAGATTTCTCAAACAACTTTATTTGCTTCCATAGCTATCTTATGTGAGCTACACAACCCTTTCTCCCTATGTAGTGGAACTGAGGAAACGCCATATATTACGTTTGTCCTTGGGTTTAGATACAGTTTTTATTTTTCAATTAGAACGGTGTTTTAGTGCACACTAAAGAGCTGTATCTTAATGCAGTGCCATTGATAATATTATTGTACATTGATTCCAAAAATAGGCTTTTTTTATTAATTTTATTTGCGCATTAAATATCAAACTCAAGGGCACTAAAGTGTAATTTTTCTCTTTTAAGTTTCTCTCTTCAGAGGAAACCTCTACAAATGTTTTTCGTTTATAATATAGAATGGTAGAGGTGTGTGTGTGTTGTGTGTGTTGTGTGTGTTGTGTGTGTGTGTGTTTTTTAACTATGTGTTTATCTTTATTTGCTAAATGTAATTAAATAATTATTATTGTGTTTTTTTTACTATTATGTGCATCAACAGGGGCTTACTGTACAGTCTAGCCAGGCTGTGGCCAATGCAAAACAACTAAACTGGCCACTGTCTGAAGTGACTCCTGGAATCTTTGAAACCGCGGCTCCAGGGGGATATAAGTTTTATTTGGAAGACAAAGCTCAACCTAGCACAGGTAATACATGTTTTAATCTTTCAATCACTTGTGTAATATATGTTCAGAAATACATGTATCAGTCTCTGTTAACAGGTCTAAATGGACAAATGCTGTATACTTTTTACATCAGTCTAAGACACTTCTGACATCGTTCAGAATTCATTGTGATTGCATTTTGTATTGTATATGGGGAGGGAAGCAGTTCTGAGGCAAACAAAAGGAAAACAAGCCTTTAACCCATTAATAATCATGCCTAAACCCAATTTTTCAACTTTGACATGTGGTGATATGTACGGTTTTACAAACATATCTACTTTATGCATCCAGGTGGATTATTTTTTCAGGACAAATTTTGCCTTTTGTTATGGTAAATGGTAATTGATATTTGGTGTGCTGTGTGTGTTTTTTTTTATTATTTATTTTTTTATTTATTTTGTTTTATTATCTACGGAAACTGGCCCAGAATGGTTTAAAAAAAATAAAAAAAATAAAAATAAAGATATAGGCGGAAGATTGTTGGCTTCCTCGTTCAAACCCCCCCCAAGACAGTAACCATGTCCTCCTGCCGTGTGTGTGTGTGTACATCTCTTTTAAATGTAAGACCCCTTTCACACTGAGGCACTTTTTCAGGCGCTTTTACACAAAAAAAAGCGCCTGAAAACCTATTTCTATTCAAATCAATTAATGCTTTCACACTGGGGCAGTGGGCTGGCAGGGTGCTAAAAATACACCCCTCTCCATTGAAATTAATGGAAAGCTCTTCAAGTACTCAAATGTTTTACTGGCAGTTTAGAAGCGCCTCAGTGTGAAAGGGGCCTAACTGTATATTTCTTAGGCCACTTTCACACTGAGGCGCTTCTAAACTGCCAGTAAAAACACTGAGCGCTTTTGAAGCGCTTTCCATTCATTTCAATGGAGAGGGGAGTTTTTCACAGCCCTGCCAGTGCACTGCCCCAGTGTGAAAGCGTTCATTGATTTTTAATGGAAATAAGTTTTCGTGAGCGTAAAAGCGCCTGAAAAGTGCCTCAGTGTGAAAGTGGTCTTAGTACTACCAAACCCTACCACCAAAGAACAACCCAAAATATGCACTGCCTTGCACCCCCCCCCCCCTTGCCATTTTTCATGTTTTGTTACCTCACAGCTTGGGATTATAACGTGGATTGCTTGAGGATTTGTATCATTTAATTTACAGAACATGCCCACAACTTTGAAGATGGGGTTTTTTTTTTTTTTTTTTTGTCGTGTTTTTTTTTTTTTTTTTTTTTTATTGTGAAGCACTCAACAAATAGGACAGAAAAAGTCAATGTACATAGCTATTCACCCCCCTAAAGTCAATACTTTTGTAGAGCCACCTTTTGCAGATATCACAGGTCCAAGTCCCTTTGGATAAGTCTCTATGAGCTTGCCACATCTTACCACTGGGATTTTTGCCCATTCCTCCTTGCAAAGCTGCTCCAGCTCCTTCAAGTTGGATGGTTTGCGCTTGTGAACAGCAATCTTTAAGTCTGACCACAGATTTTTTTTTTTTTTTTTTTTATTGGATTGAGGTCTGGGCTTTGACTAGGCCATTCCAACACATTTACACGTTTCCCCTTAAACCACTCAAGTGTTGCTTTAGCAGATTGTTTGGGGTCATTGTCCTGCTGGAAGGTGAACCTCCATTCTAGCCTCAAATCACACACAGAGTGGTACAGGTTTTACTCAAGAATATCCCTGTATTTAGCACCATCCATCTTTCCCTCAACTCTGACCAGTTTCTCAGTCCTGACTGCTGAAAAACATCCCCACAGCATGATGCTACCACCACCATGTTTCACTGATGGTGTTCTTTGGGTGATGTGTTGGGTTTGTGCCAGACATAGCATTTTCTTTGATGGCCAAAAAGTTAAATTTTATCTGCAAGGACAGAGAAAGATACAAGGCATCTGTCTTGTCCATTCACAAAGCAAGAAAACACAGGGGCAGGCTTCAAAGTGACTGATCACAGTGATCAGGTGACCCGGAATTGGACATTCTGGGTCCCGATTGTTAGAACAGGGCCTGGGGTGCTCGGTGAGACCCGGTATCTGTGCTGGGACCGCACCATTTGGCGCACTCCCAGCACAATGGGAGATGCGCAAATATGCAACCCCCACAGAAAAAAGCCGGTCCAGTGGAGTTGCATGTTTAAAACGTTACCCCTTGGGGCATCAAGTGAATGTAGCACTAGATCCGATTCTAATCCATCCAGCCACTGCAGGGCTGTGTCATACATGGCACCAGTCCCGACAGCACTGGATCATTCCTTCATAAAAAGGTCACTCAACACTGGTGTTATGTGATCCACTTGTGAAGCTGTGTATGTTGACAAGCAGACACAAATGGGTCATGCAGCACTGCAGGTTGTGTGATCTTTTGCTATTCTGAATAAACAAACAGCATTTTTTTTTTTCAGAAGAGTAAAAGACTCAGCTTGGAGAGGGGAGCCGCCTGAGTGCTGCTTGTACCTCCTACAACAGAAATGCCCATAAATTAGGCTTGAGAATGTGGCGGAGCTTCAACCAGAAAAAGGGGGGCTTTAAATCTGAAATAGGGCCACAATCAGAGCAGCACCAAGTTCTATTTGCACTTGGCCCCGTGAGGGATTAAATAAAAGTTAAGCATTTTCTGCAGCAAGTTAGCCTGATATAAGTAAGGACTTGCAAGTAAACATGTGAGCTAATGCTTTTTTGTCCTTCATGTCTTGTAAAGTTCAGATTGGGAGTCTGCCATTTTGTCCTTTTTTGTTGCTGGTGTGTGCAACTCTGCACATTCATTAAAGCCCCATACACACTATCAGATTTTCTACTGATTTTTGTCTTCAGATTTACCAAAACCATGTAGTGCAAGGGCCTGCCTGATTGCATACACATTGAAACTCCTAAGGTTTGACCTCATATTATATGGTTTTGGTAAATCTGAAGGAAAAAATCATCAGAAAATCCGATGGTGTGTATGGGGCTTAAGAGTTCCACATTTCTTCTATATAGTAGGTCATTTCTGCTACAGTGTGTAGGTACTGCATGCACAGTTGTGCAACATGTGTGGGTTACCAGAAGCAAATGTGTATCTGATAGCCAAAAATACAGGGTAGACTTTTTAATACACTTTCTCAGGCCTATGTTGATTCAATTAATGACTGCATAAGCATTAGGAAATGTGAGCCCAATTTTTAAGTGGGAAAATTAAGAACTACGACATTACAGACGAGGTGTTGGTTTTTTTTTTTTCTTTTCTTTTTTTTTTTGATAATTGTAAAATTCCCTTGTAGAGGAGGCATGGAAACAGAGAATGGGGGAGCGTGAGATCAAAGCAAAGGAGAAACTGTCAAAGCACCAGCAGCAAAAAGGATTAATTAAAACAAGCAGTGTAGGAAGCTAAGTATGGAGGGGGAGATGAAGGCAGCAGGAACAGAAATGGAAAAATGTGCAGTCCTTAGCTCATTGTTCCTCCAATAAGACATCTGCCAGTTGGAGTCTAAAAAAACAGGACCGTTTGACCTGTAGGGTCTGGCAGTATTGCCATAATATAGCTCTTTCTCTGTACGTGTCCTCACCAAAATAACGTCCACCAGCCAGAGTGTCAGCACAGACTGATCCTTGGTATTGTGTCTGTGAAGCTTCTCTAAAGCTCATCACACATTGTACAATCTCGTCTAGATCTAGATCCAGCAATTTTGTAGAGCAAGAGTCTGCTTGATTGGATAGATTAGGTAGGCCCTCATATTACATAATTTTGGTATATTTAAAGTTCATTGTACAAACAATGTTTATAGTGAGCCTAAGGCTGGCCACAGTTGGATAATTATTTTTTTCTGATCAGCCAGGAGGCTAATCGAAAACTGATAAACGTATTCCCCCATTCGCACAAGCAAGGTGGATGGAGGAATCCTCCCTGCAGTGCTATTGTATTCTGACAGCAGGGACTCTCCACTGTCAGAATACACTGATTAGCAGTTTCAGCTGGCTTATCAAGAGGTTTTCCAGCAAGCCCATTTGACAGAAGAGTAATTGTTAGAACCTCTTCTGTCCAGTGGGGGCAGCCACACATAAATTGAAATTAGTCCAGTCCCTTTTGAACCGTCCTATTCTTGGCCAGTTTTTGTCCCTTTCCTGTTCATTCTGTCTGTTATGTCCATCACGGTATGTACCTTTCTTCCTGCATGGTGGTGAGTGCCCCCCTTATGGATTATCTGAATTTAAGTGTCCGCCATTCCGATTTGGCTTTGGCTGAATGTTCTGGGGAGGGCAGTATGTCATGTTTTCTTAAGTACTGTATGTACTCTCTGGGGAGTGTCTTCTAGAGCAGCAGAGGATGTGTGATGATCTTGTTCTTAGTAATATATAGAATAAGATATGGGGGGGGTTGTGCATTACAACCAGTCAGCTTATATTTTTAATTTCTTAGCTAAAAATAGAAGCTGATTGACATTCACAGCTGTTCAAAATTCTGCCTACTCCAGTTTTGATCATTTTTGCCTCTTTATCCCCACAAAAATGATTTACATATGATTCGTAAATTGAACAAATGCAAAAAAATAGTTTGATCACCATTGAGGTATCCTTATGAAATGAACACTGGAGTAGTATGACCCTACAGAAGAGATCTAACAAATTGTAACGTCTGAAAAACATTCATCAAACCACAATGGCAGAAAAAACAGACGTAAGCATTCTGGGAAAATACTGCAAGGAAAACAACATCTATTACACAATCCGAGTAGAGTATTTTTACGTAACTCGATGTCTATCCTACAGATCCTGTTCAGAAAGTCACTCTTGCTGTATCCAATTTAAAGAAGTCAACTGCTTACTGGCATAATCTGCTGGGCCTGAAGATATATCATGAGGATGAAAGCAGAAAGAGTGTATTGCTGGGTTATGGTGACAACCAGGTAATATCTGCTTTCAAACTATTGTTTAATGCCATAAGAGAGAAGTTGCTGCCCTATTACCAACAGTAGGCCTATAATGGCAACCACCAGTGTCAGTGGAAAATGCTACTGACACGATACGAAAGTGGCACTAGAAATTTTGACAGTGTGCATGTGTCTTATGGGTAGAAGAGACAGTGTGTGTTTTAGTTTTTTGGGGCAGGGGGTAAAGGAACTAGTTCATTAATATGAAAAAGTCTAACTAGACACCTTAAAAGAAATTTATTGTAACCCTAGCTTTTTTTTTTTTTTTTTGTAGCTATAATCCCCCATTCACAGTGGTGTGACTTGTTTGTTATGCAATGTAACCGTTTAAAATCGCAAGGCAAGTGGCACCCTATTTGTGCCTATGGAACCGTTCAAATCAGTGCAACTTTGACTTGCACTGATTTGAAAAGTTCCTGCACTATTTTTGACATTTTCCTGTGCGATGTGCATAGGCATCTGTGCATGAAGTTGCACAGATGTGGGCAAACCACACATGAAATTGTACTGAGCAGTGGCTTTGAAATCGTGCTGAAGTATCGCCGCATTCAGTGTGAATGGGGGCTAAGTGTAAAAGCGAGTAAGTTCCTGTAAATGATGATCTCCATTTTGTATTAATCCCATGTCATAGAAAAAGTTAAGAGCCCTTCCTGTTTCCTGTCAGCAGAACTGAAGGGTTCTTTCACCCATTTAGCATTACACCCTCGGTGTGTGTGCTACATCTCCTGCATCTCTTCTCAGTTTTGCACTCCCCCCTTCCTTTGCTGTCCTTTGCAAAAGTGCACCTCTTGTCAGGAATCCCAGGGAGTTTTTTACACATTCAGCATTACACCAGGGCTCTTGCAAGAGTGCTCGCTCTGCTTTTATCATTAAAACACATTGAAAGTTTGCACAGGTGAAGAATACACAGAACGAGCAAACAGACTGCAAATATTGTCAGAGAAAAGATGTATAAAAAAAATGGGCACATACCATCAGTACCTCATTTTGTTGTGATAAGTGGTGTTAGAAAAACACTTTTCTGTGTATAGTTGTAAGCTCCTTGATGGCAGGGACTGATGTGAATGTATAATATATATGTAAAGAGCTGCGTAAATTTACGGTGCTATATAATATCCTTAACCACTTGCTTACTGTGCACTTAAACCCCCCTCAGTCCCAGACCAATTTTCAGCTTTCAGCGCTGATGCACTTTGAATGACAATTGCGCGGTCATACAACACTGTACCCAAATGAAATTTTTATCATTTTTTTCCCACAAATAGAGCTTTCTTTTGGTGGTATTTAGTTACAGCTCGGAGTTTTATTTTTTGCTAAACAAACAAAAAAAGATGCAAAAAAATAAAAATAAAAAATCATGTTTTAATAGTTTGTTATACAGTTTTGCAAACGGGTCATTTTTCTCCTTCATTGAAGTGCGCTGATTAGGCGGCACTGATGGCTGCATTGGTGGGCACTGATGGGCTGCATTGGTGGGCACTGATGGGCTGCATTGGTGGGCACTGATGGGCTGCATTGGTGGGCACTGATGGGCTGCATTGGTGGGCACTGATGGGCTGCATTGGTGGGCACTGATGGGCTGCATTGGTGGGCACTGATGGGCTGCATTGGTGGGCACTGATGGGCTGCATTGGTGGGCACTGATGGGCTGCATTGGTGGGCACTGATGGGCTGCATTGGTGGGCACTGATGGGCTGCATTGGTGGGCACTGATGGGCTGCATTGGTGGGCACTGATGGGCTGCATTGGTGGGCACTGATAGGCTGCACTGGTGGGCACTGATAGGCATAGTTAAGGCGGCACTAATAGGCACAGATAAGGCGGCACCGATCGGCACAGATAAGGCGGCACTGATGGGCAAAGATGGGCACAGATAAGATGGCATGGATGGGTGGCACGGATAAGTGGCACGGATGGGCACTGATAGGTACCACTGATAGATGGGACTGATGGGCACTGATAGGTGGCTCTGATAGGTGGCACTGCTGGGCACTGATGGGCGGCACTGCTGGGCACTGATGGGCGGCACTGGGGTGCAGCACCTTTGCGGCAGATTGTGGGCACTGTGGGTGGCACTGTTGGTGGCACTGCTGGATGGCACTGTGGGTGGCATTGTGGGTGGCACTGTGGGTGGCGCTGGGGGCACTATGGGCACTGCTGGGTGGCACTGATGGGGGGCACTTTCATTCAGGATGGCACTGCGGTGGGCAGGTGGGCACTGGCAGGGGGCAGGTGGTCAGCTGTATTGCTGGCCGTGATCGGGACTGATGTCCCGATCACGGCCGCCGGTGATCGGCTTTTTTTTTCTCTCCTCGCGCTGTCAGCGCGAGGAGGAATAATAGCCGATTACCGGCTCCGTTCTGTCACATGATCAGCTGTCATTGGCTGACAGCTGATCACGTGATAAGGGGTCGGGATCGACCCCTTACACGGATCGGTGATCAGGCGAGTCTCATGGACTCGCCGATCACAGAGCGCGCCGCGCGCGCCCCTCAGGGGGCGCGCAGGCCGCTCGTAACCAGGACGACGTCAATAGACGTAGTCCTGGAAATGTAGGTCCGCGCTAATGCCGTCATTTGGCAATAGCGCGGATCTCAAGTGGTTAATAAATAAATAAATACTACTCCCATGATAAATTTCCTTTGCAGTTGTGTAAAGGCAAAACTTCTTTTTTTTTTTGGCTAGCGTTCAGAGGGGTTAGAATGCTTGTCGGGGTTTTTTTTTTTTTTTTTTTTTTTTTTTTTTATATTATTGTGGTCTGTACCCCCATTAAGAAGATTTGCCCTCCTCTATTTGTCCTGTTTACCATTATCATTGAAAGTGAAAATAAACAAAAATCACAAATTTTTGGTTTGACACCAAAATTTTAATGGAGGGGAAATCTTCCACATTGGGATTCCTTCACTTTTGGGGAATTTCCTCTCACTTCCTGTTTTGGATGTAGTACAGGAAATGAAGGGAAATCTCCCCAATTGGACACAGATGGCAAAAAAAAAAAAAAAAAAAATGATTGGGGTCATAACCCTCCCTTACTCTATCCAAAACAAAAAAAGTTTGGCCTTTAGTTTTGCTTTAAGCAGGGAGGATAAATGAGGCAAGGCCATACACACAAATCCCTCCGTCTGTTAATCTGCAAATTAAAAGATGTATTAACCACTTAAGGACCGCCGCATGCCAATGTACGTCATCACAATGGCATGTACAGGCACAAGCACGTACATGTACGTGCTTACCTTCCAGCGGGTGGGGGATCCGATCAGACCCCCTCCCGCTGGATGTGGTGGTCCGTTTCGCTTCAGGAGCGACCCGGGATGAGGGGATGGCTGTTGGTTTCTGGCCATCCCCTCTCGATCGCTCCTGGCGAATGAGAAGCTTCCTCCCGCTGTGTATAGTAAACACAGGCAGGGAGGAAGTGATGTCATTCTCCTCGGGGCGGTCTTTTTGACCGGACTACGAGGAGAAGACTGAAAGTAAGTGTGCACCAACACTACACTGACATGTAGGCACACATAGGCACACAACCCCCCCCTCCCCCCCGATCACCCTCCCAGTCACAGTGTCACTGATTGCAGTGATCATTTATTTACTGATCACTGCATTCAGTGTCAGTTGTAAAAGTAAAAAGTGTCAGGGCAGTTAGTGTTAGGTCCAGGGTAGCCCCCTACCCCCCCAATAAAGGTTTAACCCCCTGATTGCCCTTAGAGTTGACCCTTTCACCCCCTTTTGCCAGTGTCACTAAGCGATTGTTTTTCTGATCGCTGCATTAGTGTCACTGGTGCCGCTAAGTAGCTAGTTATTAGGTTCACCGCCAGGTTTTTATAGCGCTAGGTACCCCGATATACTACCCAATAATGGTTTTAACCCTCTGATTGCCCCTAGTTAACCCTTTAACCAGCGATCACCGTATAAGTGTCACTGGTGACGCTGGTTAGCCAGTTAGTTATTTAGGTTCCCCGTCAGGTTTTTATATAGCGCCAGGGACCCCCATATACTACCTAATAAAAATTTGAACCCCCTGATTGCCCCTAGTTAACCCTTTCACCACTGATCACCGTATAAGTGTTACGGGTGACTCTGGTTAGTTTGCTTTTTATAGCATCAGGGCACCCACCATTTATTACCCAATAAAGGTTTAACCCCCTGATCACCCGGCGGGTGATATCAATTAGGTTTTAGGGTCAGGGTCTGCGTTGCCCCAGGCAGCGCTAGGTTAGTGCCAGTACCGCTAACACCCACGCGCAAAGCATAAACTTCCCGTAGTGGTATAGAATCTGAACAGATCAATATCTGATCTGATCAGATCTATACTAGCGTCCCCAGCAGTTTAGGGTTCCAAAAAAACGCATTGTTAGCAGGATCAGCCCAGATACCTGCTAGCACCTGCATTTTGCCCCTCCGCCCAGCCCACCCAAGTGCAGTATCGATCGATCACTGTCCCTTACAAAACACTAAACACATAACTACAGCGATTGCAGAGTCAGGCCTGATGCCTGTGATCGCTAACAGTTTTTTTGGTAGCGTTTTATATTTAAATCCGGAAGGCAGTGCTTGGTTTTCGGGGTCCCGTACGTGGCTAGATTCCCAAAAAGTCCCCCACATGTGGTATTCCCTGTACTCGGGAGAAGCAGCAGAATTTTATTTTGGGGTGTAATTTGACTTATTCCCATAGCATGTGTGAGCAATATATCATTTAGTGACAATTTTTTATTTTTTTTGCACAAAGTTGTAATATTCCTGCAACTTGTGGCAAAATATAAAATATTTCATGGACTCAACATGCCTCTCAGTAAATAGCTTGGGGTGTCTACTTTCCAAAATGGGGTCATTGGGGGGGGGGGTTTGTGCTATTTTGGCCTTTTATGGCCTTCGAAACTGTGATAGGTAGTGAGGAGTGAAATCAAAAATTTGCACCCTTAGAAACCCTGAAGGCAGTGATTAGTTTTCGGGGTGCCGTACGCAGCTAGACTCCCAAAAAGTCCCACATATGTGGTATCCCCGTACTCGGGAGAAGCAGCAGAATATATTTTGGGGTGCAATTCCACATATAACTATGGCATGTGTGAGCAATATATCATTTAGTGACAACGTTTTGTAAACTTTTTTTTTTTTTTTTTTTGTGTCATTCAATCACTTGGGACAAAAAAAATATATTCAATGGGCTCAACATGCCCCTCAGCAATTTCCTTGGGGTGTCTACTTTCCAAAATGGGGTCATTTGGGGGGGGGGGGGGGGGTTTGTACTGCCCTGCCATTTTAGCACCTCCAAGAAATGAGATAGGCAGTCATAAATTAAAAGCTGTGTAAATTCCAGAAAATCTACTCTAGCTTGTAGACACTATAACTTTTGCGCAAACCAATAAATATATGCTTATTGACATTTTTTTTTACTAAAGACATGTGGCTGAATAAATTTTGCCCTAAATGTATGACTAAAATTGAGTTTATTCGCTTTTTCCTATAACAAAAAGTAGAAAATATATTTTTTTTCTCAAAATTTTCGGTCTTTTTCCATTTATATCGCAAAAAATAAAAATCGCAGAGGCAATCAAATACCCTAAAAAAGAAAGCTCTATTTGTGGGAAGAAAAGGACGCAAATTTAGTTTTGGGTATGTGTCACTTTCCTGACACAGGAGCCAGCGATGTCACCGCTGTCCCCTTTAGTCCGGCGCATCCATCTTCTCGTGGGTCTCGCTGCTCTGCTGCTGTCATTCGGCGAAGCTGCGATGACGTCACTCCCGCGCATGCACACGGGAGCTGCCACGTGCGGCATAGCGCCGTTGACGGGTGCCGTGCTCAGTGTGCCGCTGTCTATGGCGCATGCACCATACAGCGGTGCCTGTCTTTTGGCAAATATCTACTAAACCGTGTAGGTTTAGGAGATATTTCTTGGACCTACAGGTAAGCCTTAATCTAGGCTTACCTGTAGGTCAAAGTGTGTTGTAAGGGTTTACAACCACTTTCAAGCCTGGTGCACACTAGTATTTTGTTTTTTTTGTTCAATGCAGTGGGCTAAATGGGGAAAAGTAACCTAAGAGCTCAGGATGAGCCGCTGTACGAACAATCTCCACGCTGAGCTATTGTGTTCTGACAGGGGGACGGAGAACACACTGGTCAGCACTCTCAGCCATTGGCTAAGAGTACTAATCAGGTGCCAATTGGCAGACCTTTTTCGGTCATGCCCATTCGACCAGCTTCTGTCGGTCCGGCAGCTGTAGACACGGACCGAATGTCTGCTGGTTTCTATTGAACTGGCTGATGCCGCCCAATGGTATTCTAATATTCGGCCTGTGTGTATGGCCCTTTAGGGAAACAGGGAAAAAATAAATTAAAAAACTCAGAATATATGCTCTTTAGAAATTCATTAGTTTCTTTGTTGGTGCATTCCAATAAATGTTTAATAATTTGCCAGGCAAGTCTACAATCGTATATATCGCATGTATTCATGTAAACCTACTTAATAAATATATCTGAAAAGGTATAGGTACTAAAAAAAGGTGAGAGCTTGTTTAAAACTCAGCTATAAGAATGTTTTCAAATTCTAAAATATATAAAGGCCATTTATTGTCATTCCCACGAGAATATCTTGAAATTCTTCTTTGCTTTGTATCATCCGTACTTCAATATGTCTACTTTTTATTTCTGGTATCACATAATTTGTCTTATATTCTGTACATGTAATTTATTTTAACATAAAATAACATTTTTGAACGAGAAAAAGGTGAGAGCTGGGAACACAAACAGGCAAGCCTCAAAAACACTTAGGTGTCCGTTTATGAAACTGAACAGTGGTGATCCCTAGGATCATGATTGATCTCCATCCATTAATGGTTTATGAAACCGAGATAATCGGGGGAAGACACTGAGAAGCTGTCATTGACACAAATAGCCAGTTTATGAAGGTACGATCTCTGCACTTCATTTCACTGGTGATCTGAGTCAGAATTCACCCTTCCTGATTCACCAGCTCAGACGTGGAGAATCCCGGGGGGAAGGAGGATGATTTTTTGACTTCCTCGTTCAGACCCCCCAAGACAGTAACCGTGTGTGTGTGTGTGTGTGTGTGTGTGTGTGTATGTATGTATATATATGTATATATGTATATGTATGTGTGTAGGGGGACAAATATTCTGTTAACTAGGTGGGTGGTCTCTTCCAGGAATGTTGTGTACTGAGCAGTGATAATTTATAACTGCTTAATAAACTGCTTAATAAACAGGCATCTCTGTGTTCCATTGAATTTCTGGTACTGTAATCTCGTTAAGACACTTTTGGGCTAAAAATAGCGCCTGTAAAGCGCCTGAAAAATACCTCCCCTGCAGTCCCTGTGTGAAAGCTGCACTGGCAGGATGTTTAAAAAAAAAAAAAACTGCAAGCAGCAGTTACACCGCTCCTGCCCATTGAAATTAATGGGCACTGCTGCTAAAGTGCTTTGGCGCTACACAGGCGCATTTAACCCTTTATGCGGACGAATAGCACCGCTAAAACTACGCAGCCTTAGGCCGCGTACACACGGGCGGACTGTTCGCCCAACTAAGTTCGTCAGACAATCCGACAAACAGTCCGTTCAAAATTTGCATGAACGGACTTGACCACACACGATGAGCAGACAGTCCGCTGAAAGCGTGCGCGATGACGTGAACGGCACGTACGACGGGACGAGAAATTCGACGTCCAAACACTGCAATGCAACCTTCGCCGTGTAAATCCTTTCTGAGCATGCGCCAAACTTAGTCTGTCGAACTAGCCTACACACGAGCGGACTGTCCGCTGAAACCAAGTTTGGACGGACTGTCTTACGGAAATTCCGTAAGACTTTGTTCGTCAGACTGTCCGCTGAAACAGTCCGCTGAAGCCCACACACGAGCGGGTTGTCCGCTGAAACACTGTTCAGCGGACTAAGTTGGGCGAACAGTCCGCCCGTGTGTACGCGGCCTTAGTCTCACGAGATTGCAGTATCGGGCTATTCTCCATTGTTTGGAGTATTTGTAGATCGCTTCACTCTTCCAAAGGAGAAGCGATCTACACTGCTTCATAAAATGGCATCCTGAGGAGAACGATCACTGTGAATGCAGGAAAATGGAGCTGTGAGAATTGTTTTCACTGCTTCATAAACGGACACCTTGCTTTGCTTGTGTTTTGGTCTTTGAAATAAACTGGCATTGCACATTTGCTTTTTAGTATATCTTTAACTTGACCTTTTTTATGCTACAAGGAAAGAGGTTTATGAATACACCTTTTTAAGTGATTTCCTCAAAGAAGAAGAAAGGAAATGGAACTTTACGTGAGGCATGTCATTGTGTATAGAATAATACATCTATCTGTACTGATTTAACATCTCAATCTCATACGGTCATCATATTCAAAAAATATAACCATGTAATCATAAAAGATTTACTCAGCAAATGTATATAAACATATTTAACAAAGGTAATCAATGGACATAATTCTGTTATCAGCACAAAATGAATAAAAATATAATTCATATAAAACATGTAGGTTATAGTGCATGTACAAATGGTAAACATTAATATTAATGCATAATTTGGGCAAGCATGTCTCGGCACTCCTTTTTGAAAACTCAGCGCGTTTCATGGAGTTATAGCCAATCATCAGGATTAAAATGCATGGTAAATGCTGAAAACAAGATAAATATCCATTAGTATATAACGGGGCTCGACAAACCCCGGGCGCCAGGTCGCATTTGCGACTAGAATTAGCTACCTGGGGCGGCACAGGCGGGGGGGGGGGTATCCTGTCTCCGTGCACCCCTCTGGCGTGGTGGCTTTGAGGCCTTCTGCGGTCCTATGCTTCCTTCTGAAATCCGGCGCCCTCTTGTGGTGGCCGTTGGTATGACAACCAGAAATGCTAATGGAGCTTCCCCTGCCTGTTTTCACTGCCTGCCTTTCTCCTTCCCTTTACTTAGAACCTCTAAACATTATATATATTTTTTTTATTCTAACACCCTAGAGAATAAAATGGCGGTCGTTGCAATACTGTCTGTCGCACCGTATTTGCGCAGCGGACTTACAAGCACACTTTTTTGTGAATTTTTTTTTTATTTATTTAAAAAATAAGACAACAGTAAAGTTAGCCTAATTTTTTATTTTTTATTTTATATTGTGAAAGATAATGTTACACCGAGTAAATTGATACCCAACATGTCACGCTTCAAAATTGCATCCGCTCGTGGAATGACGACAAACTTTTACCCTTTAAAATCTCCATAGGCAATGTTTAAAAAAATTCTACAGGTTGCATGTTTTGAGTTACAGAGGAGGTCTAGGGCTAGGGTGGTGTTCAAACCTCACATGCATGGTTTGAACACCGTTTTCATATGCTACTCATGTATGCGTTCGCTTCTGCACGCAAGCTTGGCGGGATGGGGCGCGTTTTAAAATGTATTTTTCTTCTTATTTATTTTAACTTTTATTTTTAATTTTTTCACTGTTCTTTTAAAAAAAAAAAATAGTCACTTTTATTCCTATTACAAGGAATATAAAAATCCCTTGTAATAGAAAAAAGCATGACAGGTCAACTCATATTTGCACTAAAATGCAATTTAAAAAAAAATTGTCATTTGGAAAAAAAAAAAAAATAAAAAAAAATGTCTCTCTAAGAGCTATGGGCAATGACTTGGAGACAGGTGGGGGGGGGGGGGGGGTCCATCTTCCCCCTCACTTGTTTCCATGTCAGGCCAGGGACAGGTCCAGATCGCCGTTACCGAACTGGCTCCTAACTTTTTTTAGCTGGCTCCTAGATTCCAAGCAAATTTGTCAAGCCCTGGTATATAATGCCCTCTGAAGAGGAAAAATGTAATGGGCAAGCTAATTTTAAGTTACTTGCGCATACAGCTCACAGGCTTTACCTAGCTTCTATGAAGTCATTGGGCGGTGGCCGTGGTTGAGGCGGATTACCCCCCCCCAAAGAAAGTAGTAAAAAGGGGACCACTGCCCTATTACATCATAGAAGCTAGGTACAGCCTGTGAGCTGCATGCATAAGTAACTTAAAATGAGCTTGCCCTTTACATTTTTCCCCTCTTCAGAGGGCATTATATACTAATGGATATTTATCTGGTTTTCAGCATTTACCGTGCATTTTACTCCTGATGATTGACTATGACACCATGAAACGTGTTGAGTTTTCAAAAAAGAGTGCTGACACGTGCTCGCCCAAATTCTGCATTTAAATATTAATGTTTACCATTTATACATGTACTATGTAAATATACCTACATGTTTTATATTTTGTATGAATTATATTTTTATTCATTCTGTGCTTATTACATCAATTATGTCCATTGATTACCTTTTACATTGTTATATTTTTTGAATATGATTGATATTGTTAAATTATTTTATTTATTTTTCTACAGTCACGGATGACCATATGGGATTGAGATGTTACATCAGTACAGATAGATGTAGTATTCTATACACAATGACATGCCTCATGTAAAGTCCCCTTTCCTTTCTTCTTCTTTGTGCAACGTATAGGGATGGCCACATATTCCTCAGTGATGTCCTCCGTTGGTGAACTCATAATTTTTTTCAAGTAATATCAGTCACAACATAAGAGCTGTGAGCAGATCTTGTGAATTGTCTGCTGCTAGTTTTATTCCAGATTCATCAGTTTTATAAATCTGTATGCTAATGTGCTCTGTTGGCTGGTAACAAGAACGTTTCTCATACTGGTTTGGATTTACAGTGCAAGCTGGAGTTGCGGGATGTTGGAGGACCGGTGGATCATGGCACAGCATTTGGCAGAATTGCATTTGCTTGCCCAAAAGATGAGGTAGGTGTTAATTGCACCCATCTGCCTATATTCTGCTTTGTAACTGACTAAACTCAATGGCCAGCATGTTGGGTTTATTATTCAAGGGACTGAAACAATGTATAGCATACATACAATACATAATTTTTTTTTTTTTCTAAGTTTAACCATTTTTGGATATTGAACATAAGAGCTGTCTTAAAAAACTTCAACAAAGTTTCTGGGCCTTATCTCCTACGTCCTACTCTTGCTCCTTTCACTTTTGTTACTGGCAATTAGGCTGGCCATACATGGTCTGAATCTGAATCTCGGCTCGTCCAACAAAAACCATCCAAGATTCAAATCGGTAATGGACAGGCTGAGTATACCAATACGATTATTGCTAGGGTCTTCTCCCGTGGTTGCAGGAAAAAAAATGAATGGCCTGCCTTACTGTTTGTCATAATGACATCTGGGGTTTGCTTTCTGTTACAGAGCAGGAGCAGCCGTGAAAATGCAGGTACCTGCATATATTGATAGGTAGCAAGTGTCATTGTCAAAATATAAGTTTATTTATTTTTATAAAAAGTAAGGAAAAAAATAAAAATTAAATCCTATTTTAACCCCATATTAACCCTAATCAGCCCTAATGTTTTTTTCACTTTTTTTTTTTTTTTTTTCCCCCATGGTATGTACCAGAAAACTCATTACAGTGTCATTTTAAACAGGACAAATGATAAAATAAATACATACTTTTCTTTTACTGTAAAACTTTTTTCTTTAACTTATTTTTTTATTTTTTTTTCCCCTTTTTTATTTTTTCTCTGTAGACTACATTTTTAAAAGTAAAATTAATTATTTCAATACAATATTGCCAAAAGGATGCCTAGTTGGTGTTTCCTCAAAAATACGTTTATTTGTTATCCTAAGTAATACAGCTGCACGATTAATCATTAAAGAATCAAGATCGTGATTCAACTCTCCTCAAAAATTTTAAAACGGCATTTCCCAATTCTAGGTAACAAGTGCACAGAGTTGTCTGCTCACTTCTGGCATAAATGTATCCCCTATTTTGTAGACTCTATAATATTTGTGCAAACCAATCAATATACACTTATTGCAAATTTTATTTTATTTTTTTCCAAAAATATGTACAAGACTACATATTGGCCGAAACTGATGAAGAAATATGTTTTTTGGATATTCTAGCAAAAGGTAAAAAAAAAATTTAAAAATTTACATCTCTGCAGAGGTATCAAATGCCAACAAAAGAAAGCTCTATTTGTGGAAAAAAAAAAACAATTTTGTTTGGGTGCGGCTTGCGCGAATTATCAGTTAAAGCGACGCAGTGCCATATCACAAAAATAGCCTGGTCATTAAGGGGGAAAATCCTTCCGGTCCTTAAGTGGTTGATGAATTAAAAACAAAAAAAAAAAAAGTAAAGTTAGCCCAATTTTTTCGTATAATGTGAAAAATGTTACACCTAGAGAATTGAGAGAATCGTGATCTTGTTCTAAGCAAAAAAATCGTAATTCTAATTTTAGCCAGAATTGTGCAGCTCTATTAAGTAATGACCGTTATCACTGAATAAACAAGCCCATAGTGGAAATGTAAAAAATGTTCTGGTCCATAAGGGGTATACAAGTGCAAGAGCTGATCTAGGTAAATTTACATCTTGGCAGCTAGCCCCATCACTATCATGTCAACTTGGTGACTGGTTTTTCTTTGTAATAACAGCTTGCAGGCATTGAGGAAATCATGAAAAAAGAGAATCATAAGATACTGACACCTCTAGTAAGCCTGGACACTCCAGGGAAAGCTACAGTCCAAGTGGTCATTTTGGCGGATCCGGTAAGTAGTGGTGTGAGAACTTTTTTTTTTTTTTTTTTTTTTTTTTTTAAATGAGAACCTGTTAAAATCTGTAAATACAGCCATATGACATGTAAGATTAAGATATGCCGATAATGGGCTTGATTTACTAAAGGCAAAGCCACTCTGCACTGCAAGTACACTTGGAAGTACAATCGCTGCAGATCTGAGGGGAAGATCTGAAATGAGTGGAAGCTTTGCTGATTTTATCATCCAATCATGTGCTGTTTTTTATTTTCCTTGCATGTCCCCCTCAGATCTACAGCGACTGCACTTCCAGGTGCACTTGCAGTGCAGAGTGGATTTGCCTTTAGTAAATATCCCCCAGTATTCATTAGCTCATGCTGATTGGCAGTACAGCTCATGCAGTGCAGGGGAACTTTCCATTGTATCATTGGACCTGAGGTTTTTTTTTTTTTTTTTTCCTGGTTCAAACGTACTGAGGAGGAGCAACCACACCATAAATGCAAATCTTTGTTTCTGCAACCGGCCTTAATCGGTACAAACCTTTTACTTTTTCCCCAATATTATTTATTTATTTATTTTTAAGCTTTGTGATTTCTATATCTACAGAGGATAGCCAGAAGACCTGGTAGCACACTTCATGAATTTTTTGATTGCTTAAATAATTGGCAGCATATTCCAGGTTTATTTAGCCTCGTCTCAGTCTACGATTGAACCGTGGATTGCAACATCCTCCAATGCATAAATAAGAAGATGACCTTTATGTTGGCATGTAAACAAACCACTAGTGCTAGCTGAGCAAAAAACTTTTTTTACAGCGCAAAAGTAGATCGTTGTTGACATAATTATACAAAGGATTCTTTATTATAAGATATATATAGTACTGTGCAAAATTTTGGGGCACTTGTAAAAAAAAAAAAAAAAAAATCTTTAAAGATGCTTTAAATGTATTTTAATTATCAATTAAAGTGGTTGTAAACCCTTACAACACACTTTGACCTACAGGTAAGCCTAGATTAAGGCTTACCCGTGAGTAAGGAGATATTTGCCAAAAGACAGGCACAGCTGTCTATGGTGCATGCGCCGTAGACAGCGGCGCGCAGGTGCACGTGAGTGGCGGCTCCCGTGCACATGCGCGGGGGTGACGTCATCGCGGCTTCACCAAATGACAGCGCCGGAGCAGTGAGACCCACCGAGAAGATGGATGCGCCGGACTACAGGGGACAGCGGTGACTTCGCTGGCTCCTGTGTCAGGTAAGTGACACATAATGGACTACTATGTGATGCATAGTAGTCCATTATGCTTTACCTTTGCAGGGAATGAAAGAGGAAGTAAACCCATCAGGGTTTACTTCCTCTTTAACAACTTACAACATGCATAATCAAAAAAACAAAAAAAACAAAAAAAAAGATTTGGTGTCTACCCTTTTATTTTTTTATTTTTTCCAAATATTTTATTTTAGCCACAAAAGGCGGGTACAGGACACGCATATCTTACATATTGTACATTCGGGTGAGTGCGTTATACCCGTATTATTATAACAACCGAGGAGTAAACCTCAGCAACCACTTCCTGAGTCGCCTTTAACCATTTTCCATTTTCTAAATTGTGAAATAGATAGCAAGAAAGAGAAGATGGCTAAGATTAGGTATAGAGATTAAAAAAGGAGAGGTGGGAGGAGGGAGAAGGGGGTCCTGGGTAGCCAATGGGTAAATAGACAGCTAGTGTCCCTTTATTATATTTAAGTATGTCTATCTAAATTAAGTAGGGTCAAACCTAGGGATGTTACTTTTGTACTTATAAAACACTATCCTCATCTAGTGTCAATATCACATGGCAGAACATTTGGTAATATTAGTCACATCAGGCATCAAACAATACAATAACCATTTCTAAGTCGCATAGAGGGGGAGAAAGTATATCGCTACCGTGATGTATATGTTAATTAAGACATTATTAGGAGAAAAGTCACACCGTATACAATAAAAGCTTTCATTAAACCATGAGGCTAAGTGTGCCATTTTCTTAGGTCACAGACGGGGCGGTGTACAGCATTGCCGGCTCGAGGTGGCAGTGTATGCTGATTTTTAGCAGCCTGCAGCTCACTGGTATGGCAGAAACTGTGAATGTTTGAGCCGAAGACTGTCCAGTACTGTTTCTATACTGAGTTGGAGGCTTTACGGGGAGTCATTCACATCTGTGTGTAGTCTTCTGCGAGTGTCTATGCAGTTACACTCTTGATCGTCATATATTTTCACGGATTGTGGTTCAGTAGTAAAGTGTAGCTCAAGCAGTTAAGGCTCTAAGGCCTTCTCAGCTCATAAAATTCCTGACTGTTCTCATCTGGTGCTGTACCTGTCCTGGATGGCATCTGCTGTTCATTTATGCATCTTATGTCCCAGGGGAGAATCTGCCTCTCCGGGACTGTGTATAGAGAAGGGGGCCAACCCGACAGTGTTTCAGGTAAGCTGCTTCTGTATTACCTCTGGGTTTAGCTTTTGTCCGTGGGGGTAGGCGTCACACGTGGTGGGCCCCCCGACCTGCCATCCAAAGCGGGTGTGAGTGGGGGGGGGGGGGGGGAGGCGTCACAAAAAAAAACACAGTAAGGGATTACCTGTACTGGTCTCTTCAAATAGTAGTAGAGAGATGGTTCATGTCCGCAATGTAAAGAGCAAGGCCCGGGTGTCTTCACTCAGGATCCCTAGAAGGGTGTCCCCACCTCCCAGCTTCCTGTAGTGTTCAGGATTCCCGGTGGGGGGGGGCTCTGGAGTGATGTCTTGAACGCTGTGGTCTAGGTTGGGCAGATTGTCATGACGTTGATACTTGTCCCGCTCGTCTTGCTGTTTTGGGGTAAAAACATCAGTCAATTTTGTACCGGGACCGGTTCTGCTCCCATAAACTGAAAGAGAGCAGACAGGTCACTCGCTGTATGTAGGGTAAAGGAGTTATGGCCTTTGCAGAATGTGGCCAAGAGGAGGAATCCCCATCTGTATGTAACGTTTGATTGGCGTGCAAGCTCCAGTACTGGGCGCAACATAGCGCGGCGTTGCAGTGTGGCTCTTGATAAATCCAGAAGGATCTTGATAGAGGCTCCATAAAACAGCTATGCAAGGGGCCTTCGATCCCCTGCATAGCTGGACACTGGGACAGGTAAGTGTTTGATTATTAAGTCAGCAGCTGCAGTATTTGTACCTGCTGACTTTTTAATTATTATTATTTTATTTTTTTTGCTTTAGTGGAAAATCTGCTTTAAGCTGAGAATCGTGAGAATGTATTTTTATTCTAAGCAAAAGAAATCCTGATTCTCATATTTTTTTTCCCACAGAATCCTGTGTGTGTGTGTGTGTGTGTGTGTGTGTGTGTGTGTGTGTGTGTGTGTGTAATATAAATATATTTACAGTATTCTTTTCATGTGACAACACTGAACAAATAACACTTTGCTACAATGTAATGTAGTAATTGTACATCTTGTATAACAGTGTAAATTTGCTGTCCCCTCAAAATAACTCAACACACGGCCATTAATGTCTAAATCGCTGGCAACTAAAGTGAGTACACCCCTAAGTGGAAAAAAAAAGCAAACGAAAAACTCCAACTTTTTTAATACAAACATTGCTAAAAGTGCATTAGCTTCGTGAGAAGCTTTACTGAGAATAATCCTCATGCTGTCTTCCCCTCGTAGCACTTTCTCTACCATATATCTAATGTTTGGATCTAATCACATAATGTTTCAATTCTGTTGTATGATGATCCCCAGCCAGGAATCTGATAACAAAATTCAACAATAGGACCTACGAATCTGCAATAAGTCTTTCTGTGGTTGCATGTGCTGCCTTGATCTCAGATATTCTGGGCAAATAAATATGATATCCTTTCCTACTTAATAAAAATAATGCCCAAGCTCTAACGACGGACAGACCATAAAACCACAGTTGAATTTGATTTGTTGACATATAAGCTGCGCTCTGCACTCAGATTAATTTTCTCAGCTTTGTAGAGAAATAAGGCAGGAGTCTTTGTAGCACTCATTTTCTAGAAGTCGTTAAAGAAAATGCATATAAAGGAGGCTGCCATTGTTGACCTCTCTCTCTCAGAAAATGCAAGCAGCCTGGTTGTCATGCTGCTCCAAAAGCTTCATTAATTTAGCATTCACTGACCTAAAAAAAAGTATGCCGATCAGCCATACTTTGTGTTTACTCTGACTTTTTAATCCAGGCAACTAGCATTTTTAAAGCAGGTCAGCAATGACGGCCCCTGTATTTTCCTCCAGTACAGGTTCCCTTTAAAAAGGAAGACCATTTAAATTAATTCTGTGGATGAACTGCTCTGATTTCCCAGAACCAGTTTTCAAATTCTGTGCATATTCTGGATCTTTGCCATATATATTTTTCTGTTAAATCAGTTTAGTGTTTTTTTTTTTTTCCAGGCCAGGAAGTATTCCTTTTTTTTATTGGATTACATAACAAAGTCCCCATGTCTCAGATCATAAGGAAAGCAAAATGATTCTTCCTCTTTAATCACGCAGTAAACATTTTATAGCCAGATGCTGAATATGAGTCGTATTATACAAATAAGCTCAGGGACGGTGTTCTTTGTACAAGCCCTCCAGAAAATTGTTTCCATCTTTCCACTTCTAATGGCTTTGGCTTTTTATTCTCCATTTTCATCAATTGAAACTGATAAGAGCTCATTACTGCAGAATAAACCACAGCAAACATATCTGGATTTAAGTAGGAGAAATGCCATAACCTACGTTCTCTTTGTTTATTACTTAGTAATCTCATAAAGCTCTACTTTACTAAGGAGTTTAGAAGAATATATTTCATGTTGGAGAATGAAAAATGTGAACTGTTTTCTACCTTTTTGTGTAATAACTTTCATGTGGTGAAGCTGTTGCGCTTAAAAAAAAAAAAGACGAAAGTGGTTGTTTGAAGACTATTGGCTAGTGTGAACAGAAGTGCACCCGAAGTATTATGGTTCCGGAATAAATCTAGTACCGACATATTCCATACATATCGTTCCAGTCGGGGATGACAGTATAGTGTCCCTACCACACTCCTATACACACTAGGGACAATGATTGGGTGGAAAGCCAATTAGGCTGCCACTTGTTTTTTGGATTATGGGAACAAATCCAAGCATACAGGAAAGCAGATAATGTCCTGGGTGGGAATAGAGCATGTTAACCACCTAGCTGCCATGTGGCGCTTAACATAATCCGTAAGTTCTATTTTGCAGGTAACTTCAAACTGTCCTCCAAATCCTGCTTTTACAGGGAAAGTGTAACCAAAACATTTTTGAGGTTTTGGAAAGTGTAGGGAAGGATTAGAAATGTTGTCAAGGTTTTTTAATTGCGGTCTATGGGCTAGGCTTGGTCGAGTTGTCCTATTTGTTCTAGTGACCGTTGTCACCAAGATGGAAAGTAATGAGGAATCGCACATTTTACACCTGTCACCAGAACAAGGGGTGAGGGGAAATCTTCCAATGGTGAAACCTGTTGCATTAAAACTGTTTAACCGCTTCAGTACCGGGCACTTTTACCCCTTTCCTGCCCAGGCCAATTTTCAGCTTTTAACACTCTTGCAGTTTGACAATTGAGCAGTCATGCAACCTGTGTGAAAGTGTTTTTTTTAATTTTTTTTTTGTTTGTTTGTTTTGTTTTTCTTTGTTTCTGCTACAAAACTTTGAAAATAATCTTTCTTCATAAATTTAGGCCAAAATTAATGTCAGTAATAATAATCAGTATTATTTAGTCTGTAGGAAAGCTGGAGTCCACAAACTATGGTGTGTGAGTGTGTCTATAGAGAACTATATATGATCTCTGAAAATTAATCAGTCCTGAGGGCCTGTCTCTTTTTTATTTATTTATTGAGGCCCGAACTTGCCAGGGCAGTTAAAATACCCCCCCCCCCCACCAGATTACCCCTTTTTGGAAAGTAGACTATCCAAGGTATTAAGTAAGAGGCATGGCGAGTTTTTTGGAAGTTTTTAATTTTTTGGCACAATTTAATTTTACTGGTATAAGCAACCATTTTTACTGAGTAAAATTGATTAATTCAGTGTGTTTTGTTGTGGTTAGCTGTGGTTGGCCACAGCTAATCACATGGTACATATCACCTGGCCTTGTCTGTCTGTACCATGTGATGACTGTGACAGCTAGCAACACAGTTGTACACCATGGATGGCATGAAAGGAAGCCATCCATTGTTTACAATTATCATGTGATCTGCTGTGATTGGTCATAGCGATCACATGGCATCGGCAGCGTGCCGGTACACTAATCCAGTCATCAGCTGACAGATCGCACGACCCCGTGCCTGGCCGTCATTTTTACTCTAGTCTGGTCACAAACTGGTTAAAAGGGAGGTTTTGGCTGCACAAATGTTAAACAAACCTTTTCATAGATAATTTGAGAAGTCCGGTATTTTCAATAGGGATCTGTTACTTTTCTCCAGTCTTAGCAGCATTTCCAAAAAATAAGTCTGATGTTGTGCAGCTCTTCCTTTACTAACAAGACTGCAGGACCTCCATCAGGATATAGTGATATATGGGGATTTTCTTCATTTTTATTTTTATTTTTTTATCACACATGATTAACCACTTCAGTTCCGGACCAATAAATACCTTAAGGACCAGAGGTCTTTTTGCAATTTCGCACTGCGCTGCTTTAACTGGTAATTGCGCGGTCATGCAATATTGCACCCAAACGAAATTTGCGTCCTTTTCTTCCCACAAATAGAGCTTTCTTTTGATGGTATTTGATTGCCTCTGCGATTTTTTTTTTTTGCGATATAAATGGAAAAAGAGCGAAAATTTTGAAAAAAAAAAGATATTTTCTTCTTTTTGTTATAAGAAAAATCGAATAAACTAAATTTTAGTCATACATTGAGGGCAAAATTTATTCAGCCACATGTCTTTAGTAAAAAAAATGTCAATAAGCATATATTTTTTGGTTTGCGCAAAAGTTATAGCGTCTACAAACTAGAGTACATTTTCTGGAATTTACACAGCTTTTAATTTATGACTGCCGATCTCATTTCTTGAGGTGCTAAAATGGCAGGGCAGTACAAATCCCCCCCAAATGACCCCATTTTGGAAAGTAGACACCCCAAGGAAATTTGCTGATGGGTATGTTGAGCCCATTGAATATTTATTTTTTTTGTCCTAAGGGATTGAATAATGACAAAAAAAAAAAAAAATTTTACAAAAAGTTGTCACTAAATGATATATTGCTCACACATGCCATGGTTATATGTGGAATTGCACCCCAAAATATATTCCGCTACTTCTCCCGAGTATGGGGATACCACATGTGTGGGACTTTTTGGGAGTCTAGTCGCGCACGGCACCCCGAAAACCAATCACCACCTTCAAGATTTCTAAGGGTGCAAATTTTTGATTTAACTCCTCACTACCTATCACAGTTTCGAAGGCCATAAAATGCCAAAATAGCACAAAACCCCCCAAAATGACCCCATTTTGGAAAGTAGACACCCCAAGCTATTTACTGAGAGGCATGTTGAGTCCATGGAATATTTTATATTTTGCCACAAGTTGCGGGAATATTACAAACTTTTTTTTTTTGCACCAAGTTGTCACTAAATGATATATTGCTCACACATGCTATGGGCAGAAGTCAAATGACACCCCAAAATAAATTCTGCTGCTTCTCCCGAGTACGGGGATACCACATGTGGGGGACTTTTTGGGAGCCTAGCCACGTACGGGACCCCGAAAACCAAGCACTGCCTTCCGGATTTGAATATAAAATGCTACCAAAAAACCTGTTAGCGATGGCAGGGATCAGGCCTGACTCTGCGATCGCTGCAGTTATGTGTTTAGTGTTTTGTAAGTGACAGTGATCGATCGATACTGCACTTGGGTGGGCTGGGCAGAGGGGCAAAACGCAGGTGCCAGCAGGTATTTGGGCTGATCCCGCTAACAATGCGTTTTTTTTTGGAACCCTAAACTGCTGGGGACGCTAGTATAGATCTGATCAGATCAGATATTGATCTGTTCAGATTCTATACCACTACGGGAGGTGTATGCTTTGCGTGTGGGTGTTAGCGGTACTGGCACTAACCTAGCGCTGCCTGGGGCGACGCAGACCCTGACCCTAAAACCTAATTGATATCACCCGCCGGGTGATCAGGGGGTTAAACCTTTATTGGGTAATAAATAGTGGGTGCCCTGATGCTATAAAAAACAAACTAACCAGAGTCACCCGTAACACTTATACGGTGATCAGTGGTGAAAGGGTTAACTAGGAGCAATCAGGGGGTTCAAATTTTTATTAGGTAGTATATGGGGGTCCCTGGCGCTATATAAAAACCTGACGGGGAACCTAAATAACTAACTGGCTAACCAGCGTCACCAGTGACACTTATACTGTGATCGCTGGTGAAAGGGTTAACTAGCAGCAATCAGGGGGTTAAAACCATTATTGGGTAGTATATCGGGGTACCTAGCGCTATAAAAACCTGGCGGTGAACCTAAAAAAATAACTAGCTACCTAGCGACACTAGCGACACTGATGCAGCGTTCAGAAAAATTATCGCTTAGTGACACTGGCAAAAGGGGGTGAAAGGGTTAACTAGCGGAAATCAGGGGGTTAAAACCATTATTGGGTAGTATATCGGGGTACCTAGCGCTATAAAAACCTGGCGGTGAACCTAAAAAAATAACTAGCTACCTAGCGACTGTAGCGACACTAATGCAGCGATCAGAAAAACGATCGCTTAGTGACACTGGCAAAAGGGGGTGAAAGGGTTAACTAGCGGCAATCAGGGGGTTAAACCCATTATTGGGTAGTATATCGGGGTACCTAGCGATATAAAAACCTGGCGGTGAACCTAAAAAAATAACTAGCTACCTAGCGACACATGCAGCGATCAGAAAAATGATCGCTTAGTGACACTGGCAAAAGGGGGTGAAAGGGTTAACTCTAGGGGCAATCAGGGGGTTAAATCTTTATTGGGGGGTGATAGGGGGCTACCCTGGACCTAACACTAACTGTCCTGACAGTTTTTACTGTCACAACTGACACTGAATGCATTGATCAGTAAAGAAATGATCAATGCAATCAGTGACACTGTGACTGGGGGGGGAGGGGGGGCGGGGGGGATCGGGGGGGGTTTGTGTGCCTGTGTGTACCTACATGTCAGTGTAGTGTTGGTGCACACTTACTTTTACTCTTCTCCTCGTAGTCCGGTCAAAAAGACCGCCCCGAGGAGAATGACATCACTTCCTCCTTCCTGTGTAAACAATACACAGGGGAGGAAGCTTCTCATTGGCCAGGAGCGATCCAGAAGGGGTGGCCGAAAACCAACGGCCATCCCCTCATCACGGAGCGCTCCTGGACCGAATCGGACCGCCGTAACCAGCGGGAGGGGGTCCGATCGGACCCCCCACCCGCTGGAAGGCAATCACGTAGATGTACGTGATTGTGCCTGCCTGTGCCTTTGTGCTGACGTACATTGGCAATACGGCGGTCCTCAAGTGGTTAATACAACTGTCACTGAAAATGCACAATCTTTAAAATTGAATTCAGTTGAAAAAAAAAGTGTAAATCTTGTGTAAACATTTGTAAATAGTACAGAGAGTGCATGTACAAGCTACAAGTTTTTCCACTTTTCCAGGTCACAAAACAGGCTTCCCTAATGGATGTTTTACCCTCTCCCCTCCCTGTGAAATTTCAAAAAACCTTTTAGATTTCCTATTACTTTCTGTACCAGAGACATTGGTCACAAGAACCAGTAGTGTTGGTAAATCTTTCCTGCAGAAGTACAACAGGAAC
The DNA here is from genome assembly GCF_037356315.1 of Lithobates pipiens. NCBI lineage: Eukaryota > Metazoa > Chordata > Amphibia > Anura > Ranidae > Lithobates > Lithobates pipiens. Next base: position 392,999,702 of record NW_027507748.1, on the reverse strand, counting down.
CTGACAAAAGCCCCTAACCCTTCGTATCAAAATGTTAAAAGTTTGAGCTTTAGATACATTTTAAGGTAACACTAAAGTTTGTGTTTATTATTTTAATTGAAAAAAAAAAAAATACACGTGTTATACTTGCCCAAAACCATCTCACAACATGGCCTGAACCTCTTCTTCTAGGGTGCCCCACCGGCAATCTTGGTTCCTCCTCTTCATGTGCCTCTATAGCAAGCCGCTTGCTATGGTGGCATACAGTGTGTACTCGCTCCTGAGGTTTTTGTGGAAAAAAACATGTAATTTTTTGAAGTCTTGGGCATGCGCAGATGTTAAAACCAGTCTATTCTAGGTCTTTAGGAGATAGAGTTTCTCAGAATAAGATTAGCCAGTAAAAACATTGCTATTTTGCACACTTGCTAGCATATTTTGTCTTGACCGGGGTTCTCTTAAGTTTTTCTAAAATTAATGTAACTGAAAAAAATGTACCAATTACTTTTATATTTTTTTTATCATTTATTTTTCAGGATGGTCATGAGATTTGCTTTGTTGGAGATGAAGCATTCCGTGAACTTTCCCAGACTGACCCAAAGGGAGATCAACTTCTGAATGATGTATGTAATTTTCCACATCTCAGTTTTTTAAATAACAAAGCTTGGCAATTTTAGCAACATTTTGTGTTTTTCAAAAAAATCATAAAAAAAATGTAAAAATATTACTTTGGAGGAGAGGGAGCTACTTGCCCCATCCCATAAAGGGAAAAGGCACTGCATGACCGATATTGTGATAAAGAGTCATGCTGATCCGGTAAGTAGTTTGTGTTAAAGGTGGTGGCAAATGAGTGATTTGTCTTCACAGAAGAGTCTGATTGGAATACAAGTAGAAGAACAGAGCACTATATGATGGACCCCTAATGACTATTAATAGGTGCACAATATATTGGATGCATATTTTGATTTATATATGTGTTTGTGAGCGCTCCTGCTGCCTGCACCCCTGATCTATTTAAAGAGAACTTGTTGCCGGAAAAATCTTCTGAATCTGACTCGGCCTTTCTCAACCTTTTTTGACGTGAAGCTTGAGCAAAATCCTGTTGCTAGAACTGCTCAGGTAACATGTTGGGTGAAGAATCAATATGCACCTTGTCCCTTTAACTACAACTTGTTGCAGTACAGTGTGACAAAACAAAAATTGTATGCTAGCCATTTTATTGTAATTTAGTGGGTAATTTCAGTGTTCACATGTTTTATAAGTTCATAAGAGGATTATTCACATTCCCATGGGGAAATTCTGTTCAGAAAATCCTCATTTGACACAGTCTTATTGAATTTCTAATGTTTCCTTTTATAAATTAATTCTTTTCATAAAATTGAATTATGTGTATATCCGTACAGCTTTCATAGATTCCAACAGTAGCAAGAGTAGTCACAAGATCAATTGTGTAGCTGCATAGCGGTTAACCAGTAGACGTCGACTAGACATGGATATTAAATTCGAGCAGTCAAACGATCAGCCTCACGCCTTGCACTTATTTTCCATGCAAATGATTGATTATAATAATCATATCCTTTATACATATAGCTTGATATTGGCTTTCCTTTGTAGGAACAGCTTGAGCTGTAAGGCTGGATTCACACTTGTACGACAAACGCTCCGACATTGGGAGCTAATGTCGCATAACGTGTGAAAATCAATATTTCCCTATGAGAGACATCTTAAAGGGGTTGTAATTCTTCTTTCTTCTTCCACGTTGGAGAAACACTTTCCTTGGTGGACACCCGTGCGGGCGAACTCCGCATTATTGGTTTGATTGAGAGCAGCAGCGGGAGCCAATAGCTTTGCTGCTATCAATCTATCCAATCGGGACATGAGATACCAGCTAGAGCTCGTTCAGGTAAGTAAAACTGGACGGGGGGAGGGGGCTGCAGAAGGTTTTTCACCTTAATGCATAGAATGCGTTAACGTGAAAAACCATGAGAGTTTACAACCCCTTTAACTGGTCCAAAACAAGTCGGTCTGACTTTGAAAATTCTGCCTGCACTACTTTGGTCCGATTTTGATCCTACTTCAGCCCATTGAATATCACTGAAGTTGGATCAAAGTCGGATTGTGGTCTTATTATATGACTTTTGCATGACTTGTGCTCTGGTGTTCTTGAAGTGGAACATGGATTTTAAGGGGAACCCCCACATCAAAAAACCAGAGTGGGGTCCCCACCAAAATCCATACCAAACCCTTATCTGAGCAAGCAGCCCGGCAGGTCGGGAATGGGGGTGGGGACAAGCGAGCATACCAGGCCGCATGCCCTCAACATGGGGGGGTGGGTGCTTTGGGGTGAATGGCCCTGTGCCCCCCACCCCAAAGAATCTTGTCCCCATGTTGATGAGGGCCTCTTCCCGACAACCCTGGCCGTTGGTTGTCTGGGTCTACGTGCAGGGGGGGCTTATTCGAATCTGGAAGCCCCCTTTAACAAGGGGACCCCAGATCTTGGCCCCCACCCTCTGTGAATGAGTATGGGGTACATTGTTCCCCTACCCATTTGCCTAAAAAAATAAAATAAAAATAAATACATAAAAAATGTCAAAAATAACACACAGTACACAGGTTTTTAACGTAATTTATTAAGACCAGTGTCACTTCCGATTAATTTTTTTTTTTTTCTCCCCTCTCCGGCTCTTCTCCGCTGATGTCTTCTAGCCCTCTCCACTTCTTCTGCCTCTGTCCGCTGTCTTCTGCCTCTTCTGGGTCTTCTCCCTCTCCCGATTTTTGACTGGACGCTCTCTCCCACTCTAATTCTGGGTGCACGGTGGGCCACTAATTAGTGTACCCCATACTCATTCACATAGGGTGGGGGGCTGCGATCTGGGGTCTGCCTTGTTAAAGGGGGCTTCCAAGTTCCAACAGGCCCCCCCCCCACTCGCCCGCAGAACCCGACAACCTACGGTTGTCAGGGAAGAGGCTCTTGTCCTCATCAGCATGGGGACAAGGTGCTTTGGGGTGGGGGGCGCAGGGCTCCCCCTTCTCCAAAGCACCCACCCCCCATGTTGAGGGCATGTGTCCTGGTAAAGTTCAGGAGGGGGGGTGGGGGGGCGCTCCACCCCCCTTTCCTGAGCTGCATGGCTGCGTGCTCAGATAATGGTCTGGTATGGATTCGGGGAGGGGCTCCACGCTGGTTTTTCGGTGTGGGGGTTCACCTTAAAATTCATGGCAGATGAAAGGGCCTGGTATGCTCTTGGAGGGTGAACTCGTGCCATATAATTTTTTATTTGATGTGGAGTTCCCCCTAAAGATTCATACAAGACAAAGTACCTGCATTGTCGGGATCAAAGTAGGATCCCCATTCATTGACGTTGGACAGCTGCTGGACTTCAAGTTGCAGGGCAAAGTCGCATTCACAGTCATACAACTATCCTGTCGTTCCACTGTGAACCCAGCCTAAAACCTTTATTTAGGTGTTACTACATTGGACTGTAAAAGTGATTTTTTTATTTATTTATTTATTTATCTTTTACCAAAGTAAGGCTGGCCATAGACTGAGCGAGTTCTTTCATTGCAGGAAATAAATTCACTTGATTCCCCATCAATGACAATAATAGCCGCTAGCAATAACATCAGCTATAATAATTGCATGTAAAATTCAGCAGGCTGGTTGTACCCAAGTTGATCGATCGACCAACTTGGGTACCCTCAGCCTGCCCATACAAGGTTTGAATCTCGACCGCTCCCTGCTTAACCAGCCGATATTCGAACCATCTATGGCCACCCTAACTTCCTCACTGTTTTCTATACCAGTCTAATATGGGGAGTGCTGACTCGCTTAATGATGCCTTAAATTTCTTGGGACTCCTTTGTACACATTCTCAATACTATAAATGGAATAAATAACATGAGACTTCCTTTCATTGCACAATACTCAGAGGGCAGTATACATAACTAATTTGTATGTATATTTACAGGCCATGGCTGCAGACAAGAGTGAAGAATGGTTTGCAAAGCACAAAAAACAGAAACCATCCGCATAGATAAAACTGACATGCCTATGTGTCTCATAGAAATTCCTATGCTGTACATGTTCATGATTGCTTTCAAAATAAAATCGGAGACCTAATTAAGTTTGTCAAATACTGTCATTGTGTCTTATTTCTGCTCTGCTATGTTCTACTACATGCCTTCTAATTGATCTGCAGATATTGTTAGTGTAATAAATATCTTGTCCTAGATTGCTATGAACATTGTCTTTTTTTTTTTTTTTTTTTTTACTAGAGTATATGCCTATAACCTCATGTACCAATAGTATGGGTGGTGGGTAGGTAATTTGATTCTCTGATTTCAACAGTAGTGAAGGTTGACAGCTCTGGAGCCAGCACATTCAAATACAATGCCACGATGGCAGCTCTGATATTTCTGGTTATTCCCCTTGTAACTTTGTTGTGTACAGTATGTGAAGTTGATTTGTGTACTACCCAGGTCCCTAATTCTCTCCCTATCTGTAAGATCTGACTGCAAGTTGCCAGCTAGGATATAAATTAGGAAACCATACTGCCTTTAGAGTGGATTCACACCAGTGCTGCTGTTTGGCCACAGCCCATTTGTATATGTGGTTTACCCAGGGGTTTAAAATATGGCACAACAATGACATTATCAAGAACTGGACGTCCCTCTGAAAAGATGAGAAGAAAACTGGTCAGGAAAGCTGCCAAGAGGCCTAAAGCAACAATAAAGCAGCTGCAGGAATATCTGGCAAGTACTGGTCATAAGGTACATGCGACAACAATCTCCCGTATTTTTCATGTCTGGGCTATGGGGTAGAGAGACAAGACCGAATCCTTTTCTTACCAAGAAAAATACCCAAGCCCGATTTTATTTATTTATTTATTTTATTTTTTTTATTTTTTTTTGCAATGGGAAAATGTGTTTATGGTCTGATGAAACAAAGATTGAACTTTTTGGCCATAATTCCAAAAGATACGTTTGGCGCAAAAACAACACTGCACATCACTAAAAAAAACACCATACCCACAGTGAAGCATGGTGGTGGCAGCATCATGCTTTGGGGCTGATTTTCTTCAGCTGGAACAAGGGCCTTAGTCAAGGTAGAGGGAATCATGAACAGTTCCAAATACTAGTCGATATTGGCACAAAACCTTCAGGCTTCTGCTAGAAAGCTGAACATGAAGAGGAACTTCATCTTTCAGCATGACAACGACCCAAAGCATACATCGAAATCAACAAAGGAATGGCTTCACCGGAAGAAGATTAAAGTTTTGGAATGGCCCAGCCAGAGCCCAGACCTCAATCGCTTTTGAAAATCTGTGGGGTGATCTGAAGAGGGCTGTGCACAGGAGATGCCCTCGCAATCTGACAGATTTGTAGTGTTTTTGCAAAGAAGAGTGGGCAAACGTTGCCAAAACAAGATGTACCATGCTGTGATGGACTCCTACCCAAAAACACTGAGTGCTGTAATAAAATAAAAATGGTGCTTCAACAAAGATATTGGGTTAAGGGTGTGCACACTTATGCACCCATATTTTTTTACATCACAGAAACCTGACATTTTAACATTGGTGTGTTGTAGACTTTTTTTTTTTTTTATATATATATATATATATATATATATGTATGTGTGAGAGAGAATATTACCAAAAGTATTGCTTTTACACTAACAGGAACTTGCATTGGCCCAACCTTTGCAGCTATAACAGCTTTGACTCTTCTGGGAAGGCTGTCCACAAGGTTTAGGAGTGTGTCTATGGGAATGTTTGACCATTCTTCCAGAAGTGCATTTGTGAAGTCAGGCACTGATGTTGGACAAGAAGGCCTGGTTTGCAGTCTCGGCTCTAATTCATCCCAAAGATGTTCTATCTGGTTGAGCTCCACCTCAAACAAACTCATCCATGTCTTTATGGGCCTTGCTTTTTCACTGTGCTGCAGTCAAACTGTTCCCACATGTCTTGGTATGCAGATGCCTTATGAGTTCCCTTCACTGGAACTAAGAGACCAAGCCCAACCAAAAAAAAACAATCCCGCATCATAATCTCCCCTCCACCAAATTATATAAATATGGAATATGTACTTTAACCACTTAACAACTGCCCCATAGCCCAATAACGGCTACAGGGCGGTTGCTTAACTCTGAGAGGCCGTTTATATAACGTGCTCTCGCGCGCCCCCCTGGGGCATGCACTCGAGAGCATCCGTGACCGCCGGGTACACAGATCACGGTAAAGGGCCGCTCATCGCGGCTGTTTACCACGCGATCGCTCCGTCAAACGGAGTGATCAATTGTAAACAAACCGGCGTCATGTTATGACGCCGGTTCCTCCCTCCCCTCTCTGTACCGATCGGTACAGCGGAGGGGGAAGAGATCTGTGTCAGCAGCGCTGTGGGCTGCATCTGCAGTGCCCACAGTGCTGCTCACCGAAAATTAACCCCTCAATTCCCTGCCAATACTCTGCAATGCCCACCAATACTCTGCCATAAATTGCCATACCCAGCCATACTCGGAGATGCCCTGCAATACCCAGCCATACTCGGATATGCCCTGCAATACCCAGCCATACTCAGTGATACCCTGCAATACCCAGCCATAGCCAGTGATACCCTGCAATACCCAGACAGCCGTCATATGATGTCCTAGACTTTGTGCGAGGATAACTGAATGATGGGTGTAGCTACAGGCATCATTCAGATATCAGCTTTTTCAGCCGGCAATTCCCTACACCATAAGAACAATCATAGCGGCTGTTCCGCTGCTTGATCGTTCTTACAGGAGGCGAGAGGGGACGTCCCGTCCTCCCCTCCCGCCGTCTTCCAGTGATTCTACCGACTCGCCAATACGTTCAAAGCCAGAATCCAGATACCCTGCAACACTCTGCAATGCTCTGCAACCCCCGCCGATACCCTGCAACACTCTGCAATGCTCTGCAACACCCGCCAATACCCTGCAACACTCTGCAATGCTCTGCAACACCCGCCAATACCCTGCAATGCTCTGCAACGCAGTACTCTGCAACACCATGCTCTGAGATACCCAGCCATAGTCGGTGATACCCTGCAATACCCAGCCATAGACATCTCCCGCCGCCCTCCGCCGCTTCTACCGAATCGCTAATACGATCAAAGCCAGAATCTTTTTTTTTTTCAGGCTTCCCAGCTTAGAGGTGAGATGTGGGGTCTTATTGACCCCATATCTCACTGTAAAGAGGACCTGTCATGCCATATTCCTATTACAAGGGATGTTTACATTCCTTGTAATAGGAATAAAAGTGATCAAAAAATGTATTTTTTGGGAAAAAAATGTCAAACTAAAATAAAGTAAAATGAACAATAAAAAAAAAAAATGTAAAGCGCCCCTGTCCCCATGTGCTTGCATGCAGAAGCGAACGCATATGTAAGTCCCGCTCACATTTGAAAACGGTGTTCAAACCACACATGCGAGGTATCGCGAACGTTCAAGCGAGAGCAATAATTATAGCCCTAAACCTGTGATCAATTTTCAGATATTGGCACCAAAGCTTGTGGACTCTATAACTTTCACAAAGACCAAATAATATCCACCAATTTGTACTTATTTTTATTTATTTTTACCAAAGATATGCAGTAGTATAAATTTTGGCCAAGATTTTATGAAGAAAAATTACTAATCTGCTAAATTTTATAACAGAAACAAAGAAAAATTCATTTTTTTTTTTTTTTTACAGAATTTTTTTTTTTTTTTTTTTTTTTTCTTTTATAGCACAAAAAAAAAAAAAAACCCAGCGGTGATTAACCACTTGACCACTGGGCACTTAAACACCCTTAATAACCAGACCAATTTTCAGCTTTCGGTGCTCTCGCATTTTGAATGACAATTACTCAGTCATGCAACACTGGACCTATATGAAATTTTTGTCCTTTTTTTCACACAAATAGAGCTTTCTTTTGGTGGTATTTAATCACCGCTGGGTTTTTTTTTTTTTGTGCTATAAAAGAAAAAATACCGAAAATTCTGTAAAAAAACGAATTTTTCTTTGTTTCTGTTAGAAAATTTAGCAGATTAGTAATTTTTTCTTCATAAATTTTGGCCAAAATTTATACTACTACATATCTTTGGTAAAAATAAGTACAAATTGGTGGATATTATTTGGTCTTTGTGAAAGTTATAGAGTCCACAAGCTATGGTGCCAATATCTGAAAATTGATCACACCTGAAGGACTGACGGCCTATTTCAATTCTTGAGACCCTAACATGCCAGAAAAGTACAAATACCCCCCAAATGACCCCTTTTTGGAAAGAAAACATTCCAAGGTATTTAGTAAGAGGCATGATGAGTTTTTTGAAGTTGTCATTTTTTCCCACAATTCTTTGCAAAATCAAGATTCTTTTTACTTTTTTTTTTTTTTCACAAAATTGTCATATTATCAGGTTATTTCTCACACACAGCATATGCATACCACAAATTACACCCCAAAACACATTCTTCTATTACTCCCGAGTATGGTGATACCACATGTGTGAGACTTTTACACAGCGTGGCCACATACAGAGGCCCAACATGCATGGAGCGCCATCAGGTGTTCTGGAGCACCCAGGACAATTCTGACATTTCTCTCCTACATGTAAAAATCATAATTTATTTGCTAGAAAATTACATAGAACTCCAAAACATTATATATGTTTTTTTAGCAAACACCCTGGAGAATACAATGGTGGTCTTTGCAACTTTTTATCTCGCACGGTATTTGCGCAGTAATTTTTCGAATGCTTTTTTTTGGAAAAAAAACTGTTTTGTGCTTAAAAAAAAAAAAAACACAGTAAAGTTAGCCCAATTTTTGCATAATGTGAAAGATGAAGTTACGCTGAGTAAATAGATACCTAATATGTCACTCTTCAAAATTGCACACGCTCGTGGAATGGCGGCAAACGTCGCTACTTAAAAATCCCCATAGGCGACGATTTACATTTTTTTTACTGGTTATATGTTTTGAGTTACAGAGGAGGTCTAGGGCTAGAATTATTTCTCTCGCTCTAACGTTCGCAGCGATACCTCACATGTGTGGTTTGAACACCGTTTTCATATGTGGGCGGGACTTACGCATGCGTTCGCTTCTGCATGCGAGCACATGGGGACAGGGGCGCTTTAAAAAAAACATTTTTTTTTATTGTTCATTTTACTTTATTTATTTTAGTTTGACATTTTTTTCCCCAAAAATAATTTTTTTGATCACTTTTATTCCTATTACAAGGAATGTAAACATCCCTTGTAATAGGAATATGGCATGACAGGTCCTCTTTACAGTGAGATGTGGGGTCAATAAGACCCACATCTCACCTCTAAGCTGGGAAGCCTGAAAAAAAAAAAGATTCTGGCTTTGATCGTATTAGCGATTCGGTAGAAGCGGCGGAGGGCGGCGGGAGATGTCTATGGCTGGGTATTGCAGGGTATCACCGACTATGGCTGGGTATCTCAGAGCATGGTGTTGCAGAGTACTGCGTTGCAGAGCATTGCAGGGTATTGGCGGGTGTTGCAGAGCATTGCAGAGTGTTGCAGGGTATTGGCGGGTGTTGCAGAGCATTGCAGAGTGTTGCAGGGTATCGGCGGGGGTTGCAGAGCATTGCAGAGTGTTGCAGGGTATCGGCGGGGGTTGCAGAGCATTGCAGAGTGTTGCAGGGTATTGGCGGGTGTTGCAGAGTGTTGCAGGGTATTGCAGAGTGTTGCAGGGCATTGCGGAGTGTTGCAGGGCATTGCAGAGTGTTGCAGGGCATTGCGGCGTGTTGCAGGGCATTGCGGAGTGTTGCAGGGCATTGCGGAGTGTTGCAGGGCAATGCGGAGTGTTGCAGGGCAATGCAGAGTGTTGCAGGGCAATGCAGAGTGTTGCAGGGCATTGCAGAGTGTTGCAGGGCATTGCAGAGTGTTGCAGGGCATTGCAGAGTGTTGCAGGGCATTGCAGAGTATTTGCAGGGAATTGCAGAGTAATGCAGAGTATTTGCAGGGAATTGCAGAGTAATGCAGAGTATTTGCAGGGAATTGCAGAGTAATGCAGAGTATTTGCAGGGAATTGCAGAGTAATGCAGAGTATTTGCAGGGAATTGCAGAGTAATGCAGAGTATTTGCAGGGAATTGCAGAGTATTTGCAGGGAATTGCAGAGTAATGCAGAGTATTTGCAGGGAATTGCAGAGTAATGCAGAGTATTTGCAGGGAATTGAGGGGTTAATTTTCGGTGAGCAGCGATGTGGGCACTGCAGATGCAGCCCACATCGCTGCTGACACGATCTCTTCCCCCTCCGCTGTACCGATCGGTACAGAGAGGGGGAGGGAGGAACCGGCGTCATAACATGACGCCGGCTTGTTTACAAGTGATCACTCCGTCATTTGACGGAGCGATCACGTGGTAAACGGCCGCGATGAGCGGCCGTTTACCGTGATTCGTGATGCGCCGGGTCCACTGGACCCAGCGGTCACGGATGCTCTCGTGTGCGCGCCCCAGGGGGCGCGCGAGAGCAGAATTCTGGGAGGCCGTTAATTAACGGCCTCTTAGAGTTGAACAACCGCCCTGATGCCGTTAATCGGCAATGGGCGGTTGTTAAGTGGTTAAATACCACCAAAAAGCTCTATTTGTGTGAAAAAAAAAGAACAAAAATGTCATATGGGTACAGTGTTGCATGACTGAGTAATTGTCATTCAAAACGTGATTTGAAAGTTGGTCTGGTTATTAAGGGTGTTTAAGTGCCCAGTGGTTAATGGGTAAAACCCCTTGCAGTTTTATTTATTTGTTATGTTTTCTGTGTACCATTGGGGAAATTTCCCTTCAATTCCTGTCCCTGAGACAAAAGAGGAAGTTAGTGGAAATTTCCCACATTAGTTGTTCCCAGAAGAAGTGTTCCCGTTAGAGCAAGGATATGCAATTAGCGGACCTCCAGGTGCTGCAAAACTACAAGTCCCATCATGCCTCTGCCTCTGGGTGTCATTCTTGTTTGTGTCAGAGTCTTGCCATGCCTCATGGGACTTGTAGTTCTGCCACAGCTGGAGGTCCGCTAATTGAATATCCCTGCATTAGAGGATTTCCCCTCACCTGTTGTCCTTTCACACTGAGGAGGTTTTCAGGTGTTTTGGCGCTAAAAATAGCACCTGTAAAGTGCCTGAAAACCGCCTCCCATTAATTTCAGTGTGACTTTTCACACTGGGGCGATGCGCTTGTGGGACGTTGGGAAAAGTCCCCCCAAGCAGCATCTTTGGGGTGGTTTTGTAAGCGCTGTATTTAGCACTCGCAAAACGCTCGCCCCTGAATTTAATGGGCAGTGCTACCAAAGCGATTCAGAAACGCCCCACAACACAGGCGCTTTTAACCCATTCTTTGGGGCTAAAACGAGTGGTGCTTTAGCGCGAACATGGCCATGGGCCCCAGTGTGAAGGGTGTCTAAAGTTTTGAATTTCCCCTCGCATTCTGTTTCAGTGACTATGGTCACTAGTACAAATAGCGGGGTGAATCTCCCCTTGACAGAGGGTCTTTTTTTTCTTTCCTCCCCTAGATCTACACATAAAGAGCATATCTATCATGACACTGTGGGCAGGGAAAAATGCATCAGTGTGTGGTTTGGTGGACATGTAGGCTGAGGCCACTCCTTATCGTTTATTTACCTGAGGTGGTTGGGAGTAATGGCGATTCTTTCCGCTTTACATTTACTAGCCCTGTGGATTGGTATCAGAACAAGCCCTGCAACCCATACTCAGGGGGGAGCCAAAAGCAATATTACAGGTCACAGACCCCCTCTATTTATCCGATTCAGTGAGCTCTCTCATTTGATTGTGATGCTGGCAATTTGGGAGGCCATTGCAGAATTGTATACATTTTTGTTTCTGATAGATCGAACAAATATCTGCATTCCATAGAACAGATTGTAATACATTGGATTATTTCTAATTGTTCATATTTTCAATTAATACCGTATATGTTGCGCATAGTTCCATATTTACACCTGGCGAGCGCTTATGTAAGCACTTATGCAGGTTTTGTTTTTCTCTCTTTAGTCATTTCTGTGTATGTATGTATGTATGTATGTATGTATGTATGTATGTATGTGTATATATATATATGTATATGTGTATATATATATATATATATATATATATAATGTGTGTGTGTGTGTGTGTGTGTGTGTGTGTGTGTGTGTGTGTGTGTGTTTTTTTTATTTTTTATACACATGTGTTTGAGAACAGGCATGTAAGCTCCTGGGTGGAAGGAGAGGAGGATGACTACAAATGAGAACAATTGTTCAGGTGTAAAAATGCTTGTCACGGTTAATGGAAGTAGACGTGAATAGCCTGCATTGAAAAGAATGGGATTCCTATTGCTGAGTGTTGTCAATTGTTGACTTGGGTGCAAAAACCCTCAAGTGTGACTAGGGACCTTAATCAGTAAAGAAATGCTTGTTTGTGATGACTCTTACCTAGATCGATCACAAATCAAAATGTCCAGTTTTATATAGGTGCTTCTGCAACTTCCTCCATAGTATCCACGTCATCCCCAGATGATAACCATAGTGTATATATATTTTTTGTTGCAGAAAAATAAGAGCATTTGACCTTTTAAGACTTGACTTTGTTGACTAATCTGCAGTGAAGGAGAAAGGATTGCAGGTCCGAGTGGTATTGTAATTGATACTATCCCTGCTTCAGGAATTATGATTTAAGACTGCTGGCACGACATAAAAATTCCAGTCAATATTTGTTTAGTAAGGCACTGTTCTCTGTAAAGAAACAGGTCATCGTGTGTAGAAGCGGAAGGGACTACCTTTCACTAAACTGAAAAACAACTTTTATTAAAAATGTAGAATTGAGCTAGCAACACAATGGGGTTGCTTTAAAGGCAAATAGTCTGTGCACTTTGCAAATTGCCGTTGCACTCTGCAATTACAGTTGCTCCAGAGCTTAGCAATTGAGGTAAAGCTTCCCTTCGCACAGAAAACCCAATCATGGTGCAAGTAAATTTTTTGTAAAATACAAAATATGTAATAAAAAAATGCAATTTTGCTTGCACATGATTGGATGAAGGAAGTCTGCAGAGCTTCTGCTCATTTACTAAGCTCTGGAGCAACTGCCCTTGCAGAGTGCAACCGCACAATCTATTCGCCTTTAGTAAATCAAGCCCGATGTTTCATAATAAAAAGCAGCAAAGTTTATGGTAAAAATTGTTATTCTGTTTTTTTTTAATTTAATATTTTTATTATAAGTCTCACATAAGCTGTAAGGTTTGATCAAAGGTGCTCTCAATTTTTTTTATATATATATTTTTTTTATATTTATTCAGAGGTGTATGATTTTATCAACAAGGTCAAATTTAGTTCTCTGCGGCCATGTAAATGTCTTGCTGCCCTCTTGAGATGACATTTAACCACTTCAGCCCCGGAAGAATTGACCCCCTTCCTGACCAGAGCACTTTCTGCGATTCGGCACTGTGTTGCTTTAACTGACAATTGTGCAGTCGTGTGATGTGGCTCCCAAACAAAATTGATGTCCTTTTTTTTTTCTCCACAAATAGAGCTGTCTTTTGGTGGTATTGGATCACTCCTGCGGTTTGAATTTTTTGCGCTATAAGCAAAAAAAAAGTGCCAATTTTGGAAAAAAATGCATTATTTTTTACATCTTGCTATAATAAATATCCCCCAAAAATATATAAAACAAAACTTTTTTTCCTCAGTTTAGGCCGGTACGTATTCTACATATTGCGATTTTTTTATTTTTTTACCAAAAATAAGTTATTGATTGGTTTGGACAAAAGATATAGCATTTACAAAATAAGAGATAGTTTTATGGCATTTTTATTAGTAATTATTTTTTTTTTAAACTAGCAATGGCAGCGATCAGCGATTTATACAGCTATACAAATGCACTGATTCCTGTGTAAATGACACTGGCAGTGATGGGGTTAATCACTAGGTGGCAGTGTAGGGGTTAAGTGTGTCCTGGGGCATGTTTCTAACTGTGGGGGGCGTGGCCACGTGTGACATGTCACTGATCTCTGCTCCCGATCACAGGGAGCAGAGATTAGTGACACTGTCACTAGGCAGAACAGGGAAATGCTTGTTTACATTAGCATCTCCCCTTTCTTCCTCTCTGTGAGACGAGCGCTGGTATCCCTGCGGCGATCGAGTCCGTGGGACCAGTGATCTGACTCACGGAGCTTGCCATGGGCGCTGGCCGCCTCTTAAAGGGCAACGTACAGATACCTTAGTTTGCCTGCACGAGCCTTCTGCCAACGTATATAGGCATGAGGCGGTCAGCAAGCAGTTAATGATCATGTTTACCTCTTGTGTTTCCTTTCTCTTAATTCCAAACCACCAAAGAGCAAAACAGTGCGAAGAGGCAAGGTTTTCAGTAAGTAATACATAAAAACATACTTGGAATATTGCTATGGGTAACACTATAAGCAGATATACGTCTTTGCCTAATTAAAGTATATCCAAACCCAATAAATAACATTATATAATGCAGTTTAACAGTCCTTGGATGTGGAGGCTGCATTTGTTTTCTTTATCGGATCATTGCTGTAGAATACCTGTGGATCTTGACAGAAATCTTATGTATGTAACTTCCTTCTCTTATCAGCCTTCGAAAATCTGAAATAACTAATAACTTACTTAATAAATTATAGGTATTGGAATTTCCTTTCAAATTTGACTGTTGGTGAACATAACGAATGTAAAATGTATCCAAAGTTACTAATTATCCAAAATAACAAATGCCGTATCTAAACTAATGGAAAGCAACAAATGAATAATAAATAATAATAATGTATTATTATTAATTTGTTCCGTTACATTTGTTTAGATGCGGAATTCGTTATTATGCATAATTCACATTGGGCCAACCTCCTGTTTGAGGATGCCCCACATATGCTCAGTAGGGTTTAGGTCTGGAGACGTACTTGGCCAGTCCATCCCCTTTACCCTCAGCTTCTTTAGCAAGGCAGTGGTTGCCTTGGAGGTGTGTTTGGGGTCGCCCTGCAGCCCAGTCTCCAAAGGGAGGGGATCATGCTCCGCTTCAGTATGTCACAGTAGATGTTGGGACTCTTAATTCCCTTAATGAACTGTAGCTCCCCAGTTCCAGCAGCACTGGTGCAGCCCCAGACCATGACACTCCCACCACTATGCTTGAATGTAGACAAGACACACTTGTCTTGGTACTCCTCACCTGCTTGCATCCCTCTGTCAGAACACAATAAAACAGCAGGGAAGATATATGTACTAACATTGGATTGTTAGTACAGCAACTCTGACTGTAGTTGTCAGTTTTGTTTTGGAATTTAAATGAAAATAAAATCATAGGCAGTTCCTTAAGGGCTCATACATGATCAGAAAATTGTATGAAAAGTACTGCTTTTAAAGCAATTATACGATAATCTGATCGTTTACAGAGCTTTCGAGAGCTGATCATGTGAGCTCATGCAAAATTATTGATGGGACAAGCATGAAAATCTTTCTCGTATGATACCAGATTGTACGATTTTTCATTCAATCAGTACAGTTGTCATCTGAAAATAAAATACAAGTACATTAATCAGTACAGTTGTCATCCAAAAATACAATACTTCACTCCTGAATTTTCATTCAGCCATACAAGAATTTTCATAAGTTTAGAAACCTCTTTTATTTTCGATATGAGACTAGCATGCAAAAAAAAAACACGGTTGATCATTCGTTTTATAATCTCATCGTCTGTACCAGGCATTAGACCAAATTCTTGGTTAGGTTTCCAGGACTTGGAATGGCACTTGAAAATCGGGCACAGTTGCATGCTTTTGAGGACATAATGAGGGCTTGTGCTTTTTAATGCACATTCTTGCACAATAGTAATGTGTTATACATTCTTTTAGAGAGGCATTCAATCAATTTCTTTCAGCATGGTACAGAATGCACCTGTGGCATGTTACTTTGTAAAAAAAAAAAGTCACTGTGACTGAGCCCTAAAGGAATGAATATAGTTGAACATGATTAATTATATACATTTCTCCCTGTACCACTGGGTGGCAGCATATTCCAATATCACGTTGTCTCATATACTGTACAATACATAGCTACAAGTACATTGTTTCTATATATAGTGTTACAATTTTAAAGAATAAAACCTCAATTTTTTGTCAGCAACCTTAAGTCCAGTACACATTGGCCGACTGGGTGACATTGGATGATTTTATTGAATTGGCCCGTTTGTATGGCAGCCATTCCGACAGAAGCCGACTGGCTCCTGATCCCAATGGCTGAGAGCACTGACCGGAGTGTTCTGGTGATGGTGTTTCTGGTAGTACGAAAAAGGATGAGTGGTGTGTGGTTTTAGATCTACTATAAACCATATATATATATATATATATATATATATAATTACATTGTTTAGGTTTGTCCTCACATATATATAGTTTTGGTTAGATTGTATAGTGTAGGCCAGCTTAAGAGAGAATCTTGGTCCTGGATAATTCCTGACAAAGATGGTTCCATCCTTCTGGAGAGAAAAGCAGATTAAGCTATTGTCAGGTGAAGTACTGTGATCTCTGTGAAAGGTAATACATACAGTATATAGAAGTGTTACACTCGCACAGCACTTGCCATTCATGCACTTCATAGGAATGACGTATCTGATGCTATGTCCACTGGAGAAATTAATTTTCCACCATTCCAAACCCTCCTTCCCACCACAGTTTCAAAAGCACACCCACCATTGTCTCCTACCAATATTGTATACCGATGTCACATATCCCAGGAAGCTTCTCCACGGCACCAGAGGAATCATCATTCATTTTGAACTGCATCATTAGGGTTGCAAGATCCGGGAAGAGAAAGAGCCAAGGCTGGTGGCTCAGGGTGGGATTTGCAGCAGAAGAACAATGGGTAACAAGGAACCACTAGACTTGTAACCTTTTCCTGGGCTAAAGGTAAATGGCATGTTGTGTTGAAGTCTATGAAAGATCTAGCTATAAATTTCTCTTATTTGCTCCATGTCTTTCTGTTAAATATACCATGGGTAGAATTTTATTATATAGATAAGAATCTTTACCCACTATATATCTATAGGTCCCCTTTTAAAATGAACACATTTTGCTGCTTTTCAGCCTGAAACGAGGACAGACAAGTTTTTGTTTTACCCAGCTGTGTTTACTAGTGCAAATTATAACATCCAAGTGAAAGATATAACACCAACATGTTAGAAAAAAAAGCAGAATCACTGAGTTGGAAAAGGGTTCACCCCCCCCATGTCAGTGTTTTGTTTTAATTACAGCCTTTAGTCTGTTGGGATATGTCTCTACTAACTTTGCATATCTAGACTTTGCAATATTTGCCCACTTTTCTTTGCAGAACTGCTCAAGTTTAGCTAAATTTGAAAGTGACCTTATGTGCGCTGCAGTCCTAAAGTCATTCCACAAATTTTTCAGTGGGGTTTAAAGTGGATGTAAACCCTCACATATACCCAGTAAAGTGAACAGCCTCAGATGATACACAGAGATGGAACAAATCTCCCTACATAAGTTTTACATGTATATCTGCTGTCTTCAGCTTTATAAAGTTCAGATTGGGTTTAGAGATTTTCTCTTCCTGGTTAGTACTTCAGTGAAGCCTGGGCATATAGCCAAGAGAGCTGATTGGAGGAAAGGCACACATGCCCTCTCCTCATAGGTAGAGACTTTCAGTTCTGTTGTTGAATCATTCAGCACTCTGCTAATCTATTTACAGCATCCTCCCCAACACAAAACCCAGGCTACTTTTATCTCCTGTGTGAAGAACTTGTCAGGAATTATCAGGCTGATAACTGAACAGGGCAGGAGGAAGCTGGGGACATAGTGCTTTGAAGAGAGATAACAAAACACTGCAGATATATGTGCCCAGCTCAAATTTCATGAATTGGGTTTACACCCACTTTAAGCCTGGGCTCTGACTAAGCCATGTAAGGACATTCACCTTTTTTTCCTTCAACCACTTTGTGGTCATTTTTGCTGTGTGCTTTGGATCACTGTCATGTTGGAAGGTAAACCTTCTTCCCATTGACAACTTTGTCACAGGGCAGCAGATTTTCCTCAAGAATGTGACAGAATTTTGCCCCTTCCATTTTCCTTCTATCCTGACAAGTGCTCCAGTCCCTGCTGCAGAGAAACCCCCTATAACAGGATTTTTGTAGAAATGTATTTATGTAGAAATGGTATTCTTTGGATGGTGAGTTGTATTGGATTTCCACGAGACATAGTTTGGTGTTGAGGCTTAATAATTACATTTTTGTCTCATCTGACCACCTTAAACCCACCTTGAAGATTCTGAGGCCACATGAAAAAAGGTTTTATGGTCAGATGAGACTAATATTGAATTATCTGGCCTATACACCAAACTACATGTTTGGCGGAAATCCAATACATAAGGATCACCATCCAAATAACACCATTCCTACAGTAAACCATGGAGGTGGTAATATCCTGTTTATGGAGGTGTTTCTCTGCAGAACTTGCCAGGATAGAAGAAAAATGGATGGGCCAAAGTTCTTGAGTAAAATCTGCCCTGTGCCAGAAAGTTGTCAATGTGAAGAAGCTTTACCTTCCAACATGACAATGACCCAAACCACAAAGCAAAATGATCTTAAAGTGATTGAAGGAGAAAAAGCTAAATGTCCTTGCATGGCATAGTCAGAACCCAAACTTGACATTGAAAAAGCTATGGAATGGCTTGAAGACAGCAGTCCACAAACGGTCACCATCAAATGTAACTGAACTTGAGCAATTCTCGAAAGAAGAGTGGGCAGTTAGAATCACCTCCCAGGGAACACATTCAACTCCTAGATCGCCCCCTAGTGTTAACCCCTTCACTGCCAGTGACATTTTTACAGCAATCAATGCTTTTTTATAGCACTGATCGCTGTATTAATGCCAATGGTCCCAAAAATGTGTCAAAATTGTCCAATGTGTCTGCCATAATGTCGCAGTCACAATAAAAATTGCAAAACGCCATCATTACTAATAAAAAAAAATAATAATAAAAATCCTATAAATCTATCCCCTATTTTGTAGACGCAATAACTTTTGCACAAACCAATCAATATACACTTATTGCGATTTTTTTTTTTTTTTACCAAAAATATGTAGAAGAATACATATTGGCCTAAACTGAGAAAATATTTGCTTTTTAAAAAAAAATAAAAAATGGGGATATTTATTATAGCAAAAAGTAAAAAATATTGTGTTGCGCAAAAAATAAAAACCGCAGAGGTGATCAAATACCACCAAAAGAAAGCTCTATTTGTGGGGAAAAAAAAGGACATCAATTTTGTTTTGGTGTAATGTCGCATGACCAGTCAGTTAAAGCGACGCAGTGCCGAATCGCAAAAAGTGCTCTGGTCAGGAAGGGGGTAAATTCTTCCGGGGGTGAAGTGGCTAGGACACACTTAACCCCTTCATTGTCCCCTAGTGTTTAACCCCTTCCCTGCCAGTGTCATTAATCAGTGCATTTTTATAGCACTAATTGCTGTATAAATGACAATGGTCCCAAAATGGTGTCAAGTGTCCGATGTGTCCACCATAATGTCGCAGTCACGGTAAAAATCGCAGATTGCCACCATAACTAATAAAAAAATAAATTATAATAAAAATGCCATAAATCTATCCCCTATTTTGTAGACGCTATAACTTTTGCGCAAACAAATCAATATACGCTTATTGCAATTTTTTTTACCAAAAATATGTAGAAAAATACATATTGGCCTAACCTGAGAAAGAAATTTTTTTTTATATATATTTTTTTGGGGATATTTATTATAGCAAATGGTAAAAAATATTTCTTTTTTTTTTTTTTCAAAATTGACGCTATTTTTTGGTTTATATTGCAAAAAATAAAAACCGCAGAGGTGATCAAATACCACCAAAAGAAAGCGCTATTTGTGGGGAAAAAAGGACATCAATTTTGTTTGGGTGCAACGTCGGGCAATTGTCAGTTAAAGCGACACAGTGTTGTATTGGGACTGAAGTGGTTAAGAGACAACTGCTGTCCCAAAGGGCCCACAGAAGGGACTCTCTATCTTATCAGCACATTTAGCTGCCCAAGAATAGGGACTGCACCTGGGAGAGACTTGAACCCAGCTGCAAGCTGCCGACTGCAGAGGCAAGGGACGTTCGACCACCATACACTGACTGTGAGAAAAAAAAAAGAAGGAGAATGCTGGGAGTGCACTGATCCTTTACTTTTATAATATTCACTGGTCCTGAGGACAGAGCTTGTCACAGGTATGCTGCCGTGGAGGCACCAGGAAAATGTTTTGCCTTTGGACCCCTTTCACACCAGGGTGTTTTGCAGGCGCTATAGCGTTAGAAATAGCACCTGCAATCCACCTTAAAAAAGCTGCACCATTGTCTGTAGTGTGAAAGCCCAAAATATAGTAGCCCGAAATGCGCCGCTAAAAATAGTGTTGTTTAAACGCCGACGCTATGGGCGGTGTGGTGTGAAATGGGTCTTAGAACCACTTGAAGACACACCCACTCTTTCATTCCACCTATCACCATCCTGGGTTTACTTAGCTCCCAACTTTCCCTGATTCAGAGCAAAGTCCCTCTGTCCTCATTTTTCTCTCATCTATATAATTCACCGCTCCCAACTGTCCCTTTCGAGGGACTGTCTCTGATATGATATGTACCTCTGTCCTTCATTCCTCCTCATTTGTCCCTCATTTTGGTCTGATCTATATAGTTGTATATAATATTTACTTTCTATCTATCAAAAAGTGTTTCCCAGCGGTAAACCTTTCATCTGATCTTCTAAATTGCTGCATTTGTAAATTCCAAAAGCCAATATAAAGGAATAGAAGTGGTAAAAAAAAAAAACACTTGCGGGTTTTGGAATTTTTTTTGTGTGTATAATACGCCCTTATGGGGACATGGCAGGGGGTGTGTACTATGTCTACATACTTTTCCCATCTAAAAAGGTTGGGAGGTATGTGTTTATACTTTGCTATGTGTATACACTATCCAGGAGACGGAAGACACACCCACCCTCCCTATCCACATATCACTATCCTGGCTTTCTAACTTTTCTCTGTGTATACGCAGTACAAGTCTAAAGACACACCCACCCTTCTAATCCACCAATCACTAATCTCCTAAGCGTCGAGGCGCCTCCGGATGACATCACTAACTTTTATTTCCGTATTAATGTCTCCGTTTCAGGGGCCATTTTTCAGTGGATTTACATAGCTCGGGAATAGCTCGGGCTTCAAGAAAATGTCCCCTATAGAAGGGTAGGGTTGTGTGAAGTGCACATTTCATTAAGAATTTCTCCTCGCCGTTAGACGAGTGTGTGCTCCTTGTGACAGGCTGCTGTCTTCACCCTACGTGTTCTCCTCTGTCCTGTATGTGTGATACAATGGAAGTGTTATGTCTCCTCTGAATAATACCTGAGGACTGTCACATGTGGCTCTAGACATAATTCCAGCTGTACCTACCTGCCGGGGACAGTCTATAACACCTGTAAGTAGCACCCTGTGTAGCTTCTATGTCCTGTGGACGTTGATATCGATTGACAATGTGTGTGTATGGTTCTATAAGTAAGTGGCCCCAGGATAGAAAGCAGGATGAAGTGCAGTGTCGATGGAAGACGCAGATTCACATTTTATTTGCAGTGGTACACTTAGTATTAAAGCACACCTGTCACTTCATGTTCACATGGAGGACAGTGTAATTACTATCATTCCATACACCTCAAGTATGTTTGGACACAAGTCTGAACCCACCTGAGCTATCCCGCCAGGAGGCTGTCAAAGCGGACAGCCAATCATAGGCGGGTGAAGCATGCCCTGCAGCCACACATATACAAGGGGCGTGTATGCCTTCATCCGCCTATGATTGGCTGTGTGCAGTAACAGCCTCATGGCGGGATGGCTCAGACTCAGGTGTCCAAACATACTTGAGCTGATCCCTCCCTGCCCCTGTAGTGCCTGTATCATTGGGCATATGTCAGTGGGTAATGCAGCATTCTTTTATAGGATAAGTTCACCTTTTGTAAAAAAAAAAAAAATATATATATATATATATATAATAATGAATGCACGTCTTTTTGCAGGTAAAAAAAAGTTGCATTTGTTGTGTGTGTGTTTTTTTTTTTTTGTTTTCCATTGCTGCCTTTAAAGGAGAAGTATACTCAAAGCTTGTTTGGCTGTACTTCTGTGGATCACAGGACAGGAGTGCACGTTTGTTCTGCACTCCTCTGACCTGTTTTCAGAAAACAGCGGTCCGAATCCCACTGTTGGCTAACATCACAGAGCTGGCTCGGGCAATATCGCGAATGTCAATGAAGTCAAGATCCTCCCACGTGCCAGGACCGCCACCCATGACAGTCACCAGCTCTCTGTTTAGGGTGCTCTGAGAGCCGAGCAATCAGCAGTGCTTGATCCCTTGGCTCTCTGTGTTAGAGCTGTTGGGGGACAGATGCTGCACCCACCTAGGTAAGTATAAATGTGCAAAAATAAAAGTCCATACTTCTTTTTTAAAGCATTGCACCTAGGATCAGCAGATTGCAGGTGCAATACATGAATCCTTCAAACACTCAGTAAGCTGTCTGCCTGTAGCTCCAATAAGACAGTTACTGAATTGCAGGAAGATAAATGAACTATGAGGACGTTCACCAAATGGTTGTAAACCCTCACATTTATGCTGCGCTATCCAAATGTACTCATATGATAACCGTACTAAATAATATTACAGCCTGCAGTTAAAAAATGGTGGTAAGGTATTATATTCCTATATAAAAAAAAAATCTAGTGAATATAATCATGCAATCTTATGTGATTATAAGTTGCAATCATGAACAATAAAAATTGCAATCCTATGCGATCCAGTGGCAACCTGTCTAGCATACACACCTCTATATACACTTGTAGCATTCATATGCAGTAGAGAAATTTGCAACCCTGTGCGATGATTGTCACTGCAATTATCTCAGTATTCCAATCTGTAATTTACATAAATCTATATAAAGTGCATCAATAATGAAATAAAGTGAACCGTGTTTAAAGCACTCTTGTGCCATGCATCAATCTGCTTCCATAAAATTGCAGCGTATAGTCCACTCATAACTACTCCATTCTTCTGGTACTCATCGCAGATGATAAAACAGTAAACTGCTCGTGTCCACTCTTGTGCTCCCCCTTTGGTGTAGGCGCTCACCTTAGAGCATGTGACTTTGCACGTAAGCTCGGTCAAAACATGCTTTTAAACCACCTCTGGGTTTATGGTCAGCATTTAGATCCTTGGATGGCCGCTTGCAGCAATATTCATATGGAAAAAAAGTAACTGGATAGTGTGTTACCATTTAAAATGACAATTTTCCCTATATTAGGGTACTCACATTTAATAGGCGCTATGAGCGCACCACTCTGTATCAAGCCAAACAAATATAAAGGCGCTGTGCTGATGTGTCTGCTCCCACTCTGAGATCACGCCACTGTCTCACAAACCGTACTGTCCCCTCACCAATATGTGTCGATACTGTGAAATGTCGTATCTTCCTCAGGGGGAATTCCAGTCAGTGCTATGTCATGTGCGGCTTGTTGACATCTGTGCGATTATCATGCACATGAAATTGCCAAAAATAGTGCAGGAAACTTTTTCAAATCAGTGCAAGTTAGAGTTGCACCAATTTGAATAGTTCCATAGGCACAAATAGGAATGCGATTTGTCATGCGATTTTTAAACTGTCCATTTACATGACAAGCTGCATTGGTGTGAGCGAGGGCTTAGTAAATCCACCCCAGAGTGATTGAATCTTCATAATAAGTTGTTATATTTGCGCTAGGGTTTTTTTAAAATTGCCTTGTTAAAGGACATCATGCCTTAAACAGGGTACTTGGAAGCTGTATTTGTGTATATGAAAGCAGTTCTAATGGTAATATAAATATGTAATGTCATTTTTGCTAGGTTAACACTTAAATGATGCTGTGAATTAGAGAAAAGTCACCAAACTATGGATTTTGGTAAGTTTTTTTTTCCTTTTCTGTTGCCTTTTTATGTAGTTTAAAGCTGACAAGACAATTCATTGTACATTCTTCTTTAAAATGATCAAAACTAGGTAATGCAATGGCCTATCTGAACAATCCATTTCTTTTGTAGACAGTCAGGAAATCTATTTTTTTATTTTATTTTTTTAAATCTATCATCAGATTGTAACATGTAACAAAACTAGCTAAACTTGCCATTTAAATATACTATATATACAGTGCTCAGCATAAATAAGTACACCCCATATGAAAAGTAAGATTTTTTTTTTTTTTTCAAATTCTTTATTTGCAAAATAACAATACAGTAGCTGTAAACATACTTGGTTACAAAGGGCAGAACTTGTTGTATTTACAATGTCCGTGCATCTCGACTTCCAGAGCATATGAAAATTAAAACATTTTACGTCCCTGGGTCAAGACTACTGTGTTCCCATTCTGGGATAACAGTCTCGTGAGCATGAAGCTCCTTATGTCCCTTGTGTTGGTACTTTTGGTTCATTAGCAAGT
Organism: Lithobates pipiens; assembly: GCF_037356315.1. Taxonomy (NCBI): domain Eukaryota; kingdom Metazoa; phylum Chordata; class Amphibia; order Anura; family Ranidae; genus Lithobates; species Lithobates pipiens. Next base: position 392,975,219 of record NW_027507748.1, on the reverse strand, counting down.
ATGGGGTGATATTTGATGTCGACTCATGAGTCAACGTTCCTTTAATGGGATAGATAGAGAAAGAAATGTGAGGGTAAAGTAAGCTAAAGAGGGGAAAAGAGGTAGGGAAGGGGTAGACTCCAGCAGGGAGGGTAGGCCCAGGGGGTGAGAAGAAGGATGGGGAGTAGGGGGGATTCGCCCAACCCTCCAGCCCCTCATCTGTGTCACCACACCCGATTAGGGGTCCCTGAGCCCTCCCATTTATGTTGTCAACCTCGCATATTCCTCTGAGTAATAGAATTCCAGCCAATAGTACCATTTTTTGAGGAACTGCTCCCTGAGGCCCCTGTCTGTGGCCATAAGGTCTTCCATAGTCTGCATTTCCGCTACTCGATTAGAAAAGTAAGATTTTAATCGATATCTCCATGAACACAAGAACCATTCCAAAATTTTGACAAATCCGAGTTTTATAGAACATTGGTTTAGCTCATTACATGAAAGTAAGGGTAATAATATGACTTGGATTACAAAATCTTCAGTTTTACGTAGACTAGTTGATGCAAAAATGAATACACCCCAGAACAAAAACTACTCCATCTAGTATTTTGTATGACCTTCATGATTTGTAAGGACAGCACCAAATCTTCTAGGCATGGAATGAACAAATTGGTGACATATTACAACATCTATCTTTTTCAATTCTTCAAGAACAACCTCTTTTATATCCTGGATGCTGGATGGAGAATGATGCTCAACTTGCCTCTTCAGAATTCCCCATAGGTTTTTTGGGTTCAGATCAGCAGACATACTTGCCCACGGAATCACTTTCACCCTGTTCTTCTTCAGAAATGCAACAGTACCCTAGATGTGCGTTTTGGATCATTGTCATGTTGGAAAAGTGCACGACGACCAAGGGCATGGAGTGATGGTAGCATTGTCTCTCTCAATAAAGAGCAGTACACCTGTGAATTCATGATACCATCAATGAAATGCAGCACTCATGCAGCCACACAGAAAGACACTGCCACCTCCATGTTTCACTGTAGGCACCATTCATTTTTCTTTATACTCCTCACCTTTGCAACGCCATACAGTTTTGAAGCCATCCACTCCAAAAACATTTATCTTGGCCTCATTACTCCAGAGTACGGAGTCCCAGTAGTCTTCATTTTCAGCATAGGCCCTGGTAAATTCTAGGCAGACTTTTTTTTTTGTGCATGGTCTTTAGGAGAGGCTTCCTTCGTGGACGACACCCATGCATATGTCATTCCTCTGCAGTGTACATCATATTGTGTCACTGGAAACAACTCACCCGTATTTGAATTCTTTTTAATTAGGATTTTGTTAGAAATTAGTCTAAAAATTAGCATGAATTTGAAAAATACCTTTTTGTGTGTGCCAATTAACAGTTCTTAGTTGCAATGAATGCCCCACATTTGTAGTATAGTGTCCCATAGAAAATGTTGATTCTGACAGATCCGTTGGTGTGTACTCATTTATGTTGAGCGCAGTGTGTATGTGTGTATATAATATAAATATATAATAAATTATAAACACATACGTACATCCTATATAGGAGCCTTCCCTGCGAAATGATTTGAATTCCTGTGTGCACACAGTCATGTCAGAAACTCAACAATGGTAGACAGCTAAGGTGAACAAATCCAGCTGCATTTACTTAAAGCAGTAGTAAACCCGCACATTTTTTATTCTATTTTTTTAAACCTGCAAAGCAAAAGGCATAATGAGCTAGTATGCACCGCATACTAGCTCATTATGAAATACTTACCTTAGAACGAGGCCCCGACATCTGGCCCGATCCACGCCGAGGGAGCTGACATGCTCCCTCAGCGTTTCTTCCGGGTATGGCGGCTCCGGCGCTGTGAGTGGCCGGAGCCACGATATCGTCACTCCTGCGCATGCGCGCGGGAGATTTCAGTCCGGCCGCTCGGCTGCTGCTGGATTTTGACGGCGAGAAACCCCTTGTGCGCATGCGCCGCTGCAGTCAGCGGCGCATACCGAGGGGAATATCTCCTAAACCGTACAGGTTTAGGAGATATTTTTTTTACCTACAGGTAAGCCTTATTATAGGCTTCCCTGTAGGTAAAAGTAAAAAATGTGGGTATACAACCACTTTAAGGAATATAGCATGGTTACATCCCTGCCTGTAGGTTGATGGGAAAATTCAGGTACAGCAACAGACTGATTGTAATTTCTCTGCTCTGTCCTCATCCCAGTAAGTTTCTTGTCAGAACATGGGAATGCAACACACTTAATTGGTCCCAAGCGCTGTCTTCCCTCTATCGGACTGGTTCTGTACAGGGGATAAGAAGGGGTTGTTATCGGGTCAATTGCGGTACTTTGACAAGATGAGCTTGAAAATACATTCCATCCTAACCTTAGTAAATTTTAAGATTCTTCATTGCAGTGGGGCTGGACCTGCACTGCTATAGTTAAAGGGTAAATCCACTTTCGTGGGAGAAAAAAATTGCAAATAAAGAAAAAATAATATCGTGTATAAAATTGCAATGTGAGTCATATTGTAATTGAATGTTATTAAAAATGACCTTTCCTTTTCAATCTGCAACCGCTGTAATTTTCTGTTAATGCAATATATCTACCTGAAGTTGTTCTGTACACAGAGTGTGTACTGGACACACCCCAGAAACATAATTTCCTGCTTGTGTGATTGGCTCACTGATTTTCCCAGAAGTCTGCCTAAAATACAAGTCAGGTTTCTGGCATTTCTGCAACAAAAATTTCATTTTTGGTGAGATACTTCCAATAGGAACACGTGTTAAGGGATGCAGGCCCAGCGGATTTCCTCATTG